>NW_026775573.1:95712927-96332326 GCF_030987335.1 Cornus florida | reverse complement strand
TTACTATACGTTTTTAATGAATAAAGATTGAATCTTGGAAAGAAAATGAGAGTTTTGAAGTAAACTTATTCGAGTTCCGTGTGACGTCCAGAAAAATGTTTTAATGAGTAAAGATTGAATCTTTGAATGAAATTACCTCAATAGAGGTACTGATTATGTCACTAGACCTTTTTAATGTATAAAGGTTGAATCTTTGAAAAGAAATGAGAGTTTGGAGTTAAAGTTATTCGAGTTCCCTTTGACGTCACGAAGAGTGTTTTCTTGAGTAAAGATTGAATTTTTGAATGAAATTACCTCAATCAAGGTACCTATTATGTCACTAGACCTTTTTAATGTATTAAGATTGAATCTTAGAAAAGAAATGAGACTTTGGAGTTAAAGTTATTCTTGTTCCCTTTGAAGTCACCAAGAGGGGGTTTTAATGAGAAAAGATTGAATTTTTGAGTGAAATTATCTCAATCAAGGTAGCTATTATGTTACTAGACCTTTCTAATGTATAAAGATTGAATCTTGGAAAGAAAATGAGAGTTTTGAGTTTAACTTATTCAAGGTGCCTATGAAGTCGCGAAAAATGTTTTAATGACAAAAGATTGAATCCTTGAATGAAAATATCTCAATAAAGGTACCTTTTCTTTTACTAGACCTGTTCAAGGTATAAAGATTGAATCTTTGAAAAAAAATGAGAGTTTTGAGTTAAACTTGATCGAGTTCCCTGTGACGTACTGAAGAGTTTTTTAATGAGTAAAGATTTAATCATTGTATGAAATTAACTCAATCAAGGTACCTATTATGTCACACGACCTCTTTAATGTATAAAGATTGAATCTTTGAAAAGGAATGAGAGTTTTGAGTTAAAGTTATTTGAGTTCCCGTTGACGTCACGCAGAGTGTTTTAATGAGTAAAGATTGAATCTTTGAATGAAATTACCTCAATTAAGGTACCTATTCTACCACTACAACTTTGTAATGTATAAAGATTGAATCTTTGAAAGAAAATGAGTGTTTTGAGTTTAACTTATTTGAGTTTCCTATGAAATCACGAAGAGTGTTTTAATCACTGAAAATTGAATCTTTGAATGAATATACCACAATAAAGGTACCTATTCTGTTACTAGACCTTTTTAATGTATAAAGATTGAATCTTTGAAAGAAAATGAGATTTTTGAGTTAAACTTATTCGAGTTCCCTGTAACGTCCCGAAGAGTGTTTTAATGTGTAAAGATTGAATCATTGAATGAAATTACCTCAATCAAGGAAGCTATTACATCAGTAGAACTTTTTAATTTATAAAGATTGACGTTTTGAAAAGAAATAAGTGTATCGAGTTAAAGTTATTCAAGTTCCCTTTGACGTCACGAAGAGTGTTTTAATGAGTAAAGATTGAATCTTTGAATGAAATTACCTCAATCAAGGTACCTATTCTGTCACTAAACCTTTTTAATGTATAAAGATTGAATCTTTGAAAGAACATGAGAGTTTTGAGTTTAACTTATTCGAGTTACCTACGAAGTTGCGAAGAGTGTTTTAATGACTAAAGATTGAATCTTTGAATGTATAAAGGTACTTACTTTGTTAATAGACCTTTTTAATGTATAAAGATTGTATCTTTGGAAGAAAATGAGAGTTTTGAGTTAAACTTATACATGTTCCCTGTAACGTCCCAAAGAGTGCTTTAATGAGTAAATATTGAATCTTTGAATGTAATTACCTCAATCAAGGTAGCTATTATGTCACTAGACTTTTTTAATGTATAAAGACTGAATCTTTGAAAGAAAATGAGAGTTTTGAGTTTAACTTATTCGAGTTACCTTTGAAGTTGCGAAGAGTGTTTTAATGAATAAAGATTGAATCTTTGAATGAAAACACCTCAATAAAGGTACCTGTTATGTTACTAGACCTTTTTAATGTCTAAAGATTGAATCTTTGGAATAAAATGATTGTTCTGAGTTTAACTTATTCGATTTACCTATGAAGACGTGAACAGTGTTTTAATGACTAAATATTGAATCTTTGAATGAAAATACCTTAGTAAAGGTACCTATTATGTTAATAGACCTTTTTAATATATAAAGATTGAATCTTGGAAAGAATATGACTGTTTTGAGTTAAACTTATTGGAGTTTCCTATGACATCCCGAAGAGTATTTCAATGAGTAAAGATTGAATCTTTGATTGAAATTACCAGAATTAAGGGACTTATTTTGTCCCAGGACCTTTTATATATAAAGATTGAATCTTTAAAAAGAAATGAGCGTTATAAGTTAAACCTATCCGAGTTCCCTATGACGTCCCGAATAGTGTTTTGACGTCAAGAAACGTGTTTTAATGAGTAAAGATTGAATCTTTGAACAAAATTATCTCAATCAATGTACCTATAATGTCAGTAGACCTATTTAATATATAGAGATGGAATCTTTGAAAAAAATGAGAGTATTGAGTTTAACTTATTCAAGTTACCTATGAAGTCGCGAAGAGTGTTTTAATGATTAAAGATTGAATCTTCAAATGAAAAATTCCTCAATAAAGGAACCTAGTATGTTACTAGATCTTTTTGATGTATAAAGATTGAATCTTTAAAAGAAAATTAGAGTTTTGAGTTAAACTTATTCGAGTTCCTTTTGACATCCCGAAGAGTGTTTTAATGAATAAAGATTGAATCTGTGAATGAAATTACCTCAATCAAGGTACCTATTATGTCAGTAGAAATTTTTATTGTACAAAGATTTAATCTTTGAAAAGAAATGAGAGTTTTGAGTTAAAGTTATTCGAGCTCCCTTTGAAGTCACGAAGAGTGTTTTAATGAGTAAAGATTGAATCTTTGATTCAAATTATCTAAATCAAGGTACTTATTATGTCACTAGACCTTTTTAATGTAAAAAGATTTAATCATTGAAAAAAATGTGAGTTTTCAGTTTAACTTATTCGAGTTACCTAAGAAATCGCGAAGAGTGTTTTAATGACTAAAGATTGAATCTTTGAATGAAAATACCTTAACAAAGTTACCTATTATGTTACTAGACCTTTTTAATGTATAAAAATTGAATCTTTGAAAGAAAATGAGAGTTTTGAGTTGAACTTATTCGAGTTCCCTGTGACGTCCCGAAGAGTGTTTTAATGATTAAAAATTGAATCTTTGAATGAAACTATCTCAATAGAGGTACTTACTATGCCAGTACAACCTTTTAAAGTATAAAGATTGAATCTTTGAAAGAAAATGAGTGTTTTGAGTTAAACTTACTCGAGTTCCCTGTGACGTCCTGAAGAGTTTATTAAAGAGTAAATATTAAATCTTTAAATGAAATTATCTCAATTAAGGTACCTATTATGTCATTAGACCTTTTTAGTGTATAAAGATAGAATATTTGAAAAGAAATAAGAGTTTTGAGTTAAAGTTCTTCGAGTTCTCTTTGACGTCACGAAGAGTGTTTTAATGAGTAAAGATTGAATCTTTGGATGAAATTATCTCAATCAAGGTACCTATTTTGTCACTAAACCTTTTTAACATATGAAGATTGAATCTTTGAAAGAAAATGAGAGTATTGAGTTTAACTTATTTGAGTTACCTATGAAGTCCTGAAGAGTATTTTAATGACTAAAGATTGAATATTTGAATGAAAATTCCTCAATAAAGGAACCTATTGTGTGCTAGACCGTTTTAACGTATAAAGATTGAAACTTTGAAAGAAAATTAAAGTTTTGAGTTAAACATATTTGAGTTCCCCGAGACGTCCCGAAGACAGTTTTAATGATGAAAGATAAAATCTTTGAATGAAATTACCTCAATCAGGGTACCTATTATGTCACAAGATCATTTTAATGTATAAAGATTGAATGTTTGAAAAGAAATGAGAGTTTTGAGTTAAAGTTATTCGAGTTCCCTTTGACGTCACGAAGAGTGTTTTACTAAGTGAAGATTGAATCTTTGAATGAAATTATCTAAATCAAGGAACCTATTATGTCATTAGACCTTTTTAATGTATAAAAATTAAATCTTTGGAAGAAAATGAGTGATTTGAGTTCAACTTATTCGAGTTACCAAAGAAGTCACAAATATAGTTTTTGTGACAGAAGATCGAATCTTTAAATGAAAATGAGAGTTTTGAGTTACGTTACTAGACGTTTTTAATGTATAAAGACTGAATCTTGGAAAGAAAATGAGAGTTTTGAGTTAAACTTATTCGAGTTCCGTGTGACGTCTGGAAAAGTGTTATAATGAGTAAAGATTGAATCTTTGAATGAAATTACCTCAATAGAGGTACTGATTATGTCACCAGACCTTTTTAATGTATAAAAATTGAATCTTTGAAAAGAAATGAGAGTTTGGAGTTAAAATTATTCGAGTTCCCTTTGACGTCACGAAGAGTGTTTTATGGAGTAAAGATTGAATTTTTGAATGAAATTACCTCAATCAAGGTACCTATTATGTCACTAGACCTTTTTAATGTATTAAGATTGAATCTTAGAAAAGAAATGAGAGTTTGGAGTTAAAGTTATTCGAGCTCCCTTTGAAGTCACGAATAGGGGGGTTTTAATGAGAAAAGATTGAATTTTTGAGGGAAATTATCTCAATCAAGGTAGTTATTATGTTACTAGACCTTTCTAATGTATAAAGATTGAATCTTTGAAAGAAAATTAGAGTTTTGAGTTAAACATATTTGATTTCCCTGAGACGTCCCGAAGACTGTTTTAATGATGATAGATAGAATCTTTGAAAGAAATTACCTCAATCAGGGTACCTATTATGTCACAAGATCATTTTAATGTATAAAGATTGAATGTTTGAAAAGAAATGAGAGGTTTGAGTTAAAGTTATTCGAGTTCTCTTTGACGTCACGATGAGTGTTTTACTGAGTGAGGATTGAATCTTGGAATGAAATTATCTTAATTATGGAACCTATTATGTCATTAGACCTTTTTAATGTATAAAAATTAACTCTTTAGAAGAAAATGAGTGTTTTGAGTACAACTTATTCGAGTTACCTAAGAAGTCACGAATACTGTTTTAATGACAGAAGATTGAATGTTTAAATGAAAATGAGAGTTTTGAGTTATGTTACAAGACGTTTTTAATGTATAAAGATTGAATCTTGGAAAGAAAATGAGAGTTTTGAGTTAAACTTATTCGAGTTCCGTGAGACGTCTGGAAAAGTGTTTTAATGAGTAAAGATTGAATTTTTGAATGAAATTACCTCAATAGAGGTAGTGATTATGTCACTAGAACTTTTTAATGTATAAAGATTGAATCTTTGAAAAGAAATCGGAGTTTGGAGTTAAAGTTATTCGAGTTCCCTTTGACGTCACGAAGAGTGTTTTATTGAGTAAAGATTGAATTTTTGAATGAAATTACCTCAATCAAGTTTCCTATTCTGTCACTAAACCTTTTTAATGTATAAAGATTGAATCTTTGAAAGAACATGAGAGTTTTGAGTTCAACTTATTCGTGTTACCTATGACGTTGCGAAAAGTGTTTTAATGATTAAAGATTGAATCTTTGAATGAAAATACCTCAATAAAGGTACTTATTTTGTTAGTAGACCTTTTTAATGTATAGATTGTATCTTTGAAAGAAAATGAGAGTTTTGAGTTAAACTTATTTATGTTCCCTGTAACGTCTCAAAGAGTGTTTTAATGAGTAAATATTGAATATTTGAATGTAATTACCTCAATCAAGGTAGCTATTATGTCACTAGACCTTTTTAATGCGTAAAGATTGAATCTTTGAAAGAAAATGAGAGTTTTGAGTTTAACTTATTCGAGTTACCTATGAAGTCGCGAAGAGAGTTTTAATGAATAAAGATTGAATCTTTGAATGAAAACACCTCAATCAAGGTACCTATTATGTTACTAGACCTTTTTAATGTCTAAAGATTGAATCTTCGGAATAAAATGACAGTTCTGAGTTTAACTTATTCGATTTACCTATGAAGTCGTGAACAGTGTTTTAATGACTAAATAATGAATCTTTGAATGAAAATACCTTAGTAAAGGTACCTATTATGTTACTAGACCTTTTTAATATATAAAGATTGAATCTTGGAAAGAAAATGAGAGTTTTGAGTTTAACTTATTTGAGTTACCTATGAAGTCGCGAAGAGTGTTTTAATGAATAAAGATTGAATCTTTGAATTAAAACACCCCAATAAAGGAACCTATTATGTTACTAGACCTTTTTAATGTCTTAAGATTGAATCTTTGGAATAAAATGACAGTTCCGAGTTTAACTTATTCGATTTACCTATGAAGTCGTGAACAGTGTTTTAATGACTAAATAATGAATCTTTGAATGAAAATACCTTAGTAAAGGTACCTATTATGTTACTAGACCTTTTTAATGTATAAAGATTGAATGTTGGAAAGAAAATGACTGTTTTGAGTTAAACTTTTTCGAGTTCCCTATGACATCCCGAAGAGTATTTCAATGAGTAAAGGTTGAATCTTTGATTGAAATTACTTGAATCAAGGGACTTATTTTGTCCCTGGACCTTTTATATATAAAGATTGAATCTTTAAAAAGAAATGAGTGTTATGAGTTAAACCTATCCGAGTTCCTTATGACGTCCCGAATAGTGTTTTAATGCGTAAGGATTGAATCTTTGTATGAAATTACCTCAAAAGGGGTACTTATTATTTCACTAGACCTTTTTAATGTATAAAGGTTTAATCTTTGAAAGAAAACGAGAGTTTTAAGTTAAACATATTCGAGTTCCCTGCGACGTCTCGAAGAGTATTTTAAAGAGTAAATATTGAATCTTCGAATGAAATTACCTCAATCAAGGTGCCTATTATGTCACTAGACCTTTTTAATGTATAAAGATTGAATATTTGTAAAGAACTACGAGTTTTGAGTTAAAGTTATTTGAGTTTCCTTTGACGTCATTAAGCGTGTTTTAATGAGTAAATATTGAATTTTTGAACGAAATTATCTCAATCAATGTACCTATTATGTTAGTAGACATTTTTAATGTATAAAGATGGAATCTTTGAAAAAAATGAGAGTATTGAGTTTAGCTTATTCGAATTACCTATGAAGTTGCGAAGAGTGTTTTAATGAGTAAAGATTGAATCTTCAAATGAAAATTCCTCAATAAAGGAACCCATTATGTTACTAGATCTTTTTGATGTATAAAGATTGAATCTTTGGAAGAAAATTAGAGTTTTGAGTTAAACTTATTCGAGTTCCTTTTGACATCCCGAAGAGTGTTTTAATGAATAAAGAATGAATCTTTGAGTGAAATTACCTCAATCAAGGTACCTATTAGGTCACTAGAAATTTTTATCGTATAAAGATTGAATCTTTGATTCAAATTATCTCAATCAAGGTACTTATTATGTCACTAGACCATTTTAATGTAAAAAGATTGAATCGTTCAAAAAAATGCAAGTTTTGAGTTTAACTTATTCGAGTTACCTAAGAAATCGCGAAGAGTGTTTTAATGACTAAAGATTGAGTCTTTGAATGAAAATACCTTAACAAAGTTACTTATTATGTTAGTAGACCTTTTTAATGTATAAAGAATGAATCTTTGAAAGAAAATGAGAGTTTTCAGTTGAACTTATTCGAGTTCCCTGTCACGTCCCGAAGAGTGTTTTAATGAGTAAAGATTGAATCTTTCAATGAAATTATCTCAATAGAGGTACTTATTATGCCAGTACAACCTTTTAAAGTATAATGATTGAATCTTTGAAAGAAAATGAGTGTTTTGAGTTAAACTTACTCGAGTTCCCTGTGACGTCCCGAAGAGTTTATCAAAGAGTAAATATTGAATCCTTAAATGAAATTATCTTAATTAAGGTACCTATTATGTCACTAAAACTTTTTAGTGTATAAAGATAGAATATTTGGAAAGAAATAGGAGTTTTGAGTTAAAGATATTCGAGTTCTCTTTGACGTCACGAAGAGTGTTTTAATGAGTAAAGATTGAATCTTTGAACGAAATTATCTCAATCAAGGTGCCTATTATGTCACTAGACCTTTTTAACATTTAAAGATTGAATCTTTGAAAGTAAATGAGAGTATTGAGTTTAACTTATACGAGTTACCTATGAAGTCTCGAAGAGTATTTTAATGACTAAAGATTGAATATTTGAATGAAAATTCCTCAATAAAGGAACCTATTATGTGCTAGACCGTTTTAACGTATAAAGATTGAAGCTTTGAAAGAAAATTAGAGTTTTGAGTTAAACATATTTGAGTTCCCTAAGACGTCCCGAAGACTGTTTTAATGATGAAAGATAGAATCTTTGAATGAAATTACCTCGATCAGGTTACCTATTATGTCACAATATCATTAGAATGTATAAAGATTGAATGTTTGAAAAGATATGAGAGTTTTGAGTTAAAGTTATTCGAGTTCCCTTTGACGTCATGAAGAGTGTTTTACTGAGTGAGATTGAATCTTTGAATGAAATTATCTCAATCAAGGAACCTATTATGTCATTTGACCTTTTTAATGTATAAAAATTAAATCTTTGGAAGAAAATGAGTGTTTTGAGTTCAACTTATTTGAGTTACCTAAGAAGTCACGAATACTGTTTTAATGACAGAAGATTGAATCCTTAAATTAAAATGAGAGTTTTGAGTTACGTTACTAGATATTTTTAATGTATAAAGATTGAATCTTGGAAAGAAAATGAGAGTTTTGAGTTAAACTTATTCGAGTTCCGTGTGACGTCCGGAAAAGTGTTTTAATGAGTAAAGATTGAATCTTTGAATAAAATTGCCTCAATAGAGGTACTGATTATGTCACTAGACCTTTTTAATATATAAAGATTGAATCTTTGAAAAGAAATGAGAGTTTGGAGTTAAAGTTATTCGATTTCCCTTTGACGTCACAAAGAGTGTTTTACTGAGTAAAGATTGAATTTTTGAATGAAATTACCTCAATCAAGGTTGCTATTATGTCACTAGACCTTTTTAATGTATTATGATTGAATCTTAGAAAAGAAATGAGAGTTTGGAGTTAAAGTTATTCGAGTTCCCTTTGAAGTCACGAAGAGGGGGGTTTTAGTGAGAAAAGATTGAATGTTCGAGTGAAATTATCTGAAACAAGGTAGCGATTATGTTACTAGACCTTTCTAAGATTTAAAGATTAGATCATTGAAAAGAAATGAGAGTTTTGAGTTAAAGTTATTCGAGTTTCCTTTGACGTCACGAAGAGTGTTTTAATGAGTAAAGATTGAATCTTTGAATGAAATTACCTCAATCATGGTACCTATTCTACCACTAGACCTTTGTAATGTATAAAGATTGAATCTTTGGAAGAAAATGAGTGTTTTGAGTATAACTTATTCGAGTTGCCTATGAAATCGCGAAGAGTGTTTTAATGGCTGAAGATTGAATCTTTGAATGAAAATACCACAATAAAGGTACATATTCTGTTACTAGACCTTTTTAATGTATAAAGATTGAATATTTGAAAGAAAATTAGATTTTTGAGTTAAACTTATTCGAGTTCCCTATAACATCCCGAAGAGTGTTTTAATAAGTAAAGATTGAATCATTGAATGAAATTATCTCAATCAAGGTAGCTAGTACATCACTAGACCTTTTTAATTTATAAAGATTGACGTTTTGAAAAGAAATGAGTGTTTCGAGTTAAAGTTATTCAAGTTCCCTTTGACGTCACGAAGAGTGGTTTAATGAGTATAGATTGAATCTTTGAATGAAATTACCTCAATCAAGGTACCTATTCTATCACTAAACCTTTTTAATGTATAAAGATTGAATCTTTGAAAGAACATGAGAGTTTTGGTTCAACTTATTTGAGTTACCTATGAAGTTGCGAAGAGTGTTTTAATGACTAAAGATTGAATCTTTGAATGAAAATACCTCAATAAAGGTACTTATTTTGTTAGTAGACCTTTTTAATGTATAAAGATTGTATCTTTGAAAGAAAATGAGAGTTTTGAGTTAAACTTATTCATATTCCCTGTAACGTCCCAAAGAGTGTTTTAATGAGCAAATATTGAATCTTTGAATGTAATTACCTCAATCATGGTAGCTATTATGTCACTAGACCTTTTTAATGTATAAAGATTGAATCTTTGAAAGAAAATGAGAGTTATGAGTTTAACTTATTCGAGTTACCTATGAAGTCACGAAGAGTGTTTTAATGAATGAAGATTGAATCTTTGAATGAAAACACCTCAATAAAGGTACCTATTATGTTATTAGACATTTTTAATGTCTAAAGATTGAATCTTTGGAATAAAATGATAATTCTGAGTTTAACTTAATCGATTACCAATGAAGTCGTGAACAGTTTTTTAATGACTAAATATTAAATCTTTGAATGAAAATACCTTAGTAAAGGTACCTATTATGTTACTAGACCTTTATAATGTATAAAGATTGAATCTTGGAAGAAAATGACTGTTTTGAGTTAAACTTATTCGAGTTCTCTATGACATCCTGAAGAGTATTTAATGAGTAAAGATTAAATCTTTGATTCAAATTATCTCGATCTATGTACTTATTATGTCAGTAGACCTTTTTAATGTAAAAAGATTGAATCGTTGAAAAAAATGTGAGTTTTGAGTTTAACTTATTCGAGATACCTAAGAAATCGCGAAGAGTGTTTTAATTACTAAAGATTGAATCTTTGAAAGAAAATACCTTAACAAAGTTACCTATTATGTTACTAGACCTTTTTAATGTGTAAAGATTGAATCTTTGAAAGAAAATGAGAGTTTTGAGTTGAACTTATTTGAGTTCCCTGTGACGTCTCGAAGAGTGTTTTAATGAGTAAAGATTGAATCTTTGAATGAAATTATCTCAATAGAGGTACTTATTATACCAATACAACCTTTTAAAGTATAAAGATTGAATCTTTGAAAGAAAATGATTGTTTTGAGTTAAACTTACTCGAGTTCCCTGTGACGTCCCGAAAAGTTTATTAGAGAGTAAATATTGAATCATTAAACGAAATTATCTCAATTACGGTACCTATTATGTCACTAGACCTTTTTAGTGTATAAAGATAGAATATGTGAAAAGAAATAGGAGTTTTGAGTTAAAGTTATTCGAGTTCTCTTTGACGTCACAAAGAGTGTTTTAATGAGTAAAGATTGAATCTTTGAATAAAATTATCTCAATCAATGTACCTATTATGTCACTAGACCTTTTTAACATATAAAGATTGAATCTTTGAAAGAAAATGAGAGTATTGAGTTTAACTTATTCGAGTTACCTATGAAGTCCCGAAGAGTATTTTTATGACTAAAGATTGAATATTTGAATGAAAATTCCTCAATAAAGGAACCTATTATGTGCTAGACCTTTTTAACGTATAAAGATTGAAGTTTTGAAAGAAAATTAGAGTTTTGAGTTAAACATATTTGAGTTTCCTAAGACGCCCCGAAGACTGTTTTAATGATGAAAGATAGAATCTTTGAATGAAATTACCTTAATCAGGGTACCTATTATGTCACAAGATCATTTTAATGGATAAAGATTGAATGTTTGAAAAGAAATGAGAGTTTTGAGTTAAAGTTATTCGAGTTCCCTTTGACGTCACGAAGAGTGTTTTACTGAGTGAAGATTGAATCTTTGAATGAAATTATCTCAATCAAGGAACGTATTATGTCATTAGACCTTTTTAATGTATAAAAATTAAATCTTTGGAAGAAAATGAGTGTTTTGAGTTCAACATATTCGAGTTACCTAAGAAGTCACGAATACTGTTTTAATGACAGAAGATTGAATCTTTAAATGAAAATGAGAGTTTTGAGTTCAACATATTAGACATTTTTAATGTATAAAGATTGAATCTTGGAAAGAAAATGAGAGTTTTGAGTTAAACTTATTCGACTTTCGTGTGACGTCCGGAAAAGTGTTTTAATGAATAAAGATTGAATCTTTGAATAAGATTACCTCAATAGAGGTCCTGATTATGTCACTAGACCTTTTTAATGTATAAAGATTAAATCTTTGAAAAGAAATGAGAGTTTGGGGTTAAAGTTATTCGAGTTCCCTTTGATGTCACGAAGAGTGTTTTATTGAGTAAAGATTGAATTTTTGAATGAAATTACCTCAATTAAGGTACCTATTATGTCACTAGACCTTTTTAATGTATTAAGATTGAATCTTAGAAAAGAAATGAGAGTTTGGAGTTAAAGTTATTCGAGTTCTCTTTGAAATCACGAAGAGGGGGGTTTTAATGGGAAAAGATTGAATCTTGAAAAACAAATGAGAGTTTTGAGTTAAAGTCATTCGAGTTTCCTTTGACGTCACGAAGAGTGTTTTAATGAGTAAAGATTGAATCTTTGAATGAAATTATTTCAATCAAGGTACCTATTCTACCACTAGACCTTTTGTAATCTATAAAGATTGAATCTTTGAAAGAAAACGAGTGTTTTGAGTTTAACTTATTCGAGTTACCTATGAAATCGCGAAGAGTGTTTTAATGACTGAAGATTGAATCTTTGAATGAAAATACCAAAATAAAGGTACCTATTATGTTACTAGACCTTTTTCATATATAAAGATTAAATCTTTGAAAAAAATGAAATTTTTGAGTTAAACTTATTCGAGTTCCCTATAACGTCCCTAAGAGTGTTTTTAAGGAGTAAAGATTGAATTATTGAATGAAATTTCCTAGACCTTTTTAATTTATGACGAAGAGTGTTTTAGCTAGCTATTACATCACTAGACCTTTTTAATTTATAAAGATTGACGTTTTGAAAAGAAATGAGTGTTTCAAGATAAAGTTACTCAAGTTCCCTTTGACGTCACGAAGAGTGTTTTAACGAGTAAATATTGAATCTTTGAATGTAATTACCTCAATCAAGGTAGCTATTATATCCCTAGACCTTTTTAATGTATAAAGATTGAATCTTTGAAAGAAAATGAGAGTTTTGAGTTTAACTTATTTGAGTTGCCTATGAAGTCACGAAAAGTGTTTTAAACATTGAATCTTTGAATGAAAACACCTTAATTAAGGTACCCATTATGTTAGTAGACCTTTTTAATGTCTAAAGATTGAATCTTTGGAATAAAATGATAGTTTTGAGTTTAACTTATTCGATTTTCCTATGAAGTCGTGAACCGTGTTTTAATGACTAAATATTGAATCTTTCAATGAAAATACCTTAGTAAAGGTACCTATTATGTTACTAGACCTTTTTAATGTATAAAGATTAAATCTTGGAAAGAAAATGACTGTTTTGAGTTAAACTTATTCGAGTTCCCGATGACATCCCGAAGAGTAATTCAATGAGTAAAGATTGAATCTTTGATTGAAATTACCTAAATCAAGGGACTTATTTTGTCCCAGGACCTTATATATATAAAGATTGAATCTTTAAAAAGAAATGAGGGTTATGAGTTAAACCTATCCAGATTCCCTATGATGTCCCGAATAGTGTTTTAACGCGTAAAGATTGAATCTTTGTATGAAATTACCTCAATAGAGGCACTTATTATGTCACTCAACCTTTTTAATGTATAAAGGTTTAATCTTTGAAAGAAAATGAGAGTTCTGAATTAAACATATTCGAGTTCCTTGTGACATCCCGAAGAGTATTTTAAAGCGTAAATATTGAATCTTTGAATGAAATTACCTCAATCAAGGTACCTATTATGTCACTAGACCTTTTTAATATATAAAGATTGAATATTTGTAAAGAACTACGACTTTTGAGTTAAAGTTATTTGAGTTCCCTTTGACTTCATGAAGCATGTTTTAAAGAGTAAAGATTGAATCTTTGAACGAAATTATCTCAATCAATGTACCTATTATGTCAGTAACCTTTTTAATATATAAAGATGGAATCTTTGAAAAAATTGAGAGTATTGAGTTTAACTTATTCAAGTTACCTATGAAGTCGCGAAGAGTGTTTTAATGACTAAAGATTGAATCTTCAAATGAAAATTCCTCAATAAAGGAACCTATTATGTTACTAGACCTTTTTGATGTATAAAGTTTGAATTTTTGAAAAAAAATTAGAGTTTTGAGTTAAAGTTATTCGAGTTCCTTTTGACATCCCGAAGAGTGTTTTAATGAATAAAGATTAAATCTTTGAACGAAATTACCTCAATCAAGGTACCTATTAAGTCACTAGAAATTTTTATTGTATAAAGATTGAATCTTTGAAAAGAAATGAGAGTTTTGAGTTAAAGTTATTCGAGCTCCCTTTGAAGTCACGAAGAGTATTTTAATGAGTAAAGTTTGAATCTTTGATTCAAATTATCTCAATCAAGGTACTTATTATGTCACTAGACCTTTTTAATGTAAAAAGATTGAATCATTGAAGAAAATGCGAATGTTGAGTTTAACTTATTCGAGTTACCTAGGAAATCGCGAAGAGTGTTTTAAAGACTAAAGATTGAATCTTTGAATAAAAATACCTTAACAAAGTTGCCTATTATGTTACTAGACCTTTTTTAATGTATAAAGATTGAATCTTAGAAAGAAAATGAGAATTTTGAGTTGAACTTATTCGAGTTCCCTGTGACGTCCTGAAGAGTGTTTTAATAAATAAAGATTGAATCTTTGAATGAAATTATCTCAATAGAGGTACTTATTATGCCAGAACAACCTTTTAAAGTATAAAGATTGAATCTTTGAAAGAAAATGAATGTTTTGAGTTAAACTTACTCGAGTTCCGTGTGACGTCCTGAAGAGTTTATTAAAGAGTAAATATTGAATCTTTAAGTGAAATCATCCCAATTAAGCTACCTATTATGTCACTAGACCTTTTTAGTGTATACAGATAGAATATTTGAAAAGAAATAGGAGTTTTGAGTTAAAGTTATTCGAGTTCTCTTTGACGTCACGAAGAGTGTTTTACTGAGTAAAGATTGAATCTTTGAACGAAATTATCTCAATCAAGGTACCTATTATGTCACTAGACCTTTTTAACATATAAAGATTGAATCTTTGAAAGAAAATGAGAGTATTGAGTTTAACATATTCAAGTTACCTATGAAGTCCCGAAGAGTATTTTAATGACTAAAGATTGAATATTTGGATGAAAATTCCTCAATAAAGGAACCAATTATGTGCTAGACCGTTTTAACGTATAAAGATTGAAGCTTTAAAAGAAAATTAGAGTTTTGAGTTAAATATATTTGAGTTCCCTGAGACGTTCCGAAGACTATTTTAATGATGAAAGATAGAATCTTCGAATGAAATTACCTCAATCAGGGTACCTATTATGTCACAAGATCATTTTAATGTATAAAGATTGAATGTTTGAAAAGAAATAAGAGTTTTGAGTTAAAGTTATTCGAGTTCCCTTTGACTTCACGAAAAGTGTTTTACTGAATGAAGATTGAATCTTTGAATGAAATTATCTCAATCAAGGAACCTATTATGTCATTAGACCATTTTAATGTATAAAAATTAAATCTTTGGAAGAAAATGAGTGATTTGAGTTCAACATATTCGAGTTACAAAAGAAGTCACGAATACTGTTTTAATGACAGAAGATTGAATCTTTAAATGAAAATGAGAGTTTTCAGTTATGTTACTAGACGTTTTTAATGTATAAAGATTGAATCTAGGAAAGAAAATGAGAGTTTTGAGTTAAACCTATTCGGCTTCCGTGTGACGTCCGGAAAAGTGTTTTAATGAGTAAAGATTGAATCTTTGAATGAAATTACCTCAACAGAGGTACTGATTATGTCACTAGACCTTTTTAATGTATAAAAATTGAATCTTTGAAAAGAAATAAGAGTTTGGAGTTAAAGTTATTCGAGTTCCCTTTGACGTCACGAAGAGTTTTTTATTGGGTAAAGAATGAATTTTTGAATGAAATCACCTCAATCAAGGTACCTATTATGTCACTAGACCTTTTTAATGCATTAAGATTGAATCTTAGAAAAGAAATGAGAGTTTGGAGTTAAAGTTATTCGAGTTCCCTTTGAAGTCACGAAGAGGGGGGTTTTAATGAGAAAAGATTGAATTTTTGAGCGAAATTATCTCAATCAAGGTAGCTATTATGTTACTAGACCTTTCTAATGTATAAAGATTGAATCTTTGAAAGAAAATAAGAGTTTTTAGTTTAACTTATTCGAGTTGCCTATGAAGTCGCGAAGAGTGTTTTAATGACTGAAGATTGAATCTTTGAATGAAAATACCTCAATAAAGGTACCTATTTTGTTAGTAGACCTTTTTAATGTATAAAGATTGAATCTTTAAAAAAAATGAGAGTTTTGAGTTAAACTTGATCGAGTTCCCTATGACGTACTGAAGAGTGTTTCAATGAGTAAAGATTGAATCATTGTATGAAATTACCTCAATCAAGGTACCTATTATGTCACTAGACCTCTTTAATGTACAAAGATTGAATCTTGGAAAAGAAATGAGAGTTTTGAGTTAAAGTTATTCGACTTCCCTTTGACGTCACGAAGTGTGTTTTAATGAGTAAAGATTGAATCTTTGAATGAAAATATCTCAATCAAGGTACCTATTCTACCACTAGACCTTTTGTAATCTATAAAGATTGAATCTTTGAAAGAAAATGAGTGTTTTGAGTTTAACTTATTCGAGTTACCTATGAAATTGCGAAGAGTGTTTTAATGACTGAAGATTGAATCTTTGAATGAAA
This sequence comes from Cornus florida, assembly GCF_030987335.1. Classification (NCBI taxonomy): domain Eukaryota; kingdom Viridiplantae; phylum Streptophyta; class Magnoliopsida; order Cornales; family Cornaceae; genus Cornus; species Cornus florida. Next base: position 96,315,775 of record NW_026775573.1, on the reverse strand, counting down.
ATACCAAAATAAAGGTACCTATTATGTTACTAGACCTTTTTAATGTATAAAGATTAAATCTTTGAAAGAAAATGTGATTTTTGAGTTAAACTTATTCGAGTTCTCTATAACGTCCCGAAGAGTGTTTTAAGGTGTAAAGAATGAATTATTGAATGAAATTACCTCAATCAAGGTAGCTATTACATCACTAGACCTTTTTAATTTATAAAGATTGATGTTTTGAAAAGAAATGAGTGTTTCAAGTTAAAGTTATTCAAGTTCCCTTTGACCTCACGAAGAGTGTTTTAATGAGTAAAGATTGAATCTTTGAATGAAATTACCTCAATCAAGGTACCTATTCTGTCACTAAATCTTTTTAATGTGTAAAGATCGAATCTTTGAAAGAACATGAGAGTTTTGAGTTCAACTTATTCGAGTTACCTATGAAGTTGCGAAGAGTGTTTTAATTACTAAAGATTGAATCTTTGAATGAAAATACCTCAATAAAGGTACTTATTTTGTTAGTAGACCTTTTTAATGCATAAAGATTGTATCTTTAAAAGAAAGTGAGAGTTTTGAGTTAAACTTATTCATGTTCCCTGTAACGTCCCAAAGAGTGTTTTAATGAGTAAATACTGAATCTTTGAATGTAATTACCTCAATCAAGGTAGCTATTATGTCACTAGACCTTTTTAATGTATAAAGATTGAATCTTTGAAAGAAAATGAGAGTTTTGAGTTTAACTTATTTGAGTTACCTATGAAGTCCCGAAAAGTGTTTTAAACATTGAATCTTTGAATGAAAACACCTCAATAAAGGTACCTATTATGTTAGTAAACTTTTTAATGTCTAAAGATTGAATCTTTGGAATAAAATGATAGCTCTGAGTTTAACTTATTCGATTTACCTGTGAAGTCGTGAACCGTATTTTAATGACTAAATATTGAATCTTTGAATGAAAATACCTTAGTAAAGGTACCTATTATGTTACTAGACCTTTTTAATGTATGGAAAGAAAATAACTGTTTTGAGTTAAACTTATTCGAGTTCCCGATGACATCCCGAAGAGTATTTCAATGAGTAAAGATTGAATCTTTGATTGAAATTACTTGAATCAAGGGACTTATTTTGTCCCAGGACCTTTTATATATAAAGATTGAATCTTTAAAAAGAAATGAGTGTTATGAGTTAAACATATCCGAGTTCCATATAACGTCCCGAATAGTGTTTTAACGCGTAAAGATTGAATCTTTGTATGAAATTACCTCAATAGAGGTACTTATTATCTCACTAAACCTTTTTAATGTATAAAGGTTTAATCTTTGAAAGAAAATGAGAGTTTTGAATTAAACATATTCGAGTTCCCTGTGACATCCCGAAGAGTGTTTTAAAGAGTAAATATTGAAACTTTGAATGAAATTACCTCAATTAAGGTACCTATTATGTCACTAAACCTTTTTAATGTATAAAGATTGAATATTTGTAAAGAACTACGAGTTTTGAGTTAAAGTTATTTGAGTTTCCTTTGACGTCACGAAGCATGTTTTAAAGAGTAAAGATTGAATCTTTGAACGAAATTATCTCAATCAATGTACCTATTTTGTCAGTAAACCTTTTTAATATATAAAGATGGAATCTTTAATTAAAATGAGAGTATTGAGTTTAACTTATTCGAGTTACCTATGAAGTCGCGAAGAGTGTTTTAATGACTAAAGATTGAATCTTCAAATGAAAATTCCTCAATAAAGGAACCTATTATGTTAATAGACCTTTTTGATGTATAAAGTTTGAATTTTTGAAAGAAAATTAGAGTTTTGAGTTAAAGTTATTCGAGTTCCTTTTGACATCCCGAAGAGTGTTTTAATGAATAAAGATTGAATCTTTGAACGAAATTACCTCAATCAAGGTACCTATTAAGTCATTAGAAATTTTTATTGTATAAAGGTTGAATCTTTGAAAAGAAATGAGAGTTTTGAGTTAAAGTTATTTGATCTCCCTTTGAAGTCACGAAGAGTGTTTTAATGAAAAAAGTTTGAATCTTTGATTCAAATTATCTCAATCAAGGTATTTATTATGTCAGTAGACCTTTTTAATGTAAAAACATTGAATCATTGAAAAAAATGCGAATGTTGAGTTTAACTTATTCGAGTTACCTAAGAAATCGCGAAGAGTGTTTTAATGACTAAAGATTGAATCTCTGAATAAAAATACCTTAACAAAGTTACCTATTATGTTACTAGACCTTTTTAACTTATAAATATTGAATCTTAGAAAGAAAATGAGAGTTTTGAGTTGAACTTATTCGAGTTCCCTGTGACGTCCCGAAGAGTGTTTTAATGAGTAAAGATTAAATCTTTGAATGAAATTATCTCAATAGAGGTACTTATTATGCCAGAACAACCTTTTAAAATGTAAAGATTGAATCTTTGAAAGAAAATGAGTGTTTTGAGTTAAACTTACTCGAGTTCCGTGTGACGTCCCGAAGAGTTTATTAAAGAGTAAATATTGAATATTTAAATGAAATTATCCCAATTAAGGTACCTAGTATGTCACTAGAACTTTTTAGTGTATACAGATAGAATATTTGAAAAGAAATAGGAGTTTGAGTTAAAGTTATTCGATTTCTCTTTGACGTCACGAAGAGTGTTTTACTGAGTAAAGATTGAATCTTTGAACGAAATTATCTCAATCAAGGTACCTATTATGTCAATAGACCTTTTTAACATATAAAGATTGAATCTTTGAAAGAAAAATGAGAGTATTGAGTTTAACTTATTCGAGTCACCTAAGAAGTCCCGAAGAGTATTTTAATGACTAAAAATTGAATATTTGGATGAAAATTCCTTAATAAAGGAACTAATTATGTGCTAGACCGTTTTAACGTATAAAGATTGAAGCTTTAAAAGAAAATTAGAGTTTTGAGTTAAACATTTTTCAGTTCCCTGAGACGTTCCAAAGACTGTTTTAATGGTGAAAGATAGAATCTTCGAATGAAATTACCTCAATCAGGGTACCTATTATGTCACAAGATCATTTTAATGTATAAAGATTGAATATTTGAAAAGAAATGGGAGTTTTGAGTTAAAAGTTATTCGAGTTCCCTTTGACGTCACGAAGAGTGTTTTACTGAGTGAAGATTGAATCTTTGAATGAAATTATCTCAATCAAGGAACCTATTATGTCATTAGAACTTTTTAATGTATAAAAATTAAATCTTTGGAAGAAAATGAGTGATTTGAGTTCAACATATTCGAGTTACCTAAGAAGTCACGAATACTGTTTTAATGACAGAAGATTGAATCTTTAAATAAAAGTGAGACTTTTGTGTTATCTTACTAGACGTTTTTAATGTATAAAGATAGAATCTTGGAAAGAAAATGAGAGTTTTGAGTTAAACCTATTCGGGTTCCGTGTGACGTCCGGAAAAGTGTTTTAATGAGTAAAGATTGAATCTTTGAATGAAATTACCTCAACAGAGATACTGATTATGTCCCTAGACCTTGTTAATGTATAAAAATTGAATCTTTGAAAAGAAATAAGAGTTTGGAGTTAAAGTTATTCGAGTTCCATTTGACGTCACGAAGAGTTTTTTATTGAGTAAAGAATGAATTTTTGAATGAAATCACCTCAATCAAGGTATCTATTATGTTACTGGACCTTTTTAATGCATTAAGATTGAATCTTAGAAAAGAAATGAGAGTTTGGAGTTAAAGTTATTCGAGTTCCCTTTGAAGTCACGAAGAGGGGGGTTTTAATAAGAAAAGATTGAATTTTTGAGTGAAATTATCTCAATCAAGGTAGCTATTATGTTACTAGACCTTTATAATGTATAAAGATTGAATCTTTGAAAGAAAATAAGAGTTTTGAGTTTAACTTACTCGAGTTGCCTATGAAGTCGCAAAGAGTGTTTTAATGACTGAAGAATGAATCTTTGAATGAAAATACCTCAATAAAGGTACCTATTTTGTTACTAGACCTTTTTAATGTATAAAGATTGAATCTTTGAAAAAATATGAGAGTTTTGAGTTAAACTTGATCGAGTTCCCTGTGACGTACTGAAGAGTGTTTTAATGAGTAAAGATTAAATCATTGTATGAAATTACCTCAATCAAGGTACCTATTATGTCACTAGACCTCTTTAATGTATAAAGATTGAATCTTTGAAAAGAAATGAGATTTTTGAGTTAAACTTATTCGAGTTCCCTGTAACGTTCCGAAGAGTATTTTAATGAGTAAAGATTGAATCATTGAATGAAATTACCTCAATCAAGGTAACTATTACATCACTAGACTTTTTTAAATTATAAAGATTGACGTTTTGGAAAGAAATTAGTGTTTCGAGTTAAAGTTATTAAAGTTCCCTTTAACGTTACGAAGAGTGTTTTAATGAGTAAAGATTGAATCTTTGAATGAAATTACCTCAATCAAGGTACCTATTCTGTCACTAAACCTTTTTAATGTATAAAGATTGAATCTTTGAAAGAACATGAGAGTTTTGAGTTGAACTTATTCGAGTTACCTATGAAGTTGCAAAGAGTGTTTTAATGACTAAAAATTGAATCTTTGAATCAAAATACCTCAATAAAGGTACTTATTTTGTTAGTAGACCTTTTTAATGTATAAAGATTGTACCTTTGAAAGAAAATGAGAGTTTTGAGTTAAACTTATTCATGTTCCCTGTAACGTCCCAAAGGTGTTTTAATGAGTAAATATTGAATCTTTGAATGTAATCACCTCAATCAAGGTAGCTATTATGTCACAAGACCTTTTTAATGTATAAAGATTGAATCTTCGAAAGAAAATGAGAGTTTTGAGTTTAACTTATTCGAGTTACCTATGAAGTCGCGAAGAGTGTTTTAATGAATAAAGATTGAATCTTTGAATGATAACACCTCAAAAAAGGTACTTATATGTTACTAGATCTTTTTAATGTCTAAAGATTGAATCTTTGGAATAAAATGATAGTTCTGAGTTTAACTTATTCGATTTACCTATGAAGAAGTGAACAGTGTTTTAATGACTAAATATTGAATCTTTGAATGAAAATACCTTAGTACAGGTTCCTATTATGTTACTAGACCTTTTTAATGTGTAAAGATTGAATCTTGGAAAGAAAATGACTGTTTTGAGTTAAACTTATTCGAGTTCCCTATGACATCCCGAAGAGTATTTCAATGAGTAAAGATTGAATCTTTGATTGAAATTACCTGAATCAAGGGACTTATTTTATCCCAGAACCTTTTATATATGAAGATTGAATCTTTAAAAAGAATTGAGCGTTATGAGTTAAACCTATCCGAGTTCCTTATGACGTCCCGAATAGTGTTTTAACGCGTAAAGATTGAATCTTTGTATGAAATTACCTCAATAGAGGTAATTTATTATGTCACTAGACCTTTTTAATGTATAAAGGTTTAATCTTTGAAAGAAAATGAGAGTTTTGAATTAAACATATTCGAGTTCATTATGACGTCCCGAAGAGTGTTTTAAAGAGTAAATATTGAATTTTTGAATGAAATTACCTCAATCAAGGTACCTATTATGTCACTAGACCTTTTTGATGTATAAAGATTGAATATTTGTAAAGAACTACGAGTTTTGAGTTAAAGTTATTTGAGTTCCCTTTGACGTCACGAAGCGTGTTTTAATGAGTAAAGATTGAATCTTTGAATGAAATTATCTCAATCAATGTACCTATCATGACAGTAGACCTTTTTAATGTATAAAGATGGAATCTTTGAAAAAGATGAGAGTATTGAGTTTAATTTATTCGAGTTACCTATGAAGTCGCGAAGAGTGTTTTAATGACTAAAGATTGAATCTTCAAATGAAAATTCTTCAATAAAGGAACCTATTATGTTACTAGATCTTTTTGTTCCTTTCGACATCCCGAAGAGTGTTTTAATGAATAAAGATTGAATATTTGAATGAAATGAAATGAGAGTTTGGAGTTAAGGTTATTCGACTTCCCTTTGAAGTCACGAAAAGGGGGGTTTTAATGAGAAAAGATTGAATTTTTGAGTGAAATAATCTCAACCAAGGTAGCTATTATGTTACTAGACCTTTTTAATGTATAAAGATTGAATCTTTGAAAGAAAATGAGAGTTTTGAGTTTAACTTATTCGAGTTGCCTATGAAGTCGCGACGAGTGTTTTAATGACTGAAGATTAAATCTTTGAATGAAAATACCTCAATAAAGGTACCTATTTTGTTACTAGACCTTTTTATTATATAAAGATTGAATCTTTGAAAAAAATGAGAGTTTTGAGTTAAAGTTGATCGAGTTCCCTATGACGTACTGAAGAGTGTTTTAATGAGTAAAGACTGAATCATTATATGAAATTACCTCAATCAAGGTACCTATTGTGTCACTAGACCTCTTTAATGTATAAAGATTTAATCTTTGAAAAGAAATGAGAGTTTTGAGTTAAAGTTATTCGAGTTCCCATTGACATCACGAAGAGTGTTTTAATGAGGAAAGATTGAATCTTTGAATGAAATTACCTCAATCTAGGTACCTATTCTACCACTAGACCTTTGTAATGTATAAAGATTGAATCTTTGAAAGAAAATGAGTGTTTCGAGTTTAACTTATTCGAGTTACCTATGAAATCGCGAAGAATGTTTTAGTGACTGAAGATTGAATCTTTGAATGAAAATACCATAATAAAGGTACCTATTCTGTTACTAGACCTTTTTAATGTATAAAGATTTAATCTTTGAAAGAAAATGAGAGTTTTGAGTTAAACTTATTCATGTTCTCTGTAACATCCCAAAGAGTGTTTTAATGAGTAAATATTGAATCTTTGAATGTAATTCCCTCAATCAAGGTAGCAATTATGTCACTAGACCTTTTTAATGCATAAAGATTGAATCTTTGAAAGAAAATGAGAGTTTTGAGTTTAACTTATTCGAGTTACCTATAAAGTCGCGAAGAGTGTTTTAATGAATAAAGATTGAATCTTTGAATGAAAACACCTCAATAAAGGTACCTATTATATTAGTAGGCCTTTTTAATGTCTAAAGATTGAATCTTTGGAATAAAATGATAGTTCTGAGTTTAACTTATTCGATTTACCTATGAAGTCGTGAACAATTTTTTAATGACTAAATATTGAATCTTTGAATGAAAATACCTTAGTAACTGTACCTATTATGTGACTAGACCTTTTTAATGTATAAAGATTGAATCTTGGAAAGAAAATTACTGTGTTGAGTTAAACTTATTCGACTTCCCTATGACATCCTGAAGAGTATTTCAATGAGTAAAGATTGAATCTTTTATTGAAATTACCTGAATCAAGGGACTTATTTTGTCCCAGGACCTTTTATATATAAAGATTAAATCTTTAAAAAGAAATGAGCGTTATGAGTTAAACCTATCCAAGTTCCCTATGACGTCCCGAATAGTGTTTTAACGCGTAAAGATTGAATCTTTGTATGAAATTACCTCAATAGAGGTACTTATTATGTCACTAGACCTTTTTATTGTATAAAGGTTTAATCTTTGAAAGAAAATGAGAGTTTTGAATTAAACATATTCGAGTTCACTATGACGTCCCGAAGAGTGTTTTAAAGAGTAAATATTGAATTTTTGAATGAAATTACCTCAATCAAGGTACCTATTATGTCACTAGACCTTTTTGATATATAAAGATTGAATATTTGTAAAGAACTACGAGTTTTGAGTTAAAGTTATTTGCGTTACCTTTGACGTCACGAAGCGTGTTTTAATGAGTAAAGATTGAATCTTTGAATGAAAATGTCTCAATCAATGTACCTATTATGACAGTAGACCTTTTTAATGTATAAAGATGGAATCTTTGAAAAAAATGAGAGTATTGAGTTTAATTTATTCGAGTTACCTATGAAGTCGCGAAGAGTGTTTTAATGACTAAAGATTGAATCTTCAAATAAAAATTCCTCAATAAAGGAACCTATTATGTTACTAGATCTTTTTGATGTATAAAGACTGAATCTTTGAAAGAAAATTAGAGTTTTGAGTTAAACTTATTCGAGTTCCTTTCGACATCCCGAAGAGTGTTTTAATGAATAAAGATTGAATATTTGAACGAAATTACCTCAATCAAAGCACCTATTAAGTCACTAGAAGTTTTTATTGTATAAAGATTGAATCTTTGAAAAGAAATGAGAGTTTTGAGTTAAAGTTATTCGAGCTCCCTTTGAATTCACAAAGAGTGTTTTAATGAGTAAAGTTTGAATCTTTGATTCAAATTATCTCAATCAAGGTACTTATTATGTCACTAAACCTTTTTAATGTAAAAAGATTAAATCATTGAAAAAAATGCGAATGTTGAGTTTAACTTATTCGAGTTACCTAAGAAATCGTAAAGAGTGTTTTAATGACTAAAGATTAAATCTTTGAATAAAAATACCTTAATAAAGTTACCTATTATGTTACTAGACCTTTTTAATGTATAAAGATTGAATCTTAGAAAGAAAATGAGAGTTTTGAGTTAAACTTATTCGAGTTCCCTGTGACGTCCCGAAGAGTGTTTTAATGAGTAAAGATTGAATCTTTAAATGAAATTATCTCAATAGAGGTACTTATTATGCCAGAACAACCTTTTAAAGTATAAAGATTGAATCTTTGAAAGAAAATGAGTATTTTGAGTTAAACTTACTCGAGTTCCGGGTGACGTCCCGAAGAGTTTATTAAAGAGTAAATATTGAATCTTTAAATGAAATTATCCCAATTAAGGTACTTATTATGTCAATAGACCTTTTTAGTGTATGCAGATAGAATATTTGAAAAGAAATAGGAGTTTGAGTTAAAGTTATCCGAGTTCTCTTTGACGTCACGAAGAGTGTTTTACTGAGTAAAGATTGAATCTTTGAACGAAATTATCTCAATCAAGGTACCTATTATGCCACTAGACCTTTTTAACATATAAAGATTGAATCTTTGAAAGAAAATGAGAGTATTGAGTTTAACATATTCGAGTTACCTATGAAGTCCCGAAGAGTATTTTAATTACTAAAGATTGAATATTTGGATGAAAATCGTACAATAAAGGAACCAATTATGTGCTAGACCGTTTTAACGTATAAAGATTGAAGCTTTAAAAGAAAATTAGAGTTTTGAGTTAAACATATTTGAGTTCCCTGAGACGTTCCGAAGACTTTTTTAACGACAAAAGGTAGAATCTTCGAACGAAATTACCTCAATCAGGGTACCTATTATGTCACAAGATCATTTTAATATATAAAGATTGAATGTTTGAAAAGAAATGAGAGTTTTGAGTTAAAAGTTATTCGAGTTCCCTTTGACGTCACGAAGAGTGTTTTACTGAGTGAAGATTGAATCATTGTATGAAATTACCTCAATCAAGGTATCTATTATGTCACTAGACCTCTTTAATGTATAAAGATTGAATCTTTGAAAAGAAATGAGATTTCTGAGTTAAACTTATTCGAGTTCCCTGTAACGTCCCGAAGAGTGTTTTAATGAGTAAAGATTGAATCATTGAATGAGATTACCTCAATCAAGGTAACTATTACATTAGTAGACTTTTTTAAATTATAAAGATTGACGTTTTGGAAAGAAATTAGTGTTTCGAGTTAAAGTTATTCAAGTTCCCTTTAACGTCACGAAGAATGTTTTCATGAGTAAAGATTGAATCTTTGAATGAAATAACCTCAATCAAGGTACCTATTCTGTCACTAAACCTTTTTAATGTATAAAGATTGAATCTTTAAAAGAACATGAGAGTTTTGAGTTGAACTTATTCGAGTTACCTATGAAGTTGCGAAGAGTGTTTTAATGACTAAAGATTGAATCTTTGAATGAAAATACCTCAATAAAGGCACTTATTTTGTTAGTAGACCTTTTTAATGTATAAAGATTGTACCTTTAAAAGAAAATGAGAGTTTTGAGTTAAACTTATTCATGTTCCCTGTAACGTCCCAAAGAGTGTTTTAATGAGTAAATATTGAATCTTTGAATGTAATCACCTCAATCAAGGTAGCTATTATGACACAAGACCTTTTTAATGTATAAAGATTGAATCTTTGAAAGAAAATGAGAGTTTTGAGTTTAACTTATTCGAGTTACCTATGAAGTCGCGAAGAGTGTTTTAATGAATAAAGATTGAATGTTTGAATGAAAAGACCTCAATAAAGGTACCTATATGTTACTAGACCTTTTTAATATCTAACAATTGAATCTTTGGAATAAAATGATAGTTCTGAGTTTAACTTATTCGATTTACCTATGAAGTCGTAAACAATGTTTTAATGACTAAATATTGAATCTTTGAATGAAAATACCTTACTAAAGGTACCTATTATGTTACTAGACCTTTTTAATATGTAAAGATTGAATGTTGGAAAAAAAATGACTGTTTTGAGTTAAACTTATTCGAGTTCCCTATGACATCACGAAGAGTATTTCAATGAGTAAAGATTGAATCTTTGATTGAAATTATCTGAATCAAGGGACTTATTTTGTCCCAGGACCTTTTATATATGAAGATCGAATCTTTAAAAAGAAATGAGCGTTATGAGTTAAACCTATCCGAGTTCCCTATGACGTCCCGAATAGTGTTTTAACGCGTAAAGAATGAATCTTTGTATGAAATTACCTCAATAGAGGTACTTATTATGTCACTAGACCTTTTTAATGTATAAAGGTTTAATCTTTGAAAGAAAATGATAGTTTTGAGTTAAACATATTCAAGTTCACTATGACGTCCCGAAGAGTGTTTTAAAGAGTAAATATTGAATCTTTGAATGAAATTACCCCAATCAAGGTACCTATTATGTCACTAGACCTTTTTAATATATAAAGATTGAATATTTATAAAGAACTACGAGTTTTGAGTTAAAGTTATTTGAGTTCCCTTTGACGTCACGAAGCGTGTTTTAATGAGTAAAGATTGAATCTTTGAATGAAATTATCTCAATCCATGTACCTATTATGTCAGTAGGCCTTTTTAATGTATAAAGATGGAATCTTTGAAAAAAATGAGAGTATTGAGTTTAATTTATTCGAGTTACCTATGAAGTCGTGAAGAGTGTTTTAATGACTAAAGATTGAATCTTCAAATGAAAATTCCTCAATAAAGGAACCTATTATGTTACTAGATCTTTTTGATGTATAAAGACTGAATTTTTGAAAGAAAATTTGAGTTTTGAGTTAAACTTATTCGAGTTCCTTTCGACATCCCGAAGTGTGTTTTAATGAATAAAGATTGAATATTTGAATTAAATTACCTCAATCAAGGTACCTATTAAGTCACTAGAAGTTTTTATTCTATAAAGGTTGAATCTTTGAAAAGAAATGAGAGTTTTGAGTTAAAGTTATTCGAGCTCCCTTTGAATTCACGAAGAGTGTTTTAATGAGTAAAGATTGAATCTTTGATTCAAATTATCTCCATCAAGGTACTTATTATGTCACTAGACCTTTTTAATATTAAAAGATTGAATCATTGAAAAAAATGCGAGTTTTGAGTTTAACTTATTCGAGTTACCTAAGAAATCGCGAAGGGTGTTTTAATGACTAAAGATTGAATCTTTGAATGAAAAGACCTTAACAAAGTTACCTATTATGTTATTAGACCATTTTAATGTATAAACATTGAATCTTTGAAAGAAAATGAGAGTTTTGAATTGAACTTATTCGAGTTCCTTGTGACGTCCCGAAGAGTGTTTTAATGAGTAAAGATTGAATCTTTGAATGAAATTATCTCAATCGAGGTACTTATTATGCCAGTACAACCATTTAAACTATAAAGATTGAATCTTTGGAAGAAAATGAGTGTTTTGAGTTAAACTTACTCGAGTTCCCTGTGACGTCCCAAAGAGTTTATTAAAGAGTAAATATTGAATCTTTAAATGAAATTATCTCAATTAAGGTACCTATTATGTCACTATATCTTTTTAGTGTATAAAGATAGAGTATTTGAAAAGAAATAGGAGTTTTGAGTTAAAGTTATTCGAGTTCTCTTTGACATCACGAAGTGTGTTTTAATGAGTAAAGATTGAATCTTTGAACGAAATTATCTCAATCATGGTACCTATTATGTCAGTGGACCTTTTTAACATATAAATATTGAGTCTTTGAAAGAAAATGAGAGTATTGAGTTTAACTTATTCGAGTTACCTATGAAGTCCCGAAGAGTATTTTAATGACTAAAGATTGAATATTTGAATGAAAATTCCTCAACAAAGGAACCTATTATGTGCTAGACCGTTTTAACGTATAAAGATTGAAGCTTTGAAAGAAAATTAGAGTTTTAAGTTAAACATATTTGAGTTCCCTGAGACGTCCCGAAGACTGTTTTCATGATGAAAGATATAATCTTTGAATGAAATTATCTCAATCAGGATATCTGTTATGTCACAAGATCATTTTAATGTATAAAGATTGAATGTTTGAAAAGAAATGAGAGTTTTGAGTTAAAGTTATTCGAGTTCCCTTTGACCTCACGATGAGTGTTTTAATGACTGAAGATTGAATCTTTGAATGAAAATACCTCTATAAAGGTACCTATTTTGTTACTAGACCTTTTTATTATATAAAGATTGACTCTTTGAAAAAAATGAGAGTTTTCAATTAAAGGTGATCGAGTTTCCTATGACGTACTGAAGAGTGTTTTAATGAGTAAAGATTGAATCATTGTATGAAATTACCTCAATCAAGGTACCTATTATGTCACTAGACCTCTTTAATGTTTAAAGATTTAATCTTTGAAAAGAAATGAGAGTTTTGAGTTAAAATTATTCGAGTTCCCTTTGACATCACGAAGAGTGTTTTAATGAGGAAAAATTGAATCTTTGAATGAAATTACCTCAATCAAGGTACCTATTCTACCGCTAAACCTTTGTAATGTATAAAGACTGAATCTTTGAAAGAAAATGAGTGTTTTGATTTTAACTTATTCGAGTTAACTATGAAATCGCGAAGAGTGTTTTAGTGACTGAAGATTGAATCTTTGAATGAAAATACAACAATAAAGGTACCTATTCTGTTACTAGTCCTTTTAATGTATAAAGATTTAATCTAAAAAAAGAAAATGAGATTTGTGAGTTACACTTATTCGAGTTTCCTGTATCGTCCCGAAGAGTGTTTTAATGAGTAAAGATTGAATCGTTGAATGAAATTACCTCAATAAACGTAGTTATTACATCACTAGACCTTTTTAATTTATAAAGATTGACGTTTTGAAAAGAAATAAGTGTTTCGAGTTAAAGTTATTCAAGTTCCCTTTGACGTCACGAAGAGTGTTTTAAAGAGTAAAGATTGAATCTTTGAATGAAATTACCTCAATCAAGTTACCTATTCGGTCACTAAACCTTTTTAATGTATAAAGATTGAATCTTTGAACGAAAATGAGAGTTTTGAGTTTAACTTATTCGAGTTACCTATGAAGTCGCGAAGAGTGTTTAATGAATAAAGATTGAATGTTTGAATGAAAAGACCTCAATAAAGGTACCAATATGTTACTAGACCTTTTTAACGTCTAAAAATTGAATCTTTGCAATAAAATGATAGTTCTGAGTTTAACTTATTCGATTTACCTATGAAGTCATAAACAATGTTTTAATGACTAAATATTGAATCTTTGAATGAAAATACCTTAGTAAAGGTACCTATTATGTTACTAGACCTTTTTAATATGTAAAGATTGAATGTTGGAAAGAAAATGACTGTTTTGAGTTAAACTTATTCGAGTTCCCTATGACATCTCGAAAGTATTTCAATGAGTAAAGATTGAATCTTTGACTGAAATTACCTGAATCAAGGGACTTATTTTGTCGCAGGACCTTTTATATATGAAGATCGAATCTTTAAAAAGAAATGAGCGTTATGAGTTAAACCTATCCGAGTTCCCTATGACGTCCCGAATAGTGTTTTAACGCGTAAAGAATGAATCTTTGTATGAAATTACCTCAATAGAGGTACTTATTATGTCACTAGACCTTTTTAATGTATAAAGGTTTAATCTTTGAAAGAAAATGAGAGTTTTGAGTTAAACATATTCAAGTTCACTATGACGTCCCGAAGAGTGTTTTAAAGAGTAAATATTGAATCTTTGAATGAAATTACCTCAATCAAGGTACCTATTATGTCACTAGACCTTTTTAATGTATAAAGATTGAATATTTATAAAGAACTACGAGTTTTGAGTTAAAGTTATTTGAGTTCCCTTTGACGTCACGAAGCGTGTTTTAATGAGTAAAGATTGAATCTTTGAATGAAATTATCTCAATCAATGTACCTATTATATCAGTAGACCTTTTTAATGTATAAAGATGGAATCTTTGAAAAAAATGAGAGTATTGAGTTTAATTTATTCGAGTTACCTATGAGGTCGCGAAGAGTGTTTTAATGACTAAAGATTGAATCTTCAAATGAAAATTCCTCAATAAAGGAACCTATTATGTTACTAGATCTTTTTGATGTATAAAGACTGAATTTTTGAAAGAAAATTTGAGTTTTGAGTTAAACTTATTCGAGTTCCTTTCGACTTCCCGAAAAGTGTTTTAACGAATAAAGATTGAATATTTGAATGAAATTACCTCAATCAAGGTACCTATTAAGTCACTAGAAGTTTTTATTGTATAAAGATTGAATCTTTGAAAAGAAATGAGAGTTTTGAGTTAAAGTTATTCGAGCTCCCTTTGAATTCACGAAGAGTGTTTTAATGAGTAAAGATTGAATCTTTGATTCAAATTATCTCCATCAAGGTACTTACTATGTCACTAGACCTTTTTAATATTAAAAGATTGAATCATTGAAAAAAATGCGAGTTTTGAGTTTAACTTATTCGAGTTACCTAAGAAATCGCGAAGGGTATTTTAATGACTAAAGATTGAATATTTGAATGAAAAGACCTTAACAAAGTTACCTATTATGTTATTAGACCATTTTAATGCATAAAGATTGAATCTTTGAAAGAAAATGAAAGTTTTGAATTGAACTTATTCGAGTTCGTTGTGACTTCCCGAAGAGTGTTCTAATGAGTAAAGATTGAATCTTTGAATGAAATTATCTCAATCGAGGTACTTATTATGCCAGTACAACCATTTAAACTATAAAGATTGAATCTTTGGA
The DNA here is from genome assembly GCF_030987335.1 of Cornus florida. NCBI lineage: Eukaryota > Viridiplantae > Streptophyta > Magnoliopsida > Cornales > Cornaceae > Cornus > Cornus florida. Next base: position 96,300,717 of record NW_026775573.1, on the reverse strand, counting down.
AGAAAATGAGTGTTTTGAGTTAAACTTACTCGAGTTCCCTATGACGTCCCAAAGAGTTTATTAAAGAGTAAATATTGAATCTTTAAATGAAATTATCTCAATTAAGGTACCTATTATGTCACTATATCTTTTTAGTGTATAAAGATAGAGTATTTGAAAAGAAATAGGAGTTTTGAGTTAAAGTTATACGAGTTCTTTTTGACATCACGAAGTATGTTTTAATGAGTAAAGATTGAATCTTTGAACGAAATTATCTCAATCAAGGTACCTATTATGTCAGTGGACCTTTTTAACATATAAATATTGAGTCTTTGAAAGAAAATGAGAGTATTGAGTTTAACTTATTCGAGTTACCTATGAAGTCCCGAAGAGTATTTTAATGACTAAAGATTGAATATTTGAATGAAAATTCCTCAACAAAGGAACCTATTATGTGCTAGGCCGTTTTAACGTATAAAGATTGAAGCTTTGAAAGAAAATTAGAGTTTTGAGTTAAACATATTTGAGTTCCCTGAGACGTCCCGAAGACTGTTTTCATGATGAAAGATATAATCTTTGAATGAAATTATCTCAATCAGGGTATCTATTATGTCACAAGATCATTTTAATGTATAAAGATTGAATGTTTGAAAAGAAATGAGAGTTTTGAGTTAAAGTTATTCGAGTTCCCTTTGACCTCACGAAGAGTGTTTTAATGACTGAAGATTGAATCTTTGAAGGAAAATACCTCAATAAAGGTACCTATTTTGTTACTAGACCTTTTTATTATATAAAGATTGAATCTTTGAAAAAAATGAGAGTTTTCAGTTAAAGTTGATCGAGTTCCCTATGACGTACTGAAGAGTGTTTTAATGAGTAAAGACTGAATCATTGTATAAAATTACCTCAATCAAGGTACCTATTATGTCACTAGACCTCTTTAATGTATAAAGATTTAATCTTTGAAAAGAAATGAGAGTTTTGAGTTAAAATTATTCCAGTTCCCTTTGACATCACGAAGAGTGTTTTAATGAGGAAAGATTGAATCTTTGAATGAAATTACCTCAATCAAGGTACCTATTCTACCGCTAAACCTTTGTAATGTATAAAGACTGAATCTTTGAAAGAAAATGAGTGTTTTGATTTTAACTTATTCGAGTTAACTATAAAATCGTGAAGAGTGTTTTAGGGACTGAAGACTGAATCTTTGAATGAAAATACCACAATAAAGGTACCTATTCTGTTACTAGTCCTTTTTAATGTATAAAGATTTAATCTTTGAAAGAAAATGAGATTTGTGAGTTAAACTTATTCGAGTTCCCTGTAACGTCCCGAAGAGTGTTTTAATGAGTAAAGATTGAATCGTTGAATGAAATTACCTCAATAAACGTAGTTATTACATCACTAGACCTTTTTAATTTATAAAGATTGACGTTTTGAAAAGAAATAAGTGTTTCGAGTTAAAGTTATTCAAGTTCCCTTTGACGTCACGAAGAGTGTTTTAATGAGTAAAGATTGAATCTTTGAATGAAATTACCTCAATCAAGTTACCTATTCGGTCACTAAACCTTTTTAATGTATAAAGATTGAATCTTTGAAAGAAAATGAGAGTTTTGAGTTTAACTTATTCGAGTTACCTATGAAGTCGCGAAGAGTGTTTTAATGAATAAAGATTGAATGTTTGAATGAAAATACCTCAATAAAGGTACCTATATGTTACTAGACATTTTTAATGTCTAAAAATTGAATCTTTGGAATAAAATGATAGTTCTGAGTTTAACTTATTCGATTTACCTATGAAGTCGTAAACAATGTTTTAATGACTAAATATTGAATCTTCGAATGAAAATACCTTAGTAAATGTACCTATTATGTTACTAGACCTTTTTAATATGTAAAGATTGAATGTTGGAAAGAAAATGACTGTTTTGAGTTAAACTTATTCGAGTTCCCTACGACATCCCGAAGAGTATTTCAATGAGTAAAGATTGAATCTTTGATTGAAATTACCTGAATCAAGGGACTTATTTTGTCGCAGGACCTTTTATATATGAAGATCGAATCTTTAAAAAGAAATGAGCGTTATGAGTTAAACCTATCCGAGTTCCCTATGACGTCCCGAATAGTGTTTTAACGCGTAAAGAATGAATCGTTGTATGAAATTACCTCAATAGAGGTACTTATTATGTCACTAGACCTTTTTAATGTATAAAGGTTTAATCTTTGAAAGAAAATGAGAGTTTTGAGTTAAACATATTCAAGTTCACTATGACGTCCCGAAGAGTGTTTTAAAGAGTAAATATTGAATCTTTGAATGAAATTACCTCAATCAAGGTACCTATTATGTCACTAGACCTTTTTAATGTATAAAGATTGAATATTGGTAAAGAACTACGAGTTTTGAGTTAAAGTTATTTGAGTTCCCTTTGACGTCACGAAGTGTGTTTTAATGAGTAAAGATTGAATCTTTGAATGAAATTATCTCAATCAATGTACCTATTATGTCAGTAGACCTTTTTAATGTATAAAGATGGAATCTTTGAAAAAAATGAGAGTATTGAGTTTAATTTATTCGAGTTACCTATGAAGTCGCGAAGAGTGTTTTAATGACTAAAGATTGAATCTTCAAATGAATATTCCTCAATAAAGGAACCTATTATGTTACTAGATCTTTTTGATGTATAAAGACTGAATTTTTGAAAGAAAATTTGAGTTTTGAGTTAAACTTATTCGAGTTCCTTTCGACATCCCGAAGAGTGTTTTAACGAATAAAGATTGAATATTTGAATGAAATTACCTCAATCAAGGTACCTATTAAGTCACTAGAAGATTTTATTGTATAAAGATTGAATCTTTGAAAAGAAATGAGAATTTTGAGTTAAAGTTATTCGAGCTCCCTTTGAATTCACGAAGAGTGTTTTAATGAGTAAAGATTGAATCTTTGATTCAAATTATCTCCATCAAGGTACTTATTATGTCACTAGACCTTTTTAATATTAAAAGATTGAATCATTGAAAAAAATGCGAGTTTTGAGTTTAACTTATTCGAGTTACCTAAGAAATCGCGAAGGGTGTTTTAATGACTAAAGATTGAATCTTTGAATGAAAAGACCTTAACAAAGTTACCTATTATGTTATTAGACCATTTTAATGTATAAACATTGAATCTTTGAAAGAAAATGAGAGTTTTGAATTGAACTTATTCGAGTTCCTTGTGACGTCCAGAAGAGTGTTCTAATGAGTAAAGATTGAATCTTTGAATGAAATTATCTCAATCGAGGTACTTATTATGCCAGTACAACCATTTAAACTATAAAGATTGAATCTTTGGAAGAAAATTAGTGTTTTGAGTTAAACTTACTCGAGTTCCCAGTGACGTCCCAAAGAGTTTATTAAAGAGTAAATATTGAATCTTTAAATGAAATTATCTCAATTAAGGTACCTATTATGTCACTATATCTTTTTAGTGTATAAAGATAGAGTATTTGAAAAGAAATAGGAGTTTTGAGTTAAAGTTATTCGAGTTCTCTTTGACATCACGAAGTGTGTTTTAATGAGTAAAGATTGAATCTTTGAACGAAATTATCTCAATCAAGGTACCTATTATGTCAGTGGACCTTTTTAACATATAAATATTGAGTCTTTGAAAGAAAATGAGAGTATTGAGTTTAACTTATTCGAGTTACCTATGAAGTCCCGAAGAGTATTTTAATGACTAAAGATTGAATATTTGAATGAAAATTCCTCAACAAAGGAACCTATTATGTGCTAGACCGTTTTACCGCATAAAGATTGAAGCTTTGAAAGAAAATTAGAGTTTTGAGTTAAATATATTTGAGTTCCCTGAGACGTCCCGAGGACTGTTTTTATGATGAAAGATATAATCTTTGAATGAAATTATCTCAATCAGGGTATCTATTATGTCACAAGATCATTTTAATGTATAAAGATTGAATGTTTGAAAATAAATGAGAGTTTTGAGTTAAAGTTATTCGAGTTCCCTTTGACCTCACGAAGAGTGTTTTAATGACTGAAGATTGAATCTTTGAATGAAAATACCTCAATAAAGGTACCTATTTTGTTACTAGACCTTTTTATTATATAAAGATTAAATCTTTGAAAAAAATGAGAGTTTTCAGTTAAAGTTGATCGAGTTCCCTATGACGTACTGAAGAGTGTTTTAATGAGTAAAGACTGAATCATTGTATGAAATTACCTCAATCAAGGTACCTATTATGTCACTAAACCTCTTTAATGTATAAAGATTTAATCTTTGAAAAGAAATGAGAGTTTTGAGTTAAAATTATTCGAGTTCCCTTTGACATCACGAAGAGTGTTTTAATGAGGAAAGATTGAATCTATGAATGAAATTACCTCAATCAAGGTACCTATTCTACCGCTAAACCTTTGTAATGTATAAAGACTGAATCTTTGAAAGAAAATGAGTGTTTTGATTTTAACTTATTCGAGTTAACTATGAAATCGCGAAGAGTGTTTTAGTGACTGAAGATTGAATCTTTGAATGAAAATACCACAATAAAGGTACCTATTCTGTTACTAGTCCTTTTTAATGTATAAAGATTTAATCTTTGAAAGAAAATGAGATTTGTGAGTTAAACTTATTCGAGTTCCCTGTAACGTCCCGAAGAGTGTTTTAATGAGTAAAGATTGAATCGTTGAATGAAATTACCTCAATAAACGTAGTTATTACATCACTAGACCTTTTTAATTTATAAAGATTGACGTTTTGAAAAGAAATAAGTGTTTCGAGTTAAAGTTATTCAAGGTCCCTTTGACGTCACGAAGAGTGTTTTAATGAGTAAAGATTGAATCTTTGAATGAAATTACCTCAATCAAGTTACCTATTCAGTCACTAAACCTTTTTAATGTATAAAGATTGAATCTTTGAAAGAAAAAGAGAGTTTTGAGTTTAACTTATTCGAGTTACCTATGAAGTCGCGAAGAGTATTTTAATGAATAAAGATTGAATGTTTGAATGAAAATACCTCAATAAAGGTACCTATATGTTACTAGACCTTTTTAATGTCTAAAAATTGAATCTTTGGAATAAAATGATAGTTCTGAGTTTAACTTATTCGATTTACCTATGAAGTCGTAAACAATGTTTTAATGACTAAATATTGAATCTTTGAATGAAAATACCTTAGTAAAGGTACCTATTATGTTACTAGACCTTTTTAATATGTAAAGATTGAATGTTGGAAAGAAAATGACTGTTTTGAGTTAAACTTATTCGAGTTCCCTATGACATCCCGAAGAGTATTTCAATGAGTAAAGATTGAATCTTTGATTGAAATTACCTGAATCAAGGGACTTATTTTGTCGCAGGACCTTTTATATATGAAGATCGAATCTTTAAAAAGAAATGAGCATTATGAGTTAAACCTATCCGAGTTCCCTATGACGTCCCGAATAGTGTTTTAACGCGTAAAGAATGAATCTTTGTATGAAATTACCACAATAGAGGTACTTATTATGTCACTAGACCTTTTTAATGTATAAAGGTTTAATCTTTGAAAGAAAATGAGAGTTTTGAGTTAAACATATTCAAGTTCACTATGACGTCCCGAAGAGTGTTTTAAAGAGTAAATATTGAATCTTTGAATGAAATTACCTCAATCAAGGTACCTATTATGTCACTAGACCTTTTTAATGTATAAAGATTGAATATTTGTAAAGAACTACGAGTTTTGAGTTAAAGTTATTTAAGTTCCCTTTGACGTCACGAAGCGTGTTTTAATGAGTAAAGATTGAATCTTTGAATGAAATTATCTCAATCAATGTACCTATTATGTCAGTAGACCTTTTGAATGTATAAAGATGGAATCTTTGAAAAAAATGAGAGTATTGAGTTTAATTTATTCGAGTTACCTATGAAGTCGCGCAGAGTGTTTTAATGACTAAAGATTGAATCTTCAAATGAAAATTCCTCAATAAAGGAACCTATTATGTTACTAGATCTTTTTGATGTATAAAGACTGAATTTTTGAAAGAAAATTTGAGTTTTGAGTTAAACTTATTCGAGTTCCTTTCGACATCCCAAAAAGTGTTTTAACGAATAAAGATTGAATATTTGAATGAAATTACCTCAATCAAGGTACCTATTAAGTCACTAGAAGTTTTTATTGTATAAAGATTGAATCTTTGAAAAGAAATGAGAGTTTTGAGTTAAAGTTATTCGAGCTCCCTTTGAATTCACGAAGAGTGTTTTAATGAGTAAAGATTGAATCTTTGATTCAAATTATCTCCATCAAGGTACTTATTATGTCACTAGACCTTTTTAATATTAAAAGATTGAATCATTTAAAAAATGCGAGTTTTGAGTTTAACTTATTCGAGTTACCTAAGAAATCGCGAAGGGTGTTTTAATGACTAAAGATTGAATCTTTGAATGAAAAGACCTTAACAAAGTTACCTATTATGTTATTAGACCATTTTAATGTATAAAGATTGAATCTTTGAAAGAAAATGAGAGTTTTGAATAGAACTTATTCGAGTTCCTTGTGACGTCCAGAAGAGTGTTTTAATGAGTAAAGATTGAATCTTTGAATGAAATTATCTCAATTGAGGTACTTATTATGCCAGTACAACCATTTAAACTATAAAGATTGAATCTTTGGAAGAAAATGAGTGTTTTGAGTTTAACTTACTCGAGTTCCCTGTGACGTCCCAAAGAGTTTATTAAAGAGTAAATATTGAATCTTTAAATGAAATTATCTCAATTAAGGTACCTATTATGTCACTATATCTTTTTAGTGTATAAAGATAGAGTATTTGAAAAGAAATAGGAGTTTTGAGTTAAAGTTATTCGAGTTCTCTTTGACATCACGAAGTGTGTTTTAATGAGTAAAGATTGAATCTTTGAACGAAATTATCTCAATCAAGGTACCTATTATGTCAGTGGACCTTTTTAACATATAAATATTGAGTCTTTAAAAGAAAATGAGAGTATTGAGTTTAACTTATTCGAGTTACCTATGAAGTCCCGAAGAGTATTTCAATGACTAAAGATTGAATATTTGAATGAAAATTCCTCAACAAAGGAACCTATTATGTGCTAGACCGTTTTAACGCATAAAGATTGAAGCTTTAAAAGAAAATTAGAGTTTTGAGTTAAATATATTTGAGTTCGCTGAGATGTCCCGAAGACTGTTTTCATGATGAAAGATATAATCTTTGAATGAAATTATCTCAATCAGGGTATCTATTATGTCACAAGATCATTTTAATGTATAAAGATTGAATGTTTGAAAAGAAATGAGAGTTTTGAGTTAAAGTTATTCGAGTTCCCTTTGACCTCACGAAGAGTGTTTTAATGACTGAAGATTGAATCTTTGAATGAAAATACCTCAATAAAGGTACCTATTTTGTTACTAGACCTTTTTATTATATAAAGATTGAATCTTTGAAAAAAATGAGAGTTTTCAGTTAAAGTTGATCGAGTTCCCTATGACGTACTGAAGAGTGTTTTAATGAGTAAAGACTGAATCATTGTACGAAATTACCTCAATCAAGGTACCTATTATGTCACTAGACCTCTTTAATGTATAAAGATGTAATCTTTGAAAAGAAATGAGAGTTTTGAGTTAAAATTATTCGAGTTTCCTTTGACATCATGAAGAGTGTTTTAATGAGGAAAGATTGAATCTTTGAATGAAATTACCTCAATCAAGGTACCTATTCTACCGCTAAACCTTTGTAATGTATAAAGACTGAATCTTTGAAAGAAAATGAGTGTTTTGATTTTAACTTATTCGAGTTAACTATGAAATCGCGAAGAGTGTTTTTGTGACTGAAGATTGAATCTTTGAATGAAAATACCACAATAAAGGTACCTATTCTGTTACTAGTCCTTTTTAATGTATAAAGATTTAATCTTTGAAAAAAAATGAGATTTGCGAGTTAAACTTATTCGAGTTCCCTGTAACGTCCCGAAGAGTGTTTTAACGAGTAAAGATTGAATCGTTGAATGAAATTACCTCAATAAACATAGTTATTACATCACTAGACCTTTTTAATTTATAAAGATTGACGTTTTGAAAAGAAATAAGTGTTTCGAGTTAAAGTTATTCAAGTTCCCTTTGACGTCACGAAGAGTGTTTTAATGAGTAAAGATTGAATCTTTGAATGAAATTACCTCAATCAAGTTACCTATTCGGTCCCTAAACCTTTTTAATGTATAAAGATTGAATCTTTGAAAGAAAATGAGAGTTTTGAGTTTAACTTATTCGAGTTACCTATGAAGTCGCGAAGAGTGTTTTAATGAATAAAAATTGAATGTTTGAATGAAAATACCTCAATAAAGGTACCTATATGTTACTAGACCTTTTTAATGTCTAAAAATTGAATCTTTGGAATAAAATGATAGTTCTGAGTTTAACTTATTCGATTTACCTATGAAGTCGTAAACAATGTTTTAATGACTAAATATTGAATCTTTGAATGAAAATACCTTAGTAAAGGTACCTATTATGTTACTAGACCTTTTTAATATGTAAAGATTGAATGTTGGAAAGAAAATGACTGTTTTGAGTTAAACTTATTCGAGTTCCCTATGACATCCCGAAGAGTATTTCAATGAGTAAAGATTGAATCTTTGATTGAAATTACCTGAATTAAGGGACTTATTTTGTTACAGGACCTTTTATATATGAAGATTGAATCTTTAAAAAGAAATGAGCGTTATGAGTTAAACCTATCCGAGTTCCCTATGACGTCCCGAATAGTGTTTTAACGCGTAGAGAATGAATCTTTGTCTGAAATTACCACAATAGAGGTACTTATTATGTCACTAGACCTTTTTAATGTATAAAGGTTTAATCTTTGAAAGAAAATGAGAGTTTTGAGTTAAACATATTCAAGTTCACTATGACGTCCCGAAGAGTGTTTTAAAGAGTAAATATTGAATCTTTGAATGAAATTACCTCAATCAAGGTACCTATTATGTCACTAGACCTTTTTAATGTATAAAGATTGAATATTTGTAAAGAACTACGAGTTTTGAGTTAAAGTTATTTGAGTTCCCTTTGACGTCACGAAGCGTGTTTTAATGAGTAAAGATTGAATCTTTGAATGAAATTATCTCAATCAATGTACCTATTATGTCAGTAGACCTTTTTAATGTATAAAGATGGAATCTTTGAAAAAAATGAGAGTATTGAGTTTAATTTATTCGAGTTACCTATGAAGTCGCGAAGAGTGTTTTAATAACTAAAGATTGAATCTTCAAATGAAAATTTCTCATTAAAGGAACCTATTATGTTACTAGATCTTTTTGATGTATAAAGACTGAATTTTTGAAAGAAAATTTGAGTTTTGAGTTAAACTTATTCGAGTTCCTTTCGACATTCCGAAGAGTGTTTTGACGAATAAAGATTGAATATTTGAATGAAATTACCTCAATCAAGGTACCTATTAAGTCACTAGAAGTTTTTATTGTATAAAGATTAAATCTTTGAAAAGAAATGAGAGTTTTGAGTTAAAGTTATTCGAGCTCCCTTTGAATTCAGGAAGAGTATTTTAATGAGTAAAGATTGAATCTTTGATTCAAATTATCTCCATCAAGGTACTTATTGTGTCACTAGACCTTTTTTATATTAAAAGATTGAATCATTGAAAAAAATGCGAGTTTTGAGTTTAACTTATACGAGTTACTTAAGAAATCGCGAAGGGTATTTTAATGACTAAAGATTGAATCTTTGAATGAAAAGACCTTAACAAAGTTACCTATTATGTTATTAGACCATTTTAATGTATAAAGATTGAATGTTTGAAAGAAAATGAGAGTTTTGAATTGAACTTATTCGAGTTCCTTGTGACGTCCCGAAGAGTGTTTTAATGAGTAAAGATTGAATCTTTGAATGAAATTATCTCTGTCGAGGTACTTATTATGCCAGTACAACCATTTAAACTATAAAGATTGAATCTTTGGAAGAAAATGAGTGTTTTGAGTTAAACTTACTCGAGTTCCCTATGACATCCCAAAGAGTTTATTAAAGAGTAAATATTGAATCTTTAAATGAAATTATCTCAATTAAGGTACCTATTATGTCACTATATCTTTTTAATGTATAAAGATAGAGTATTTGAAAAGAAATAGGAGTTTTGAGTTAAAGTTATTCGAGTTCTCTTTGACATCACGAAGTGTGTTTTAATGAGTAAAGATTGAATCTTTGAACGAAATTATCTCAATCAAGGTACCTATTATGTCAGTGGACCTTTTTAACATATAAATATTGAGTCTTTGAAAGAAAATGAGAGTATTGAGTTTAACTTATTCGAGTTACCTATGAAGTCTCGAAGAGTATTTTAATGTCTAAAGATTGAATATTTGAATGAAAATTCCTCAACAAAGGAACCTATTATGTGCTAGACCGTTTTAGCGTATAAAGATTGAAGCTTTGAAAGAAAATTAGAGTTTTGAGTTAAATATATTTGAGTTCCCTGAGACATCCCGAAGACTGTTTTCATGATGAAAGATATAATGTTTGAATGAAATTATCTCAATCAGGGTATCTATTATGTCACAAGATCATTTTAATGTATAAAGATTGAATGTTTGAAAAGAAATGAGAGTTTTGAGTTAAAGTTATTCGAGTTCCCTTTGACCTCACGAAGAGTGTTTTAATGACTGAAGATTGAATCTTTGAATGAAAATACCTCAATAAAGGTACCTATTTTGTTACTAGACCTTTTTATTATATAAAGATTGAATCTTTGAAAAAAATGAGAGTTTTCAGTTAAAGTTGATCGAGTTCCCTATGACGTACTGAAGAGTGTTTTAATGAGTAAAGACTGAATCATTTTATGAAATTACCTCAATCAAGGTACCTATTATGTCACTAGACCTCTTTAATGTATAAAGATTTAATCTTTGAAAAGAAATGAGAGTTTTGAGTTAAAATTATTCGAGTTCCCTTTGACATCACGAAGAGTGTTTTAATGAGGAAAGATTGAATCTTTGAATGAAATTACCTCAATCAAGGTATCTATTCTACCGCTAAACCTTTGTAATGTATAAAGACTGAATCTTTGAAAGAAAATGAGTGTTTTGATTTTAACTTATTCGAGTTAGCTATGAAATCGCGAAGAGTGTTTTTATGACTGAAGATTGAATCTTTGAATGAAAATACCACAATAAAGGTACCTATTCTGTTACTAGTCCTTTTTAATGTATAAAGATTTAATCTTTGAAAAAAAATGAGATTTGTGAGTTAAACTTATTCGAGTTCCCTGTAACGTCCCGAAGAGTGTTTTAATGAGTAAAGATTGAATCGTTGAATGAAATTACCTCAATAAACATAGTTATTACATCCCTAGACCTTTTTAATTTATAAAGATTGACGTTTTGAAAAGAAATAAGTGTTTCGAGTTAAAGATATTCAAGTTCCCTTTGACGTCACGAAGAGTGTTTTAATGAGTAAAGATTGAATCTTTGAATGAAATTACCTCAATCAAGTTACCTATTCGGTCACTAAACCTTTTTAATGTATAAAGATTGAATCTTTGAAAGAACATGAGAGTTTTGAGTTCAACTTATTCGAGTTACCTATGAAGTTGCGAAGAGTGCTTTAATGACTAAAGATTGATTCCTTGAATGAAAATACCTCAATAAAGGTACTTATTTTGTTAGTAGACCTTTTTATTGTATAAAGATTGTATCTTTGAAAGAAAATGAGAGTTTTGAGTTAAACTTATTCATGTTCTCTGTAACGTCCCAAATAGTGTTTTAATGAGTAAATATTGAATCTTTGAATGTAATTACCTCAATCACGGTAGCAATTATGTCACTAGACCTTTTTAATGCATAAAGATTGAATCTTTGAAAGAAAATGAGAGTTTTGAGTTTAACTTATTCGAGTTACCTATAAAGTCGCGAAGAGTGTTTTAATGAATAAAGATTGAATCTTTGAATGAAAACACCTCAACAAAAGTACCTATTATGTTACTAGGCCTTTTTAATGTCTAAAGATTTAATCTTTGGAATAAAATGATAGTTCTGAGTTTAACTTATTCGATTTACCTATGAAGTCGTGAACAATGTTTTAATGACTAAATATTGAATCTTTGAATGAAAATACCTTAGTAAAGGTACCTATTATGTTACTAGACCTTTTTAATGTATAAAGATTGAATCTTGGAAAGAAAATTACTGTGTTGAATTAAACTTATTCGAGTTCCCTATGACAACCCGAAGAGTATTTCAATGAGTAAAGATTAAATCTTTGATTGAAATTACCTGAATCAAGGGACTTATTTTGTCCCAGGACCTTTTATATATAAAGATTGAATCTTTTATATATAAAGATTGAATATTTGTAAAGAACTACGTGTTTTGAGTTAAAGTTATTTGAGTTCCCTTTGACGTCACGAAGCGTGTTTTAATGAGTAAAGATTGAATCTTTGAATGAAATTATCTCAATCAATGTACCTATTATGTCAGTAGACCTTTTTAATGTATAAAGATGGAATCTTTGAAAAAAATGAGAGTATTGAGTTTAATTTATTCGAGTTACCTATGAAGTCGCGAAGAGTGTTTTAATGACTAAAGATTGAATCTTCAAATGAAAATTCCTCAATAAAGGAACCTATTATGTTACTAGATCTTTTTGATGTATAAAGACTGAATCTTTGAAAGAAAATAAGAGTTTTGAGTTAAACTTATTCGAGTTCCTTTCGACATCCCGAAGAGTGTTTTAATGAATAAAGATTGAATGTTTGAATGAAATTACCTCAATCAAGGTACCTATTAAGTCACTAGAAGTTTTTATTGTATAAAGATTGAATCTTTGAAAAGAAATGAGAGTTTTGAGTTAAAGTTATTCGAGCTCCCTTTGAATTCACGAAGAGTGTTTTAATGAGTAAAGATTGAATCTTTAATTCAAATTATCTCAATCAAGGTACTTATTATGTCACTAGACCTTTTGAATATTAAAAGATTGAATCATTGAAAAAAATGCGAGTTTTGAGTTTAGCTTATTCGAGTTACCTAAGAAATCGCGAAGGGTGTTTTAATGACTAAAGATTGAATCTTTGAATGAAAATACCTTAACAAAGTTACCTATTATGTTACTAGTCCTTTTTAATGTATAAAGATTGAATTTTTGAAAGAAAATGAGAGTTTTGAATTGAACTTATTCGAGTTCCTTGTGACGTCCCGAAGAGTGTTTTAATGAGTAAAGATTGAATCTTTGAATGAAATTATCTCAATTGAGGTACTTATTATGCCAGTACAACCATTTAAACTATAAAGATTGAATCTTTGAAAGAAAATGAGTGTTTTGAGTTAAACTTACTCTAGTTCCCTGTGACGTCCCAAAGAGTTTATTAAAGAGTAAATATTGAATCTTTAAATGAAATTATCTCAATTTAGGTACCTATTATGTCACTATATCTTTTTAGTGTATAAAGATAGAGTATTTGAAAAGAAATAGGAGTTTTGAGTTAAAGTTATTCGAGTTCTCTTTGACATCACGAAGAGTGTTTTAATGAGTAAAGATTGAATCTTTGAACGAAATTATCTCAATCAAGGTACCTATTATGTCAGTGGACCTTTTTAACATATAAATATTGAGTTTTTGAAAGAAAATGAGAGTATTGAGTTTAACTTATTCGAGTTACCTATGAAGTCCCGAAGAGTATTTTAATGTCTAAAGATTGAATATTTGAATGAAAATTCCTCAACAAAGGAACCTATTATGTGCTAGACCGTTTTAACGTATAAAGATTGAAGCTTTGAAAGAAAATTAGAATTTTGAATTATACATATTTGAGTTCCGTGAGACGTCCCGAAGACTGTTTTCATGATGAAAGATATAATCTTTGAATGAAATTATCTCAATCAGGGTACCTATTATGTCACAAGATCATTTTAATGTATAAAGATTGAATGTTTGAAAAGAAATGAGAGTTTTGAGTTAAAGTTATTCGAGTTCCCTTTGACGTCACGAAGGGTGTTTTAATGACTGAAGATTTAATCTTTGAATGAAAATACCTTAATAAAGGTACCTATTTTGTTACTAGACCTTTTTATTAAATATAGATTGAATCTTTGAAAAAAATAAAAGTTTTGAGTTAAAGTCGATCGAGTTCCCTATGACATACTGAAGAGTGTTTTAATGAGTAAAGTCTGAATCATTTTATGAAATTACCTCAATCAATGTACCTATTATGTCACTAGACCTCTCTAATGTATAAAGATTTAATTTTTGAAAAGAAATGAGAGTTTTGAGTTAAAGTTATTCGAGTTCCCTTTGACATCATGAAGAGTGTTTTAATGAGGAAAGATTGAATCTTTGAATGAAATTACCTCAATCAGGGTACCTATTCTACCGCTAGACCTTTGTAATGTATAAAGACTGAATCTTTGAAAGAAAATGAGTGTTTTGAGTTTAACTTATTCGAGTTACCTATGAAATCGCGAAGAGTGTTTTAGTGACTGAAGATTGAATCTTTGAATGAAAATACCACAATAACGGTACCTATTCTGTTACTAGACCTTTTTAATGTATAAAGATTTAATCTTTGAAAGAAAATGAGATTTGTGAGTTAAACTTATTCGAGTTCCCTGTAACGTCCCGAAGAGTGTTTTAATGAGTAAAGATTGAATCATTGAAAGAAATTACCTCAATCAAGGTAGCTATTACATCACTAGACCTTTTTAATTTATAAATATTGACGTTTTGGAAACAAATAAGTGTTTCGAGTTAAAGTTATTCAAGTTCCCTATGATGTCACGAAGAGTGTTTTAATGAGTAAAGATTGAATCTTTGAATGAAAATACCTCAATCAAGTTACCTATTCGGTCACTAAACCTTTTTCATGTATAAAGATTGAATCTTTGAAAGAACATAAGAGTTTTGAGTTCAACTTATTCGAGTTACCTATGAAGTTGCGAAGAGTGTTTTAATGACTAAAGATTGAATCCTTGAATGAAAATACCTCAATAAAGGTACTTATTTTGTTAGTAAACCTTTTTAATGTATAAAGATTGTATCTTTGAAAGGAAATGATAGTTTTGAGTTAAACTTATTCATGTTCTCTGTAACGTCCCAAAGAGTGTTTTAATGAGTAAATATTGAGTCTTTGAATGTAATTACCTCAATCAAGGTACAATTATGTCACTAGACCTTTTTAATGCATAAAGATTGAATCTTTGAAAGAAAATGAGAGTTTTGAGTTTAACTTATTCGAGTTACCTATAAAGTCGCGAAGAGTGTTTTAATGAATAAAGATTGAATCTTTGAATGAAAACACCTCAATAAAGGTACCTATTATGTTACTGGGCCTTTTTAATGTCTAAAGATTTAATCTTTGGAATAAAATGATAGTTCTGAGTTTAACTTATTCGATTTACCTATGAAGTCGTGAACAATGTTTTAATGACTAAATATTGAATCTTTGAATGAAAATACCATAGTAAAGGTACCTATTATGTTACTAGACCTTTTTAATGTATAAAGATTGAATCTTTGATTGAAATTACCTGAATCAAGGGATTTATTTTGTCCCAGGACCTTTTATATGTAAAGATTGAATCTTTAAAAAAAATGAGCGTTATGAGTTAAACCTATCCAAGTTCCCTATGACGTCCCGAATAGTGTTTTAACGCGTAAAGATTGAATCTTTGTATGAAATTACCTCAATAGAGGTACTTATTATGTCACTAGACCTTTTTAATGTATAAAGTTTTAATCTTTGAAAAAAAAATGAGAGTTTTGAATTAAACATATTCGAGTTCCCTGTGACATCCCGAAGAGTGTTTTAAAGAGTAAATATTGAATCTTTGAATGAAATTACCTTAATCAAGGTACCTATTATGTCACTAAACCTTTTTAATGTATAAAAATTGAATATTTGTAAAGAACTACGAGTTTTGAGTTAAAGTTATTTAAGTTTCCTTTGACGTCACGAAGCATGTTTTAAAGAGTAAAAATTGAATCTTTGAACGAAATTATCTCAATCAATGTACCTATTTTGTTAGTAAACCTTTTTAATATATAAAGATGGAATCTTTGAAAAAAATGAGAGTATTGAGTTTAACTTATTCGAGTTACCTATGAAGTCGCGAAGAGTGTTTTAATGACTAGAGATTGAATCTTCAAATGAAAATTCCTCAATAAAGGAACCTATTATGTTACTAGACCTTTTTGTTGTCTAAAGTTTGAATTTTTGAAAGAAAATTAGAGTTTTGAGTTAAAGTTATTCGAGTTCCTTTCGACATCCCGAAGATTGTTTTAATGAATAAAGATTGAATCTTTGAACGAAATGACCTCAATCAAGGTACCTATTAAGTCACTAGAAATTTTTATTGTATAAAGGTTGAATCTTTGAAAAGAAATGAGAGTTTTGAGTTAAAGTTATTCGAGCTCCCTTTGAAGTCACGAAGAGTGTTTTAATGAGTAAAGTTTGAATCTTTGATTCAAATTATCTCAATCAAGGTACTTATTATGTCACTAGACCTTTTTAATGTAAAAGATTGAATCATTGAAAAAAATGCGAATGTTGAGTTTAACTTATTCGAGTTACCTAAGAAATCGCGAAGAGTGTTTTAATGACTAAAGATTAAATCTTTGAATAAAAATACCTTAACAAAGTTACCTATTATGTTACTAGACCTTTTTAATGTATAAAGATTGAATCTTAGAAAGAAAATGAGAGTTTTGAGTTGAACTTATTCGAGTTCCCTATGACGTCCTGAAGAGTGTTTTAATGAGTCAAGATTGAATCTTTGAATGAAATTATCTCAATAGAGGTACTTATTATGCCAGAATAACCTTTTAAAGTATAAAGATTGAATCTTTGAAAGAAAATGAGTGTTTTGAGTTAAACTTACTCGAGTTCCGTGTGACGTCCCGAAGAGTTTATTAAAGAGTAAATATTGAATCTTTAAATGGAATTATCCCAATTAAGGTACTTATTATGTCACTAGACCTTTTTAGTGTATACAGATAGAATATTTGAAAAGAAATAGGAGTTTGAGTTAAAGTTATTCGAGTTCTCTTTGACGTCACGAAGAGTGTTTTACTGAGTAAAGATTGAATTTTTGAACGAAATTATCTCAATCAAGGTACCTATTATGTCACTAGACCTTTTTAACATATAAAGATTGAATCTGTGAAAGAAAATGAGAGTATTGAGTTTAACTTATTCGAGTTACCTATGAAGTCCCGAAGAGTATTTTAATGACTAAAGATTGAATATTTGGATGAAAATTCCTCAATAAAGGAACCAATTATGTGCTAGACCGTTTTAACGTATAAAGATTGAAACTTTAAAAGAAAATTAGAGTTTTGAGTTAAACATATTTGGGTTCCCTGAGACGTTCCGAAGACTGTTTTAATGAAGAAAGATAGAATCTTCGAATGAAATTACCTCAATCAAGGTACCTATTATGTCACAAGATCGTTTTAATGTATAAAGATTGAATGTTTGAAAAGAAATCAGAGTTTTGAGTTAAAAGTTATTCGAGTTCCCTTTGACGTCACGAAGAGTGTTTTACTGAGTGAAGATTGAATCTTTGAATTAAATTATCTCAATCAAGGAACCTATTATGTCATTAGACCTTTTTAATGTATAAAAATTAAATCTTTAGAAGAAAATGAGTGATTTGAGTTCAACATATTAGAGTTACCTAAGAAGTCACGAATACTGTTTTAATGACAGAAGATTAAATCTTTTAATGAAAGTGAGACTTTTGAGTTACGTTACGAGACGTTTTTAGTGTATAAAGATTGAATCTTGGAAAGAAAATGAGAGTTTTGAGTTAAACCTAATCGGGTTCCGTGTGACGTCCGGAAAAGTGTTTTAATGAGTAAAGATTGAATCTTTGAATGAAATTTCCTCAACAGAGGTACTGATTATGTCACTAGACCTTGTTAATGTATAAAAATTGAATCTTTGAAAAGAAATAAGAGTTTGGAGTTAAAGTTATTCGAGTTCCCTTTGACGTCACGAAGAGTTTTTTATTGAGTAAAGAATGAATTTTTGAATGAAATCACCTCAATCAAGGTACCTATTATGTCACTAGACCTTTTTAATGTATTAAGATTGAATCTTAGAAAAGAAATGAGAGTTCGGAGTTAAAGTTATTCCAGTTCCCTTTGAAGTCACGAAGAGGGGGGTTTTAATGAGAAAAGATTGAATTTTTGAGTGAAATTATCTCAATCAAGGTAGCTATGATGTTACTAGACCTTTCTAATGTATAAAGATTGAATCTTTGAAAGAAAATAAGAGTTTTGAGTTTAAATTATTCGAGTTGCCTATGAAGTCGCGATGAGTGTTTTAATGACTGAAGATTCAATCTTTCAATGAAAATACCTCAATAAAGGTACCTATTTTGTTACTAGACCTTTTTAATGTATAAAGATTGAATTTTTGAAAAAAATGAGAGTTTTGAGTTAAACTTGATCGAGTTCCCTGTAATGTCCCGAAGAGTGTTTTAATGAGTAAAGATTGAATCATTGAATGAAATTACCTCAATCAATGTAACTATTACATCACAAGACTTTTTTAAATTATAAAGATTGACGTTTTGGAAAGAAATTAGTGTTTCGAGTTAAAGTTATTCAAGTTCCCTTTAACGTCACGAAGAGTGTTTTAATGAGTAAAGATCGAATCTTTGAATGAAATAACCTCAATCAAGGTACCTATTCTGTCACTAAACCTTTTTAATGTATAAAGATTGAATCTTTGAAAGAACATGAGAGTTTTGAGTTAAACTTATTCGAGTTACCTATGAAGTTGCGAAGAGTGTTTTAATGACTAAAGATTGAATCTTTGAAAGAAAATACCTCAATAAAGGTACTTATTTTGTTAGTAGACCTTTTTAATGTATAAAGATTATACCTTTGAAAGAAAATGAGAGTTTTGAGTTGAACTTAATCATATTCCCTGTAACGTCCCAAAGAGTGTTTTAATGAGTAAATATTGAATCTTTGAATGTAATCACCTCAATCATGGCAGCTATTATGTCACAAGACCTTTTTAATGTATTATGATTGAATCTTTGAAAGAAAATGAAAGTTTTGAGTTTAACTTATTCGAGTTACCTATGAAGTCGCGAAGAGTGTTTTAATGAATAGAGATTGAATCTTTGAATGAAAACATCTCAATAAAGGTACCTATATGTTACTAGACCTTTTTAATGTCTAAACATTGAATCTTTGGAATAAAATGATAGTTCTGAGTTTAACTTATTCGATTTACCTATGAAGTCGTGAACAATGTTTTAATGACTAAATATTTAATCTTTGAATCAAAATAACTTAGTAAAGGTACCTGTTATGTTACTAGACCTTTTTAATGTGTAAAGATTGAATCTTGGAAAGAAAATGACTGTTTTGAGTTAAACTTATTCGAGTTCCCTATGACATCCCGAAGAGTATTTCAGTGAGTAAAGATTGAATCTTTGATTGAAATTACCTGAATCAAGGGCCTTATTTTGTCCCAGGACCTTTTATATATAAAGATTGAATCGTTAAAAAGAAATGAGCGTTATGAGTTAAACCGACCCGAGTTCCCTATGACGTCCCGAATAGTGTTTTAACGCGTAAAGATTGAATCTTTGTATGAAATTACCTCAATAGAGGTACTTATTATGTCACTAGACCTTTTTAATGTATAAAGGTTTAATCTTTGAAAGAAAATGAGAGTTTTGAGTTAAACATATTCGAGTTCACTATGACGTCCCGAAGAGTGTTTTAAAGAGTAAATATTGAATCTTTGGATGAAATTACCTCAATCAAGGTACCTACTATGTCACAAGACCTTTTGATGTATAAAGGTTGAATATTTCTAAAGAACTACGAGTTTTGAGTTAAAGTTATTTGAGTTCCCTTTGACGACACGAAGCGTGTTTTAATGAGTAAAGATTGAATCTTTGAATGAAATTATCTCAATCAATATACCTATTACGTCAGTACACCTTTTTAATGTATAAAGATGGAATCTTTGAAAAAAATGAGAGTATTGAGTTTAATTTATTCGAGTTACCTATGAAGTCGCGAAGAGTGTTTTAATGACTAAAGATTGAATCTTCAAATGAAAATTCCTCAATAAAGGAACCTGTTATGTTACTAGATATTTTTGATATATAAAGACTGAATCTTTGAAAGAAAATTAGAGTTTTGAGTTAAACTTATTCGAGTTCCTTTCGACATTCCGAACAGTGTTTTAATGAATAAAGATTAAATATTTGAATGAACTTACCTCAATCAAGGTACCTATTAAGTCACTAGAAGTTTTTATTGTATAAAGATTGAATCTTTGAAAAGAAATGAGAGTTTTGAGTTAAAGTTATTCGAGCTCCCTTTGAATTCACGAAGAGTGTTTTAATGAGTAAAGATTGAATCTTTGATTCAAATTATCTCGATTAAGGTACTTATTATGTCACTAGACCTTTTTAATATTAAAAGATTGAATCGTTGAAAAAACTGCGAGTTTTGAGTTTAACTTATTCGAGTTACCTAAGAAATCGTGAATGGTGTTTTAATGACTAAAGATTGAATCTTTGAATGAAAATACCTTAACAAAGTTACCTATTTTGTTACTAGACCTTTTTAATGTATAAAGATTGAATCTTTGAAAGAAAATGAGAGTTTTGAATTGAACTTATTCGAGTTCCTTGTGACGTCCCGAAGAGTGTTTTAATGAGTAAAGATTGAATCTTTGAATGAAATTCTCTCAATAGAGGTACTTATTATGCCAGTACAACCATTTAAACTATAAAGATTGAATCTTTGAAAGAAAATGAGTGTTTTGAGTTAAACTTACTCGAGTTCCCTGTGACGTCCCAAAGAGTTTATTAAAGAGTAAATATTGAATCTTTAAATGAAATTATCTCAATTAAGGTACCTATTATGTCACTATATCTTCTTAGTGTATAAAGATAGAGTATTTGAAAAGAAATAGGAGTTTTGAGTTAAAGTTATTCGAGTTCTCTTTAACATCACGAAGAGTGTTTTAATGAGTAAAGATTGAATCTTTGAACGAAATTATCTCAATCAAGGTACCTATTATGTTAGTGGACGTTTTTAACATATAAATATAGAGTCTTTGAAAGAAAATGAGAGTATTGAGTTTAACTTATTCGAGTTACCTATGAAGTCCCGAAGAGTATTTTAATGACTAAAGATTGAATATTTGAATGAAAATTCCTCAATAAAGGAACCTATTATGTGCTAGACCGTTTTAACGTATAAAGATTGAAGCTTTGAAAGAAAATTAGAATTTTGAGTTAAACATATTTGAGTTCCCTGAGACGTCCCGAAGACTGTTTTAATGATGAAAGATATAATCTTTGAATGAAATTATCTCAATCAGGGTACCTATTATGTCACAAGATCATTTTAATGTATAAAGATTGAATGTTTGAAAAGAAATGAGAGTTTTGAGTTAAAGTTATTTGAGTTCCCTTTGACGACACGAAGAGTGTTTTACTGAGTGAAGATTGAATCTTTGAATGAAATTATCTTAATCAAGGAACCTATTATGTCATTAGATCTTTTTAATGTATAAAAAATAAATCTTTGGAATAAAATGAGTGATTTGAGCTCAACTCATTCGAGTTACCTAAGAAGTCACGAATACTGTTATAATGACAGAAGATTGAATCTTTAAATGAAAATGAGAGTTTTGAGTCATGTTACTAGACATTTTTAATGTATAAAGATTCAATTTTGGAAAGAAAATTAGAGTTTTGAGTTAAACTTATTCGAGTTCCGTGTGACGTCCGGAAATGTGTTTTCATGAGTAAAGATTGAATCTTTGAATGAAATTACCTCAATAGAGGTACTGATTGTGTCACTAGACCTTTTTAATGTATAAAGATTGAATCTTTAAAATGAAATGAGAGTTTGGAGTTAAAGTTATTCGAGTTCCCTTTGACGTCACGAAGAGTGTTTTATTGATTAAAGATTGAATTTTTGTATGAAATTGACTCAATCAAGGTACCTATTATGTCACTAGACTTTTTTAATGTATTAAGATTGAATCTTAGAAAAGAAATGAGATTTTGGAGTTAAGGTTATTCGACTTCCCTTTGAAGTCACGAAAAGGGGGGTTTTAATGAGAAAAGATTGAATTTTTGAGTGAAATTATCTCAATCAAGGTAGCTATTATGTTACTAGACCTTTCTAATGTATAAAGATTGAATCTTTGAAAGAAAATGAGAGTTTTGAGTTTAACTTATTCGAGTTGTCTATGAAGTCGCGAAGAGTGTTTTAAGGACTGAAGATTGAATCTTTGAATGAAAATACCTCAATAAAGGTACCTATTTTGTTACTAGACCATTTTATTATATAAAGATTGAATCTTTGAAAAAAATGAGAGTTTTGAGTTAAAGTTGATCGAGTTCCCTATGACGTACTGAAGAGTGTTTTAATGAGTAAAGACTGAATCATTGTATGAAATTACCTCAATCATGGTACCTATTATGTCAGTAGACCTCTTTAATATACAAAGATTTAATCTTTGAAAAGAAATGAGAGTTTTGAGTTAAAGTTATTCGAGTTCCCTTTGACATCACGAAGAGTGTTTTAATGAGGAAAGATTAAATCTTTGAATGAAATTACCTCAATCAAGGTACCTATTCTTCCACTAGACCTTTGTAATGTATAAAGATTGAATCTTTAAAAGAAAATGAGTGTTTTGAGTTTAACTTATTCGAGTTACCTATGAAATCGCGAAGAGTGTTTTAGTGACTGAAGATTGAATCTTTGAATGAAAATACCACAATAAAGGTACCTATTCTGTTACTAGACCTTTTTAATGTATAAAGATTTAATCTTTGAAAGAAAATGAGATTTTTGAGTTACAGTTATTCGAGTTCCCTTTGACGTCACGAAAAGTGTTTTACTGAGTGAAGATTGAATATTTGAACGAAATTATCTCAATCAAGGAACCTATTATGTCATTAGACCTTTTTAATGTATAAAAATTAGTGATTTGAGTTCAACTTATTCTAGTTACCTAAGAAGTCACGAATACTGTTTTAATGACAGAAGATTGAATCTTTAAATGAAAATGAGAGTTTTAAGTTATCCTACTAGACATTTTCAATGTATAAATATTAAATCTTGGAAAGAAAATGAGAGTTTTGAGTTAAACTTATACGAGTTCCGTGTGACGTCCGGAAAAGTGTTTTAATGAGTAAAGATTGAATCTTTGATTGAAATTACCTCAATAGAGGTATTGATTATGTCACTAGACCTTTTTAATGTATAAAGATTGAATCTTTGAAAAGAAACGAGAGTTTGGAGTTAAAGTTATTCGAGTTCCCTTTGACATCACGAAGAGTGATTTATTGAGTAAAGATTGAATTTTTGAATGAAATTACCTCAATCATGGTACCTATTATGTCACTAGACCTTTTTAATGTATTAAGATTGAATCATAGAAAAAAAAATGAGAGTTCAGAGTTAAAGTTATTCGAGTTCCCTTTGAAGTCACGAAGAGGGGGGTTTAATGAGAAAAGATTGAATTTTTGAGTGAAATTATCTCAATCAGGGCAGCTATTATGTTACTAGACCTTTCTAATGTATAAAGATTGAATCTTTGAAAGAAAATGAGAGTTTTGAGTTTAACTTATTCGAGTTGCCTATGAAGTCGCGAAGAGTGTTTTAATGACTGAAGATTGAATCTTTGAATGGAAATACCTCAATAAAGGTACCTATTTTGTTAGTAGACCTTTTTAATGTATAAAGATTGAATCTTTGAAAAAAATGAGAGTTTTGAGTTAAACTTGACCGAGTTCCCTGTGACGTACTGAAGAGTGTTTCAATGAGTAAAGATTGAATCATTGTATGAAATTACCTCAATCAAGGTACCTATTATGTCACTAGACCTCTTTAATGTATAAAGATTTAATCTTTGAAAAGAAATGAGAGTTTTGACTTAAAGTTATTCGAGTTCCCTTTGACGTCACGAAGGGTGTTTTAATGAGAAAAGATTGAATCTTTGAATGAAATTACCTCAATCAAGGTACCTATTCTACCACTAGACCTTTGTAATGTATAAAAATTGAATCTTTGAAAGAAAAAGAGTGTTTTGAGTTTAAAATATACGAGTTACCTATGAAATCGCGAATAGTGTTTTAATGACTGAAAATTGAATCTTTGAATGAAAATACCACAATAAAGGTACCTATTCTGTTACTAGTCCTTTTTAATGTATAAAGATTGAATTTTTGAAAGAAAATGAGATTTTTGAGTTAAACTTATTCGAGTTCCCTGTAACGTCCCGAAGAGTGTTTTAATGAGTAAAGATTGAATCATTGAATGAAATTACCTCAATCAAGGTAGCTATTACATCACTAGACCTTTTTAATTTATAAAGATTGACGTTTTGAAAAGAAATGAGTGTTTTGAGTTAAAGTTATTCAAGTTCCCTTTGACGTAACGAAGAGTGTTTTAATGAGTAAAGATTGAATCTTTGAATGAAATTACCTCAATCAAGGTACCTATTCTGTCAGTAAACCTTTTTAATGTATAAAGATTGAATTTTTGAAAGAACATGAGAGTTTTGAGTTCAACTTATTTGAGTTACCTATGAAGTTACGAAGAGTGTTTTCATGACTAAAGATTGAATCTTTGAATGAAAACACCTCAATAAAGGTACCTATTATGTTACTAGGCCTTTTTAATGTCTAAAGATTGAATCTTTGGAATAAATTGATAGTTCTGAGTTTAACTTATTCGATTTACCTATGAAGTCGTGAACAATGTTTTAATGACTAAATATTGAATCTTTGAATGAAAATACCTTAGTAAAGGTACCTATTATGTTACTAGACCTTTTTAATGTATAAAGATTGAATCTTGGAAAGAAAATGACTATTTTGAGTTAAACATATTCGAGTTCCTTATGACACCCCGAAGAGTATTTCAATGAGTAAAGATTGAATCTTTGATTGAAATTACCTGAATTAAGGGACTTATTTTGTCCCAGGACCTTTTATATATAAAGATTGAATCTTTTAAAAGCAATGAGCGTTATGAGTTAAACCTATCCGAGTTCCCTATGACGTCCCCAATAGTGTTTTGACGCGTAAAGATTGAATCTTTATATGAAATTACCTTAATAGAGGTACTTATTATGTCACTAGACCTTTTTAATGTATAAAGGTTTAATCTTTGAAAGAAAATGAGAGTTTTGAGTTAAACATATTCGAGTTCCCTGTGACGTCCCGAAGTGGGTTTTAAAGAGTAAATATTGAATCTTTGAATGAAATTACCTCAATCAAGGTACCTATTATGTCACTAAACCTTTTTAATGTATAAAGAATTACGAGTTTTGAGTTAAAGTTATTTGAGTTCCCTTTAACGTCACGAAGCTTGTTTTAATGAGTAAAGATTGAATCTTTGAACGAAATTATCTCAATCAATGTACCTACTATGTCGATAGACCTTTTTAATGTATAAAGATGGAATCTCTGAAAAAAATGAGAGTATTGAGTTTAACTTATTCGAGTTACCTATGAAGTCGCGAAGAGTATTTTAATGACTAAAGATTAAATCTTCAAACGAAAATTCCTCAATAAAGGAACCTATTATGTTACTAGATCTTTTTGATGTATAAAGATTGAATCTTTGAATGAAAATTAGAGTTTTGAGTTAAACTTATTCGAGTTCCTTTTGACATCCCGAAGAGTGTTTTAATGAATAAAGATTGAATCTTTGAATGAAATTACCTCAATCAAAGTACCTATTAAGTCACTAGAAATTTTTATTGTATAATGATTGAATCTTTGAAAAGAAATGAGAGTTTTGAGTTAAATTTATTCGAGATCCCTTTGAAGTCGCGAAGAGTGTTTTAATGACTAAAGATTGAATCTTTGAATGAAGATACCTTAACAAAGTTACCTATTATGTTAGTAGACCTTTTTAACGTATAAAGATTGAATCTTTGAAAGAAAATGAGAGTTTTGAGTTGAACTTATTCGAGTTCCCTGTGACGTCCCGAAGAGTGTTTTAATGAGTAAAGATTGAATCTTTGAATGAAATTATCTCAATAGAAGTACTTATTATGGCAGTGCAATCTTTTAAAGTATAAAGATTGAATCTTTGAAAGAAAATGAATGTTTTAAGTTACACTTACTTGAGTTCCCTGTGACGTCCCGAAGAGTTTATTAAAGAGTAAATATTGAATCTTTAAATGAAATTATCTCAATTAAGGTACTTATTATGTCACTAGACTTTTTTAGTGTATAAAGATAGAATATTTGAAAAGAAATAGGAGTTTTGGGTAAAAGTTATTCGAGGTCTCTTTGACGTGTGTTTTAATGAGTAAAGAATGAATCTTTGAACGAAATTATCTCAATCAAGTTACCTATTATGTCACTAGACCTTTTTAACATATAAATATGGAATCGTTTAAAGAAAATGAGAGTATTGAGTTTAACTTATTCGAGTTACCTATGAAGTCCCGAAGAGTATTTTAATGACTAAAGATTGAATATTTGAATGACAATTCCTCAATAAAGGAACCTATTATGTGCTAGACCGTTTTAATGTATAAAGATTGAAGCTTTGAAAGAAAATTAGAGTTTTGAGTTAAACATATTTGAGTTCCCTAAGACGTCCCGAAGACTGTTTTAATGAT
This sequence comes from Cornus florida, assembly GCF_030987335.1. Taxonomy (NCBI): domain Eukaryota; kingdom Viridiplantae; phylum Streptophyta; class Magnoliopsida; order Cornales; family Cornaceae; genus Cornus; species Cornus florida. The sequence continues at coordinate 96,274,119 of NW_026775573.1, read as the reverse complement.
GAAAGATAGAATCTTTGAATGAAATTACCTTAATCAGGGTACCTATTATGTCACAAGATCATTTTAATGGATAAAGATTGAATGTTTGAAAAGAAATGAGAGTTTTGAGTTAAAGTTATTCGAGTTGCCTTTGACGTCACGAAGAGTGTTTTACTCAGTGAAGATTGAATCTTTGAATGAAATTATCTCAATCAAGGAACCTATTATGTCATTAGACCTTTTTAAAGTATAAAAATTAAATCTTTGGAAGAAAATGAGTGATTTGAGTTCAACTTATTCGAGTTACCTAAGAAGTCAGGAATACTAATTTAATGACAGAAGATTGAATCTTTAAATGAAAATGAGAGTTTTTAGTTATGTTACTAGACGTTTTTCATGTATAAAGATTGAATCTTGGAAAGAAAATGAGAGTTTTGAGTTAAACTTATTCGAGTTCCGTGTGACGTCCGGAAAAGTGTTTTAATATGTAAAGATTGAATCTTTGAGTGCAATTACCTCAATAGAGGTACTGATTATGTCATTAGACCTTTTTAATGTATAAAGATTGAATCTTTGAAAAGAAATGAGAGTTTGGAGTTAAAGTTATTCGAGTTCCCTTTGATGTCACGAAGAGTGTTTTGTTGAGTAAAGATTGAATTTTTGAATGAAATTACCTCAATCAAGGTACCTATTATGTCACTAGACCTTTTTAATGTATTAAGATTGAATCTAAGAAAAGAAATGAGAGTTTGGAGTTAAAGTTATTCGAGTTTCCTTTGAAGTCACGAAGAGGGGGGTTTTAATGAGAAAAGATTTAATTTTTGAGTGAAATTATCTCAATCAAGGCAACTATTATGTTACTAGACCTTTCTAATGTATAAAGATTGAATCTTTGAAAGAAAATGAGAGTTTTGAGTTTAACTTATTCGAGTTGCCTATGAAGTCGCAAAGAGTGTTTTAATGACAGAAGATTGAATCTTTGAATGAAAATACCTCAATAAAGGTACCTATTTTGTTACTAGACATTTTTAATGTATAAAGATTAAATCTTTGAAAGAAATGAGAGTTTTGAGTTAAACTTGATCGAGTTCCCTGTGACGTACTGAAGAGTGTTTTAATGAGTAAAGATTGAATCATTGTATGAAATTACCTCAATCAAGGTACTTATTATGTCACTAGACCTCTTTAATGTATAAAGATTGAATCTTTGAAAAGAAATGAGAGTTTTAAGTTAAAGTTATTCGAGTTCCCTTTGACGTCACGAAGAGTGTTTTAATGAGTAAAGATTGAATCTTTGAATGAAATTACCTTAATCAAGGTACCTATTCTACCACTAGACCTTTGTAATGTATAAAGATTGAATATTTGAAAGAAAATGAGTGTTTTAATTTTAACTTATTCGAGTTACCTATGAAATCGTGAAGAGTGTTTTAATGACTGAAGATTGAATCTTTGAATGAAAATACCACAATAAAGGTACCTATTCTGTTACTAGACCTTTTTGAGTGAAACTTATTCGAGTTCCCTGTAACGTCACGAAGAGTGTTTTAATGAGTAAAGATTGAATCACTGAATGAAATTACCCCAATTAAGGTAGCTATTAAATCACTAGACCTTTTTAATTTATAAAGATTGACGTTTTGAAAAGAAATGAGTCTTTCGGTTTAAAGTTATTCAAGTTCCCTTTGAGGTCACGAAAAGTTTTTTAATGAGTAAAGATTGAATCTTTGAATGAAATTACCTCAATCAAGGTACCTATTCTGTCACTAAACCTTTGTAATGTATAAAGATTGAATCTTTGAAAGAACATGAGAGTTTTGAGTTCAACTTATTCGAGTAACTTATGAAGTTGCGAAGAGTGTTTTAATGACTAAAGATTGAATCTTTGAATGAAAAAACCTCAATAAAGGTACTTATTTTGTTAGTAGACCTTTTTAATGTATAAAGATTGTATCTTTGAAAGAAAATGAGAGTTTTGAGTTAAACTTATTCATGTTCTCTGTAATGTCCCAAAGAGTGTTTTAATGAGTAAATATTGAATCTTTGAATGTAATTACCTCAATCAAGGTAGCTATTATGTCACTAGACCTTTTTAATGTATAAAGATTGAATCTTTGAAAGAAAATGAGAGTTTTGTGTTTAACTTATTCGAGTTACCTATGAAGTCGGGAAGAGTGTTTTAATGAATAAAGATTAAATTTTTGAATGAAAACACCTCAATAAAGGTACCTATTATGTTACTAGACCTTTTTAATGTCTAAAGATTGAATCTTTGGAATAAAATGATGATTCTGAGTTTAACTTATTCGATTTACCTATGGAGTCGTGAACAGTGTTTTAGTGACTAAATATTGAATCTTTAAATGAAAATACCTTACTAAAGGTACCTATAATGTTACTAGACCTTTTTAATGTATAAAGATTGAATCTTGGAAAAAAAATCACTGTTTTGAGTTAAACTTATTCGAGTTGCCTATGACATCCCGAAGAGTAGTTCAATGAGTAAAGATTGAATCTTTGATTGAAATTACCTGAATCAAGGGACTTATTTTGTCCCAGGATCTTCTATATATAAAGATTGAATCTTTAAAAAGAAATGAGCGTTATGAGTTAAACCTATCCGAGTTCCCTATGACGTCCCGAATAGTGTTTTAACGCGTAAAGATTGAATCCTTGTATGAAATTACCTCAATAGAGGTACTTATTATGTCACTTGACCTTTTTAATGTATAAAGGTTTAATCTTTGAAAGAAAATGAGAGTTTTGAGTTAAACATATTCGAGTTTCCTGTGACGTCCCGAAGAGTGTTTTAATGAGTAAATATTGAATCTTTGAATAAAATTACCTCAATCAAGGTACTTATTATGTCACTAGACCTTTTTAATGTATAAAGATTGAATATTTGTAAAGAACTACGAGTTTTGAGTTAAAGTTATTTGAGTTCCCTTTGACGTCACGAAGCGTGTTTTAATGAGTAAAGATTGAATCTTTGAACGAAATTATGTCAATCAATGTACCTATTATGTCAGTAGACCTTTTTAATGTATAAAGATGAAATCTTTGAAAAAAATCAGAGTATTGAGTTTAACTTATTCGAGTTAGCTTTGAAGTCACGAAGAATGTTTTAATGACTAAAGATTAAATCTTTAAAAGAAAATTCCTCAATAAAGGAACCTATAATGGTTCTACATCTTTTTGATGTATAAAGATTGAATCTCGGAAAGAAAATTAGAGTTTTGAGTTAAACTTATTCGAGTTCCTTTTGACATCCCGAAGAGTGTTTTAATGAATAAAGATTGAATCTTTGAATGAAATTATTTCTATCAAGGTACCTATTAAGTCACTAGAAATTTTTATTGTATAAAGATTGAATCTTTGAAAAGAAATGAGAGTTTTTAGTTAAAGTTATTCGAGCTCCCTTTGAAGTTACGAAGAGTGTTTTAATGAGTAAAGATTGAATCTTTTATTCAAATTATCTCAATCAAGGTACTTATTATGTCACTAGACCTTTTTAATGTAAAAAGATTGAATCGTTCAAAAAAATGCGAGTTTTGAGTTTAACTTATTCGAGTTACCTAAGAAATCGCGAAGAGTGTTTTAATGACTAAATATTGAATCTTTGAATGAAAATACCTTAACAAAGTTACCTATTATGTTACTAGACATTTTTAATGTATAAAGATTGAATCTTTGAAAGAAAATGAGAGTTTTGAGTTGAACTTATTCGAGTTCCCTGTGACGTCCCGAAGAGTGTTTTAATGAGTAAAGATTGAGTCTTTGAATGAAATTATCTCAATAGAGGTACTTATTATGCCAGTACAACCTTTTAAAGTATAAAGATTGAATCTTTGAAAGAAAATGAGTGTTTTGAGTTAAACTTACTCGAGTTCCCTGTGACATCCCGAAGAGTTTATTAAAGAGTAAATATTGAATCTTTAAATGAAATTATCTCAATTAAGGTACCTATTATGTTACTAGACCTTTTTAGTGTATGAAGATAGAATATTTGAAAAGAAATAGGAGTTTTGAGTAAAAGTTATTTGAGTTCTCTTCGACGTCACGAAGAGTGTTTTAATGAGTAAAGATTGAATCTTTGAACGAAATTATCTCAATCAAGGTACCTATTATGTCACTAGACTTTTTTAACATAATAAGATTGAATCTTTGAAATAAAATGAGAGTATTGAGTTTAACTTATTCGAGTTACCTATGAAGTCCCCGAGAGTATTTTAATGACTAAAGATTGAATATTTGAATGAAAATTCCTCAATAAAGGAACCTATTATGTGCTAGACCGTTTTAACGTATAAAGATTGAAGTTTTGAAAGACAATTAGATTTTTGAGTTAAACATATTTGAGTTCCCTGAGGCGTCCCGAAGAATGTTTTAATGATGAAAGATAGAATCTTTGAATGAAATTACCTCAATCAAGGTACCTATTATATCACAAGATCATTTCAATGTATAAAGATCGAATGTTTGAAAAGAAATGAGAGGTTTGAGTTAAAGTTATTCGAGTTCCCTGTGACGTCATGAAGAGTGTTTTACTGAGTAAAGATTGAATCTTTGAATGAAATTATCTCAATCAAGGAACCTATTATATCATTAGACCTTCTTAATGTATAAAAATTAAATCTTTGGAAGAAAATGAGTGTTTTGAGTTCAACTTATTCGAGTTACCTAAGAAGTCACGAATACTGTTTGAATGACAGAAGAATGAATCTTTAAATGAAAATGAGAGTTTTGAGTTATGTTACTAGACGTTTTTAATGTATAAAGATTGAATCACGAAAAGAAAATGAGAGTTTTGAGTTAACCTTAATCGAGTTCCGTGTGACGTCCGGAAAAGTGTAGTAACGAGTAAAGATTGAATCTTTGAATGAAATTACCTCAATAGAGGTACTGATTATGTCACTAGACCTTTTTAATGTATAAAGATTGAATCTTTGAAAAGAAATAAGAGTTTGGAGTTAAAGTTATTCGAGTTCCCTTTGACGTCACGAAGAGTGTTTTGTTGAGTAAATATTGAATTTTTGAATGAATTTACCTCAATCAAGGTGCTTATTATGTCACTAGACCTTTTTAATGTATTAAGAGTGAATCTTAGATAAGAAATGAGAGTTTGGAGTTAAAGTTATTCGAGTTCCCATTGAAGTCACGAAGAGGGGGGTTTTAATGAAAAAAGATTTAATTTTTGAGTGAAATTATCTCAATCAAGGCAGCTATTATGTTACTAGACCTTTCTAATGTATAAAGATTGAATCTTTGAAAGAAAATAAGAGTTTTGAGTCTAACTTATTCAAGTTGCCTATGAAGTCGCGAAGAGTGTTTTAATGACTGAAGATTGAATCTTTGAATGAAAATACCTCAATAAAGATACCTATTTTGTTACTAGACCTTTTTAATGTATGAAGATTGAATCTTTGAAAAAAATGAGAGTTTTGAGTTAAACTTGATCGAGTTCCCTGTGACGTACTGAAGAGTGTTTTAATGAGTAAAGATTGAATCATTGTATGAAATTACCTCAATCAAGGTACCTATTATGTCACTAGACCTCTTTAATGTATAAAGATTGAATCTTTGAAAAGAAATGAGAGTTTTGAGTTAAAGTTATTCGAGTTCCCTTTGACGTCACGAAGAGTGTTTTAGTGAGTAAAGATTGAATCCGAGAATGAAATTACCTCAATCAAGGTACCTATTCTACCACAAGACCTTTGTAATGTATAAAGATTGAATCTTTGAAAAAAATGACTGTTTTGAGTTTAACTTATTTGAGTTACCTATGAAATCGCGAAGTGTGTTTTAATGACTGAAGAATGAATCTTTGAATGAAAATACCATAATAAAGGTACCTATTTTGTTACTAGACCTTTTTAATGTATAAAGATTGAATCTTTGAAAGAAAATGAGATTTTTGAGATAAACTTATTCGAGTTCCCAGTAACGTCCCGAAGAGTGTTTTAATGTGTAAAGATTGAATCATTGAATGAAATTACCTCAATCAAGGAAGCTATTACGTCACTAGACCTTTTTAATTTAAAAAGACTGATGTTTTGAAAAGAAATTAGTGTTTTGAGTTAAAGTTATTGAAGTTCCCTTCGACGTCACGAAGTGTGTTTTAATGAGAAAAGATTGAATCTTTGAATGAAATTACCTCAATCAAGGTACCTATTGTGTCACTAAACCTTTTTAATGTATAAAGATTGAATCTTTGAAAGAACATGAGAGTTTTGAGTTCAACTTATTCGAGTTACCTATGAAGTTGCGAAGAGTGTTTGAATGACTAAAGATTGATTCTTTAAATGAAAATACCTCAATAAAGGTACTCATTTTGTTAGTAGACCTTTTTAATGTATAAAGATTGTATTTTTAAAAGAAAATGAGAATTTTGAGTTAAACATATACATGTTCTCTGTAACGTCCCAAAGAGTGTTTTAATGAGTAAATATTGAATCTTTGAATGTAATTCCCTCAATCAAGGTAGCCATTATGTCACTAGACCTTTTTAATGTATAAAGATTGAATCTTTGAAAGAAAATGAGAGTTTTGAGTTTAACTTATTCGAGTTACCTATGAAGTCGCGAAGAGTGTTTTAATGAATAAAGATTGAATTTTTGAAAGAAAACACCTCAATAAAGGTACCTATTATGTTACTAGACCTTTTTAATGCCTAAAAATTGAATCTTTGGAATAAAATGATGATTCTGAGTTTAACTTATTCGATTTACCTATGAAGTCGTGAACAGTGTTTTAATGACTAAATATTGAATCTTTGAATGAAAATACCTTAGTAAAGGTATCTATTATGTTACTAGACCTTTTTAATGTATAAAGATTGAATCTTGGAAATAAAATGATTGTTTTGAGTTAAACTTATTCGAGTTCCCTATGACATCTCGAAGAGTATTTCAATGAGTAAAGATTGAATCTTTGATTGAAATTACCTGAATCAAGGGACTTATTTTGTCCCAGGACCTTTTATATATAAAGATTGAATCTTTAAAAAGAAATGAGCGTTATGAGTTAAACCTATCCGAGTTCCCTATGACGTCCCGAATAGTGTCTTAACGCGTAAAGATTGAATATTTGTATGAAATTACCTCAATAGAGGTACTTATTATGTCACTAGACCTTTTTAATGTATAAAGATTTAATCTTTGAAAGAAAATAAGAGTTTTGAGTTAAACATATTCGAGTTCCTTGTGACGTCCCGAAGAGTGTTTTAAAGAGTAAATATTGAATCTTTGAATGAAATTACCTCAATCAAGGTACCTATTATGTCAGTAGACCTTTTTAATGTATAAAGATTTAATATTTGTAAAGAACTACGAGTTTTGAGTTAAAGTTATTTGTGTTCCCTTTGACGTCACGAAGCGTGTTTTAATGAGTAAAGATTGAATCTTTGAATGAAATTATCTCAATCAATGTACCTGTTATGTCAGTAGACCTTTTTAATGTATAAAGATGGTATCTTTGAAAAAAATGAGCGTATTGAGTTTAACTTATTCGAGTTACCTACGAATTTGCGAAGAGTGTTTTAAAGACTAAAGATTGAATCTTCAAATGAAAATTCCTTAATAAAGGAACCTATTATGTTACAAGATCTTTTTAATGTATAAAGATTGAATCTTTGAAAGAAAATTAGAGTTTTGAGTTAAACTTATTTGAGTTCATTTTGACATCCCGAAGAGTGTTTTAATGAATAAAGATTGAATCTTTGAATGAAATTACCTCAATCAAGGTACCTATTAAGTCACTAGAAATTTTTATTGTATAAATATTGAATCTTTTAAAAGAAATGAGAGTTTTGAGTTAAAGTTATTCGATCTCCCTTTGAAGTCGCGAAGAGTATTTTAATGACTAAAGATTGAATCTTTGAATGAAGACACCATAACAAAGTTACCTATTATATTACTAGACCTTTTTAATGTATAAAGATTGAATCTTTGAAAGAAAATAAGAGTTTTGAGTTGAACTTATTCGAGTTCCCTGTGACGTCCCGAAGAGTGTTTTAATGAGTAAAGATTGAATCTTTGAATGAAATTATCTCAATAGAAGTACTTATTATACCAGTACAACCTTTTAAGGTATAAAGATTGAATCTTTGAAAGAAAATGAGTGTTTTGAGTTAAACTTACTTGAGTTCCCTGTGACGTCCCGAAAAATTTATTCAAGAGTAAATATTGAATCTTTAACTGAAATTATCTCAACTAAGGTACCTATTATATCAGTAGACCTTTTTAGTGTATAAAGATAGAATATTTGAAAAGAAATAGGAGTTTTGAGTAAAAGTTATTCGAGTTCTCTTTGACGTCAGGAAGATCGTTTTAATGAGTAAAGATTGAATATTTGAACGAAATTATCTCAATCAAGGTACCTATTATGTCACTAGACCCTTTTAACATATAAAGATTGAATCTTTATAAGAAAATGAGAGTATTGAGTTTAACTTATTCAAGTTACCTATGAAGTCCCGAAGAGTATTTTAATGACTAAAGATTGAATATTTGAATGAAAATTCCTCAACAAAGGAACCTATTATGTGCTAGACCGTTTTAACGTATAAAGATTGAAGCTTTGAAAGAAAATTAGAGTTTTGAGTTAAACATATTTGAGTTCCCCGAGACGTCCCGAAGGCTGTTTTAATGATGAAAAATAGAATCTTTGAATGAAATTACCTCAATCAGGGTACCTATTATGTCACAAGATCATTTTAATGTATAAAGATTGAATGTTTGAAAAGAAATGAGAGTTTTGAGTTAAAGTTATTCGAGTTCCCTTTGACGTCACGAAGAGTGTTTTACTGAGTGAAGATTGAATCTTTGAATGAAATTATCTAAATCAAGGAACCTGTTATGTCATTAGACCTTTCTAATGTATAAAAATTAAATCTTTGGAAGAAAATGAGCGATTTGAGTTCATTTTATTCGAGTTACCTAAGAAGTCAGGAATACTATTTTAATGACAGAAGATTGAATCTTTAAATGAAAATGAGAGTTTTGAGTTATCTTACCAGACGTTTTTAATGTAGAAAGATTGAATCTTGGAAAGAAAATGAGAGTTTTGAGTTAAACTTATTCGAGTTCCGTGTGACGTCCGGAAAAGTGTTTTAATAAGTAAAGATTGAATCTTTGAATGAAATTACCTCAATAGAGGTACTGATTATGTCACTAGACCTTTTTAATGTATAAAGATTGAATCTTTGAAAAGAAATGAGAGTTTGGAGTTAAAGTTATTCGAGTTCCCTTTGACGTCACGAAGAGTGTTTTGTTAAGCAAATATTGAATTTTTGAATGAAATTAACTCAATCAAGGTACCTATTATGCCACCAGACCTTTTTAATGTATTAAGATTGAATCTTAGAAAAGAAATGAGAGTTTGGAGTTAAAGTTATTCGAGTTCCCTTTGAAGTCACGAAGAGGGGGGTTTTAATGAGAAAAGATTGAATTTTTGGGTGAAATTATCTCAATCAAGGTAGCTATTATGTTACTAGACCTTTCAAATGTTAAAAGATTGAATTTTTGAAAGAAAATGAGAGTTTTGAGTTTAACTTATTCGACTTGCCTATGAAGTCGCGAAGAGTGTTTTAATGACAGAAGATTGAATCTTTGAATGAAAATACCTCAATAAAGGTACCTATTTTTTTACTAGACCTTTTTAATGTATAAAGATTGAATCTTTGAAAAAAATGAGTGTTTTGAGTTAAACTTGATCGAGTTCCCTGTGATGTACTGAAGAGTGTTTTAATGAGTAATGATTGAATCACTGTATGAAATTACCTCAATCAAGGTACCTAATATGTCACTAGACCTCTTTAATGTATAAAGATTGAATCTTCGAAAGAATACGAGAGTTTGAGTTTAACTTATTCGAGTTGCCTATAAAGTTGCGAAGAGTGTTTTAATGACTAAAGATTGAATCTTTGAATGAAAATACCTCAATAAAGGTACTTATTTTGTTAGTAGACCTTTTTAATGTATAAAGATTGTATCTTTGAAAGAAAATGAGAGTTTTGAGTTAAACTTATTCATATTCTCCGTAACGTCCTAAAGAGTGTTCTAATGAGTAAATATTGAATCTTTGAATGTAATTACCTCAATCAAGGTAGCTATTATGTCACTAGACCTTTTTAATGTATAAAGATTGAATCTTTGAAAGAAAATGAGAGTTTTGAGCTTAACTTATTCGAGTTACCTATGAAGTCGCGAAGAGTGTTTTAATGAATAAAGATTTAATCCTTGAATGAAAACACCTCAATAAAGGTACCTATTATGTTACTAGACCTTTTTAATGTCTAAAGATTAAATCTTTGGAATAAAATGATGATTCTGAGTTTAACTTATTCGATTTACCTATGAAGTCGTGAACAGTGTTTTAATGACTAAATATTGAATCTTTGAATGAAAATACCTTAGTAAAGGTACCTATTATGTTACTAGACCTTTTTAATGTATAAAGATTGAATGTTGGAAAGAAAATGACTGTTTTGAGTTAAACTTCTTCGAGTTCCCTATGACATCCCGAAGAGTATTTCAATGAGTAAAGATTGAATTTTTGATTGAAATTAACTGAATCAAGGGACTTCTTTTGTCGCATGATCTTTTATATATAAAGATTGAATCTTTAAAAAGAAATGAGTGTTATGAGTGAAACCTATCCGAGTTCCCTATGACGTACCGAATAGTGTTTTAACGCGTAAAGATTGAATCTTTGTATGAAATTACCTCAATAGAGGTACTTATTATGTCACTAGACCTTTTTAAGGTATAAAGGTTTAATCTTTGAAAGAAGATGAGAGTTTTAAGTTAAACATATTCGAGTTCCCTGTGACGTCTCGAAGAGTGTTTAAAAGAGTAAATATTGAATCGTTGAATGAAATTACCTCAATCAAGGTACCTATTATGTCACTAGACCTTTTTAATGTATCAAGATTGAATATTTCTAAAGAACTTTGAGTTTTGAGTTAATATTATTTGAGTTCTCTTTGACGTCACGAAGCGTGTTTTAATGAGTAAAGATTGAATCTTTGAACGAAATTATCTCAATTAATATACCTATTATGTCAGTAGACCTTTTTAATGTATAAAGATGAAATCTTTGAAAAAAATTAGAGTATTGAGTTTAACTTATTCGAGTTAGCTATGAAGTCGCGAAGAATGTTTTAATGACTATAGATTGAATCTTCAAATGAAAATTCCTCAATAAAGGAACCTATTATGTTACTAGATCTTTTTGATGTATAAAGCTAGAATCTTTGAAAGAAAATTAGAGTTTTGAGTTAAACTTATTCGAGTTCCTTTTGACATCCCGAAGAGAGTTTTAATGAATAAAGATTCAATCTTTGAATGAAATTACCTTAATCAAGGTACCTATTAAGTCACTAGAAATTTTATTGTACAAAGATTGAATCTTTGAAAACAAATGAGAGTTTTGAGTTAAAGTTATTCGAGCTCCCTTTAAAGTCACGAAGAGTGTTTTAATGAGTAAAGACTGAATCTTTGACTCATATTATCTCAATCAAGGTACTTATTATGTTACTAGACCTTTTTAATGTAAAAAGATTGAATCATTGAAAAAAAATGCGAGTTTTGAGTTTAACTAATTCGAGTTACCTAAGAAATCGCGAAGAGTGTTTTAATGACTAAAGATTGAATCTTTGAATGAAGATACCATAACAAAGTTACCTATTATGTTACTAGACTATTTTAATGTATAAAGATTGAATCTTGGAAAGAAAATGAGAGTTTTGAGTTGAACTTATTCGAGTTCCCTGTGACGTCCCGAAGAGTATTTTAATGAGTAAAGATCGAATCTTTGAATGAAATTATCTCAATAGAGGTACTTATTATGCCAGTACAACCTTTTAAAGTATAAAGATTGAATCTTTGAAAGAAAATGAGTGTTTTGAGTTAAACGTACTCGAGTTCCCTATGACGTCCCAAAGAGTTTATTAAAGAGCAAATATTGAATCTTTAAATGAAATTCTCTCAACTAAGGTACCAATTATGTCATTAGACCTTTTTTGTGTATAAAGATAGAATATTTGAAAAGAAATAGGAGTTTTGAGTAAAAGTTATTCGAGTTCTCTTTGACGTCACGAAGAGTGTTTTAATGAGTAAAGATTGAATCTTTGAACGAAATTATCTCAATCAAGGTACCTATTATGTCACTAGACCTTTTTAACATATAAATATTGAATCTTTGAAAGAAAATGATATTATTGAGTTTAACTTATTCGAGTTACCTATGAAGTCCCGAAGAGTATTTTAATAACTAAAGATTTAATATTTAAATGAAAATTCCTCAATAAAGGAACCTATTATGTGCTAGACCGTTTTAATGTATAAAGGTTGAATCTTTGAAAGAAAATTAGAATTTTGAGTTAAACATATTTGAGTTCCCTGAGACGTCCCGAAGACTATTTTAATGATGAAAGATAGAATCTTTGAATGAAATTACCTAAATCAGGGTACCTATTATGTCATAAGATCATTTTAATGTATAAAGGTTGAATGTTTGAAAAGAAATGAGAGTTTTGAGTTAAAGTTATTCGAGTTCCCTTTCACGTCACAAAGAGTGCTTTACTGAGTGAAGACTGAATCTTTGAATGAAATTATCTCAATCAAGGAACCTATTATGTCATTAGACCTTTTTAATGTATAAAAATTAAATCTTTGGAAGAAAATGAGTGATTTGAGTTCAACTTATTCAAGTTACCTAAGAAGTCAGGAATACTGTTTTAATGACAGAAGATTGAATCTTTAAATGAAAATGAGAGTTTTGAGTTATGTTACTAGACGTTTTTAATATATAAAGATTGATTCTTGGAAAGAAAATGAGAGTTTTCAGTTAAACTTATTCGAGTTCCGTGTGACGTCTGGAAAAGTGTTTTAATGAATAAGAATTGAATCTTTGAATGAAATTACCTCAATAGAGGTACTGATTATGTCACTAGACCTTTTTAATGTATAAAGATTGAATCTTTAAAAAGAAATGAGAGTTTGGAGTTAAAGTTATTCGAGTTCCCTTTGACGTCACGAAGAGTGTTTTATTGAGTAAAGATTGAATTTTTGAATAAAATTACCTCAATCAAGGTACCTATAATGTCACTAGACCTTTTTAATGTATTAAGATTGAATCTTAGAAAAGAAATGAGAATTTGGAGTTAAAGTTATTCGAGTTCCCTTTGAAGTCACGAAGTGGGGGGTTATAATGAGAAAACATTGAATTTTTGAGTGTAATTATGTCAATCAAGGTAGCTATTATGTTATTAAACCTTTCTAATGTATAAAGATTGAATCTTTGAAAGAAAATTAGAGTTTTGCGTTTAACTTATTCGAGTTGCCTATGAAGTCGCGAAGAGTGTTTTAATGACAGAAGATTGAATCTTTGAATGAAGATACCTCAACAAAGGTACCTATTTTGTTACTAGACCTTTTTAATGTATAAAGATTGAATCTATAAAAAAAAATGAGAGTTTTGAGTTAAACTTGATCGAGTTCCCTGTGACGTACTGAAGAGTGTTTTAATGAGTAAAGATTGAATCATTGTATGAAATTACCTCAATCAAGGTACCTATTCTACCACTAGACCTTTGTAAAGTATAAAGATTGAATGTTTGAAAGAAAATGTGTGTTTTGAGTTTAACTTATTCGAGTTACCTATGAAATCGCAAAGAGTGTTTTAATGACTGAAGATTGAATCTCTAAATGAAAATACCACAATAAAGGTACCTATTATGATACTATACCTTTTTAATGTACAAAGATTGAATATTTGAATGAAAATGAGATTTTTGAGTTAAACTTATTCGAGTTCCCTGTAACGTCCAGAAGAGTGTTTTAATGAGTAAAGATTGAATCATTGAATGAAATTACCTCAATTAAGGTAGCTATTACATCACTAGACCATTTTAATTTATAAAGATTGACGTTTTGTAAAGAAATGAGCGTTTCGAGTTAAAGTTATTCAAGTTCCCTTTGAAGTCACGAAGAGTGTTTTAATGAGTAAAGATTGAATCTTTGAATGAAATTACTTCAATCAAGGTGCCTATTCTATCACTAAACCTTTTTAATGTATAAAGATTAAATCTTTGAAAGAACATGAGAGTTTTGAGGTCAACTTATTCGAGTTACCTATAAAGTTGCGAAGAGTGTTTTAATGACTAAAGATTGAATCTTTGAATGAAAATACCTCAATAAAGGTACTTATTTTGTTAGTAGACCTTTTTAATGTATAAAGATTGTATTTTTGAAAGAAAATGAGAGTTTTGAGTTAAACTTATTCATGTTCCCTGTAACGTCCCAAAGAGTGTTTTAATGAGTAAATATTGAATCTTTGAATGTAATTACCTCAATCAAGGTAGCTATTATGTCACTAGACCTTTTTAATGTATAAAGATTGAATATTTGAAAGAAAATGAGAGTTTTGAATTTAACTTATTCGAGTTACCAATGAAGTCGCGAAGAGTGTTTTAATGAATAAAGATTGAATCTTTGAATGAAAACACCACAATAAAGGTACCTATTATGTTAGTAGGCCTTTTTAATGTCTAAAGATTGAATCTTTGGAATAAAATGATAGTTCTGAGTTTAACTTATTCGATTTACCTATGAAGTCGTGAACAGTGTTTTAATGACTAAATATTGAATCTTTGAATGAAAATACCGTAGTAAAGGTGCCTATAATGTTACTAGACCTTTTTAATGTATAAAGATTGAATCTTGGAAAGAAAATGACTGGTTTGAGTTAAACTTATTCGAGTTCCCTATGACATCCCGAAGAGTATTTTAATGATTAAAGATTGAATCTTTGATTGAAATTACCTGAATCAGGGGACTTATTTTGTTCCAGGACCTTTTATATATAAATATTGAATCTTTAAAAAGAAATGAGCGTTATGAGTTAAACCTATCCGAGTTCCCTATGACGTCCTGAATAGTGTTTTAACGCGTAAAGATTAAATCTTTGTATGAAACTACCTCAATAGAAGTACTTATTATGTCACGAGACCTTTTTAATGTATAAAGGTTTAATCTTTGAAAAAAAATGAGAGTTTTAAGTTAAACATATTCGAGTTCCCTGTGACGTTCCGAAGAGTGTTTTAAAGAGTAAATATTGAATCTTTGAATGAAATTACCTCAATCAAGGTACCTATTATGTCACTAGACATTTTTAATGTATAAAGATTGAATATTTGTAAAGAACTACGAGTTTTTAGTTAAAGTTATTTGAGTTCCCTTTGACGTCACGAAGCGTGTTTTGATGAGTGAAGATTGAATCTTTGAACGAAATTATCTTAATCAATGTACTTATTATGTCAGTAGACCTTTTTAATGTATAAAGATGGAATCTTTGAAAAAAATGAGAGTACTGAGTTTAATGACTAAAAATTGAATCTTCAAATGAAAATTCCTCAATAAAGGAACCTATTATATTACTAGATCTTTTTGATGTATAAAGATTGAATCTTTGAAAGAAAATTAGAGTTTTGAGTTAAACTTATTCGAGTTCCTTTTGACATCCCGCAGAGTGTTTTAATGAATAAAGATTGAATCTTTGAATGAAATTACCTCAATCAAGGTACCTATTAAGTCACTAGAAATTTTTATTATATAAAGATTGAATCTTTGAAAAGAAATTAGAGTTTTGAGTTAAAGTTATTCGAGCTCCCTTTGAAGTCACGAAGAGTGTTTTAATGAGTAAAGATTGAATGTTTGATTCAAATTATCTTAATCAAGGTACTTATTATGTCACTAGACCTTTTTAATGTAAAAAGATTGAATCATTGAAAAAAATACAAGTTTTGAGTTTAACTTATTCGAGTTACCTAAGAAATCGCGAAGAGTTTTTTAATGACTAAAGATTGAATCTTTGAATGAAGATACCTTTACAAAGTTACCTATTATGTAACTAGACCTTTTTAACGTATAAAGATTGAATCTTTGAAATAAAATGAGTGTTTTGAGTTAAATTTACTCGAGTTCCCCGTGACGTCCCGAAGAGTTTATTAAAGAGTAAATATTGAATCTTTAAATGAAATTATCTCAATTAAGGTACCTATTATGTCACTAGACCTTTTTTGTTTATAAAGATAGAATATTTGAAAAGAAATAGGAATTTTGAGTTAAAGTTATTCGAATTCTCTTTGACGTCACGAAGAGGATTTTAATGAGTAAAGATTGAATCTTTAAACGAAATTATCTCAATCAAGGTACCAATTATGTCTCCAGACCATTTTTACATATAAAATTGAATCTTTGAAAGGAAATGAGAGTATTGAGTTTAACTTATTCGAGTTACCTATGAAGTCGTGAAGAGTGTTTTAATGACTAAAGATTGAATCTTCAAATGAAATTCCTCAATAAAGGAACCTATTATGTTACTAGATCATTTTGATGTATAAAGATTGAATCTTTGAAAGAAAATTAGAGTTTTGAGTTAAACTTATTCGAGTTCATTTCGACAACCCGAAGAGTGTTTTAATGAATAAAGATTGAATCTTTGAATGAAATTAACTCAATCAAGGTACCTATTAAGTCACAAGAAATTTTTATTATATAAAGATTGAATCTTTGAAAAGAAATGAGAGTTTTGAGTTAAAGTTATTTGAGTTCCTTTGAAGTCACGAAGAGTGTTTTAATGAGTAAAGATTGAATCTTTGATTCTAATTATCTCAATCAAGGAACTTATTATGTCACTAGACCTTTTTAATGTAAAAAGATTGAATTATTGAAAAAAATGCGAGTTTTGAGTTTAACTTAATCGAATTACCGAAGAAATCGCGAAGAGTGTTTTCATGACTAAAGATTGAATCTTTGAATGAAGATACCTTTACAAAGTTACCTTTTATGTAACTAGACCTTTTTAACGTATAAAGATTGAATCTTTGAAAGAAAATGAGAGTTTTGAGTTGAACTTATTCGAGTTCCCTATGACGTCCCGAAGAGTGTTTTAATGAGTAAACATTGAATCTTTGAATGAAATTATCTCAATAGAGGTACTTATTATGCCAGTACAACCTTTTAAAGTATAAAGATTGAATATTTGAAAGAAAATGAGTGTTTTGAGTTAAACTTACTCGAGTTCCCTGTAACGTCCCGAAGAGTTTATTAGAGAGTAAATATTGAATCTTTAAATGAAATTATCTCAATTGAGGTACCTATTACGTCACTAGACCTTTTTAGTGTATAAAGTTAGAATATTTGAAAAGATATAAGAGTTTTGAGTTAATGTTATTCGAGTTTTCTTTGACGTCAGCAAGAGTGTTTTAATGAGTAAAGATTGAATCATTGAACGAAATTATCTCAACCAAGGTACCTATTATGTCACTAGACCTTTTTAACATATAAAATTGAATCTTTGCAAGAAAATGAGAGTATTGAGTTAAATTATTCGAGTTACCTATGAATTCGCGAAGAGTGTTTTAATGACCAAAGATTGAATCTTCAAATGAAAATTCCTCAATAAAGGAACGTATTATGTTACTAGATCTTTTTGAGGTATAAAGATTGAATGTTTGAAAGAAAATTAGAGCTTTGAGTTAAACTTATTCGAGTTCCTTTTGGCATCCCGAAGAGTGTTTTTTCGAATAAAGACTGAATCTTTGAATGAAATTACCTCAATCAAGGTACCTATTAAGTCACTAGAAATTTTTATTATATAAAGATTGAATCTTTGAAAAGAAATGAGAGTTTTCAGTTAAAATTATTCGAGCTGCCTTTGAAGTCACGAAGAGTGTTTTAATGAGTAAAGATTGAATCTTTGATTCAAATTATCTCAATCAAGGTACTTATTATGTCACTAGACCTTTTTAATGTAAAAAGATTGAATCGTTCTAAAAAATTCGAGTTTTGAGTTTAACTTATTCGAGTTAGCTAAGAAATCGCGAAGAGTGTTTTAATGACTAAAGATTGAATCTTTGAATGACAATACCTTAACAAAGTTACCTATTATGTTACTAGATCTTTTTAATGTACAAAGATTGAATCTTTGAAAGAAAATGAAAGTTTTGAGTTGAACTTATTCGAGTTCCCTGTGACGTCCCGAAGAGTGTTTTAAAGAGTAAAGATTGAATCTTTGAATGAAATTATCTAAATAGAGGTACTTATTATGCCAGTAAAACCTTTTAAAGTATAAAGATTGAATCTTTGAAAGAAAATGAGTGTTTTGAGTTAAACTTACTCGAGTTTCCTGTGACGTCCCGAAGAGTTTATTAAAGAGTAAATATTGAATCTTTAAATGAAATTATCTCAATTAAGGTACCTATTATGTGACTAGACATTTTTAGTATATTAAGATAGAATATTTGAAAAGAAATAGGAGTTTTGATT
Organism: Cornus florida; assembly: GCF_030987335.1. Classification (NCBI taxonomy): domain Eukaryota; kingdom Viridiplantae; phylum Streptophyta; class Magnoliopsida; order Cornales; family Cornaceae; genus Cornus; species Cornus florida. The sequence continues at coordinate 96,255,808 of NW_026775573.1, read as the reverse complement.
TAAAGTTATTCGAGTTCTCTTTGACGTCACGAAGAGGGTTTTAATGAGTAAAGAATGAATCTTTGAACGAAATTATCTCAATCAAGGTACATGTTATGTCACTAGACCATTTTAACATATAAAATTGAATCTTTGAAAGAAAATGAGAGTATTGAGTTTAACTTATTCGAGTTACCTATGAAGTCGCGAAGAGTGTTTTAATGACTAAAGATTGAATCTTCAAATGAAAATTCCTCAATAAAGGAACCTATTATGTTACTAGATCTTTTTAATGTATAAAGATTGAATTTTTGAAAGAAAATTAGAGTTTTGAGTTAAACTTATTCGAGTTCATTTTGACATCCCGAAGAGTATTTCAATGAATAAAGATTAAATCTTTGAATGAAATTATCTCAATCAAGGTACCTATTAAGTCACTAGAAATTTTTATTATATAAAGATTGAATCTTTGAAAAGAAATGAGAGTTTTGAGTTAAAGTTATTTGAGCTCCCTTTGAAGTCACGAAGAGTGTTTTAATGAGTAAAGATTGAATCTTTGATTCTAATTATCTCAATCAAGGAACTTATTATGTCACTAGACCTTTTTAATGTAAAAAGATTGAATCATTGAAAAAAATGCGAGTTTTGAGTTTAACTTATTCGAGTTACTTAAGAAATCGCGAAGAGTGTTTTAATGAAGATACCTTAAGAAAGTAACCTATTATGTAACTAGACCTTTTTAACGTATAAAGATTGAATCTTCGAAAGAAAATGAGAGTTTTCAGTTGAACTTATTCGAGTTCCCTATGACGTCCCGAAGAGTGTTTTAATGAGTAAAGATTGAATCTTTGAATGAAATTATCTCAATAGAGGTACTTATTATGCCAGTACAACCATTTAAAGTATAAAGATTGAATCTTTGAAAGAAAATGAGTGTTTTGAGTTAAACTTACTCGAGTTCCCTGTGACGTCCCGAAGAGTTTATTAAAGAGTAAATATTGAATCTTTAAATGAAATTATCTCAATTAAGGTACCTATTATGTCACTAGACCTTTTTAGTGTATAAAGATAGAATATTTGAAAAGGAATAGGAGTTTTGAGTTAAAGTTATTCGAGTTCTCTTTGACGTCACGAAGAGTGTTTTAATGAGTAAAGATTGAATCATTGAACGAAATTATCTCAATCAAAGTACCTATTATGTCACTAGACCTTTTTAACATATAAAATGGAATCTTTGAAAGAAAATGAGAGTATTGAGTTTAACTTATTCGAGTTACCTATGAAGTCGCGAAGAGTGTTTTAATGACTAAAGATTGAATCTTCAAATGAAAATTCCTCAATAGAGGACCCTATTATGTTACTAGATCTTTTTGATATATAAAGATTGAATATTTGAAAGAAAAATAGAGCTTTGAGTTAAACTTATTCGAGTTCCATTTGGCATCCCGAAGAGTGTTTTAACGAATAAAGATTGAATCTTTGAATGAAATTACCTCAATTACGGTACCTATTAAGTCACTAGAAATTTTTATTATATAAAGATTGAATCTTTGAAAAGAAATGAGAGTTTTGAGTTAAGTTATTCGAGCTCCCTTTGAAGTCACGAAGAGTGTTTAAATGAGTAAAGATTGAATCTTTGATTCAAATTATCTCAATCAAGGTACTTATTATGTCACTAGACCTTTTTAATGTAAAAAGATTGAATCGTTCAAAAGAATTCGAGTTTTGAGTTTAACTTATTCGAGTTACCTAAGAAATCGCGAAGAGTGTTTTAATGATTAAAGATTGAATCTTTGAATGAAAATACCTCAATAAAGGTACTTATTTTGTTAGTAGACCTTTTTAATGTATAAAGATTGTATCTTTGAAAGAAAATGAGAGTTTTGAGTTAAACTTATTCATGTTCCCTGTAACGTCCCAAAGAGTGTTTTAATGAGTAAATATTGAATCTTTGAATGTAATTACCTCAATCAAGGTAGCTATTATGTTACTAGACCTTTTTAATGTATAAAGATTGAATATTTGAAAGAAAATGAGAGTTTTGAGTTTAACTTATTCGAGTTACCTATGAAGTCGCGAAGAGTGTTTTAAAGAATAAAGATTGAATCTTTGAATGAAAACACCTCAATAAAGGTACCTATTATGTTAGTAGCCCTTTTTAATGTCTAAAGATTGAATCTTAGGAATAAAATGATAGTTCTGAGTTTAACTTATTCGATTTACCTATGAAGTCGTGAACAGTGTTTTAATGACTAAATATTAAATCTTTGAATGAAAATACCTTAGTAAAGGTGCCTATTATGTTACTAGACCTTTTTCATGTATAAAGATTGAATCTTGGAAAGAAAATGACTATTTTGAGTTAAACTTATTCGAGTTCCCTATGACATCCCGAAGAGTATTTTAATGATTAAAGATTAAATCTTTGATTGAAATTACCTGAATCAGGGGACTTATTTTGTCCCAGGACCATTTATATATAAAGATTGAATCTTTAAAAAGAAATGAGCGTTACGAGTTAAACCTATCCGAGTTCCCTATGACGTCCTGAATAGTGTTTTAACGCGTAAAGATTAAATCTTTGTATGAAACTACCTTAATAGAAGTACTTATTATGTCACTAGACCTTTTTAATGTATAAAGGTTTAATCTTTGAAAGAAAATGAGAGTTTTAAGTTAAACATATCCGAGTTCCCTGTGACGTCCCGAAGAGTGTTTTAAAGAGTAAATATTGAATCTTTGTATGAAATTACCTCAATTAAGGTACCTATTATGTCACTAGACCTTTTTAATGTATAAAGATTGAATATTTGTAAAGAACTACGAGTTTTTAGTTAAAGTTATTTGAGTTCCCTTTGACGTCACGAAGCGTGTTTTAATGAGTACAGATTGAATCTTTGAACGAAATTATCTCAATCAATGTACCTATTATGTCAGTAGACCTTTTTAATGTTTAAAGATGGAATCTTTGAAAAAAATGAGAGTACTGAGTTTAATGACTAAAGATTGAATCTTCAAATGAAAATTTCTCAATAAAGGAACCTATTATGTCACTAGATCTTTTTGATGTATAAAGATTGAATCTTTGAAAGAAAATTAGAGTTTTGAATTAAACTTATTCGAGCTCCTTTTGACATCCCGAAGAGTGTTTTAATGAATAAAGATTGAATCTTTGAATGAAATTACCTCAATCAAGGTACCTATTAAGTCACTATAAATTTTTATTGTATAAAGATAGAATATTTGAAAAGAAATATGAATTTTGAGTTAAAGTTATTCGAGTTCTCTTCAAGGTACCTATTATGTCACTAGACTTTTTTAACATATAAAGATTGAATCTTTGAAAGAAAATGAGAGTATTGAGTTTAACTTATTCGAGTTACCAATGAAGTCCTGAAGAGTATTTTAATGACTAAAGATTGAATATTTGAATGAAAATTCCTCAATAAAGGAACCTATTATGTGCTAGACCGTTTTAACGTATAAAGATTGAAGCTTTGAAAGAAAATTAGAGTTTAGAATTAAACATATTTGAGTTCCCTGAGACGTCCCGAATACTGTTTTAATGATGAAAGATAGAATTTTGAATGAAATTACCTCAATCAGGGTACCTATTATGTCACAAGATCATTTTAATGTATGAAGATTGAATGTTCGAAAAGAAATGAGAGTTTTGAGTTAAAGTTATTCGAGTTTCCTTTGACGTCACGAAGAGTGTTTTACCGAGTAAAGATTAAATCTTTGAATGAAATTATCTCAATCAAGGAACCTATTATGTCATTAGACCTTTTTAATGTATAAAAATTAAATCTTTGGAAGAAAATGAGTGATTTGAGTTCAACTTATTCGAGTTACCTAAGAAGTCAGGAATACTGTTTGAATGACAGAAGATTGAATCTTTAAATGAAAATGAGAGTTTCGAGTTACGTTACTAGACGTTTTTAATGTATAAAGATGGAATCTTGGGAAGAAAATGAGATTTTTGAGTTAAACTTATTGGAGTTCCGTGTGACGTCCGGAAAAGTGTTTTAATGAGTAAAGATTGAATCTTTGAATGAAATTACCTCAATAAAGGTACTGATTATGTCACTAGACCTTTTAAATGTATAAAGATTGAATCTTTGAAAAGAAATGAGAGTTTGGAGTTAAAGTTATTCGAGTTCCCTTTGATGTCACGAAGACTGTTTTATTGAGTAAACATTGAATTTTTGAATGAAATTACCTCAATCAAGATACCTATTATGTCACTAGACCTTTCTAATGTATTAAGATTGAATATTAGAAAAGAAATGAGAGTTTGGAGTTAAAGTTATTCGAGTTCCCTTTGAAGTCACGAAGAGGGGGGTTTTAATGAGAAAATATTGAATTTTTGAGGGTAATTATCTCAATCAAGGTAGCTATTATGTTACTAGACCTTTCTAATGTATAAAGATTGAATCTTTGAAAGAAAATTAGAGTTTTAAGTTTAACTTATTCGAGTTGCCTATGAAGTCGCGAAGAGTGTTTTAATGACGGAAGATTGAATCTTTGAATGAAAATACCTCAATAAAGGTACCTATTTTGTTACTATACCTTTTTAATGTATAAAGATTGAATCTTTGAAAAAAATGAGAGTTTTGAGTTAAACTTGATCGAGTTCCCTGTGACGTACTGAAGAGTATTTTAATGAGTAAAGATTGAATCATTGTATGAAATTACCTTAATCAAGGTACCTATTATGTTACTAGACCTCTTTAATGTATAAAGATTGAATCTTTGAAAAGAATTGAGAGTTTTGAGTTAAAGTTATTTGAGTTCCCTTTGACGTAACGAAGAGTGTTTCAATGAGTAAAGATTGAATCTCTGAATGAAATTGCCTCAATCAAGGTACCTATTCTATCACTAGACCTTTGTAATGTATAAAGATTGAATTTTTGGAAGAAAACGAGTGTTTTGAGTTTAACTTATTCGAGTTACCTACGAAATCGCGAAGAGTGTTTTAATGACTAAAGATTGAATCTTTAAATGAAAATACCATAATAAAGGAACCTATTCTGTTACTCGACCTTTTCAATGCATAAAGATTGAATCTTTGAAAGAAAATGAGATTTTTGAGTTAAACTTATTCGAGTTCCCTGTAACGTCTCGAAGAGTGTTTTAATGAGTAAAGACTGAATCATTGAATGAAATTACCTCAATCAAGGTAGCAATTACATTACTAGACCTTTTTAATTTATAAAGATTGACGTTTTGAAGGGAACTGAGTGTTTCGAGTTAAAGTTATTCAAGTTACCTTTGATGTCACAAAGAGTGTTTTAATGAGTAAAGATTGAATCTTTGAATGAAATTACCTCAATCAAGGTACCTATTCTGTCACTAAACCCTTTTAATGTATAAGGATTGAATCTTTGAAAGAACATGAGAGTTTTGAGTTCAACTTATTCGAGTTACCTATGAAGTTGCGAAGAGTGTTTTAATCACTAAAGATTGAATCTTTGAATGAAGATACCTCAATAAAGGTACTTATTTTGTTAGTAGACCTTTTTAATGTATAAAGATTATATCTTTGAAAGAAAATGAGAGTTTTGAGTTAAACTTATTCATGTTCCCTGTAAAGTCCCAAAGAGTGTCTTAATGAGTGAATATTGAATCTTTGAATGTAATTACCTCAATCAAGGTAGCTATTATGTCACTAAACCTTTTTAATGTATAAAGATTGAATCTTTGAAAGAAAATGAGAGTTTTGAGTTTAACTTATTCGAGTTACCTACGAAGTCGCGAAAAATGTTTTAATGAATAAAGATTGAATCTTTGAATGAAAACACCTCAATAAAGGTACCTATTATGATACTAGACCTTTTTAATGTCTAAAGATTGAATATTTGGAATAAAATGATAGTTCTGAGTTTAACTTATTCGATTTGCCTATGAAGTCGTGAACAGTGTTTTGATGACTAAATATTGAATCTTTGAAAGAAAATACCTTAGTAAAGGATCCTATTATGTTACTAGACCTTTTTAATGTATAAAGATTGAATCCTGGAAAGAAAATGACTGTTTTGAGTTAAACTTATTCGAGTTCCCTATGACATCCCGAAGAGTATTTCAATGAGTAAAGATTGAATCTTTGATTGAAATTACCTGATCAAGGGACTTATTTTGTCTCAGGACCTTTTATATATAAAGATTGAATCTTTAAAAAGAAATGAGCGTTATGAGTTAAACCTATCCGAGTTCCCTATAACGTCCCGAATAGTGTTTTAACGCGTAAAGATTGAATCTTTGTTTGAAATTACCTCAATAGAGGTACTTATTATGTCACTAGACCTTTTTAATGTATAAAGGTTTAATCTTTGAAAGAAAATTAGAGTTTTGAGTTAAACATATTCAAGTTCCCTGTGACGTCCCGAAGAGTGTTTTAAAGAGTAAATATTGAATCTTTGAATAAAATTACCTTAATCCAGGTACCTATTATGTCACTAGACCTTTTTAATATATAAAGATTGAATATTTGTAAAGAAATACAAGTTTTGAGTTAAAGTTATTTGAGTTCCCTTTGACGTCACGAAGCGTATTTTAATGAGTAAAGATTGAATCTTTGAACGAAATTATCTCAATCAATGTACCTATTATGTCAGTAGACCTTTTTAATGTATAAAGATGGAAACTTTGAAAAAAATGAGAGTATTGAGTTTAACTTATTCGAGTTACCTATGAAGTCGCGAAGAGTGTTTTTATAACTAAAGATTGCATCTTCAAATGAAAATTCCTGAATAAATGAACCTATTATGTTACTAGATCTTTTTGATGTATAAAGATTGAATCTTTGAAAGAAAATTAGAGTTTTGAGTTAAACTTATTCAAGTTCTTTTTGACATCCCGATGAGTGTTTTATTGTATAAAGATTGAATTTTTAAAAAGAAATGAGAGTTTTGAGTTAAAGTTATTCGAGCTCCCTTTAAAGTCACGAAGAGTGTTTTAATGAGTAAAGATTGAATCTTTGATTCAAATTATCTCAATCAAGGTACTTATTATATCACTAGACCTTTTTAATGTAAAAAGATTGAATCGTTGAAAAAAATGCGAGTTTTGAGTTTAACTTATTCGAGTTATCTAAGAAATCGCGAAGAGTGTTTTAATGACTAAAGATTGAGTCTTTGAATGAAAATACCTTCACAAAGTTACCTATTAGGTTACTAGACCTTTTTAATGTATAAAGATTGAATCTTTGAAAGAAAATGAGAGTTTTGAGTTGAGCTTATTAAAGTTCCCTATGACGTCCCGAAGAGTGTTTTAATGAGTAAAGATTGAATCTTTGAATGAAATTATCTCAATAGAGGTACTTATTATGCCAGTACAACCTTTTAAAGTATAAAGATTGAATCTTTGAAAGAAAATGAGTGTTTTGAGTTAAACGTACTCGAGTTCCCTGTGACGTCCTAAAGAGTTTATTAAAGAATAAATATTGAATCTTTAAATGAAATTATCTCAATTAAGGTACCTATTATGTCACTAGACCTTTTTAGTGTATAAAGATATAATATTCTAAAAGAAATAGGAGTTTTGAGTTAAAGTTATTCGAGTTCTCTTTGACGTCACGAAGAGTGCTTAAATAAGTAAAGATTGAATCTTTGAACGAAATTATCTCAATTAAGGTACCTATTATGTCACTAGACCTTTTTAACATATAAAGATTGAATCTTTGAAAGAAAATGAGAGTATTGAGTTTAACTTATTTGAGTTACCTATGAAGTCCCGAAGAGCATTTTAAAGACTAAAAATAGAATATTTGAATGAAAATTCCTCAATAAAGGAACCTATTATGTGCTAGACCGTTTTAACGTATAAAGATTGAAGTTTTGAAAGAAAATTAGAACTTTGAGTTAAACATCTTTGAGTTCCCTGAGACGTCCCGAAGACTGTTTTAATGATGAAAGATAGAATCTTTGAATGAAATTACCTCAATCAGGGTACCTATTATGTCACAAAATCATTTTAATGTATAAAGATTGAATGTTTGAAAAGAAATGAGAGTTTTGAGTTAAAGTTATTCGAGTTCCCTTTGACTTCACGAAGAGTGTTTTACTTAGTGAAAATTGAATCTTTGAATGAAATTCTCTCAATCAAGGAACCTATTATGTCATTAGACCTTTTTAATGTATAAAAATTAAATCTTTGGAAGAAAATGAGTGATTTGAGTTTAACTTATCCGAGTTACCTAAGAAGTCACGAATACTGTTTTAATGATAGAAGATTGAATCTCTAAATGAAAATGAGAGTTTTGAGTTACGTTACAAGACGTTTTTAATGTATAAAGATTGAATCTTGGAAAGAAAATGAGACTTTTGAGTCAAACTTATTCGAGTTCCGTGTGACGTCCGGAAAAGTGTTTTAATGAGTAAAGATTGAATCTTTGAATGAAATTACCTCAATAGAGGTACTTGTTATGTCACTAGACCTTTTTAATGTATAAAGGTTTATTGTTTGAATGAAAATGAGAGTTTTAAGTTAAACATATTGAGTATTGAGTTTAACTTATTCGAGTTACCTATGAAGTCGCGAAGAGTGTTTTAATGACTAAAGATTGAATCTTCAAATGAAAATTCCTTAATAAATAAGCCTATTATGTTACTAGATCTTTTTGATGTATAAAGATTGAATCTTTGAAAGAAAATTAGAGTTTTGAGTTAAACTTATTCGAGTTCCTTTTGACATCCCGATGAGTGTTTTTATGAATAAAGATTGAATCTTTGAATGAAATTACCTCAATCAAGGTACCTATTAAGTCACTAGAAATTTTTATTGTATAAAGATCGAATCTTTGAAAAGAAATGAGAGTTTTGAGTTAAAGTTATTCGAGCTCCCTTTGGAGTCACGAAGAGTGTTTTAATGAGTAAAGATTGAATCTTTGATTCAAATTATCTCAATCAAGGTACTTATTATGTCACTAGACCTTTTTAATGTAAAAAGATTGAATCGTTTAAAAAAATGCGAGTTTTGAGTTTAACTTATTCGAGTTACCTAAGAAATCGCGAAGAGTGTTTTAATGACTAAAGATTGAATCTTTGAATGAAAATACCTTAACAAAGTTACCTATTATGTTACTAGACCTTTTTAATGTATAAAGATTGAAACTTTGAAAGAAAATGAGAGTTTTGAGTTGAACTTATTCGAGTTCCCTGTGACGTCCCGAAGAGTGTTTTAATGAGTAAAGATTGAATCTTTGAATGAAATTATCTCAATAGAGGTACTTATTATGCCAGTACAACCTTTTAAAGTATAAAGAATGAATCTTTGAAAGAAAATTAGTGTTTTGAGTTAAATTTACTCGAGTTCCCAATGACGTCCCGAAGAGTTTATTAAAGAGTAAATATTGAATCTTTAAATGAAATTATCTCAATTAAGGTACCTATTATGTCACTAGACCTTTTTAGTATATAAAGATATAATATTTGAAAAGAAATAGGAGTTTTGAGTTGAAGTTATTCGAGTTCTGTTTGACGTCACGAAGAGTGTTTTAATGAGTAAAGATTGAATCTTTGAAAGAAATTATCTCATTTAAGGTACCTATTATGTCACTAGACCTTTTTAACATATAAAGATTGAATCTTTGAAAAAAAATGAGAGTATTGAGTTTAACTTATTCGAGTTACCTATGAAGTCCCGAAAAGTATTTTAATGACTAAGATTGAATATTTGAATGAAAATTCCTCAATAAAGGAACCTATTATGTGCTAGATCATTTTAATGTATAAAGATTGAAGCTTTGAAAGAAAATTAGAGTTTTGAGTTAAATATATTTGAGTTCCCAGAGACGTCCCGAAGACTGTTTTAATGATGAAAGATAGAATCTTTGAATGAAATTACCTCAATCAGGGTACCTATTAGATCACAAGATCATTTTAATGTATAAAGATTGAATATTTGAAAAGAAATGAGAGTTTTGAGTAAAAGTTATTCGAGTTCCCTTTGACGCCTCGAAGAGTGTTTTACTGAGTGAAAATTGAATCTTTGAATGAAATTATCTCAATCAAGGAACCTATTATGTCATTAGACCTTTTTAATGTATAAAAATTAAATCTTTGGAAGAAAATGAGTGATTTGAGTTTAACATATCCGAGTTACCTAAGAAGTCACGAATATTGTTTTAACGACAGAAGATTGAATCTTTAAATGAAAATGAGAGTTTTGAGTTACGTTACTAGACGTTTTTAATGCATAAAGATTGAATCTTGGAAAGAAAATGAGAGTTTTGAGTTAAACTTATTCGAGTTCTGTGTGACGTCCGGAAAAATGTTTTAATGAGTAAAGATTGAATCTTTGAATGAAATTACCTCAATCAAGGTAGCTATTACATCACTAGACCTTTTTAATTTATAAAGGTTTAATCTTTGAAAGAAAATGAGAGTTTTGAGTTAAACATATTCGAGTTCCCTGTGACGTCCCGAAGAGTGTTTTAACGAGTAAATATTGAATCTTTGAATGAAATTACCTCAATCAAGGTACCTATTATGTCACTAGACCTTTTTAATGTATAAAGATTAAATACTTTTAAAGAACTACGAGTTTTGAGTTAAAGTTATTTGAATTCCCTTTGACGTCACGAAGAGTGTTTTAATGACTAAAGATTGAATCTTTGAATAAAAATACCTTAACAAAGTTACCTATTATGTTACTAGACCTTTTTAATGTATAAAGATTAAATCTTTGAAAGAAAATGAGAGTTTTGAGTTAAACTTATTCGAGTTCCCGGTGACGTCCCGAAGAGTGTTTTAATGAGTAAAAATTGAATCTTTGAATGAAATTATCTCAATAGAGGTAATTATTATGCCAGTATAACCTTTTAAAGTATAGAGATTGAATCTTTAAAAGAAAATGAGTGTTTTGAGTTAAACTTATTCGAGTTCCCTGTGACGTCCCGAATAGTTTATTAAAAAGTAAATATTGAATCTTTAAATGAAATTATCTCAATTAAGGTACCTATTATGTCACATGACCTTTTTAGTGTATAAAGATATAATATTTGAAAAGAAATAGGAGTTTTGAGTTAAAGTTATTCGAGTTCTCTTTAACGTCATGAAGAGTGTTTTAATGAGTAAAGATTGAATCTTTAAACGAAATTATCTCAATCAAGGTACCTATTATGTCACTAGTCCTTTTTAACATATAAACATTGAATCTTTGATAGAAAATGAGAGTATTGAGTTTAACTTATTCGAGTTACCTATGAAGTCCCGAAGAGTATTTTAATAACTAAACATTGAATTTTTGAATGAAAATTCCTCAATAAAGGAACCTATTATGTGCTAGACCGTTTTAACGTATAAAGATTGAAGCTTTGAAAGAAAATTAGAGTTTTGAGTTAAACATGTTTGAGTTCCCTGAGACGTCCCGAAGACTGTTTTAATGATGAAAGATTGTATCTTTGATTGAAATTACCTCAATCAGGGAACCTATTATGTCACAAGATCATTTTAATGTATGAAGATTGAATGTTTGAAAAGAAATGAGAGTTTTGAGTTAAAGTTATTCGAGTTCCCTTTGACGTCACGAAGTGTGTTTTACTGAGTGAAAATTGTATCTTTGAATGAAATTATCTCAATCAAGGAACCTATTATGTCATTAGACCTTTTTAATGTATAAAAATTAAATCTTTGGAAGAAAATGAGTGATTTGAGTTCAACTTATCTGATTTACCTAAGAAGTCATGAATACTGTTTTAATGACAGAAGGTTGAATCTTTAAATGAAAATGAGAGTTTTGAGTTACGTTACTAGACGTTTTTAATATATAAAGATTGAATCTTGGAAAGAAAATGAGAGTTTTGAGTTAAACTTATTCGAGTTCCGTGTGACGTCCGGAAAAGTGTTTTAATGAGTAAAGATTGAATCTTTGAATGAAATTACCTCAATAGAGGTACCGATTCTGTCTCTAGACCTTTTCAATGTATAAAGATTGAATCTTTGAAAAGAAATGAGAGTTTGGAGTTAAAGTTGATCGAGTTCCGTGTGACGTACTGAAGAGTGTTTTAATGAGTAAAGATTGAATCATTGTATGAAATTACCTCAATCAAGGTACCTATTATGTCACTAGACCTCTTTAATGTATAAAGATTGAATCTTTCAAAAGAAATGAGAGTTTTGAGTTAAAGTTATTCGAGTTCCCTTTGACGTCGCGAAGAGAGTGTTAATGAGGAAAGATTGAATCGTTAAATGAAATTGCCTCAATCAAGGTACCAATTCTACCACTAGACCATTGTAATGTATAAAGATTGAATCTTTGAAAAAAAATGAGTGTTTTGAGTTTAACTTATTCGAGTTACCTATGAAATCACGAAGAGTGTTTTAATGACTGAAGATTGAATCTCTGAATGAAAATACCACATTAAAGGTACCTATTTTGTTACTAGATCTTTTTAATATATAAAGAATGAATCTTTGAAAGAAAATGAGATTTTTGAGTTAAACTTATTCGAGTTCCCTGTAACGTCTCGAAGAGTGTTTTAATGAGTAAAGATTGAATTATTGAATGAAATTACCTCAATCAAGGTAGCTATTTCTGTTGGGAAACATGCTAGTTTTAAAAACTTTTCGAGGGATTTAAATTCATAGATCTTGATTCATCACATAGAGACAAGTTTTATGCAAAAATAAAACATGATGTATCATTCAATTAAAAGATTGAATACTTACATCAAGGTTTGAGTAAACCTTAGATCTCTCCTCTAAAGTGAACGTTCTCACTTATTGTAGATCCCTTTTGCTAGACACCTTTTCCATGGATCTCCATCTTCTTGGTAATTGTTTTGCCTTTAGGAATCACTCATAAGCCTCTATGAATGACCTTGGAAAACTAGGCTTGTGGGAGCCCCCATTAGATGAGAACATAAACCTTAATTTTCTAGAGAGAGAAAATATATATTCCTTTTTCCTTCTACTAAAAATCACCCCTAAAATATACATAGACCATGTATATTTATAGGTAACATAAAGGTAAAGAAAAGGAAACAACTAATCCTTCTCAATCTCTAATTCACATGTCTCAAATCTAATATGATTCCAATATCAAGTTGGGCTATGAGTGAGAATCCATTGGGCCTATTATTTTATTGGCTACAATGAATTAATAATTGGCTCGGTCCATGGACCCAATTCAATTAATTCATAAATTAATTTCTACTCCACTAAAAGAAATTAATTGAACTCCAATTAAATAATAAATAACCACTAAGTCAATATTGCACTTTGACCCCTCTATGCATAATTAGTTATCGGATAAATAATGCCATCAATCCGACTACTTAATTAATATATTTATTTTGGTACCTTTGATTATTTCTGGCTTGATCACAATAAAATATTTGTTTGACAAAAATAATAATTTAAATAAATAAATATATAATAAATCATTTTGTCTAAAAACACACGAAGGCCTTCGAATTTACTTTGTGATCAACCATAATCAATACAAAATAAATACAAATAGCAATGATGCAAATATTGAAAATATAACCCTCTAACTATTAATTACATAACTACCCAAAGTGTCGGTCTAAGGATCCCGAACAATCCGCCGAACAAATCAAAGTAATTATTAATTAATAAAAGAGTCTATACTTTTCTCATACTTAAGAGTCAAATGCCATGACGGTGATAAGGAGTAATTGCATACGACGGCTCTCGCAATATATCTCAACCTAACGCGGATCTAGTTCATGTCTTAATTAATTATGAGTCCATCCATAATGACCGACTATGAACAATTTATAATTACTATTTATATATCATGCATTGATTGCCATCACATACATATATATAAATATTTCTTGTAATTACATGGACATTGTCAATTTCATAGTGAATCGAAACATAATACATTGAATTCACCAATTATATAAATCATAAATATTTCAGATATGTCAGGAACATATGTCACTATAATCCAGATAGGAATTTGCTATGCCAGGGCATATAAATCCCAACAGCTCCCACTTGCCCTCATAGCCAATTCAAATTGCATCTAACTCCAAAGTTATCCAGGTGTTGATCAAAACTATTGATCGATGACGCCTTTGTTAATGGATCAACAAAGTTGTGTTCCAATGCAATGTTCTAGCCACAAGTACATTTTCCTGCCGGACAATATCATGTAGAACATGATACTTCCTATCAGTGTATTTTGTTCATCTATGGAACCTTAGGTCATTGGTTTGGACTACTTCTGCACTATTGTCGCAATATAGCTCGATAGGCAGGCTAGTATGCTCCACAACCTCTAAATTAGTGAGATCAAACCAATAGGCTTATTTTGCCGCCTTTAAGGCTGCAATGTATTCCACCTGCAGATTTGAGTCAGCAGTTGAAATCTGCTTAACAATCTACCAACTGATTTCCCTTCCATTAAATGAACATACACTAAGTCATGAACCTCATAGTATTTACTTCTGATTGAAAATCAGAACTAGCATACCTGACTAGGACCATATCATCACATCCATAAATGAGTATGATATCATTGATTCTCCTTAGGTACTTAATGATATTTTTCACAACAAACCAGTTGTCAAGTCCAGTATTGGACTGATCTTTACTGACTATCCCTACTATGTAGCAGATATCCTGTTTGGTATAAACCATGGCATATATGAGACTCTCATATGCCGAAACATATTATTCCAGTCTCATTTGCTCAATCTCCTTTGATAGTCTTGAAAAACTACTTACTAGAGAGAGCCATCCATATCAATAAAGCAAGAACTCATTCTTTGAGTTATGCATACCAAACCTAGTCAAAACTTTATCAATGTAGGATTATTAAGATAAGCCTATTTTCCTTTTACCCTGATCTTGCAAAAGCTTGATCCTAGGAATCTAGCTTACATCCTGAACATCCTTCATTTAAAAGTAATTGAACAACTACCTCTTTATTAATGACAAAACTTCCACATCATTCTAAATGAGTAGGATGTCATCAATATATATAGAGAATTAGAAAAATAATGACATTCCCTTGTACACTCATGATTTATTCACTAAGAAATCTTCTGGTATCTTTTTGTAGATTAACTTGCCTTCTATAGGAATCACCCTACTAGAAAGTTCTACAAGATCCCAGAATTTATTAGAATACATAGATTCCAACTCTGATTTCATAGTAACTCACTAAAACGATCTGTATCCACATCGGTTCACGCTTCCGTGTAGCTTACTGGGTCCAACTCATGTTTAACAGGGATGTCCATAATGGTCTCACTTAAAAACATGATTCTGTCGAATTGGATGATAATCCTCCCACTACATCAATGTACCGATGCAAGAATCTGTGTAGTAGATGATGCTAACGCATCAATAGGGAATTCATATATTATTCTTAATCTCTATAATAAGTGTGTTCATATGTGGTACATCTGGTACTCATACCAAATTCTCTAACATTATGCTACTAGGTATGTGATTCATAATATGATTCTCCTATAGATAAACAGTGAGTGAAAACAATCAACTTTTATCTTTGAGATCATAAAATAATCCATCCTAGTGACATTTAGAGTAGCTATCAAATCTAGCATGCCTATGATCTGCTTCCAACTTACTTGTCCATATCAAGCGCACATGTGTAAGACTACCCTATATATGCATATGATTCAAACTAATATTTAGTAAAAAAACACAGCTCAACGGTATCCTTGAGACAGACTAAGATGGAATGCAGTTCATAATGCGCATTGATGTCATTAACGCTAAACTCTTAAATGAAAGAGATAATATAGCATAGCTGATCATAGATCTAACCATGTTAAGTGGAATTCTGTTATTCCTATTTGACACCTAAATACATTTAGCGTCAATTGCGGAAAACTGGTACATAATACCCTCATTGACCATATAGTCTTTACACTATCCCAAGAAATACTCATATCCTCGATCAGATCGAAGTGTCTTGACAAGTTTACCTAATATGTGTTCCACATCAGTCTTAACCTTCTCAGAAAATACCAAGAGTTTAAGACTTGTGTTGCATCAGATAAACTTATCCAAAACGTGAGTAATCTTGCTTGGATGTTCATAAGACCACACGTGTCAGTATGTACCGACTCCAATTGTCCTTTATGTCTATTTCATCTGGCTGATTAAGCCCTAAGAGTTATCTATCCTTCAAAACAGGGTTCACAAGTTTGGTTTAGGCTCCCCTGCCTCACTAGGTAATTAACCTTCTTTGACCAATCTTTGAATCTTATTTTGATTGATACCAACCCAAAAATAGACATTAAAAATACAATGAGTCAGGAATTAACAATTTTTCTCTTAACATTCAATCTAGAAGATGCAACATTAGTTTTTACATCCTGCAGATCTTAAGAGTTTGTGATTATAGTATATTAACCATCTTTCAATGCACCAGAAGCAATCGCATATCTATTCAATTTTATAAAACTAGTTTTACAAAATAACAACACAGTTTTTATAAACCAAAAGTGAAATAAGAATGAGATTGCGTTTCACTTCTGTGCATAAAGATAGTTATCTAATACTAATATCCTCATAGTCTCTAATTTCAGATGTAATACTCCCACTGACTTAACTACAACCTTGGCATCAGGTCAAAAGATAAATATATATCCATATCATCAAGGCTTCTGGATTCCTGAAATCCTTACAATAAATTGCAAACATGTTTAGTGGCTCCAGAATCTATCCATCAGGAATTAATAGACGCAACCACATAACATGGCTCAATGATTAAATATATATTTTCCTATGCCACGTCATTGTTTAAACAGTTCGTCCTTTAGTGTTTTAGTTAGCGACAAAAGAAACAGTTTTCTTCGCCCTCAACATACACTGCCTTATTCCCTTTAACCTTTTTGAATACCCATGTTTTGTGCTAGCCTAGTCCTATTATCATCCTTCTTCTTTGCTTTGCCCGTCCACTTTGGCCTAGAAGAAGATGGTATAGACTAGGTTAGATTGATAGGAACACCCATACTCTTGATTATCCCTTCATCTGTTACCAATTCTATAAGAATATCAGCGAGTGTTAACTCAAACTGATTCCTTATTTAGTTCACTCTAACAAAGTCGAACGAGTTTGGTAACACGGCAATAATCATGTCAACTTGAAACTTACCACCCAAGTCAGCCTTATTGATCTCCAGCTAATTTTTAAATAATAAACAATCATTTTTCAAAATTCGATTTCATACTGGAGTTCCTTAGGCTATCTTGATGCTATTCAAGTCTGACATAGTACTTTGGCATACTCTCTATCTAATCTCACCAAAACATCTTATTGACATTTAACATGATGCTTGAAGAAAATAAAATAATGTAAATGTTAGCTTTGGAGCGTATTCAAGGTAAACTCTAGAATATTGCACCAATTCATCTCATTTGCCTTATTTCACTTATTCAAAGCATTAATGTTCTCTTGGGTATCTTAAAGTAAAAGGATTAGGTTTTAGGAGTACTAAATACATTTGTACCACCACGTTGTGAATAAAATATCTAAATTCCTTTTCTAGTCATTATAAATGAAGTCCACATACATTGAAATAAGCAAGCAGATAAAATGGATTGGACATAATTAGTCTGAATATAAATGCATATTTAAAATTAAAATGAATTTGTTTACCACATAATATAATAAATCTCAATCGAATAAGAGATCATTATCATTATTGGTGAACAATCCCTTTTAATTAATGTGGGTCCCTCAACTCTGTAGCATAATAAATCAACCAATCAATATGTCAATAACTTATCCTGTTGGAGGAGTTCATTATTACTATTATTGAGATTCATTTGCTATTAGGCGAGCACTTCCATTAAAAAAGTATGTGGATCTCTTAACCACTGCATGAAAAATCGAATAACCAATACGCCAATAATTTATTCGGTTGGCGAAGTTCATTATTGCTATTGGAGGGCTAATCCCATCATCTCCATATTTCTTAAGACAATGCCATGTCTATATTTATGAAATGATTCCCGATTATGTTTAGCCTTTCTAAAATCACCTAGTGTAGACCACTCCGTTGGGGAGCTAACACTATTGATTTTAGATTGAGTGTATAACGTTATTAATGCTCTAATGAAAAATAAAATATTAAATATCTTGCCATTATAATCTAGACTCTTTAAATCATACGTAGGGCCTTATTTTTAAAAATCTAATTACAATGAACATTTAATATTATTATTTTCATGAGACAACCATTCTTGTAATATTAAGACTCTTCAAATCATGCGTGGGGCCTTATTTTTGAAGATCTAATGATAATGGTGTTAATAACGAAGGCCATAAGGCAATGTATAAAAATCCCCGCTCCCACTCAATTTTTAATCATTCATAATTAGGGTTTTCATTTTATTCATTTACATGATATAATGCATGCAAAACGTCTTGATTTTAATCCAATTAAATTTAGAAAATATTTGGACTTTAAATGATTCACTAATAGTTAATTTGAAGCACACTTTAAAAATAATTTACAAAAAATAATTTTGCGTTTCCCAATAAGTGCCCTCAAATTAATTAGTAATCTAATCCAATTAATTTTCATAATTTAATTAATATAAATCAAGCCATTTAAATAAATATCATGGATCCAATGCATGAATAATAATTAATAATCAATTATCTATTACATGCATCACGTACATCAATAAATAATTAAACCACAGACAGAAACAATTTAAATGGCCAATGGAATCAGTTTTTAACATTTAATTAGTCTAAGTATTGCACGAGGGTCTTCTATCAACTTGTAAACACCCGCAGGAGGTTGATACGTGCTAGGAGAAGCAAAACGTCACTTGGAACCATTAAAAAACTTGTTCCCAACTGTCCCACACACCCTCCACGCGCACCCACGGGCCCTAAAACCCCCTCACGCGCCTGCACGCGCTAGAAGACATTGGCAGCGCGTGGCACGCGCTGCCACGCGTCATGTGGTGCTGGAACTAGCAGGCACGTGGTCTACACGCGCCTGGTTCAATGAACATATGTCTGGCGCGTGTACTTCACGCGCCAGATTGCTGAAACACATTTTTGGCTGGCGCGTGTGGTTCACGCGCCAGCTTGTTGGCAATACAGTTGCGCCTTGTAGGCGCGTGCACAACACGCGCGCTTCCCTTGGGTGCGCACTGATGCTGCGGAGCGCTGGATAATTTCCTTTTTTTTTTTTTAATATTAATCTGACAGTTTGTAATCCGGTTACACCATATTATGGTGGACCGCGAAGTACCTGATCAGTCACCCTTATCACCAGCCAATACCTCGCCGCCGACAACTTCAGGTCGCCGGAAAATCGCCGAAAAATTTCCAGAAATTAATTAAAAAATTCCAGAAATTAACTTAGGCCTTAAAAAATTCCAGAAAAATTCCGAAAAATTTCTAAAAAATCTCAAAAAATTCCTGAAGCATAATTTAACCCTTTTGGACCTTCTTGAAGCTTCATAGCACCCTTTGATGAATATTACATGGCTTTAAAAATATTTACAACTTGAAATACAATGGGAAAAATAAATTACATCATTGAACTTTCAAACGGCTAAATTAAAGCCTTAATTACATTCATCCAAAGATAAAATTACATTAATTTAACCTATAAGCTTCATCCATGGCCCAACCATACATCATCATCCATTCACAATTATTCATACATCATCATGTATCAATATATATCAACATATTAAATCATACATCAACATACATCAATAAATAAATATATATGCATATCAAAATTGGATCCATGAATGATGAATTTTGATAAAAACATGATCTCTAGTAATAAATCAAACTATGCTCTGATACCACTGTTGGGAAACGTGCTAGTTTTAAAAACTTTTCGAGGGATTTAAATTCATAGATCTTGATTCATCACATAGAGACAAGTTTTATGCAAAAATAAAACATAATGTATCATTCAATTAAAAGATTGAATACTTACATCAAGGTTTGAATAAACCTTAGATCTCTCCTCTAAAGTGAACGTTCTCACTTATTGTAGATCCCTTTTGCTAGACACCTTTTCCATGGATCTCCATCTTCTTGGTAATTGTTTTGCCTTTAGGAATCACTCATAAGCCTCCATGAATGACCTTGGAAAACTAGGCTTGTGGGAGCCTCCATTAGATGAGAACATAAACCCTAATTTTCTAGAGAGAGAAAATATATATTCCTTTTTCCTTCTACTAAAAATCACCCCTAAAATATACATAGACCATGTATATTTATAGCTAACATAAAGGTAAAGAAAAGAAAATAACTAATCCTTCTCAATCTCTAATTCACATGTATCAAATCTAATATGATTCCAATATCAAGTTGGGCTATGAGTGAGAATCCATTGGGCCTATTATTTTATTGGCTACAATGAATTAATAATTGGCCCGGTCCATGGACCCAATTCAATTAATTTATAAATTAATTTCTACACCACTAAAAGAAATTAATTGAACTCCAATTAAATAATAAATAACCACTAAGTCAATATTGCACTTTGACCCCTCTATGCATAATTAGTTATCGGATAAATAATGCCATCAATCCGACTACTTAATTAATATATTTATTTTGGCACCTTTGATTATTTCTGGCTTGATCACAATAAAACATTTGTTTGACAAAAATAATAATTTAAATAAATAAATATATAATAAATCATTTTGTCTAAAAACACACGAAGGTCTTCGAATTTACTTTGTGATCAATCATAATCAATACAAAATAAATACAAGTAGCAATGATGCAAATATTGAAAATATAACCCTCTAACTATTAATTACATAACTACCCAAAGTGTCGGTCTAAAGATCCCGAAGAATCCGCTGAACAAATCAAAGTAATTATTAATTAATAAAAGAGTCTATACTTTTCTCATGCTTAAGAGTCAAATGCCATGACGGTGATAGGGAGTAATTGCATACGACGGCTCTCGCAATATATCTCAACCTAACGCGGATCCAGTTCAAGTCTTAATTAATTATGAGTCCATCCATAATTACTGACTATGAACAATTTATAATTACTATTTATATATCATGCATTGATTGCCATCACATACATATATATAAATATTTCTTTTAATTACATGGACACTATCAATTTCATAGTGAATCGAAACATAATACATTGAATTCACCAATTATATAAATCATAAATATTTCAGATATGTCAGGAACATATGTCACTATAATCCAGATAGGAATTTGCTATGCCAGGGCATATAAATCCCAACAATTACATCACTAGACCTTTTTAATTTATAAAGATTGACGTTTTGAAAAGAAATGAGGGTTTCGAGTTAAAGTTATTCAAGTTCCCTTTGACGTCACGAAGAGTATTTTAATGAGTAAAGATTGAATCTTTGAATGAAATTATCTCAATCAAGGTATCTATTCTGTTACTAAACCTTTTTAATGTATAAAGATTGAATCTTTGAAAGAACATGAGAGTTTTGAGTTCAACTTATTCGAGTTGCCTATGAAGTTGCGAAGAGTGTTTTAACGACTAAAGGTTGAATCTTTGATTGAAAATACCTCAATAAAGGTACTTATTTTATTAGTAGACCTTTTTAATGTATAAAGATTGTATCTTTGAAAGAAAATGATAGTTTTGAGTTAAACTTATTCATGTTCCCTGTAACGTCCCAAAGAGTGTTTTAATGAGTAAATATTGAATCTTTGAATGTAATTACCTCAATCAAGGTAGCTATTATGTCACTAAACCTTTTTAATGTATAAAGATTGAATCTTTGAAAGAAAATGAGAGTTTTGAGTTTAACTTATTCGAGTTACCTATGAAGTCGCGAAGAGTGTTTTAATGAATAAAGATTGAATCTTTGAATGAAAACACCTTAACAAAGGTACCTATATGTTACTAGACCTTTTTAATGTCTAAAGATTAAATCTTTGGAATAAAATGATAGTTCTGAGTTTAACTTATTCGATTTATCTATGAAGTCGTGAACAGTGTTTTAATGAATAAATATTGAATCTTTGAATAAAAATACCTTAGTAAAGGTACCTATTATGTTACTAGACCTTTTTAATGTATAAAGATTGAATCTTGGAAAGAAAATGACTATTTTGAGTTAAACTTATTCGAGTTCCCTATGACATCCCGAAGAGTATTTCAATGAGTAAAGATTGAATCTTTGATTGAAATTACCTGAATCAATGGACTTATTTTGTCCCAGGACCTTTTATATATAAAGATTGAAACTTTAAAAAGAAATGAGCGTTACGAGTTAAACCTATCCGAGTTCCCTATGACGTCCCGAATAGTGTTTTAACTCGTAAAGATTGAATATTTGTATGAAATTACCACAAAAGAGGTACTTATTATGTCACTAGACCTTTTTAATGTATAAATGTTTAATCTTTGAAAGAAAATGAGAGTTTTGAGTTAAACATATTCGAGTTCTCTGTGACGTCCCGAAGAGTGTTTTAAAGAGTAAATATTGAATATTTGAATGAAATTACCTCAATCAAGGTACCTATTATGTCACTAGACCTTTTTAATGTATAAAGATTGAATATTTGTAAAGAACTACGAGTTTTGAGTTAAAGTTATTTGAGTTCCCTTTGACGTCACGAAGCGTGTTTTAATGAGTAAAGATTGCTTCTTTGAACGAAATTATCTCAATCAATGTACCTATTATGTCAGTAGACCTTTTAATGTATAAAGATGGAATCTTTGAAAAATATGAGAGTATTGAGTTTAACTTATTCGAATTATCTAGGAAGTCGCGAAGAGAGTTTTAATGACTAAAGATTGAATCTTCAAATGAAAATTCCTGAATAAATGAACCTATTATGTTACTAGATCTTTTTGTTGTATAAAGATTGAATCTTTGAAAGAAAATTAGAGTTTTGAGTTAAACTTATTCGAGTTCCTTTTGACATCCCGATGAGTGTTTTAATGAATAAAGATTGAATCTTTGAATGAAATTACCTCAATCAAGGTACCTATTAAGTCACTATAAATTTTTATTATATAAAGATTGAATCTTTGAAAAGAAATGAGAATTTTGAGTTAAAGTTATTCGAGCTCCCTTTGAAGTCACGAAGAGTGCTTTAATGAGTAAAGATTGAATCTTTGATTCAAATTCTCTAAATCAAGGTACTTATTATGTCACTAGACTTTTTTAATGTAAAAAGATTGAATCCTTGAAAAAAATGCGAGTTTTGAGTTTAACTTATTCGAGTTACCTAAGAAATCGCGAAAAGTGTTTTAATGAATAAAGATTGAATCTTTGAATGAAAATACCTTAACAAAGTTACCTATTATGTTACTAGACCTTTTTAATGTATAAAGATTGAATTTTTGAAAGAAAATGAGAGTTTTGAGTTGAACTTATTCGAGTTCCCTTTGACGTCCCGAAGAGTGTTTTAATGAGTAAAGATTGAATCTTGGAATGAAATAATCTTAATAGAGGTACTTATTATGCCAGTACACCTTTTAAAGTATAAAGATTGAATCTTTGAAAGAAAATGAGTGTTTTGAGTTAAACTTACTCAAGTTCCCTATGACGTCCCGAAGAGTTTATTAAAGAGTAACTATTGAATCTTTAAATGAAATTGTCTCAACTAAGGTACCTATTATGTCACTAGACCTTTTTAGTTTATAAAGGTATAATATTTGAAAAGAAATTGGAGTTTTGAGTAAAAGTTATTCAAGTTCTCTTTGACGTCACGAAGAGTGTTTTAATGAGTAAAGATTGAATCTTTGAATGAAATTTTCTCAATCAACGTACCTATTATGTCACTAGACCTTTTTAACATATAAAGATTGAATCTTTGAAAGAAAATGAGAGTGTTGAGGTTAACTTATTCGAGTTACCTATGAAGTCCCGAAGAGTATTTTAATGACTAAAGATTGAATATTTGAATGAAAATTCCTCAATAAAGGAACCTATTATGTGCTAGACCGTTTTAACGTATAAAGATTGAAACTTTGAAAGAAAATTAGAGTTTTGAGTTAAACATATTTGAGTTCCCTGAGACGTCCCGAATACAGTTTTAATGATGAAAGATAGAATCTTTGAATGAAATTACCTCAATCAGGGTACCTATTATGTCACAAGATCATTTTAATGTATAAAGATTGAATGTTTGAAAAAAATTGAGAGTTTTGAGTTAAAGTTATTCGAGTTCCCTTTGACGTCACGAAGAGTGTTTTACTGAGTGAAAATTGTATCTTTGAATGAAATTATCTCAATCAAGGAACCTATTATGTCATTAGACCTTTTTAATGTATAAAAATTAAATCTTTGGAAGAAAATGAGTGATTTGAGTTCAACTTATCCAAGTTACCTAAGAAGTCACGAATATTGTTTTAATGACAGAAGATTGAATCTTTAAATGAAAATGAGAGTTTTGAGTTACGTTACTAGACGTTTTTAATGTATAAAGATTGAATCTTGGAAAGAAAATGAGAGTTTTGAGTTAAACTTATTCGAGTTTCGTGTGATGCCCAGAAAAGTGTTTTAATGAGTAAAGATTGAATCTTTGAATGAAATTACCTCAATAGAGGTACTGATTATGTCTCTAAACCTTTTTAATGTATAAAGATTGAATCTTTGAAAAGAAATGAGAGTTTGGAGTTAAAGTTGATCGAGTTCCCTGTGACGTACTGAAGAGTGTTTTAATGAGTAAAGATTGAATCATTGTCTGAAATTACCTCAATCAAGGTACCTATTATGTCACTAGACCTCTTTAATGTATAAAGATTGAATCTTTGAAAAGAAATGAGAGTTTTGAGTTAAAGTTATTCGAGTTCCCTTTGACGTCACGAAGAGTATTTTAATGAGTAAATATTGAATCTTTGAATGAAATTGCCTCAATCAAGGTACCTATTATACCACTAGACCTTTGTAATGTATAAAGATTGAATCTTTGAAAGAAAATGAGTGTTTTGAGTTTAACTTATTCGAGTTACCTATGAAATCGCGAAGAGTGTTTTAATGACTGAAGATTGATTTTTTGAATGAAAATACGACAATAGAGGTACCTATTCTGTTACTAGACCTTTTCAATGTATAAAGAATGAATCTTGGAAAGAAAATGAGATTTTTGAGTTAAACTTATTCGAGTTCCCTATAACGTCCTGAAGAGTGTTTTAATGAGTAAAGATTGAATCATTGAATGAAATTACCTCAATCAAGGTAGCTATTACATCATTAGACCTTTTTAATTTTTAAAGATGGACGTTTAGAAAAGAAATGAGTGTTTCGAGTAAAAGTTATTCAAGTTCCCTTTGACGTCACGAAGAGTGTTTTAATGAGTAAAGATTGAATCTTTGAATGAAATTACCTCAATCAAGTTACCTATTCTGTCACTAAACCTTTTTAATGTATAAAGATTGAATCTTTGAAAGAACATGAGAGTTTTGAGTTCAACTTATTCGAGTTACCTATGAAGTTGCGAAGAGTGTTTTAATGACTAAAGATTGAATCTTTGAATGAAAATATCTCAATAAAGGTACATATTTTGTTAGTAGACCTTTTTAATGTATAAAGATTGCATCTTTGAAAGAAAATGAGAGTTTTGAGTTAAACTTATTCATGTTCCCTGTAACGTCCCAAAGAGTGTTTTAATGAGTAAATATTGAATCTTTGAATGTAATTACCTCAATCATGGTAGCTATTATGTCACTAAACCTTTTTAATGTATAAACATTGAATCTTTGAAAGAAAATTAGAGTTTTGAGTTTAACTTATTCGAGTTACCTGTGAAGTCGCGATGAGTGTTTTAATGAATAAAGATTGAATCTTTGAATGAAAACACCTCAATAAAGATACCTATTATGTTACTAGACCTTTTTAATGTCTAAAGATTGAATCTTTGGAATAAAATGATAGTTCTGAGTTCAACTTATTCGATTTACCTATGAAGTCGTGAACAGTGTTTTAAAGACTAACTATTGAATCTTTGAATTAAAATACCTTAGTAAAGGTACCTATTACGTTACTAGACCTTTTTAATGTATAAAGATTGAATCTTGGAAAGAAAATGGCTGTTTTGAGTTAAACTTATTCGAGTTCCCTATAAAATCCCGAAGAGTATTTCGATGAGTAAAGATTGAATCTTTGATTGAAATTACCTGAATCAAGGGACTTATTTTGTCCCAGGACCTTTTATATATAAAGATTGAATCTTTAAAAAGAAATGAGCGTTATGAGTTAAACCTATCCGAGTTCCTATGACGTCCCGAATAGTGTTTTAACGCGTAAAGATTGAATCTTTGTATGAAATTACCTCAATAGAGGTACTTATTATGTCACTAGACCTTTTCAACGTATAAAAGTTTAATCTTTGAAAGAAAATGAGAGTTTTGAGTTACACATATTCGAGTTCTCTGTGATGTCCCGAAGAGTGTTTTAAAGAGTAAATATTGAATCTTTGAATGAAATTACCTCAATCAATGTACCTATTATGTCACTAGACCTTTTTAATGTATAAAGATTGAATATTTGTAAAGAAATACAGGTTTTGAGTTAAAGTTATTTGAGTTCCCTTTGACGTCACGAAGCGTGTTTCAAAGAGTAAAGATTGAATCTTTGAACGATATTATCTCAATCAATGTACCTATTATGTCAGTAGACTTTTTTAATGTATAAAGATGGAATCTTTGAAAAAAATGAGAGTATTGAGTTTAACTTATTCGAGTTACCTATGAAGTCGCGAAGAGTGTTTTAATGACTAAAGATTGAATCTTCAAAGGAAAATTCCTCAATAAATGAACCTGTTATGTTAATCGATCTTTTTGATGCGTAAAGATTGAATCTTTGAAAGAAAATTAGAGTTTTAAGTTAAACTTATTCAAATTCCTTTTGACATGCCGAAGAGTGTTTTAATGAATAAAGATTGAATCTTTGTATAAAATTACCTCAATCATGGTACCTATTAAGTCACTAGAAATTTTTATTATATAAAGATTGAATCTTTGAAAAGAAATGATAGTTTTGAGTTAAAGTTATTCGAGCTCCCTTTGAAGTCACGAAGAGTGTTTTAATGAGTAAAGATTGAATCTTTGATTCAAATTATCTCAATTAAGGTACTTATTATGTCACTAGACCTTTTTAACGTAAAAAGATTGAATCGTTCAAAAAAATGCGAGTTTTGAGTTTAACTTATTCGAGTTACTTAAGAAATCGCGAAGAGTGTTTTAATGACTAAAGATTGAATCTTTGAATGAAAATACCTTCACAAAGTTACCTATTATATTACTACACCTTTTTAATGTATAATGATTGAATCTTTGAAAGAAAATGAGAGTTTTGAGTTAAACTTATTCGAGTTCCCTGTGACGTCCCGAAGAGTGTTTTAATGAGTAAAGATTGAATCTTTGAATGAAATTATCTCAATAGAGGTACTTATTATGCCAGTACAACCTTTTAAAGTATATAAGATTGAATCTTTGAAAGAAAATAAGTGTTTTCAGTTAAACTTACTCGAGTTTCTTGTGACGTCCCGAATAGTGTATTAAAGAGTAAATATTGAATCTTTTAATGAAATTATCTCAATTAAGGTACCTATTATGTCACTAGACCTTTTTAGTGTATAAAGATAGAATATTTGAAAAGAAATAGGAGTTTTGAGTAAAAGTTATTCGAGTTCTCTTGGACGTGACGAAGAGTGTTTTAATGAGTAAAGATTGAATCTTTGAACGAAATTATCTCAATTAAGGTACCTATTATGTCACTAGACCTTTTTAACATATAAAGATTGAATCTTTGAAAGAAAATGAGAGTATTGAGTTTAACTTATTCGAGTTACCTATGAAGTCCCGAAGAGTATTTTAATGACTAAAGATTGAATATTTGAATGAAAATTCCTCAATAAAGGAACCTATTACATGCTATACCGTTTTAACGTATAAAGATTGAAGCTTTGAAAGAAAATTAGAGTTTTGAGTTAAACATATTTGAATTCCCTGAGACTGTTTTAATGATGAAAGATAGAATCTGTGAATGAAATTATCTCAATCAGGGTACCTATTATGTCACAAGATCATTTTAATGTATAGAGATTGAATGTTTGAAAAGAAATGAGAGTTTTGAGTTAAAGTTATTCGAGTTCCCTTTGACGTCACGAAGAGTGTTTTACTCAGTGAAAATTGAATCTTTGAATGAAATTATCTCAATCAAGGAAACTATTATGTCATTAGTCCTTTTTAACGTATAAAAATTAAATCTTTGGAAGAAAATGAGTGATTTGAGTTCAACTTATCCGAGTTACCTAAGAAGTCACGAATACTGTTTTAATGACAGAAGATTGAATCTTCAAATGAAAATGAGAGTTTTGAGTTATATTCCTAGACGTTTTTAATGTATAAAGATTGAATCTTGGAAAGAAAATGAGAGTTTTGAGTTAAACTTATTCGAGTTCCGTGTGACGTCCGGAAAAGTGTTTTAATGAGTAAAGATTGAATCCTTGAATGAAATTACCTCAATAGAGGTATTGATTATGTTTCTAGACCTTTTTAATGTATAAAGATTGAATCTTTGAAAAGAAATGAGAGTTTGGAGTTAAAGTTGATCGAGTTCCCTGTGACGTACTGAAGAGTGTTTTAATGAGTAAAGATTGAATCATTGTATGAAATTATCCCAATCAAGGTACCTATTATGTCACTAGACCTCTTTAATGTATAAAGATTTAATCTTTGAAAATAAATGAGAGTTTTGAGTTAAAGTTATTCGAGTTCCCTTTGACGTCACGAAGAGTGTTTTAATGAGTAAAGATTAAGTCTTTGAATGAAATTGCCTCAATCAAGGTACCTATTCTACCACTAGACCTTTGTAATGTATAAATATTGAATCTTTGAAAGAAAATGAGTGTTTTGAGTTTGACTTATTCGAGTTACCTATGAAATCGCGAAGAGTGTTTTAATGACTGAAGATTGAATCTTTGAATGAAAATACCACAATAAAGGTTCCTATTCTGTTACTAGACCTTTTTAATGTATAAAGAATGAATCTTTGAAAGAAAATGAGATTTTTGAGTTAAACTTATTCGAGTTCCCTGTAACGTCCCGAAGAGTGTCTTAATGAGTAAAGATTGAATCATTGAATGAAATTACCTCAATCAAGGTAGCTATTACATCACAAGAGCTTTTTAATTTATAAAGATTGATGTTTTGAAAAGAAATGAGTGTTTTGAGTTAAAGTTATTCAAGTTTCCTTTGACGTCACGAAGAGTGTTTTAATGAGTAAAGATTGAATCTTTGAATGAAATTACCTCAATCAAGGTACCTATTCTGTCACTAAACCTTTTTAATGTATAAAGATTGAATCTTTGAAAGAACATGAGAGTTTTGAGTTCAACTTATTCGAGTTACCTATGAAGTTGGGAAGAGTGTTTTAATGACTAAGGATTGAATCTTTGAATGAAAATACCTCAATAACGGTACTTATTTTGTTAGTAGAACTTTTTAATGTATAAATATTGTATCTTTGAAAGAAAATGAGAGTTTTGAATTAAACTTATTCATGTTCCCTGTAACGTCCCAAAGAGTGTTTTAATGAGTAAATATTGAATTTTTGAATGTAATTACCTCAATCAAGGTAGCTCTTATGTCACTAAACCTTTTTAATGTATAAAGATTGAATCTTTGAAAGAAAATGAGTGTTTTGAATTTAACTTATTCGAGTTACCGATAAAGTCGCGAAGAGTGTTTTAATGAATAAAGATTGAATCTTTGAATGAAAACACCTCAATAAAGATACCTATTATGCTACTAGACCTTTTTAACGTCTAAAGATTGAATCTTAGGAATAAAATGATAGTTCTGAGTTTAACTTATTCGATTTACCTATGAAGTCGTGAACAGTGTTTTAATCACTAAATATTGAATCTTTGAATGAAAATACCTAAGTAAAGGTACCTATTATGTTACTAGACCTTTTTAATGTATAAAGACTGAATCTTGGAAAGAAAATGATTGTTTTGAGTTAAACTTATTTTAGTTCCCTATGACATCCCGAAGAGTATTTCAATGAGTAAGGATTGAATATTTGATTGAAATTACCTGAATCAAGGGACTTATTTTGTCCAAGGACCTTTTATATATAAAGATTGAATCTTTAAAAAGAAATGAGCATTATGTGTTAAACCTATCCGAGTTCCCTATGACGTCCCGAATAGTGTTTTAACACGTAAAGATTGAATCTTTGTATGAAATTACCTCAATAGAGGTACTTATTATGTCACTAGACCTTTTTAATGTATAAAGGTTTAATCTTTGAAAGAAAATGAGAGTTTTGAGTTAAACATATTCGAGTTCCCTATGACGTCCCGAAGAGTGTTTTAAAGAGTAAATATTGAATCTTTGAATGAAATTACCTCAATCAAGGTACCTATTATGTCACTAGACCTTTTTAATGTATAAAGATTGAATATTTGTAAAGAACTACGAGTTTTGAGTTAAACTTATTTGAGTTCCCTTTGACGTCACGAAGCGTGTTTTAATGAGTAAAGATTGATTCTTTGAACGAAATTATCTCAATCAATGTTCCTATTATGTTAGTAGACCTTTTTAATGTATAAAGATGGAATCTTTGAAAAAAATGAGAGTATTGAGTTTAACTTATTCGAGTTACCTATGAAGTCGCGAAGAGTGTTTTAATGACTAAAGATTAAATCTTCAAATGAAAATTCCTCAATGAAGAACCTATTATGTTAATAGATCTTTTTGATGTATAAAGATTGAATCTTTGAAAAAAAATTAGAGTTTTGAGTTAAACTTATTCGAGTTCCTTTTGACATGCCGAAGAGTGTTTTAATGAATAAAGATTGAATCTTTGAATGAAATTACCTAAATCAGGGTACTTATTAAGTCACTAGAAAATTTTATTGTATAAAGATTGAATCTTTGAAAAGAAATGAGAGTTTTGAGTTAAAGTTATTCGAGCTCCCTTTGAAGTCACGAAGAGTGTTTTAATGAGTAAAGATTGAATCTTTGATTCAAATTATCTCAATCAAGGTACTTATTATGTCACTAGACCTTTTTAATGTAAAAAGATTGAATCATTGAAAAAAGTGCGAGTTTTGAGTTTCACTTATTCGAGTTACCTACGAAATCGCAAAGAGTGTTTTAATGACTAAAGATTGAATCTTTGAATGAAAATACCTTAACAAAGTTACATACTATGTTACGAGACCTTTTTAATGTATAAAGATTGAATCTTTGAAAGAAAATGAGACTTTTGAGTTAAACTTATTCGAGTTCCCTGTGACGTCCCGAAGAGTGTTTTAATGAGTAAAGATTGAATCTTTGAATGAAATTATCTCAATAGAGGTACTTATTTTGCCAGTACAACCTTTTAAAGTATAAAGATTGAATCTTTGAAAGAAAATGAGTGTGTTGAGTTAAACTTACTTGAGTTCCCTGTGACGTCCCGAAGTGTGTATTAAAGAGTAAATAATGAATCTTTAAATGAAATTATCTCAATTAAGGTACCTACTATGTCACTAGACCTATTTAGTGTATAAAGATAGAATATTTGAAAAGAAATAGGAGTTTTGAGTAAAAGTTATTCGAGTTCTCTTTGACGTCACGAAGAGTGTTTTAATGAGTAAAGATTTAATCTTTGAACGAAATTATCTCAATCAAGGTACCTATTATGCCACTAGACCTTTTTAACATATAAAGATTGAATCTTGGAAAGAAAATGAGAGTATTGAGTTTAACTTATTTGAGTTACCTATGAAGTCCCGAAGAGTATTTTAATGACTAAAGATTGAATATTTGAATGAAAATTCCTTAATAAAGGAACCTATTATGTGCTTGAGTTAAACATATTTGAGTTCCCTGAGACGTCCCGAAGATTGTTTTTATGATGAAAGATAGAATCTTTGAATGAAATTACCTCAATCAGGGTACTTATTATGTCACAAGATCATTTTAATGTATAAAGATTGAATGTTTGAAAAGAAATTAGAGTTTTGAGTTAAAGTTATTCGAGTTCCCAATGACACCACGAAGAGTGTTTTACGGAGTGAAAATTGAATCTTTGAATGAAATTATCTCAATCAAGGAACCTATTATGTCATTAGATCTTTTTAATGTATAAAAATTAAATCTTTGGAAGAAAATGAGTGCTTTGAGTTCAACTTTATCCGAGTTACCTAAGAAGTCACAAATACTGTTTTAAAGACAGAAGATTGAATCTTTAAATGAAAATGAGAGCTTTGAGTTACGTTAGTAGACGTTTTTAATGTATAAAAATTGAATCTTGGAAAGATAATTAGAGTTTTGAGTTAAACTTATTCGAGTTTCGTGTGACGTCCGGAAAAGTGTTTTAATGAGTAAAGATTGAATCTTTGAATGAAATTACCTCAATAGAGGTACTGATTATATCACTAGACCTTTTTAATGTATAAAGATTGAATCTTTAAAAAGAAATGAGAGTTTGAAGTTAAAGTTGATCGAGTTCCCTGTGACGTACTAAAGAGTGTTTTAATGACTAAAGGTTGAATCATTGTATAAAATTACCTCAATCAAGGTACCTATTATGTCACTAGACCTCTTTAATGTATAAAGATTGAATCTTTGAAAAGAAATGAGAGTTTTGAGTTAAAGTTATTCGAGTTCCCTGTGACGTCACGTAGAGTGTTTTAATGAGTAAAGATTGAATCTTTGAATGAAATTGCCTCAATCAAGGTACCTATTCTACCACTAGACCTTTCTAATGCATAAAGATTGAATCCTTGAAAGAAAATGAGTGTTTTGAGTTTAAGTTATACGAGTTACCAATGAAATCGCGAAGAGTGTTTTAATGACTGAAGATTGAATCTTTGAATGAAAATACCACAATAAAGGTACCTATTCTGTTACTAGACCTTTTTAATGTATAAAGATTGAATCTTTGAAAGAAAATGAGATTTTTGAGTTAAACTTATTTAAGTTCCCTGTAACGTCCTGAAGAGTGTTTTAATGAGTAAAGATTGAATCATTGAATGAAATTACCTCAATCAAGGTAATTATTACATCACTAGACCTTTTTAATTTATCAAGATTGACGTTTTGAAAAGAAATGAGCGTTTCGAATTAAAGTTATTCAAGTTCCCTTTGACGTCACCAAGAGTGTTTTAATGAGTAAAGATTGAATCTTTGAATGAAATTACCTCAATCAAGGTACCTATTCTGTCACTAAACCTTTTTAATGTATAAAGATTGAATCTTTGGAAGAACATGAGAGTTTTGAGTTCAACTTATTCGAGTTACCTATGAAGTTGCGAAAAGTGTTGTAATGACTAAAGATTGAATCTTTGAATGAAAATACCTCAATAAAGGTACTTACTTTGTTAGTGGACCTTTTTAATGTATAAAGATTGTATCTTTGAAAGAAAATGAGAGTTTTGAGTTAAACTTATTCATGTTCCCTGTAACGTCCCAAAGAGTGTTTTAATGAGTAAATATTGAATCTTTGAATGTAATTACCTCAATAAAGGTAGCTATTATGTCACTAAACCTTTTTAATGTATAAAGATTGAATCTTTGAAAGAAAATGAGAGTTTTGAGTTTAACTTATTTGAGTTACCTATGAAGTCGCGAAGAGTGTTTTAATGAATAAAGATTGAATCTTTAAATGAAAACACTTCAATAAAGGTACCTATTATGTTACTAGACCTTTTTAATGTCTAAAGATTGAATCTTTGGAATAAAATGATAGTTCTGAGTTTATCTTATTCGATTTTTCTATGAAGTCGTGAACAGTGTTTTAATGACTAAATATTGAATTTTTGAAAGAAAATACCTTAGTAAAGGTACCTATTAATTTACTAGACCTTTTTAATGTATAAAGATCGAATCTTGAAAAGAAAATGACTATTTTAAGTTAAACTTATTCGAGTTCCCTATGACATCCCGAAGATTAATTCAATGAGTAAAGATTGAATCGTTGATTGAAGATTAATTCAAGGGACTTATTTTGTCCCATGACCTTTTATATATAAAGATTGAATCTTTAAAAAGAAATGAGCGTTATGAGTTAAACCTATCCGAGTTCCCTATGACGTCCCGAATAGTGTTTTAACGCGTAAAGATTGAATCTTTGTATGAAATTATCTCAATAGAAGTACTTATTATGTCACTAGACCTTTTTAATATATAAAGGTTTAATCTTTGAAAGAAAATGAGAGTTTTGAGTTAAACATATTTGAGTTCCCTATGACGTCCCGAAGAGTGTTTTAAAGAGTAAATATTGAATCTTTGAATGAAATTACCTCAAACAAGGTATCTATTATGTCACCAGACCTTTTTAATGTATAAAGATTGAATATTTGTAAAGAACTACGAGTTTTGAGTTAAAGTTATTTGAGTTCCCTTTGACGTCACGAAGCGTGTTTTAATGAGTAAAGATTGAATGTTTGAATGAAATTATCTCAATCAATGTACCTATTATGCTAGTAGACCTTTTTAATGTATAAAGATGGAATCTTTGAAAAAAATGAGAGTATTGAGTTTAACTTATTCGAGTTACCTATGAAGTCGCGAAGAGTGTTTTAATGACTAAAGATTGAATCTTCGAATGAAAATTCCTGAATAAATGAACCTATTATGTTACTAGATCTTTTTGGTGTATAAAGATTGAATCTTTGAAAGAAAATTAGAGTTTTGAGTTAAACTTATTCGATTTCCTTTTGACATCCCGATGAGTATTTTAATGAATAAAGATTGAATCTTTGAATAAAATTACCTCAATCAAGGTACCTATTAAGTCACTAGAAATTTTTATTGTGTAAAGATTGAATCATTGAAAAGAAATGAGAGTTTTGAGTTAAGGTTATTCGAGCTCCCTTTGAAGTCACGAAGAGTGTTTTAATGAGTAAAGATTGAATCTTTGATTCAAATTATCTCAATCAAAGTACTTATTATGTCACTAGACCTTTTTAATGTAAAAAGATTGAATCGTTGAAAAAAATGCTAGTTTTGAGTTTAACTTATTCGAGTTACCTAAGAAATCGCGAAGAGTGTTTTAATGACTAAAGATTGAATCTTTGAATGAAAATACCTTAACAAAGTTACCTATTATGTTTCTAGACCTTTTTAATGTATCAAGATTGAATCTTTGAAAGAAAATGAGAGTTTTGAGTTGAACTTATTCGAGTTCCCTGTGATGTCCCGAAGAGTGTTTTAATGAGTAAAGATTGAATCTTTGAATGAAATTATCTCAATAGAGGTACTTATTATGCCAGTATAACCTTTTAAAGTATAAAGATTGAATCTTTGAAAGAAAATGAGTGTTTTGAGTTAAACTTACTCGAGTTCCCTGTGACGTCCCGAAGAGTTTATTAAAGAGTAACTATTGAATCTTTAAATGAAATTATCTCAATTAAGGTACCTATTATGCCAGTAGACCTTTTTTAGTGCATAAAGATATAATATTTGAAAAGAAATTGCAGTTTTGAGTAAAAGTTATTCGAGTTTTCTTTGACGTCACGAAGAGTGTTTTAATGAGTAAAGATTGAATCTTTGAACAAAATTTTCTTAATTAAGGTACCTATTGTGTCACTAGACCTTTTTAACATATAAAGATTGAATCTTTGAAAAAAAATGAGAGCATTGAGTTTAACTTATTCGAGCTACCTATGAAGTCCCGAAGAGTATTTTAATGACTAAAGATTGAATATTTGAATGAAAATTCCTCAATAAAGGAGCTTATTATGTGCTAGACCGTTCTAACGCATAAAGATTAAAGCTTTGAAAGAAAATTAGAGTTTTGAGTTAAACATATTTGAGTTCCCTGAGACGTCCCGAAGACTGTTTTAATGATGAAAGATAGAATCTATGAATGAAATTACCTCAATCAGGGTACCCATTATGTCACAAGATCATTTTAATGTATAAAGATTGAATGTTTGAAAAGAAATGAGAGTTTTGAGTTAAAGTAATTCGAGTTCCCTTTGACGTCACGAAGAATGTTTTACTCAGTGAAAATTAAATCTTTGAATGAAATTATCTCAATCAAGGAACCTATTATGTCATTAGACCTTTTTAATGTAAAAAAATTAATTCTTTGGAAGAAAATGAGTGATTTGAGTTCAACTTATCCGAGTTACCTAAGAAGTCAGGAATACTGTTTTAATGACCGAAGATTGAATCTTTAAATGAAAATGAGAGTTTTGAGTTACGTTAGTAGACGTTTTTAATGTATAAAGATTGAATCTTGGAAAGAAAATGAGAGTATTGAGTTTAACTTATTCGAGTTCCGTGTTACGTCCGGAAAAGTGTTTTAATGAGTAAAGATTGAATCTTTGAATGAAATTACCTCAATAGAGGTACTGATTATGTCTCTAGACCTTTTTAATGTATAAAGATTGAATCTTTGAAAAGAAATGAGAGTTTGGAGTTAAAGTTGATCGAGTTCCCTGTTACGTACTGAAAAGTGTTTTAATGAGTAAAGATTGAATCATTGTATGAAATTATCTCGATCAAGGTACCTATTATGTCA
Source organism: Cornus florida (assembly GCF_030987335.1). NCBI lineage: Eukaryota > Viridiplantae > Streptophyta > Magnoliopsida > Cornales > Cornaceae > Cornus > Cornus florida. The sequence continues at coordinate 96,219,387 of NW_026775573.1, read as the reverse complement.
CTAGACTTCTTTAATATATAAAGATTGAATCTTTGAAAAGAAATGAGAGTTTTGAGTTAAAGTTATTTGAGTTCCCTTTGACGTCACGAAGACTGTTTTAATGAGTAAAGATTGAATCTTTGAGTGAAATTGCCTCAATCAAGGTACCTATTCTACCACTAGACCTTTGTAATGTATAAATATTGAATCTTTGAAAAAAAATGAGTGTTTTGAGTTTAACTTATTCGAGTTACCTATGAAATCGCGAAGAGTGTTTTAATGACTGAAGATTGAATCTTTGACTGAAAATACCACAATAAAGGTTCCTATTCTGTTACTAGACCTTTTTAATGTATAAAGAATGAATCTTTGAAAGAAAATGAGATTTTTGAGTTAAACTTATTCGAGTTCCCTGTAACGTCCCAAAGAGTGTTTTAATGAGTAAAGATTGAATCATTGAATGAAATTACCTCAATCAAGGTAGCTATTACATCACTACACCTTTTTAATTTATAAAGATTGACATTTTGAAAAGAAATGAGTGTTTTGAGTTAAAGTTCACAAAGAGTGTTTTAATAAGTAAAGATTGAATCTTTGAATGAAATTACCTAAATTAAGGTACCTATTCTGTCACTAAACCTTTTCAATGTATAAAGATTGAATCTTTGAAAGAACATGAGAGTTTTGAATTCAACTTATTCGAGTTACCTATGAAGTTGCGAAGAGTGTTTTAATGACTAAAGATTGAATCTTTGAATGAGAATACCTCAATAACGGTACTTATTTTGTTAGTAGACCTTTTTAATGTATAAAGATTGTATCTTTGAAAGAAAATGACAGTTTTGAGTTAAACTTATTCATGTTCCCTGTAACGTCCCAAAGAGTGTTTTAATGAGTAAATATTGAATCTTTGAATGTAATTAGCTCAATCAAGGTAGCTATTATGTCACTAAACCTTTTTAATGTATAAAGATTGAATCTTTGAAATAAAATGAGAGTTTTGAGTTTAACTTATTCGAGTTACCTATGAAATCGCGAAGAGTGTTTTAATGAATAAAGATTGAATCTTTAAATGAAAACACCTCAATAAAGGTACCTATTATGTTACTAGACCTTTTTAATGTCTAAAGATTGAATCTTTGGAATAAAATGATAGTTCTGAGGTTAACTTATTTGATTTACCTATGAAGTCATGAACAGTGTTTTAATGACTAAATATTGAATCTTTGAATGAAAATACCTTAGTAAAGGTACCTATTATGTTACTAGACCTTTTTAATATATAAAGATTGAATCTTGGAAAGAAAATGACTGTTTTGAGTTAAACTTATTCAAGTTCCCGATGACATCCCGAAGAGTATTTCAATGAGTAAAGATTGAATCTTTGATTGAAATTACCTGAATCAAGGGACTTATTTTGTCCCAGGACCTTTTATATAAAAAGATTGAATCTTTAAAAAGAAATGAGCGTTATGAGTTAAACCTATCCGAGTTCCCTATGACGTCCCGAATAGTGTTTTAACGCGTAAAAATTGAATCTTTGCATGAAATTACCTGAATAGAGGTACTTATTATGTCACTAGACCTTTTTGAATGTATGAAGGTTTAATCTTTGAAAGAAAATGAGAGTTTTGAGTTAAACATATTCGAGTTCCCTGTGACGTCTCGAAGAGTGTTTTAAAGAGTAAATATTGAATCTTTGAATGAAATTAACTCAATAAAGGTACCTATTATGTCACTAGACCTTTTTAATGTATAAAGATTGAATATTTGTAAAGAACTATGAGTTTTGAGTTAAAGTTGTTTGAGTTCCCTTTGACGTCACGAAGCGTGTTTTATTGAGTAAATATTGAATCTTTGAACGAAATAATCTCAATCAATGTACCTATTGTGTTAGTAGACCTTTTTAATGTATAAAGATGGAATCCTTGAAAAAAATGAGAATATTGAGTTTAACTTATTCGAGTTACGTATGAAGTCGCGAAGAGTGTTTTAATGACTAAAGATTGAATTTTCAAATGAAAATTCCTCAATAAAGGAACCTATTATGTTAATAGATCTTTTTGATGTATAAAGATTGAATCTTTGAAAGAAAATTAGAGTTTTGAGTTAAACTTATTCGTGTTCCTTTTGACATCCAGAAGAGTGTTTTAATGAATAAAGATTGAATCTTTGAATGAAATTACCTCAATTAAGGTACCTATCAAGTCACTAGAAATTTTTATTGTATAAAGATTGAATCTTTGAAAAGAAATGAGAATTTTGAGTTAAAGTTATTCGAGCTCCCTTTAAAGTCACGAAGAGTGTTTTAATGAGTAAAGATTTAATCTTTGATTCAAATTATCTCAATCAAGGTACTTATTATGTCACTATACCTTTTTAATGTAAAAAGATTAAATCATTGAAAAAAATGCGAGTTTTGAGTTTAACTTATTCGAGTTACCTAAGAAATCGCAAAGAGTGTTTTAATGACTAAATCTTGAATCTTTGAATGAGAATACCATAACAAAGTTACCTATTATGTTACTAGACCTTTTTAATGTATAAAGATTGAATCTTTGAAAGAAAATGAGAGTTTTGAGTTGAACTTATTCGAGTTCCCTGTGACGTCCCGAAGAGTATTTTAATGAGTAAAGATTGAATCTTTGAATGAAATTATCTCAATAGAGGTACTTATTTTGCCAGTACAACCTTTTAAAGTATAAACATTGTATCTTTGAAAGAAAATGAGTGTGATGAGTTAAACTTACTGGAGTTCCCAGTGACGTCCCGAAGAGTTTATTAAAGAGTAAATATTGAATCTTTAAATGAAATTATCTCAATTAAGGTACCTACTATGTCACTAGACCTTTTTAGTGTATAAAGATAGATTATTTGAAAAGAAATAGGAGTTTTGAGTAAAAGTTATTCGAGTTCTCTTTAACGTCACGAAGTGCGTTTTAATGAGTAAAGATTGAATATTTGAACGAAATTATCTCAATCAAGGTACCTATTATGTCACTAGACCTTTTTAACATATAAAGATTGAATCTTTCAAAGAAAATGAGAGTATTGAGTTTAACTTATTCGAGTTACCTATGAAGTCCCGAAGAGTATTTTAATGACTAAAGATTGAATATTTGAATGAAAATTCCTCAATAAAGGAACCTATTATGTGCTAGACCGTTTTAACGTATAAAGATTGAAGCTTTGAAAGAAAATTAGAGTTTTGAGTTAAACATATTTGAGTTCCCTGAGACGTTCCCAAGACTATTTTAATGATGAAAGATAGAATCTATGAATGAAATTATCTCAATCAGGGTACCTATTATGTCACAAGATCATTTTAATGTATAAAGACTGAATGTTTGAAAAGAAATGAGAGTTTTGAGTTAAAGTTATTCGAGGTCCCTTTGACGTCACGTAGAGTGTTTTACTTAGTGAAAATTGAATCTTTGAATGAAATTATCTCAATCAAGGAACCTAATATGTCATCGGACCTTTTTAACGTATAAAAATTAAATCTTTGGAAGAAAATGAGTGATTTGAGTTCAACTTATCCGAGTTACCTAAGAAGCCACGAATACTGTTTTAATGACAGAAGATTGAATCTTTAAATGAAAATGAGAGTTTTGAGTTATATTACTAGACGTTTTTAATGTATAAAGATTGAATATTGGAAAGAAAATGAGAGTTTTGAGTTAAACTTATTCGAGTTCCGTGTGACGTCCGGAAAAGTGTTTTAATGAGTAAAGATTGAATCCTTGAATGAAATTACCTCAATTGAGGTACCGATTATGTCTCTAGACCTTTTTAATGTATAAAGATTGAATCTTTGAAAAGAAATGAGAGTTATGAGTTGTAGTTAATCGAGTTCCCTGTGACATACTAAAGAGTGTTTTAATGAGTAAAGATTGAATCATTGTATGAAATTATCTCAATCAAGGTACCTATTATGTCACTAGACCTCTTCAATGTATAAAGATTGAATCTTTGAAAATGAATGAGAGTTTTGAGTTAAAGTTATTCGAGTTCCCTTTGACGTCACGAAGAGTATTTTAATAAGAAATGATTAAGTCTTTGAATGAAATTGTCTCAATCAAGGTACCTATTCTACCATTAGACCTTTGTAATGTATAAATTTTGAATCTTTGAAAGAAAATGAGTGTTTTGAGTTTAACTTATTCGAGTTACCTATTAAATCACGAAGAGTGTTTTAATGACTGAAGATTGAATATTTGAATGAAAATACCACAACAAAGGTACCTATTCTGTTACTAGACCTTTTTAATGTATAAAGAATGAATCTTTGAAAGAAAATGAGATTTTTGAGTTAAACTTATTCGAGTTCCCTGTAACGTCCCGAAGAGTGTTTTAATGAGTAAAGATTGAATCATTGAATGAAATTACCTCAATCAAGGTAGCTATTACATCACTAGACCTTTTTAATTTATAAAGATTGACGTTTTGGAAAGAAATGAGTGTTTCGAGTTAAAGTTATTCAAGTTCCCTTTGACGTCACCAAGAGTGTTTTAATGAGTAAAGAATGAATCCTTGAATGAAATTACCTCAATCAAGGTACCTATTCTGTCACTAAACCTTTTTAATGTATAAAGATTCAATCTTTGAAAGAACATGAGAGTTTTGAGTTCAACTTATTCGAGTTACCTATGAAGTTGCGAAGAGTGTTTTAATGACTAAAGATTGAATCTTTGAATGAAAATACCTCAATAAAGGTACTTATTTTGTTAGTAGACCTTTTTAATGTATAAAGATTGTATCTTTGAAAGAAAATGAGAGTTTTGAATTAAACTTATTCATGCTCCCTGTAACGTCCCAAAAGTGATTTAATGAGTGAATATTGAATCTTTGAATGTAATTACCTCAATCAAGGTGGCTATTATGTCACTAAACCTTTTTAATGTATAAAGATTGAATCTTTAAAAGAAAATGAGAGTTTTGAGTTTAACTTATTTGAGATACCTATGAAGTCGCGAAGAGTATTTTAATGAATAAAGATTGAATCTTTGAATGAAAACACCTCAATAAAGGTACCTATTATGTTACTAGACCTTTTTAATGTCTAAAGATTGAATCTTAGGAATAAAATGATAGTTCTGAGTTTAACTTATTCGATTTACCTATGAAGTCGTGAACAGTGTTTTAATCACTAAATATTGAATCCTTAAATGAAAATACCTTAGTAAAGGTACCTATTATGTTACTAGACCTTTTTAATGTATAAAGATTGAATCTTGGAAAGAAAATGATTGTTTTGAGTTAAACTTATTTGAGTTCCCTATGACATCCCGAAGAGTATTTCAATGAGTAAGGATTGAATCTTTGATTGAAATTACCTGAATCAAGGGACATATTTTGTCCCAGGACCTTTTATATATAAAGATTGAATCTTTAAAAAGAATTGAGCATTACGTGTTAAACCTATCCGAGTTCCCTATGACGTCCCGAACAGTGTTTTAACATGTAAAGATTGAATCTTTGTATGAAATTACCTCAATAGAGGTACTTATTATGTCACTAGACCTTTTTAATGTATAAAGGTTTAATCTTTAAAAGAAAATGAGAGTTTTGAGTTAAACATATTCGAGTTCCCTATGACGTCCCGAAAAGTGTTTTAAAGAGTAAATATTGAATCTTTGAATGAAATTACCTCAATCAAGGTACATATTATGTCACTAGACCTTTTTAATGTATAAAGATTCAATATTTGTAAAGAATTACGAGTTTTGAGTTAAAGTTATTTGAGTTCCCTTTGACGTCACGAAGCGTGTTTTAATAAGTAAAGATTGAATCTTCGAACGAAATTATCTCAATCAATGTTCCTATTATGTTAGTAGACCTTTTTAATGTATAAAGATGGAATCTTTGAAAAAAATGAGAGTATTGAGTTTAACTTATGCGAGTTACCTATGAAGTAGCGAAGAGTGTTTTAATGACTAAAGATTGAATCGTCAAATGAAAATTCCTCAATAAAGGAACCTATTATGTTAATAGATCTTTTTGATGTATAAAGATTGAATCTTTCAAAGAAAATTAAAGTTTTGAGTTAAACTTATTCGAGTTCCTTTTGAAATGCCGAAGAGTGTTTTAATGAATAAAGATTGAATCTTTGAATGAAATTACCTCAATCAAGGTACCTATTAAGTCACTAGAAATTTTTATTGTATAAAGATTGAATCTTTGAAAAGAAATGAGAGTTTTGAGTTAAAGTTATTCGAGCTCCCTTTGAAGTCACGAAGAGTGTTTTAATGAGTAAAGATTGAATCTTTGATTTAAATTATCTCAATCAAGGTACTTATTATGTCACTAGACCTTTTTAATGTAAAAAGATTGAATCATTGAAAAAAATGCGAGTTTTGTGTTTAACTTATTCGAGTTACCTAAGAAATCGCAAAGAGTGTTTTAATGACTAAAGATTAAATATTTGAATGAAAATACCTTAACTAAGTTACCTACTATGTTACAAGACCTTTTTATTGTATAAAGATTGAATCTTTGAAAGAAAATGAGAGTTTTGAGTTGAACTTATTCGAGTTCCCTATGACGTCCCGAAGAGTGTTTTAATGAGTAAAGATTGAATCTTTGAATGAAATTATCTCAATAGAGGTACTTATTTTGCCAGTACAACCTTTTAAATTATAAAGATTGAATCTTTGAAAGAAAATGAGTGTGTTGAGTTAAACTTACTCGAGTTCCCTGTGACGTCCCGAAGAGTTTATTAAAGAGTAAATATTCAATCTTTAAATGAAATTATCTCAATTAAGTTACCTACTATGTCACTAGACCTTTTTAGTGTACAAAGATAGAATATTTGAAAAGAAATAAGAGTTTTGAGTAAAAGTTATTCGAGTTATCTTTGACGTCACGAAGAGTGTTTTAATGAGCAAAGATTGAATCTTTGAACGAAATTATCTCAATCAAGGTACCAATTATGCCACTAGACCTTTTTAACATATAAAGATTGAATCTTTCAAAGAAAATCAGAGTATTGAGTTTAACTTATTCGAGTTACCTATGAAGTCCCGAAGAGTATTTTAATGACTAAAGATTGAATATTTGAATGAAAATTCCTCAATAAAGGAACCTATTATGTGCGAGACCGTTTTAACGTATAAAGTTTGAAGCTTTGAAAGAAAATTAGAGTTTTGAGTTAAACATATTTGAGTTCCCTGAGACGTCTCGAAGACTGTTTTAACGATGAAAGATAGAATCTTTGAATGAAATTACCTCAATCAGGGTACCTATTATGTCACAAGATCATTTTAATGTATAAAGATTGAATGTTTGAAAAGAAATGAGAGTTTCGAGTTAAAGTTATTCGAGTTCCCATTGACATCACGTAGAGTGTTTTACTGAGTGAAAATTGAATCTTTGAATGAAATTATCTCAATCAAGGAACCTATTATGTCATCAGACCTTTTTAACGTATAAAAATTAAATCTTTGGAAGAAAATGAGTGATTTGAGTTCAACTTATCCGAGTTACCTAAGAAGCCACGAATACTGTTTTAATGACAGAAGATTGAATCTTTAAATGAAAATGAGAGTTTTGAGTTATATTACTAGACGTTTTTAATGTATAAAGATTGAATCTTGTAAAGAAAATGAGAGTTTTGAGTTAAACTTATTCGAGTTCCGTGTGACGTCTGGAAAAGTGTTTTAATGAGTAAAGATTGAATCCTTGAATGAAATTACCTCAATAGAGGTACTGATTATGTCTCTAAACCTTTTTAATGTATAAAGATTGAATCTTTGAAAAGAAATGAGAGTTTGGAGTTGTAGTTAATCGAGTTCCCTGTGACGTACTGAAGAGTGTTTTAATGAGTAAAGATTGAATCATTGTATGAAATTATCTCAATCAAGGTACCTATTATGTCACTAGACCTCTTCAATGTATAAAGATTGAATCTTTGAAAATGAATGAGAGTTTTGAGTTAAAGTTATTCGAGTTCCCTTTGACGTCACGAAGAGTATTTTAATAAGTAATGATTAAGTCTTTGAATGAAATTGTCTCAATCAAGGTACCTATTCTACCATTAGACCTTTGTAATGTATAAATATTGAATCTTTGAAAGAAAATGAGTGTTTTGAGTTTAACTTATTCGAGTTACCTATGAAATTACGAAGAGTGTTTTAATGACTGAAGATTGAATATTTGAATGAAAATACCACAACAAAGGTACCTATTCTGTTACTAGACCTTTTTAATGTATAAAGAATGAATCTTTGAAAGAAAATGAGATTTTTGAGTTGAACTTATTCGAGTTCCCTGTAACGTCCCGAAGAGTGTTTTAATGAGTAAAGATTGAATCATTGAATGAAATTACCTCAATCAAGGTAGCCATTACATCACTCAGACCTTTTTAATTTATAAAGATTGACGTTTTGGAAAGAAATGAGTGTTTCGAGTTAAAGTTATTCAAGTTCCCTTTGACGTCACGAAGAGTGTTTTAATGAGTAAAGAATGAATCCTTGAATGAAATTACCTCAATCAAGGTACCTATTCTGTCACTAAACCTTTTTAATGTATAAAGATTCAATCTTTGAAAGAACATGAGAGTTTTGAGTTCAACTTATTCGAGTTACCTATGAAGTTGCGAAGAGTGTTTTAATGACTAAAGATTGAATCTTTGAATGAAAATACCTCAATAAAGGTACTTATTTTGTTAGTAGACCTTTTTAATCTATAAAGATTGTATCTTTGAAAGAAAATGAGAGTTTTGAATTAAACTTATTCATGCTCCCTGTAACGTCCCAAAGAGTGTTTTAATGAGTGAATATTGAATCTTTGAATGTAATTACCTCAATCAAGGTGGCTATTATGTCACTAAACCTTTTTAATGTATAAAGATTGAATCTTTAAAAGAAAATGAGAGTTTTGAGTTTAACTTATTTGAGTTACCTATGAAGTCGCGAAGAGTATTTTAATGAATAAAGATTGAATCTTTGAATGAAAACACCTCAATAAAGGTACCTATTATGTTACTAGACCTTTTTAATGTCTAAAGATTGAATCTTAGGAATAAAATGATAGTTCTGAGTTTAACTTATTCGATTTACCTATGAAGTCGTGAACAGTGTTTTAATCACTAAATATTGAATCTTTGAATGAAAATACCTTAGTAAAGGTACCTATTATGTTACTAGACCTTTTTAATGTATAAAGATTAAATCTTGGAAAGAAAATGATTGTTTTGAGTTAAACTTATTTGAGTTCCCTATGACATCCCGAAGAGTATTTCATTGAGAAAGGATTGAATCTTTGATTGAAATTACCTGAATCAAGGGACATATTTTGTCCCAGGACCTTTTATATATAAAGATTGAATCTTTAAAAAGGAATGAGCATTACGTGTTAAACCTATCCGAGTTCCCTATGACGTCCCGAACAGTGTTTTAACACGTAAAGATTGATCTTTGTATGAAATTACCTCAATAGAGGTACTTATTATGTCACTAGACCTTTTTAATGTATAAAGGTTTAATCTTTGAAAGAAAATGAGAATTTTGAGTTAAACATATTCGAGTTCCCTGTGACGTCCCGAAGAGTGTTTTAAAAAGTAAATATTGAATCTTTGAATGAAATTACCTCAATCAAGGTACCTATTATGTCACTAGACCTTTTTAATGTATAAAGATTGAATATTTGTAAAGAACTACGAGTTTTGAGTTAAAGTTATTTGAGTTCCCTTTGACGTCACGAAGCGTGTTTTAATAAGTAAAGATTGAATCTTCGAAAGAAATTATCTCAATCAATGTTCCTATTATGTTAGTAGACCTTTTTAATGTATAAAGATGGAATCTTTGAAAAAAATGAGAGTATTGAGTTTAACTTATGCGAGTTACCTATGAATTCGCGAAAAGTGTTTTAATGACTAAAGATTGAATCTTCAACTGAAAATTCCTCAATAAAGGAACCTATTATGTTAATAGATCTTTTTGATGTATAAAGATTGAATCTTTGAAAGAAAATTAGAGTTTTGAGTTAAACTTATTCGAGTTCCTTTTGACATGCCGAAGAGTGTTTTAATGAATAAAGATTGAATCTTTGATTAAAATTACCTCAATCAAGGTACCTATTAAGTCACTAGAAATTTTTATTGCATAAAAATTGAATCTTTGAAAAGAAATGAGAGTTTTGAGTTAAAGTTATTCGTGCTCCCTTTGAAGTCACGAAGAGTGTTTTAATGAGTAAAGATTGAATCTTTGATTTAAATTATCTCAATCAAGGTACTTATTATGTCACTAGACCTTTTTAATGTAAAAAGATTGAATCATTGAAAAAAATGCGAGTTTTGTGTTTAACTTATTCGAGTTACCTAAGAAATCGCAAAGAGTGTTTTAATGACTAAAGATTAAATCTTTGAATGAAAATACCTTAACTAAGTTACCTATTATGTTACAAGACCTTTTTAATGTATAAAGATTGAATCTTTGAAAAAAAATGAGAGTTTTGAGTTGAACTTATTCGAGTTCCCTGTGACGTCCCGAAGAGTGTTTTAATGAGTAAAGATTGAATCTTTGAATGAAATTATCTCAATAGAGGTACTTATTTTGCCAGTACAACCTTTTAAATTATAAAGATTGAATCTTTGAAAGAAAATGAGTGTGATGAGTTAAACTTACTCGAGTTCCCTGTGACGTCCCGAAGAGTTTATTAAAGAGTAAATATTCAATCTTTAAATGAAATTATCTCAATTAAGGTACCTACTATGTCACTAGACCTTTTTAGTGTATAAAGATAGAATATTTGAAAAGAAATAAGAGTTTTGAGTAAAAGTTATTCGAGTTATCTTTGACGTCACGAAGAGTGTTTTAATGAGTAAAGATTGAATCTTTGAACGAAATTATCTCAATCAAGGTACCTATTATGCCACTAGACCTTTTTAACATATAAAGATTGAATCTTTCAAAGAAAATGAGAGTATTGAGTTTAACTTATTCGAGTTACCTTTGAAGTCCCGAAGAGTATTTTAATGACTAAAGATTGAATATTTAAATGAAAATTCCTCAATAAAGGAACCTATTATGTGCGAGACCGTTTTAACGGATAAAGTTTGAAGCTTTGAAAGAAAATTAGAGTTTTGAGTTAAACATATTTGAGTTCCCTGAGACGTCCCGAAGACTGTTTTAACGATGAAAGATAGAATCTTTGAATGAAATTACCTCAATCAGGGTACCTATTATGTCACAAGATCATTTTAATGTATAAAGATTGAATTTTTGAAAAGAAATGAGAGTTTCAAGTTAAAGTTATTCGAGTTCCCATTGACATCACGTAGAGTGTTTTACTAAGTGAAAATTGAATCTTTGAATGAAATTATCTCAATCAAGGAACCTATTATGTCATCAGACCTTTTTAACGTATAAAAATTAAATCTTTGGAAGAAAATGAGTGATTTGAGTTCAACTTATCCGTGATACCTAAGAAGCCACGAATACTGTTTTAATGACAGAAGATTGAATCTTTAAATGAAAATGAGAGTTTTGAGTTATATTACTAGACGTTTTTAATGTACAAAGATTGAATCTTGTAAAGAAAATGAGAGTTTTGAGTTAAACTTATTCGAGTTCCGTGTGACGTCCGGAAAAGTGTTTTAATGAGTAAAGATTGAATCCTTGAATGCAATTACCTCAATAGAGGTACTGATTATGTCTCTAAACCTTTTTAATGTATAAAGATTGAATCTTTGAAAAGAAATGAGAGTTTGGAGTTGTAGTTAATCGAGTTCCCTGTGACGTACTGAAGAGTGTTTTAATGAGTAAAGATTGAATCATTGTATGAAATTATCTCAATCAAGGTACCTATTATGTCACTAGACCTCTTCAACGTATAAAGATTGAATCTTTGAAAATGAATGAGCGTTTTGAGTTAAAGTTATTCGAGTTCCCTTTGATGTCACGAAGAGTATTTTAATAAGTAATGATTAAGTCTTTGAATGAAATTGTCTCAATCAAGGTACCTATTCTACCACTAGACCTTTGTAATGTATAAATATTGAATCTTTGAAAGAAAATGAGTGTTTTGAGTTTAACATATTCGAGTTACCTATGAAATCACGAAGAGTGTTTTAAAGACTGAAGATTGAATATTTGAATGAAAATACCACAACAAAGGTACCTATTCTGTTACTAGACCTTTTTAATGTATAAAGAATGAATCTTTGAAAGAAAATGAGATTTTTGAGTTAAACTTATTCGAGTTCCCGGTAACGTCTCGAAGAGTGTTTTAATGAGTAAAGATTGAATCATTGAATTAAATTACCTCAATCAAGGTAGCTATTACATCACTAGACCTTTTTAATTTATAAAGATTGACGTTTTAGAAAGAAATGAGTGTTTCGAGTTAAAGTTATTCAAGTTCCCTTTGACGTCACGAAGAGTGTTTTAATGAGTAAAGAATGAATCCTTGAATGAAATTACCTCAATGAAGGTACCTATTCTGTCACTAAACCTTTTTAATGTATAAAGATTCAATCTTTGAAAGAACATGAGAGTTTTGAGTTCAACTTATTCGAGTTTCCTATGAAGTTGCGAAGAGTGTTTTAATGACTAAAGATTGAATCTTTGAATGAAAATACCTCAGTAAAGGTACTTATTTTGTTAGTAGACCTTTTTAATGTATAAAGATTGTATCTCTGAAAGAAAATGAGAGTTTTGAATTAAACTTATTCATGCTCCCTGTAACGTCCCAAAGAGTGTTTTAATGAGTGAATATTGAATCTTTGAATGTTATTACCTCAATCAAGGTGGCTATTATGTCACTAAACCTTTTTAATGTATAAAGATTGAATCTTTGAAAGAAAATGAGAGTTTTGAGTTTAACTTATTTGAGTTACCTATGAAGTCGCGAATAGTATTTTAATGAATAAAGATTGAATCTTTGAATGAAAACACCTCAATAAAGGTACCTATTATGTTACTAGACCTTTTTAATGTCTAAAGATTGAATCTTAGGAATAAAATGATAGTTCTGAGTTTAATTTATTTGATTTACCTATGAAGTCGTGAACAGTGTTTTAATCACTAAATATTGAATCTTTGAATGAAAATACCTTAGTAAAGGTACCTATTATGTTACTAGACCTTTTTAATGTATAAAGATTGAATCTTGGAAAGAAAATGATTGTTTTGAGTTAAACTTATTTGAGTTCCCTATGACATCCCGAAGAGTATTTCAATGAGTAAGGATTGAATCTTTGATTGAAATTACCTGAATCAAGGGACTTATTTTGTCCAAGGACCTTTTATATATAAAGATTGAATCTTTAAAAAAAAATGAGCATTACGTGTTAAACCTATCCGAGTTCCCTATGACGTCCCGAATAGTGTTTTAACACGTAAAGATTGAATCTTTGTATGAAATTACCTCAATAGAGGTACTTATTATGTCACTAGACCTTTTTAATGTATAAAGGTTTAATCTTTGAAAGAAAATGAGAGTTTTGAGTTAAACATATCCGAGTTCCCTGTGACGTCCCGAAGAGTGTTTTAAAGAGTAAATATTGAATCTTTGAATGAAATTACCTCAATCAAGGTACCTATTATGTCACTAGACCTTTTTAATGTATAAAGATTGAATATTTGTAAAGAACTACGAGTTTTGAGTTAAAGTTATTTGAGTTCCCTTTGACGTCACGAAGCGTGTTTTAATGAGTAAAGATTGAATATTTGAACGAAATTATCTCAATCAATGTTCCTATTATGTTAGCAGACCTTTTTAATGTATAAAGATGGAATCTTTGAAAAAAATGAGAGTATTGAGTTTAACTTATTCGAGTTACCTATGAAGTTGCGAAGAGTGTTTTAATGACTAAAGATTGAATCTTCAAATGAAAATTCCTCAATAAAGGAACCTATTACGTTAATAGATCTTTTTGATGTATAAAGATTGAATCTTTGAAAGAAAATTAGAGTTTTGAGTTAAACTTATTCGAGTTCCTTTTGACATGCCGAAGAGTGTTTTAATGAATAAAGATTGAATCTTTGAATGAAATTACCTCAATCAAGGTACCTATTAAGTCACTAGAAATTTTTATTGTATAAAGATTGATTCTTTGAAATGAAATGAGAGTTTTGAGTTAAAGTTATTCGAGCTCCCATTGAAGTCACGAAGAGTGTTTTAATGAGTAAAGATTGAATCTTTGATTTGAATTATCTCAATCAAGGTACTTATTATGTCACTAGACCTTTTAATGTAAAAAGATTGAATCATTGAAAAAAATGCGAGTTTTGTGTTTAACTTATTCGAGTTACCTAAGAAATCGCAAAGAGTGTTTTAATGACTAAAGATTAAATCTTTGAATGAAAATACATTAACAAAGTTACCTACTCTGTTACGAGACCTTTTTAATGTATAAAGATTGAATCTTTGAAAGAAAATGAGAGTTTTGAGTTGAACTTATTCGAGTTCCCTATGACGTCCCGAAGAGTGCTTTAATGAGTAAAGATTGAATCTTTGAATGAAATTATCTCAATAGAGGTACTTATTTTGCCAGTACAACCTTTTAAATTATAAAGATTGAATCTTTGAAAGAAAATGAGTGTGTTGAGTTAAACTTACTCGAGTTCCCTGTGACGTCCCGAAGAGTTTATTAAAGAGTAAATATTCAATCTTTAAATGAAATTATCTCAATTAAGGTACCTACTATGTCACTAGAACTTTTTAGTGTATAAAGATAGAATATTTGAAAAGAATTAAGAGTTTTGAGTAAAAGTTATTCGAGTTATCTTTAACATCACGAAGAGTGTTTTAATGAGTAAAGATTCAATCTTTGAACGAAATTATCTCAATCAAGGTACCTATTATGCCACTAGACCTTTTTAACATATAAAGATTGAATCTTTCAAACAAAATGAGAGTATTGAGTTTAACTTATTCGAGTTACCTATGAAGTCCCGAAGAGTATTTTAATGACTAAAGATTGAATATTTGAATGAAAATTCCTCAATAAAGGAACCTATTATGTGCGAGACCGTTTTAACGTACAAAGTTTGAAGCTTTGAAAGAAAATTAGAGTTTTGAGTTAAACATATTTGAGTTCCCTGAGACGTCCCGAAGACTGTTTTAATGATGAAAGATATAATCTTTCAATGAAACTCAATCAGGGTACCTATTATGTCACAAGATCATTTTAATGTAGAAAGATTGAATGTTTGAAAAGAAATGAGAGTTTCGAGTTAAAGTTATTCGAGTTCCCATTGACATCATGTAGAGTGTTTTACTGAGTGAAAATTGAATCTTTGAATAAAATTATCTTAATCAAGGAACCTATTATGTCATTAGACCTTTTTAATGTATAAAAATTAAATCTTTGGAAGAAAATGAGTGATTTGAGTTCAACTTATCCGAGTTACCTAAGAAGTCACAAATACTGTTTTAATGACAGAAGATTGAATCTTTAAATGAAAATGAGAGCTTTGAGTTACGTTACTAGACGTTTTTAATGTATAAAAATTAAATCTTGGAAAGAAAATGAGAGTTTTGAGTTAAACGTATTCGAGTTTAGTGTGACGTCCGGAAAAGTGTTTTAATGAGTAAAGATTGAATCTTTGAATGAAATTACCTCAATAGAGGTACTGATTATATCACTAGACCTTTTTAATGTATAAAGATTGAATCTTTGAAAAGAACTGAGAGTTTGGAGTTAAAGTTGATCGAGTTCCCTGTGACGTACTGAAGAGTGTTTTAATGAGTAAAGATCGAATTATTGTATGAAATTACCTCAATCATGGTTCCTATTATGTCACTAGACCTCTTTAATGTATAAAGATTGAATATTTGAAAAGAAATAAGAGTTTTGAGTTAAAGTTATTCGAGTTCCCTTTGACGTCACGAAGAGTGTTTTAATGAGTAAAGATTGAATCTTTGAATGAAATTGCCTCAATCAAGGTACCTATTCTAGCACTAGACATTTGTAATGTATAAAGATTAAATCCTTGAAAGAAAATGAATGTTTTGAGTTTAACTTATTCGAGTTACCTATGAAATCGCGAAGAGTGTTTTAATGACTGAAGATTGAATCTTTGAATGAAAATACCACTATAAAGGTACCTATTCTGTTACTAGACCTTTTTAATGTATAAAGATTGAATCTTCGAAAGAAAATGAGATTTTTGAGTTAAACTTATTCGAGTTCCCTGTAACATCCTGAAGAGTGTTTTAATGAGTAAAGATTGAATCATTGAATGAAATTACCTCAATCAAGGTAGCTATTACATCACTAGACCTTTTTAATTTATAAAGATTGACGTTTTGAAAATAAATGAGCGTTTCGAATTAAAGTTATTCAAGTTCCCTTTGACGTCACCAAGAGTGTTTTAATGAGTAAGGATTGATTCTTTGAATGAAATTACCTCAATCAAGGTACCTATTCTGTCACTAAACCTTTTTAATGTATAAATATTGAATCTTTGATAGAACATGAGAGTTTTGAGTTCAACTTATTCGAGTTACCAATGAAGTTGCGAAGAGTGTTGTAATGACTAAAGATTAAATCTTTGAATGAAAATACCTCAATAAAGGTACTTATTTTGTTGGTAGACCTTTTTAATGTATAAAGATTGTATCTTTGAAAGAAAATGAGAGTTTTTAGTTAAAGTTATTCATGTTCCCTGTAACGTCCCAAAGAGTGTTTTAATGAGTAAATATTGAATCTTTGAATGTAATTACCTCAATCAAGGTACCTATTATGTCACTAAACCTTTTTAATGTTTAAAGATTAAATCTTTGAAAGAAAATGAGAGTTTTGAGTTTAACTTATTTGAGTTACCTATGAAGTCGCGAAGAGTGTTTTAATGAATAAAGATTGAATCTTTGAATGAAAACACTTCAATAAAGGTACCTATTATGTTACTAGACCTTTTTAATGTCTAAAGATTGAATCTTTGTAATAAAATGATAGTTCTAAGTTTATCTTATTCGATTTACCTATGAAGTCGTGAACAGTGTTTTAATGACTAAATATGGAATCTTTCAATGAAAATATCTTAGTAAAGGTGCCTATGATGTTACTAGACCTTTTTAATGTATAAAGATTGAATCTTGGAAAGAAAATGACTGTTTTGAGTTAAACTTATTCGAGTTCCCTATGACATCCCGAAGAGTATTTCAATGAGTAAAGATTGAATCTTTGATTGAAATTACCTGAATCAAGGGACTTATTTTGTCCTTGGACCTTTTATATATAAAGATTGAATCTTTAAAAAGAAATGAGCGTTATGAGTTAAACCTATCCGAGTTCCCTATGACGTCCCGAATAGTGTTTTAACGCGTAAAGATTGAATCTTTGAATGAAATTACCTCAATAGAGGTACTTATTATGTCACTAGACCTTTTTAATGTATAAAGGTTTAATCTTTTAAAGAAAATGAGAGTTTTGAGTTAAACATATTCGAGTTCCTTGTGAAGTCCCGAAGAGTGTTTTAAAGAGTAAATATTGAATCTTTAGATGAAATTACCTCAATCAAGGTACCTATTATGTCACTAGACCTTTTTAATGTATAAAGATTGAATATTTGTAAAGAACTACGAGTTGTGAGTTAAAGTTATTTGAGTTCCCTTTGACATCACGAAGCGTGTTTTAATGAGTAAAGATTGAATCTTTGAACGAAATTATCTCAATCAATGTACCTATTATGTTAGTAGACCTTTTTAATTTATAGAGATGGAATCTTTGAAAAAAATGAGAGTATTGAGTTTAACTTATTCGAGTTACCTATGAAGTCGCGAAGAGTGTTTTAATGACTAAAGATTGAATCTTCAAATGAAAATTCCTGAATAAATGAACCTATTATGTTGGTAGATCTTTTTGATGTATAAAGATTGAATCTTTGAAAGAAAATTAGAGTTTTGAGTTAAACTTATTCGAGTTCCTTTTGACATCCTGATGAGTGTTTTAATGAATAAAGATTGAATCTTTGAATGAAATTATCTCAATCAAGGTACCTATTAAGTCACTAGAAATTTTTAATGTATAAAGATTGAATCTTTGAAAAGAAATGAGAGTTTTGAGTTAATGTTATTTGAGTTCCCTTTGAAGTCACGAAGAGTGTTTTAATGAGTAAAGATTGAATCTTTGATTTAAATTATCTCAATCAAGGTACTTATTATGTCACTAGACCTTTTTAATGTAAAAAGATTGAATCGTTGAAAAAAAATGCGAGTTTTGAGTTTAACTTATTCGAGTTACCTAAGAAATCGCGAAGAGTGTTTTAATGACTAAAGATTGAATCTTTGAATGAAAATACCTTAATAAAGTTACCTATTATGTTAGTAGACCTTTTTAATGTGTAAAGATTGAATCTTTGAAAGAAAATGAGAGTTTTGAGTTGAACTTATTCGAGTTCCCTGTGACATCCCGAAGAGTGTTTTAATGAGTAAATATTGAATCTTTGAATGAAATTATCTCAATAGAGGTACTTATTATGCCAGTATAACCTTTTAAAGTATAACAATTGAATCTTTGAAAGAAAATGAGTGTTTTGAGTTAAACTTACTCGAGTTCCCTATAACGTCCCGAAGAATTTATTAAAGAGTAACTATTGAATCTTTAAATGAAATTATCTCAATTAGGTTACCTATTATGTCAGTAGACCTTTTCTAGTGTATAAAGATATAATATTTGAAAAGAAATAGGAGTTTTGGGTAAAAGTTATTCGAGTTCTCTCTGACGTCACGAAGGGTGTTTTAATGGGTAAAGATTGAATCTTTGAACGAAATTATCTCAATTAAGGTACCTATTATGTCACTAGACCTTTTTAACATATAAAGATTGAATCTTTGAAAGAAAATGAGAGCATTGAGTTTAACTTATTCGAGTTACCTATGAAGTCCGGAAGAGTATTTTAATAACTAAAGATTGAATATTTGAATGAAAATTCCTCAATAAAGGAACCTATTATGTGCTAGACCGTTCTAACGTATAAAGATTGAAACTTTGAAAGAAAATTAGAGTTTTGAGTTAAACATATTTGAGTTCCCTGAGACGTCCCGAAGACTGTTTTAATGATGAAAGATAGAATCTATGAATGAAATTACCTCAATCAAGGTACCCATTATGTCACAAGATCATTTTAATGTATAAAGATTGAATGTTTGAAAAGAAATGAGAATTTTGAGTTAAAGTTATTCGAGTTCCCTTTGACGTCACGAAGAATGTTTTACTCAGTGAAAATTAAATCTTTGAATGAAATTATCTCAATCAAGGAACCTATTATGTCATTAGACCTTTTTAATGTAAAAAAATTAAATCTTTGGAAGAAACTGAGTAATTTGAGTTCAACTTATCCGAGTTACCTACGAAGTCACGAATACTGTTTTAATGACAGAAGATTGAATCTTTAAATGAAAATGAGAGCTTTGAGTTACGTTACTAGACGTTTTTAATGTACAAAGATTGAATCTTGGAAAGAAAATGAGAGTTTTGAGTTAAACTTATTCGAGTTCGGTGTGACATCCAGAAAAGTGTTTTAATGAGTAATGATTGAATCTTTGAATGAAATTACCTCAATAGAGGTACTGATTATGTCTCTAGACCTTTTTCATGTATAAAGATTGAATCCTTGAAAAGAAATGAGAGTTTGGAGTTAAAGTTGATCGAGTTCCCTGTGACGTACTGAAGAGTGTTTTAATGAGTAAAGATTGATTCATTGTATGAAATTATCTCAATCAAGGTACCTATTATGTCACTAGACCACTTTAATATATAAAGATTGAATCTTTGAAAAGAAATGAGAGTTTTGCGTTAAAGTTATTCGAGTTCCCTTTTACGTCACGAAGAGTGTTTTAATGAGTAAAGATTGAATCTTTGAATGAAATTGCCTCAATCTAGGTACCTATTTTACCACTAGACCTTTGTAATGTATAAATGTCGAATCTTTGAAAAAAAATGAGTGTTTTGAGTTTAACTTATTCGAGTTACCTATGAAATCGCGAAGAGTGTTTTAATTACTGAAGATTGAATCTTTGAATGAAAATACCACAATAAAGGTTCCTATTCTGTTACTAGACCTTTTTAATGTATAAAGAATGAATCTTTGAAAAAAAATGAGATTTTTGAGTTAAACTTATTCGAGTTCCCTGTAACGTCCCGAATTGTGTTTTAATGAGTAAAGATTGAATCATTGAATGAAATTACCTCAATCAAGGTAGCTATTACATCATTAGAGCTTTTTAATTTATAAAGATTGATGTTTTGAAAAGAAATGAGTGTTTCGAGTTAAAGTTATTCAAGTTTCCTTTGACGTCACGAAGAGTGTTTTAATGAGTAAAGATTGAATCTTTGAATAAAATTACCTCAATCAAGGTACCTATTCTGTCACTAAACGTTTTTAATGTATAAAGATTGAATCTGTGAAAGAACATGAGAGTTTTGAGTTCAACTTATTCGAGTTACCTATGAGGTTGCGAAGAGTGTTTTAATGACTAAAGATTGAATCTTTGAATGAAAACACCTCAATAAAGGTACTTATTTTGTTAGTAGACCTTTTTAATGTATAAAGATTGTATCTTTGAAAGAAAATGAGAGTTTTGAGTTAAACTTATTCATATTCCCTGTAACGTCCCAAAGAGTGTTTTAATGAGTAAATATTGAATCTTTGAATGTAATTACCTCAATCAAGGTAGCTATTATGTCACTAAACCTTTTTAATGTATAAGGATTGAATCTTTGAAAGAAAATGAGAGTTTTGAGTTTAACTTATTCGAGTTACCTATGAAGTCGCGAAGAGTGTTTTAATGAAGAAAGATTGAATCTTTGAATGAAAACACCTCAATAAAGGTACCTATTATGTTACTAGACCTTTTCAATGTCTAAAGATTGAATCTTTGGAATAAAATGATAGTTCTGAGTTTAACTTATTCGATTTACCTATGAAGTCGTGAATAGTGTTTTAATGACTAAATATTGAATCTTTGAATGAAAATACCTTAGTAAAGGTACCTATTTTGTTACTACACCTTTTTAATGTATAAAGATTGAATCTTGGAAAGAAAATGACTGTTTTGAGTTAAAGTTATTTGAGTTCCCTATGACATCCCGAAGAGTATTTCAATGAGTAAAGATTGAAACTTTGAATGAAATTACCTCAATCAAGGTACCTATTAAGTCACTAGAAATTTTTATTGTATAAAGATTGAATCTTTGAAAAGAAATGAGAGTTTTGAGTTAAAGTTATTCGAGCTCCCTTTAAAGTCACGAAGAGTTTTAATGAGTAAAGATTGAATCTTTGATTCAAATTATCTCAATCAAGGTACTTATTATGTCACTAGTCTTTTTTAATGTAAAAAGATTGAATCGTTGAAAAAAATGCGAGTTTTGAGTTTAACTTATTCGAGTTACCTAAGAAATCACAAAGAGTGTTTTAATGACTAAAGATTGAATCTTTGATTGAAAATACCTTAACAGAGTTACCTATTACGTTACTAGACCTTTTTAATTTATAAAGATTGAATCTTTGAAAGAGAATGAGAGTTTTGAGTTGAACTTATTCGAGTTCCCTATGACGTCCCGAAGAGTGTTTTAATGAGTAAAGATTGAATCTTTGAATTAAATTATCTCAATAGAGGTACTTATTTTGCCAGTACAACCTTTTAAAGTATAAAGATTTAATCTTTGAAAGAAAATGAGTGTGTTGAGTTAAACTTACTCGAGTTCCCAGTGACGTCCCGAAGAGTTTATTAAAGAGTAAATATTGAATCTTTAATTGAAATTATCTCAATTAAGGTACCTATTATGTCACTAGACCTTTTTAGCGTATAAAGATATAATATTTGACAAGAAATAGGAGTTTTGAGTAAAAGTTATTCGAGTTCTCTTTGACGTCAGGAAGGCGTTTTAATGAGTAAAGATTGAATCTTTGAACGAAATTATCTCAATCAAGGTACCTATTATGTCACTAGACCTTTTTAACATATAAAGATTGAATCTTTGAAAGAAAATGAGAGTATTGACTTTAACTTATTCGAGTTACCTATGAAGTGCCGAAGAGTATTTTAATGACTAAAGATTGACTATTATGTGCTAGACCGTTTTAACGTATAAAGATTGAAGCTTTGAAAGAAAATTAGAGTTTTGAGTTAAACATATTTGAGTTCCCTGAGACATCCCGAAGACTGTTTTAATGATGAAAGATAGAATCTTTGAATGAAATTACCTCAATCAGGGTACCTATTATGTCACAAGATCATTTTAATGTATAAAAATTGAATGTTTGAAAAGAAATGAGAGTTTTGAGTTAAAGTTATTTGAGTTCCCTTTGACGTCACGAAGGGTGTTTTATTGAGTCAAAATTGAACCTTTAAATGAAATTATCTCAATCAAGGAACCTATTATGTGATTAGCCTTTTTTAATGTATAAAAAATAAATCTTTGGAAGAAAATGAGTGATTTGAGTTCCAAATTATCCGAGTTACCTAAGAAGTCACGAATACTGTTTTAGTGACAGAAGATTGAATCTTTAAATGAAAATGAGAGTTTTGAGTTATGTTACTAGACGTTTTTAATGTATAAAGATTAAATCTTGGAAAGAAAATGAGATTTTTGAGTAAAACTTATTCGAGTTCCGTGTGACGTCCGGAAAAGTGTTTTAATGAGTAAAAATTAAATTTTTGAATGAAATTACCTCAATAGAGGTACTGATTTTGTCACTAGACCTTTTTAATATATAAAGATTGAATCTTTGAAAAGAAATGACTGTTTGGAGTTAAAGTTGATCGTGTTCCCTATGACATACTGAAGAGTGTTTTAATGAGTAAAGATTGAATCATTGTATGAAATTACCTCAATCAAGGTATCTATTATGTCACTAGACCTCTTTAATGTATAAAGATTAAGTCTTTGAAAAGAAATGAGAGTTTTGTGTTAAAGTTATTCGAGTTCCCTTTGACGTCACGAAGAGTGTTTTAATGAGTAAAGATTGAATCTTTGAATGAAATTGCTTCAATCAAGGTACCTATTCTACCACTAGACCTTTGTAATGTATAAAGATTGAATCTTTGAAAGAAAATGAGTGTTTTGAGTTTAACTTATTCGAGTTACCTATGAAATCGCGAAGAATGTTTTAATGACTGAAAATTGAATCTTTGAATGAAAATACCACAATAAAGGTACCTATTCTGTTACCAGACCTTTTTAAAATATAAAGATTGGATCTTTGAAAGAAAATGAGATTTTTGAGTTAAACTTATTCGAGTTCTCTGTAACGTCCTGAAGAGTGTTTTAATGAGTAAAGATTGAATCATTGAATGAAATTACCTCAATCAAGGTAGCTATTACTTCACTAGACCTTTTTAATTTACAAAGATTGACATTTTGAAAACAAATGAGTGTTTCGAGTTAAAGTTATTCAAATTCTTTTTGACGTCACGAAGAGTGTTTACTGAGTAAAGATTGAATCTTTGAATGAAATTACCTCAATCAAGGTTCCTATTCTGTCACTAAACCTTTTTAATGTATAAAGATTGAATCTTTGAAAGAACATGGGAGTTTTGAGTTCAACTTATTCGAGTTACCTATGAAGTTGCGAAGAGTGTTTTAATGACTAAAGATTGAATCTTTGAATGATAATACCTCAATAAAGGTACTTATTTTGTTAGTAGACCTTTTTTAATGTATAAAGATTTTATTTTTGAAAGAAAATGAGAGTTTTGAGTTAAACTTATTCATGTTCCCTGTAACGTCCCAAAGAGTGTTTTAATGAGTAAATATTGAATCTTTGAATGTAATTACCTCAATCAAGGTAGCTATTATGTCACTAAACCTTTTTAATGTATAAAGATTGAATCTTTGAAAGAAAATGAGAGTTTTGAGTTTAACTTATTCGAGTTACCTATGAAGTCGCGAAGAGTGTTGTAATGAACAAAGATTGAATCTTCAAAAGAAAACACCTCAATAAAGGTACCTATTATGTTACTAGACCTTTTTAATGTCTAAAGATTGAATCTTTGGAATAAAATCATAGTTCTGAGTTTAACTTATTCGATTTACCTATGAAGTCGTGAACAGTGTTTTAATGACTAAATATTGAATCTTTGAATGAAAATACCTTAGTAAGGGTACCTATTATGTTACTAGACCTTTTTAATGTATAAAGATTGAATCTTTGAAAGAAAATGATTATTTTGAGTTAAACTTATTCGAGTTCCCAATGACATCCCGAAGAGTATTTCAATGAGTAAAGATTGAATCCTTGATTGAAATTACCAGATTCAAGGGACTTATTTTGTCCCAGGACCTTTTATATATAAAGATGGAATCTTTAAAAAGAAATGAGCGTTATGAGTTAAACCTATCCGAGTTCCCAATGACGTCCCGAATACTGTTTTAACGCGTAAAGATTGAATCTTTGTATGAAATTACCTCAATAGAGGTACTTATTATGTCACTAGACCTTTTTAATGTATAAAGGTTTAATCTTTGAAAGAAAATGAGAGTTTTGAGATAAACATATTCGAGTTCCCTGTGACGTTCCGAAGAGTGTTTTAAAGAGTAAATATTGAATCTTTGAATGACATTACCTCAATCAAGGTACCTATTATGTCACTAGACCTTTTAAATGTATAAAGATTGAATATTTGTAAAGAACTACGAGTTTTGAGTTAAAGTTATTTGAGTTCCCTTTGACGTCACGAAGTGTGTTTTAATAAGTAAAGATTGAATCTTTGAATGAAATTATCTCAATCAATGTACCTATTATTTCAGTAGACCTTTTTAATGTATAAAGATGGAATCTTTGAAAAAAATGAGAGTATTGAGTTTAACTTATTCGAGTTACCTATGAAATCGCGAAGAGTGTTTTAATGACTAAAGATTGAATCTTCAAATGAAAATTCCTTAATAAATGAACCTATTATGTTACTAGATATTTTTGATGTATAAAGATTGAATCTTTGAAAGAAAATTAGAGTTTTGAGTTAAACTTATTCGAGTTCCTTTTGACATCCCGATGAGTGTTTTAATGAATAAAGATTGAATCTTTGAATGAAATTATCTCAATCAAGGTACCTATTAAGTCACTAGAAATTTTTATTGTATAATGATTGAATCTTTGAAAAGAAATGAGAGTTTTGAGTTAAAGTTATTCGAGTTCCCTTTGAAGTCACGAAGAGTGTTTTAATGAGTAAAGATTGAATCTTTGATTTAAATTATCTCAATCAAGGTACTTATTATGTCACTAAACCTTTTTAATGTAAAAAGATTGAATCGTTGAAAAAAATGCGAGTTTTGAGTTTAACTTATTCGAGTTACCTAAGAAATCGCGAAGTGTGTTTTAATGACTAAAGATTGAATCTTTGAATAAAAATACCATAACAAAGTTACCAATTATGATTCCAGACCTTTTTAATGTATAAAGATTGAATCTTTGAAAGAAAACGAGAGTTTTGAGTTGAACTTATTCGAGTTCCCCGTGACGTCCCGAAGAGTATTTTAATGAGTAAAGATTGAATCTTTGAATGAAATTACCTCAATAGAGGAACTTATTATGCCAGTACAACCTTTTAAAGTATAAAGATTGAATCTTTGAAAGAAAATGAGTATTTTGAGTTTAACTTACTCGAGTTCCCTGTGACGTCCCGAAGAGTTTATTAATGAGTAAATATTCAATCTTTAAATGAAATTATCTCAATTAAGGTACCTATTATGTCACTAGACCATTTTAGTGTATAAAGATATAATATTTGAAAAGAAATAGGAGTTTTGAGTTAAAGTTATTCGAGTTCTATTTGATGTCACGATGAGTGTTTTAATGAGTAAAGATTGAATCTTTGAACGAAATTATCTCAATCAATGTACCTATTCTGTCACTAGACCTTTTTAACATATAAAGATTGCATCTTTGAAAGAAAATGAGAGTATTGAGTTTAACTTATTCGAGTTACCCATGAAGTCACGAAGAGTATTTTAATGACTAAAGATTGAATATTTGAATGAAAATTCCTCAATAAAGGAACCTATTATGTGCTAGACCATTTTGACGTATAAAGATTGAAGCTTTGAAAGAAAATTAGAGTTTTGAGTTAAACATATTTGAGTTCCCCGAGATGTCCTGAAGACTGTTTTAATGATGAAAGGTAGAATCTTTGAATGAAATTACCTCAATCAGGGTACCTATTATGTCACAAAATTATTTTAATGTATAAAGATTGAATGTTTGAAAAGAAATGAGAGTTTTGAGTTAAAGTTATTCGAGTTCCTTTGACGTCACGAAGAGTGTTTTACTGAGTGAAAATTGAATCTTTGAATGAAATTATCCCAATTAAGGAACCTATTATGTCATTAGACCTTTTTAATATATAAAAATTAAATCTTTGGAAGAAAATGGGTGATTTGAGTTCAACATATCCGAGTTACCTAAGAAGTCACGAATACTATTTTAATGACAGAAGATTGAAACTTTAAATGAAAATGAGAGTTTTGAGTTACGTTACTAGACGTTTTTAATGTATAAAGATTGAATCTTGGAAAGAAAATGAGAGTTTTGAGTTAAACTTATTCGAGTTCCATGTGACGTCCAGAAAAGTGTTTTAATGAGTAAAGCTTGAATCTTTGAATGAAATTACCTCAATAGAGTTACTGAGTATGTCTCTAGACCTTTTTAATGTATAAAGATTGAATCTTTGACAAGAAATGAGAGTTTGGAGTTAAAGTTGATCGAGTTCCCTGTGACGTACTAAAGAGTGTTTTAATGAGTAAAGATTGAATCATTGTATGAATTTACCTAAATCATGGTATCTATTATGTCACTAGACTTCTTTAATGTATAAAGATTGAATCTTTAAAAAGAAATGAGAGTTTTGAGTTAAAGTTATTCGAGTTCCCTTTGACGTCACGAAGAGTGTTCTAATGAGTAAAGATTGAATCTTTGAATGAAATTGCCTCAATCAAGGTACCTATTCTACCACTAGACCTTTGTAATGTATAAAGATTGAATCTTTGAAAGAAAATGAGTGTTTTGAGTTTAACTTATTCGAGTTCCCTATGAAATCGCGAAGACAGTTTTAATGACTGAAGATTGAATCTTTGAATGAAAATACTATAATAAAGGTACCTATTCTGTTACTAGACCATTTTAATGTATAAAGAATGAATCTTTGAAAGAAAATGAGATTTTTGAGATAAACTTATTCGAGTTCCCTATAACGTCCCGAAGAGTGTTTTAATGAGTAAAGATTGAATCACTGAATGAAATTACCTCAATAAAGGTAGCTATTACATCTATAAACCTTTTCAATTTATAAAGATTGACGTTTTGAAAAGAAATGAGTGTTTCGAGTTAAAGTTATTCAAGTTCCCTTTGACGTCACGAAGAGTGTTTTAATGAGTAAAGATTGAATCTTTGAATGAAATTACCTCAATCAGGGTACCTATTTTGTCACTAAACCTTTTTAATGTATAAAGATTGTATCTTTGAAAGAAAATGAGAGTTTTGAGTTCAACTTATTCATGTTCCCTGTAACGTCCCAAAGAGTGTTTTAATGAGTAAAGATTGAATCATTGAATGAATTTACCTCAATCAAGGTAGCTATTATGTCACTAGACCTTTTTAATGTATAAAGATTGAATCTTTGAAAGAAAATGAGAGTTTTGAGTTTAACTTATTCGAGTTACCTATGAATTCGCGAAGAGTGTTTTAATGAATAAAGATTGAATCTTTGATTGAAAACACCTCAATAAAGGTACCTATTATGTTACTAGACATTTTTATTGTCTAAAGATTGAATCTTTGGAATAAAATGATAGTTCTGAGTTTAACTTATTCGATTTACCTATGAAGTCGTGAACAGTGTTTTAATGACTAAATATTGAATCTTTCAATGAAAATACCTTAGTAAAGGTACCTATTATGTTAGTAGACCTTTTTAATGTATAAAGATTGAATCTTGGAAAGGTAATGACTGTTTTGAGTTAAACTTATTCGAGTTCCCTATGACATTCCGAAGAGTATTTCAATTAGTAAAGATTGAATCTTTGATTGAAATTACCTGAATCAAGGGACTTATTTTATCCCAGGACCTTTTATATATAAAGATTGAATCTTTAAAAAGAAATGAGCGGTATGAGTTAAACCTCTCCGAGTTCCTTATAACGTCCCGAATAGTGTTTTAACGCGTAAAGATTGAATCTTTGTATGAAATTACCTCAATAGAGGTACTTATTATGTCACTAGACCTTTTTAATGTGTAAAGGTTTAATCTTTGAAAGAAAATGAGAGTTTTGAGTTAAACATATTCGAATTCCCTGTGACGTCCCGAAGAGTGTTTCAAAGAGTAAATATTGAATCTTTGAATGAAATTACCTCAATCAAGGTACCTATTATGTCACTAGACCTTTTTAATGTATAAAGATTGAATATTTGTAAACAACTACGAGTTTTGAGTTAAAGTTATTTGAGTTCCCTTTGACGCCACGAAGCGTGTTTTAATGAGTAAAGATTGAATCTTTGAATGAAATTATCTCAATCAATGTACCTATTAGGTTAGTAGACCTTTTTAATGTATAAAGATGGAATCTTTGAAAAAAATTAGAGTATTGTGTTTAACTTATTCGAGTTACCTATGAAGTTGCGAAGAGTGTTTTAATGACTAAAGATTGAATCTTCAAATGAAAATTCCTCAATAAAGGAACCTATTATGTTTATTGATCTTTTTGATGTATAAAGATTGAATCTTTGAAAGAAAATTAGAGTTTTGAGTTCAACTTATTCGAGTTCCTTTTGACATCCCGAATAGTGTTTTCATGAATAAAGATTGAATCTTTGAATGAAATTACCTCAATCAAGGTACCTATTAAGTCACTAGAAATTTTTATTGTATAAAGATTGAATCTTTGAAAAGAAATGAGAGTTTTGAGTTAAAGTTATTTGAGCTTCCTTTGAAGTCAGGAAGAGTGTTTTCATGAGTAAAGATTGAATCTTTGATTCAAATTATCTCAATTAAGGTACTTATTATGTCACTAGACCTTTTTAATGTAAAAAGATTGAATCACTGAAAAAAATGCGAGTTTTGAGTTTAACTTATTCAAGTTACCTAAGAAATCGCGAAGAGTGTTTTAATGACTAAAGATTGAATCTTTGAATGAAAATACCTTAACAAAGTTACCTATTATGTTACAAGACCTTTTTAATGTATAAAGATTGAATCTTTGAAAGAAAATGAGAGTTTTGAGTTGAGCTTATTCGAGTTCCCTGTGACGTCCCGATGAGTGTTTTAATAAGTAAAGATTGAATCTTTGAATGAAATTATTTCAATAGAGGTACTTATTATGCCAGTACAACCTTTTAAAATATGAAGATTGAATCTTTAAAAGAAAATGAGTGTTTTGAGTTCAACTTACTCGAGTTCCCTGTGACGTCCCGAAGAGTTTATTAAATAGTAAATGTTGAATCTTTAAATGAAATTATCTCAATTAAGGTACCTACTATGTCATTTGACCTTTTTAGTGTATAAAGATAGAATATTTGAAAAGAAGTAGGAGTTTTGAGTAAAAGTTATTTGAGTTCTCTTTGACGTCACGAAGAGTATTTTAATAAGTAAAGATTGATTCTTTGAACGAAATTATCTCAATTAAGGTACCTATTATGTCACTGAACCTTTTTAACATATAAAGATTGAATCTTTGAAAAAAAATGAGAGTATTGAGTTTAACTTATTCTAGTTATCTATGAAATCCCGAAGACTATTTTAATAACTAAAGATTGAATATTTGAATGAAAATTCCTCAATAAAGGAACCTATTATGTGCTAGACCGTTTTAACGTATAAAGATTGAAGCTTTGAAAGAAAATTAGAGTTGTGAGTTAAACATATTCGAGTTCCCTGAGACGTCCCGAAGACTGTTTTAATGATGAAAGATAGAATCTTTGAATGAAATTACTTCAATCAGGGTACCTATTATGTCACAAGATCATTTTAATGTATAAAAATTGAATGTTTGCAAAGAAATGAGGGTTTTGAGTGAAAGTTATTGGAGTTCCCTTTGACGTCACGAAGAGTGTTTTACGGAGTGAAAATTGAATCTTTGAATGAAATTATCTCAATCAAGGAACTTATTATGTCATTAGACCTTTTTAATGTATAAAAATTAAATCTTTGGAAGAAAATGAGTGATTTGAGTTCAACTTATCTGAGTTACCTAAGAAGTCACGAATACTGTTTAATGACAGAAGATTGAATCTTTAAATGAAAATGAGACTTTTGAGTTACGTTACTAGACGTTTTTAATGTATAAAGAATTGAATCTTGGAAAGAAAAAGAGATTTTTGAGTTAAACTTATTCGAGTTCCGTGTGACGTCCAGAAAGTGTTTTAATGAGTAAGGATTGAATCTTTGAATGAAATTACCTTAATAGAGGTACTAATTATGTCACTAGACTTTTTTAATGTATAAAGATTGAATCTTTGAAAAGAATTTGAGAGTTTGGAGTTAAAGTTGATCGAGTTCCCTGTGACGTACTAAAGAGCGTTTTATTGAGTAAAGATTGAATCATTGTATGAAATTACCTCAATCAAGGTACCTATTATGTCACTAGACCTCTTTAATATATAAAGATTAAATCTTTGAAAAGAAATGAGAGTTTTGATTTAAAGTTATTCGAGTTCCCTTTGACGTCACAAAGAGTGTTTTAATGAGTAAAGATTGAATCTTTGAATGAAATTGCCTCAATCAAGGTACCTATTCTACCATTAGACCATTGTAATGTATAAAGATTGAATCTTTGAAAGAAAATGAGTGTTTTGAGTTTAACTTATTCGAGTTACCTATGAAATCGCGAAGAGTGTTTTAATGACTGAAGATTGAATCTTTTAATGAAAATACCACAATAAAGGTACCTATTCTGTTACTAGACCTTTTTAATGTATAAGGATTGAATCTTTGAAAGAAAATGAGATTTTTGAGTTAAACTTATTCGAGTTCCCTGTAACGTCCTGAAGAGTGTTTTAATGAGTAAAGATTGAATCATTGAATGAAATTACCTCAATCAAGGTAGCTATTACATCACTAGACTTTTTTAATTTATAAAGATTGACGTTTCGAAAAGAATTGAGTATTTCGAGTTAAAGTTATTCAAATTACCTCTGACGTCACGAAGAGTGTTTTAATGAGTAAAGATTGAATCTTTGAATGAAATTACCTCTATCAAGGTACCTATTCTGTCACTAAACCTTTTTAATGTATAAAGATTGAATCTTTGAAAAAACATGAGAGTTTTGAGTTCAACTTATTCGAGTTACCTATGAAGTTGCGAAGAGTGTTTTAATGAGTAAAGATTGAATCTTTGAATGAAAATACCCCAATCAAAGTACTTATTTTGTTAGTACACCTTTTTAATGTATAAAGATTGTATCTTTGAAAGAAAATGTGAGTTTTGAGTTAAACTTATTCATGTTCCCTGTAACGTCCCAAAGAGTGTTTTAATAAGTAAATATTGAATCTTTGAATATAATTATCTCAATCAAGGTAGCTATTATGTCACTAAACCTATTTAATGTATAAAGATTGAATCTTTGAAAGAAAATGAGAGTTTTGAGTTTAACTTATTCGAGTTACCTATGAGGTCGCGAAGAGTGTTTTAATGAATAAAGATTAAATCTTTCAATGATAACACCTCAATAAAGGTACCTATTATGTTACTAGACCTTTTTAATGTCTAAAGATTGAATCCTTGGAATAAAATGATATTTCTGAGTTTAACTTATTCGATCTACCTATGAAGTCGTGAACAGTGTTTTAATGACTAAATATTGAATCTTTGAATGAAAATACCTTAGTAAAGGTACCTATTATGTTACTAGACCTTTTTAATGTATAAAGATTGAATCTTAGGGAAAGAAAATGACTGTTTTGAGTTAAACTTGTTCGAGTTCCCTATGACATCCCGAAGAGTATTTTAATGAGTAAAGATTGAATCTTTGATTGAAATTACCTGAATCAAGGGACTTATTTTGTCCCAGGACCTTTTATATACAAAGATTGACTCTTTAAAAAGAAATGAGCGTTATGAGTTAAACCTATCCGACTTCCCTATGACGTCCCGAATTGTGTTTTAACGCGTAAAGATTGAATCTTTGTATGAAATTACCTCAATAGAGGTACTTATTATGTCACTAGACCTTTTTAATGTATAAAGGTTTAATCTTTGAAAGAAAATGAGAGTTTTGAGTTAAACATATTCGAGTTCCCTGTGACGTCCCGAAGAGTGTTTTAAAGAGTAAATATTAAATCTTTGAATGAAATTACCTCAATCAAGGTACCTATTATGTCCCAGACCTTTTTAATGTATAAAGATTGAATATTTGGAAAGAACTACGAGTTTTGAGTTAAAGTTATTTGAGTTCCCTTTGACGTCACGAAGCATGTTTTAATGAGTAAATATTGAATCTTTGAACGAAATTATCTCAATCAATGTACCAATTATGTCAATAGACCTTTTTAATGTATAAAGATGGAATTTTTGAAAAAAATGATAGCATTAAGTTTAACTTATTCGAGTTACCTAAGAAGTCGCGAAGAGTATTTTAATGACTAAAGATTGAATCTTCAAATGAAAATTCTTCAATAAAGGAACCTATTATGTTACTAGATCTTTTTGATGTATAAAGATTGAATCTTTGAAAGAAAATCGGAGTTTTGAGTTAAACTTATTCGAGTTCCTTTTGACATCCCGACGAGTGTTTTAATGAATAAAGATTGAATCTTTGAATGAAATTACCTCAATCAAGGTACCCATTAAGTCCCTAGAAATTTTTATTGTATAAAGATTGAATCTTTGAAAAGAAATGAGAGTTTTGAGTTAAAGTTATTCGAGCTCCCTTTGAAGTCACGGAGAGTGTTTTAATGAGTAAAGATTGAATCTTTGATTCCAATTATCTCAATCAAGGTACTTATTATGTCACTAGACCTTTTTAATGTAAAAAGATTGAATCGTTGAAAAAAATGCGAGTTTTAAGTCTAATTTATTCGAGTTACCTAAGAAATCGGGAAGAGTGTTTTAATGACTAAAGATTGAATCTTTGAATGAAAATACCGTAACAAAGTTACCTATTATGTTACTAGACCTTTTTAATGTATAAAGATAGAATCTTTGAAAGAAAATGAGAGTTTTGAGTTAAACTTATTCGAGTTCCCTGTGACGTCCCGAAGAGCGTTTTAATGAGTAAAGATTAAATCTTTGAAAGAAAATGAGTGTTTTAAGTTAAACTTACTCGAGTTCCCTGTGACGTCCCGAAGAGTTTATTAAGGAGTAAATATTGAATCTTTAAATGAAATTATCTCAATTAAGGTACCTATTATATCACTAGACCTTTTTAGTGTATAAAGATAGAATATTTGAAAAGAAAGAGGAGTTTTGAGCTAAAGTTATTCGAGTTCTCTTTGACGTCGCGAAGAGTGTTTTAATGAGTAAAGATTGAATCTTTGAACGAAATTATCTCAATCAAGGTACTTATTATGTCACTAGACCATTTTAACATATAAAGATCGAATCTTTGAAAGAAAATGAGAGTATTGAGTTTAACTTATTCGAGTTACCTATGAAGTCCTGAAGAGTATTTTAATGACTAAAGATTGAATATTTGAATGAAAATTCCTCAATAAAGGAACCTATTATGTGCTAGGCCATTTTAACGTATAAAGATTGAACCTTTGAAAGAAAATTAAAGTTTTGAGTTAAACATATTAGAGTTCCCTGAAACGTCCCGAAGACTGTTTTAATGATGAAAGATAGAATCTTTGAATGAAATTACCTCAATCAGGGTAATTATTATGTCACAAGATCATTTTAATGTATAAAGATTGAATGTTTGAAAAGAAATGAGAGTTTTGAGTTAAAGTTATTCCAGCTCCCTTTGACGTCACGAAGAGTGTTTTACTGAGTGAAGATTGAATCTTTGAATGAAATTATCTCAATCAAGGAACCTATTATGTCATTAGACCTTTTGAATGTATAAAAATTAAATCTTTGGAAGAAAATGAGTGATTTGAGTTCAACATATTCGAGTTACCTAAAAAGTCACGAATACTGTTTCAATGGCAGAAGATTGAATCTTTAAATGAAAATGAGAGTTTTGAGTTATGTTACTAGACGTTTTTAATGTATAAAGATTGAATCTTGGAAAGAAAATGAGAGTTTTGAGTTAAACTTATTCGAGTTCCGTGTGATGTCCGGAAAAGTGTTTTAATGAGTAAAGATTGAATCTTTAAATGAAATTACTTCAAAAGAGGTACTGATTATGTCACTAGACCTTTTTAATTTATAAAGATTGAATCTTCGAAAAGAAATGAGAGTTTGGAGTTAAGGTTGATCGAGTTCCCTGTGACGTACTGAAGAGTGTTTTAATAAGTAAAGATTGAGTCATGGTATGAAATTACTTCAATCAAGGTACCTATTATGTCACAAGACCTCTTTAATGTATAAAGATTGAATCATTGAAAAGAAATGACAGTTTTGAGTTAAAGTTATTCGAGTTCCCTTTGATGTCACGAAGAGTGTTTTAATGAGTAAAGATTGAATTTTTGAATTGAATTACTTCAATCAAGGTACCTATTCTACCGCTAGACCTTTGTAATGTATAAAGATTGAATCTTTGAAAGAAAATGAGTGTTTTGTGTTTAACTTATTCGAGTTACCTATGAAATCGCGAAGAGTGTTGTAATGACTGAAGATTGAAAATTTGAATGAAAATACCACAAGAAAGGTACCTATTCTGTTACTAGACCTTTTTAATGTATAAAGATTGAATCTTTGAAAGAAAATGAGATTTTTGAGTTAAACTTGATCGAGTTCCCTATGACGTACTGAAGAGTGTTTAAATGAGTAAAGATTGAATCATTGTATGAAATTACCTCAATCAAGGTACCTATTATGTCACTAGACCTCTTTAATGTATCAAGATTGAATCTTTGAAAAGAAATGACAGTTTTGAGTTAAAGTTATTTGAGTTCCCTTTGACGTCACGAAGAGTGTTTTAATGAGTAAAGATTGAATCTTTGAATAAAATTACCTCAATCAAGGTACCTATTATGTCACTAGACCTTTTTAATGTATAAAGATTGAATCTTCGAAAAGAAATGAGAGTTTGGAGTTAAGGTTGATCGAGTTCCCTATGACGTACTGAAGAGTGTTTGAATAAGTAAAGATTGAATCATTGTATGAAATTACTTCAATCAAGGTACCTATTATGTCACTAGACCTTTTTAATGTATAAAGATTGAATCATTGAAAAGAAATGAGAGTTTTGAGTTAAAGTTACCTATGAAGTCGAGTTACCTATGAAGTCGTGAAGAGTGTCTTAATGACTAAAGATTGATTCTTCAAATGAAAATTCCTCAATAAATGAACCTATTATGTTATTAGATCTTTTTGATGTATAAAGATTGAATCTTTGAAAGAAAATTAGAGTTTTGAGTTAAACTTATTCGAGTTCCTTTTGACATCCCGATGAGTATTTTAATGAATAAAGATTGAATCTTTGAATGAAATTACCTCAATCAAGGTACCTATTAAGTCACTAGAAATTTTTATTGTATAAAGATTGTATATTTGAAAAGAAATGAGAGTTTTGAGTTAAAGTTATTCGAGTTCCCTTTGAAGTCACGAAGAGTGTTTTAATGAGTAAAGATTGATTCTTGGATTCAAATTATCTCAATCAAGGTACTTATTATGTCACTAGACCTTTTTAATGTTAAAAGATTGAATCGTTGAAAAAAATGCGAGTTTTGAGTTTAACTTATTCGAGTTTCCTAAGAAATCGCGAAGAGTGTTTTAATGACTAAAGATTGAATCTTTGAATGAAAATACCTTAACAAAGTTACCTATTTTGTTACAAAACCTTTTTAATGTATAAAGATTGAATCTTTGAAAGAAAATGAGAGTTTTGAGTTGAACTTATTCGAGTTCCCTATGACGTCCTGAAGAGTGTTTTAATGAGTAAAGATTGAATCTTTGAATGATATTATCTCACTAGAGGTACTTATTATGCCAGTACAACCTTTTAAAATATAAAGATTGAATCTTTGAAAGAAAATGAGTGTTTTGAGTTAAACTTACTCGAGATCCCTGTGACGTCCCGAAGAGTTTATTAAAGAGTAAATATTGAATCTTTGAATGAAATTATCTCAATTAAGGTACCTATCATGTCACTCGACCTTTTTAGTGTATAAAGATAGAATAGTTGAAAAGAAATAGGACTTTTGAGTTAAAGTTATTCGAGTTCTCTTTGACGTCACGAAGAGTATTTTAATGAGTAAAGATTGAATCTTTGAACGAAATTATCTCAATCAAGGTACTTATTATATCACTAGACCTTTTTAATGTATAAAAATTAAATCTTTAGAAGAAAATGAGTGATTTGAGTTCAACTTATTCGAGTTACCTAAGAAGTCACGAATATAGTTTAATGACAGAAGATTGAATCTTTAAATGAAAATGAGAGTTTTGAGTTATGTTACTAGACGTTTTTAATGTATAAAGATTGAATCTTGGAAACAAAATGAGAGTTTTGAGTTAAACTTATTCGAGTTCCGTGTGATGTCCGGAAAAGTGTTTTAATGAGTAAAGATTGAATCTTTAAATGAAATTACCTCAAAAGAGGTACTGATTATGTCACTAGACCTTTTTAATGTCTAAAGATTGAATCTTCGAAAAGAAATGAGAGTTTGGAGTTAAGGTTGATCGAGTTCCCCGTGACGTACTGAAGAGTGTTTTAATAAGTAAAGATTGAATCATTGTATGAAATTACTTAAATCAAGGTACCTATTATGTCACTAGACCTCTTTAATGTATAAAGATTGAATCATTGAAAAGAAATGAGAGTTTTGAGTTAAAGTTATTCGAGTTCCCTTTGATGTCACGAAGAGTGTTTTAATGAGTAAAGATTGAATTTTTGAATGAAATTACTTCAATCAAGGTACCTATTCTACCACTAGACCTTTGTAATATATAAAGATTGAATCTTTAAAAGAAAATGAGTGTTTTGAGTTTAACTTATTCGAGTTACCTATGAAATCGCGAAGAGTGTTTTAATGAATGAAGATTGAATCTTTGAATGAAAATACCACAAGAAAGGTACCTATTATGTTACTAGACCTTTTTAATGTATAAAGATTGAATCTTTGAAAGAAAATGAGATTTTTGAGTTAAACTTGATCGAGTTCCCGGTGATGTACTGAAGAGTGTTTTAATGAGTAAAGATTGAATCATTGTATGAAATTACCTCAATCAAGGTACCTATTATGTCACTAGACCTCTTTAATGTATCAAGATTAAATCTTTGAAAAGAAATGAGAGTTTTGAGTTAAAGTTATTCGAGTTCCCTTTGACGTCACGAAGAGTGTTTTAATGAGTAAAGATTGAATCTTTGAATCAAATTACCTCAATCAAGGTACGTATTCTACCACTAGACCTTTGTAATGTATAAAGATTGAGTCTTTGAAAGAAAATGAGTGTTTTGAGTTTAACTTATTCGAGTTACTTATGCAATCGCGAAGAGTGTTTTAATAACTGAAGATTGAATCTTTGAATGAAATTACCACAATAACGGTACCTATTCTGTTACTAGACTTTTTTTAATGTATAAAGATTGAATCTTTGAAAGAAAATGAGATTTTTGAGTTAAACTTATTCAAGTTCCCTGTAATGTCCCGAAGAGTCTTTTAATGCGTAAAGATTGAATCATTGAATGAAATTACCTCAATTAAGGTAGCTATTACATCACTAGACCTTTTTAATTTATAAAGATTGACGTTTTGAAAAGAAATGAGTGTTTCGAGTTAAAGTTATTCAAGTTTCCTTTGACGTCACGATGAGTGTTTTAATGAGTAAAGATTGAATATTTGAATGAAATTACCTCAATCAAGGTACCTATTCTGTCACTAAACCTTTTTAATGTATAAAGATTGGATCTTTGAAAGAGCATGAGAGTTCTGAGTTCAACTTATTCGAGTTACCAATGAAGTTGCGAAGAGTGTTTTAATGACTAAAGATTGAATCTTTGAATGAAAATACCTCAATAAAGGTACTTATTTTGTTAGTAGACCTTTTTAATGTATAAAGATTGTATCTTTGAAAGAAAATGAGAGTTTTGAGTTAAACTTATTCATATTCCCTATAACGACCCAAAGAGTGTTTTAATAAGTAAATATTGAATCTTTGACTGTAATTACCTCAATCAAGGTAGCTATTATGTCACTAGACCTTTTTAATCTATAAAGATTGAATCTTTGAAAGAAAATGAGAGTTTTGAGTTTAACTTATTCGAGTTACCTATGAAGTCGCGAAGAGTATTTTAATGAATAAAGATTGAATCTTTGAATGAAAACACCTCAATAAAGGTACCTATTATGTTACTAGACCTTTTTAATGTCTAAAGATTGAATCTTTGGAATAAAATGATAGTTCTGAGTTTAACTTATTCGATTTACCTATGAAGTCGTGAACAGTGTTTTAATGACTAAATATTGAATCTTTGAATGAAAATACCTTAGTAAAGGTACCTATTATGTTACTAGACCTTTTTAATGTATAAAGATTGAATCTTTGTATGAATATACCTCAATAGAGGTACTTATTATGTCACTAGACCTTTTTAATGTATAAAGGTTTAATCTTTGAAAGAAAATGAGAGTTTTGAGTTAAACATATTCGTGTTCCCTGTGACGTCCCAAAGAGTGTTTTAAAGAGTAAATATTGAATCTTTGAAGGAAATTACATCAATCAAGGTACCTATTATGTCACTAGACCTTTTTAATGTATAAAAATTGAATATTTGTAAAGAACTACGAGTTTTGAGTTAAAGTTATTTGAGTTCCCTTTGACGTCATGAAGCGTGTTTTAAAGAGTAAAGATTGAATCTTTGAATGAAATTATCTCAACCAATGTACCTATTATGTCAGTTGACCTTTTTAATGTATAAAGATGGAATCTTTGAAAAAAATGAGAGTATTGAGTTTATCTTATTCGAGTTACCTATGAAGTCGCGAAGAGTGTTTTAATGACTAAATATTGAATCTTCAAATGAAAATTCCTCTATAAAGGAACCTATTATGTTACTAGATCTTTTTGATGTATAAAGATTGAATCTTTGAAAGAAAATTGGAGTTTTGAGTTAAACTTATTCGATTTTCTTTTGACATCCAGATGAGTGTTTTAATGAATAAAGATTGAATCTTTGAATGAAATTACCTCAATCAAGGTACCTATTAAGTCAGTAGAAATTTATATTGTATAAAGAGTGAATCTTTGAAAATAAATGAGAGTTTTGAGTTAAAGTTATTCGTGCTCCCTTTGAAGTCATGAAGAGTGTTTTAATGAGTAAAGATTGAATCTTTGATTCAAATTATCTCAATCAAGGTACTTATTATGTCACGAGACCTTTTTAATGTAAAAAGATTGAATCGTTGAAAAAAATGCGAGTTTTGAGTTTAAGTTATTCGAGTTACCTGAGAAATCGCGAAGAGTGTTTTAATGACTAAAGATTGAATCTTTGAATGAAAATACCTTAACAAAGTTACCTATTATGTTACTAGACCTTTTTAATGGATAAAGATTGAATCTTTGAAAGCAAATGAGAGTTTTGAGTTGAACTTATTCGAGTTACCTGTGATGTCCTGAAGAGTGTTTTAATGAGTAAAGATTGAATCTTTGAATGAAATTATCTGAATAGAGTTACTTATTATGCCAATACAACCTTTTAAAGTATAAAGATTGATTCTTTGAAAGAAATTCAGTGTTTTGAGTTAAACTTACTCGGGTTCCCTGTGACGTCCCGAAGAGTTTATTAAAGAGTAAATATTGAATCTTTAAATGAAATTATCTCAATTATGGTACCTATTATATCACTAGACCTTTTTAGTGTATAAAGATAGAATATTTGAAAAGAAATCGGAGTTTTGAATTAAAGTTATTCGAGTTTTCTTTGACGTCACGAAGTGTGTTTTAACGAGTAAAGATTGAATCTTTGAACGAAATTATCTCAATCAAGGTACTTATTATGTCAGTAGACCTTTTTAACATATAAAGATTCAATCTTTGAAAGAAAATGAGAGTATTGAGTTTAACTTATTCGTGTTACCTATGAAGTCCCGAAGAGTATTTTAATGGCTAAAGATTGAATATTTGAATGAAAATTCCTCAATAAAGGAACCTATTATGTGCTAGACCATTTTAACGTATAAAGATTGAAGCTTTGAAAGAAAATTAGAGTTTTGAATTAAACATATTTGGGTTCCCTGAGACGTCCCGAAGACTGTTTTACTGATGAAAGATAGAATCTTTGAATGAAATTACCTCAATTAGGGTACCTATTATGTCACAAGATCATTTTAATGTATAAAGATTGAATGTTTGAAAAGAAATGAGAGTTTTGAGTTAATGTTATTCGAGTTCCCTTTGACGTCATGAAGAGTGTTTTACTAAGTGAAGATTAAATCTTTGAATGAAATTATCTCAATCAAGGAACCTATTATGTCATTAGACCTTTTTAATGCATAAAAATTAAATCTTTGAAAGAAAATGAATGATTTGAGTTCAACTTATTCGAGTTACCTAAGAAGTCACGAATACTATTTTAATGACAGAAGATTGAATCTTTAAATGAAAATGAGAGTTTTGAGTTATGTTGCTAGACGTTTTTAATGTATAAACATTGAAACTTTGAAAGAAAATGAGAGTTTTGAGTTAAACTTATTCGAGTTCCGTGTGACGTCCGGAAAAGTGTTTTAATGAGTAAAGATTGAATCTTCGAATGAAATTACCTCAATAGAGGTACTGATTATGACACTAGACCTTTTTAATGTATAAAGATTGAATCTTTGAAAAGAAATAAGGGTTTGGAGTTAAGGTTGATCGAGTTCCCTGTGACGACTGAAGAGTGTTTTAATAAGTAAAGATTGAATCATTCTATGAAATTACATCAATCAAGCTACCTATTATGTCACTAGACCTCTTTATCTTATAAAGATTGAATCTTTGAAAAGAAATGAGAGTTTTCAGTTAAAGTTATTCGAGTTCCATTTAACGTCACGAAGAGTGTTTTAATGAGTAAAGATTGAATCTTTGAATGAAATTACCTCAATCAAGGTACCTATTCTACCACTAGACCTTTGCAATGTATAAAGATTGAATCTTTGAAAGAAAATGAGTGTTTTAAGTCTAACTTATTCGAGTTACCTATGAAATCGCGAAGAGTGTTTTAATGACTGAAGAATGAATCTTTGAATGAAAATACCACAATAAAGGTACCTATTCTGTCACTAGACCTTTTTAATGTATAAAGATTGAATCTTTGAAAGAAAATGAGATTTTTGAGTTAAACTCGATCGAGTTCTCTGTGACGTACTGAAGAGTGTTTTAATGAGTAAAGAATGAATCATTGTATGAAATTACATCAATCAAGGTACCTATTAGGTCACTAGACCTCTTTAATGTATAAAGATTGAATCTTTGAAAAGAAATGAGAGTTTTGAGTTAAAGTTATTCGAGTTCCCTTTGATGTCATGAAGAGAGTTTTAATGAGTAAAGATTGAATCTGTGAATGAAATTACCTCAATCAAGGTACCTATTCTACCACTAGACCTTTGTAACGTATAAGGATTGAATCTTTGAAAGAAAATGAGTATTTTGAGTTTAACTTATTCGAGTTACCTATGAAATCACGAAGAGTGTTTTAATGACTGAAGATTGAATCTTTGAATAAAAATACCACAATAAAGGTACCTATTCTGTTACTAGACTTTTTTAATATATAAAGATTGAATCATTGAAAGAAAATGAGATTTTTGAGTTAAACTTATTCGAGTTCCCTCTAACGTCCTGAAGAGTGTTTTAATGAGAAAAGATTGAATCATTGATTGAAATTACCTCAATCAAGGTACCTATTACATCACTAGACCTTTTTAATTTATAAAGATTGACGTTTTGAAAAGAAATGAGTGTTTCGAGTTAAAGTTATTCAGGTTTCCTTTGACGTCATGAAGAGTGTTTTAATGAGGAAAGATTGAATCTTTGAATGAAAATACCTCAATAAAGGTACTTATTTTGTTAGTAGACCTTTTTAATGTATAAAGAATGTATCTTTGAAAGAAAATGAGAGTTTTGAGTTAAACTT
Source organism: Cornus florida (assembly GCF_030987335.1). Lineage (NCBI taxonomy): Eukaryota > Viridiplantae > Streptophyta > Magnoliopsida > Cornales > Cornaceae > Cornus > Cornus florida. The sequence goes on along the minus strand of NW_026775573.1, from coordinate 96,177,310 downwards.
ATTCATGTTCCCTATAACGTCCCAAAGACTGTTTTAATGAGTAAATATTGAATCTTTGAATGTAATTACCTCAATCAAGGTAGCTATTATGTCACTAGGCCTTTTTAATCTATAAAGATTGAATCTTTGAAAGAAAATGAGAGTTTTGAGTTTAACTTATTCGAGTTACCTATGAAGTCGCGAAGAGTGTTTTAATGAATAAAGATTGAATCTTTGAATGAAAACACCTCAATAAAGGTACCTATTATGTTACTAGACCTTTTTAATGTCTAAAGATTGATTCTTTGGAATAAAATGATAGTTCTGAGTTTAACTTATTCGATTTACCTATGAAGTCGTGAACAGTGTTTTAATGACTAAATATTGTATCTTTGAATGAAAATACCTTAGTAAAGGTACTTATTATGTTACTAGACCTTTTTAATGTATAAAGATTGAATCTTGGAAAGAAAATGACAGTTTTGAGTAAAACTTATTCGAGTTCCCTATGACATTCCGAAGAGTATTTCAGTAAGTAAAGATTGAATCTTTGATTGAAATTACCTGAATCAAGGGACTTATTTTGTCCCAAGACCTTTTATATATAAAGATTGAATCTTTAAAAAGAAATAAGCGTTATGAGTTAAACCTATCCGAGTTCCCTATAACGTCCCGAATAGTGTTTTAACGCGTAAAGATTGAATCTTTGTATGAAAATACCTCAATAGAGGTACTTATTATGTCACTAGACATTTTTAATGTACAAAGGTTTAATCTTTGAAAGAAAATGAGAGTTTTGAGTTAAACATATTCGTGTTCCCTGTGACGTCCCAAAGAGTGTTTTAAAGAGTAAATATTGAATCTTTGAATGAAATTACCTCAATCAAGGTACCTATTATGTCACTAGACCTTTTTAATGTATAAAGAGTGAATATTTGTAAAGAACTACGAGTTTTGAGTTAAAGTTATTTGAGTTCCCTTTGACGTCATGAAGCGTGTTTTAAAGAGTAAAGATTGAATCTTTGAACAAAATTATCTCAACCAATGTACCTATTATGTCAGTAGACCTTTTTAATGTATAAAGATGGAATCTTTGAAAAAAATGAGAGTATTGAGTTTAACTTATTCGAGTTACCTATGAAGTCGCGAAGAGTGTTTTAATGACTAAAGATTGAATCTTCAAATGAAAATTCCTCAATAAAGGAACCTATTATGTTGCTAGATCTTTTTGATGTATAAAGATTGAATCTTTGAAAGAAATTTGGAGTTTTGAGTTAAACTTATTCGATTTTCTTTTGACATCCAGATGAGTGTTTTAATGAATAGAGATTGAATCTTTGAATGATATTACCTCAATCAAGGTACCTATTAAGTCAGTAGAAATTTTTATTGTATAAAGATTGAATCTTTGAAAATAAATGAGAGTTTTGAGTTAAAATTATTCGAGCTCCCTTTGAAGTCACGAAGAGTGTTTTAATGAGTAAAGATTGAATCTTTGATTCAAATTATCTCAATCAAGGTACTTATTATGTCACTAGACCTTTTTAATGTAAAAAGATTGAACCGTTGAAAAAAATGCGAGTTTTGAGTTTAAGTTATTCGAGTTACCTAAGAAATCGCGAAGAGTGTTTTAATGACTAAAGATTGAATCTTTGAATGAAAATACCTTAACAAAGTTACCTATTATGTTACTAGACCTTTTTAATGTATAAAGATTGAATCTTTGAAAGAAAATGAGAGTTTTGAGTTGAACGTATTCGAGTTCCCTGTGACGTCCTGAAGAGTTTTTTAATGAGTAAAGATTGAATCTTTGAATGAAATTATTTGAATAGAGTTACTTATTATGCCAGTACAACCTTTTAAAGTATAAAGATTGATTTTTTAAAAGAAATTGAGTGTTTTGAGTTAAACTTACTCGACTTCCCTGTGACGTCCCGAAGAGTTTATTAAAGAGTAAATATTGAATCCTTAAATGAAATTATCTCAATTAAGGTACCTATTATATCACTAGACCTTTTTAGTGTATAAGATAGAATATTTGAAAAGAAATCGGAGTTTTGAGTTAAAGTTATTCGAGTTCTCTTTGACGTCACGAAGTGTGTTTTAATGAGTAAAGATTGAATCTTTGAACGAAATTATCTCAATCAAGGTACCTATTATGTCACTAGACCTTTTTAACATATAAAGATTCAATCTTTGAAAGAAAATGAGAGTATTGAGTTTAACTTATTCGAGTTACCTATGAAGGCCCGAAGAGTATTTTAATGACTAAAAATTGAATATTTGAAAGAAAATTCCTCAATAAAGGAACCTATTATGTGCTAGACTGTTTTAACGTATAAAGATTGAAGCTTTGAAAGAAAATTAGAGTTTTGAATTAAACATATTTGAGTTCCCTGAGACGTCCCGAAGACTGTTTTAATGATGAAAGATAGAATCTTTGAATAAAATTACTTCAATCAGGGTACCTATTATGTCACAAGATCATTTTAATGTACAAAGATTGAATGTTTGAAATGAAATGGGAGTTTTGAGTTAATGTTATTCGAGTACCCTTTGACGTCATGAAGTGTGTTTTACTGAGTGAAGATTAAATCTTTGAATGAAATTATCTCAATCAAGGAACCTATTATGTTATTAGACCTTTTTAATGTATAAAAATTAAATCTTTGACAGAAAATGAATGATTTGAGTTCAACTTATTTGAGTTACCTAAGAAGTCACGAATACTGTTTTAATGACAGAAGATTGAATCTTTAAATGAAAATGAGAGTTTTGAGTAATGTTACTAGACGTTTTTAATGTATAAAAATTGAATCTTGGAAAGAAAATGAGAGTTTTGAGTTAAACTTATTCGAGTTCCGTGTGACGTCCGGAAAAGTGTTTTAATGAGTAAAGATTGAATCTTTGAATGAAATTACCTCAATAGAGGTACTGATTATGTCACTAGACCTTTTTAATGTATAAAGATTGAATCTTTGAAAAGAAATGAGAGTTTGGAGTTAAGGTTGATCGAGTTCCCTGTGACGTACTGAAGAGTGTTTTAATAAGTAAAGATTGAATCATTGAATTAAATTACATCAATCAAGGTACCTATTATGTCACTAGACCTCTTTATTTTATAAAGATTAAATCTTTGAAAAGAAATGAGAGTTTTCAGTTAAAGTTATTCGAGTTCCCTTTGACGTCACGAAGAGCGTTTTAATGAGTAAAGATTGAATCTTTGAATGAAATTACCTCAATCAAGGTACCTATTCTACCACTAGACCTTTGCAATGTATAAAGATTGAATCTTTGAAAGAAAATTAGTGTTTTGAGTTTAACTTATTCCAGTTACCTATGAAATCGCGAAGAGTGTTTTAATGACTGAAGGTTGAATCTTTGAATGAAAATACCACAATAAAGGTACCTATTCTGTCACTAAACCTTTTTAATGTATAAAGATTGAATCTTTGAAAGAATATGAGATTTTTGAGTTAAACTCGATTGAGTTCCCTGTGACGTACTGAAGAGTGTTTTAATGAGTAAAGATTGAATCATTGTATGAAATTACCTCAATCAAGGTACCTATTATGTCACTAGACCTCTTTAATATATAAAGATTGAATCTTTGAAAAGAAATGAGAGCTTTGAGTTAAAGTTATTCAAGTTTCCTTTGACGTCATGAAGAGTGTTTTATTGAGTAAAGATTGAATCTTTGAATGAAATTACCTCAATCAAGGTACCTATTCTACCACTAGACCTTTGTAATGTATAAAGATTGAATCTTTGAAAGAAAATGAGTGTTTTGAGTATAACTTATACGAGTTACCTATGAAATCGCGAAGAGTGTTTTAATGACTGAAGAATGAATCTTTGAATGAAAATACCACAATAAAGGTACCTATTCTGTTACTAGACTTTTTTAAAGTATAAAGATTGAATCTTTGAAAGAAAATGAGATTTTTGAGTTAAATTTATTCGAGTTCCCTGTAACGTCCCAAAGAGTGTTTTAATGAGAAAAGATTGAATCATTGAATGAAATTACCTCAATTAAGGTAGCTATTACATCACTAGACCTTTTTAATTTATAAAGATTGACGTTTTGAAAAGAAATGAGTATTCCGAGTTAAAGTTATTCAAGTTTCCTTTGACGTCACGAAGAGTGTTTTAATGAGTGAAGATTGAATCTTTGAAGGAAATTACCTCAATCAAGGTACGTATTTTGTCACTAAACCTTTTTAATGTATAAAGATTGAATCTTTGAAAGAACAAGAGAGTTTTTGAGTTCAACTTATTCGAGTTACCAAAGAAGTTGCGAAGAGTATTTTAATGACTAAAGATTGAATCTTTGAATAAAAATACCTCAATAAAGGTACTTATTTTGTTAGTAGACCTTTTTAATGTATAAACATTGTATATTTGAAAGAAAATGCGAGTTTTGAGTTAAACTTATTCATGTTCCATGTAACGTCCCAAAGAGTGTTTTAATGAGAAAATATTGAATCTTTGAATGTAATTACCTCAATCAAGGTGGCTATTGTGTCACTAAACGTTTTTAATGTATAAAGATTAAATCTTTGAAAGAAAATGAGAGTTTTGAGTTTAACTTATTCGAGTTACCTACGAAGTCGCGAAAAGTGTTTTAATGAATCAAGATTGAATCTTTGAATTAAAACACCTCAATAAAGGTACCTATTATGTTACTAGACCTTTTTAATGTCTAAAGATTGAATCTTTGGAATAAAATGATAGTTCTGAGTTTAACTTATTCGATTTACCTATGAAGTCGTGAACGGTGTTTTAATGACTAAATAGTGAATCTTTGAATGAAAATACCTTAGTAAAGGTACATATTATATTACTAGACCTTTTTAATGTATAAAGATTGAATCTCGGAAAGAAAATGACTGTTTTGAGTAAAACTTATTCGAGTTCCCAACGACATCCCGAAGAGTATTTCTATGAGTAAAGATTGAATCTTTGATTGAAATTACCTGAATCAAGGGACTTATTTTGTCCCAGGACCTTTTATATATAAAGATTAAATCTTTAAAAAGAAATGAGCGTCATGAGTTAAACCTATCCGAGTTCCCTATGACGTCCCGAATAGTGTTTTTACACGTAAAGATTGAATCTTTGTATGAAAATACCTTAATAGAGGTACTTATTTTGTCACTAGTCCTTTTTAATGTATAAACGTTTAATCTTTGAAAGAAAATGAGAGTTTTGAGTTAAACATATTCGAGTTCCTTGTGACGTCCCAAAGAGTGTTTTAAAGAGTAAATATTGAATCTTTGAAGGAAATTACCTCAATCAAGGTACCTATTATGTCACTAGACCTTTTTAATGTATAAAGATTGAATATTTGTAAAGAACTACGAGTTTTGAGTTAAAGTTATTTGAGTTCCCTTTGACGTCACGAAGCGTGTTTTAAAGAGTAAAGATTGAATCTTTGAACGAAATTATCTCAATCAATGTACCTACTATATCAGTAGACCTTTTTAATGTATAAAGATGGAATCTTTGAAAAAAATGAGAGTATTGAGTTTAACTTATTCGAGTTACCTATGAAGTCGCGAAGAGTGTTTTAATGACTAAAGATTGAATCTTCAAATGGAAATTCCTCAATAAAGGAACCTATTACGTTACTAGATCTTTTTGATGTATAAGGATTGAATCCTTAAAAGAAAATTGGAGTTTTGAGTTAAACTTATTCGAGTTCCTTTTGACATCCCGATGAGTGTTTTAATGAATAAAGATTGAATCTTTGAATGAAACTACCTCAATCAAGGTACCTATTAAGTCATTAGAAATTTTTATTGTATAAAGATTGAATCTTTGAAAAGAACTGAGAGTTTTGAGTTAAAGTTATTCGAGCTCCCTTTGAAATCATGAAGAGTGTTTTAATGAGTAAATATTGAATCTTTGATTCAAATTATCTCAATCAAGGTACTTATTATGTCACCAGACCTTTTTAAGCTAAAAAGGTTGAATCGTTGAAAAAAATGCGAGTTTTGAGTTTAAGTTATTTGAGTTACCTAAGAAATCGCGAAGAGTGTTTTAATGACTAAAGATTGAATCTTTGAAAAGAACTGAGAGTTTTGAGTTAAAGTTATTCGAGCTCCCTTTGAAATCATGAAGAGTGTTTTAATGAGTAAATATTGAATCTTTGATTCAAATTATCTCAATCAAGGTACTTATTATGTCACCAGACCTTTTTAAGCTAAAAAGGTTGAATCGTTGAAAAAAATGCGAGTTTTGAGTTTAAGTTATTTGAGTTACCTAAGAAATCGCGAAGAGTGTTTTAATGACTAAAGATTGAATCTTTGAATGAAAATACCTTAACAAAGTTACCTATAATGTTACTAGACCTTTTTAATATATAAAGATTGAATCTTTGAAAGAAAATGAGTGTTTTAAGTTAAACTTACTCGAGTTCCCTATGACATCTCGAAGAGTTTATTAAAGTGTAAATATTGAATCTTTAAATGAAATTATCTCAATTAAGGTACCTATTATATCACTAGACCTTTTTAGTGTATAAAGATATAATATTTGAAAAGAAATCGGAGTTTTGAGTTAAAGTTATTCGAGTTCTCTTTGACGTCACGAAAAGTGTTTTAATGAGTAAAGATTGAATCTTTGAACGAAATTATCTCAATCAAGGTACCTATTATGTCACTAGACCTTTTTAACATATAAAGATTGAATCTTTGAAAGAAAGTGAGAGTGTTGAGTTTAACTTATTCGAGTAACCAATGAAGTCCCGAAGAGTATTTTAATGACTAAAAATTGAATATTTGAATAAAAATTCCTCAATAAAGGAACCTATTATGTGCTAGACCGTTTTAACGTATAAAGATTGAAGCTTTGAAATAAAATTAGAGTTTTGTGTTAAACATATTTTAGTTCCCTGAGACGTCCCGAAGACTGTTTTAATGATGAAAGATAGAATCTTTGAATGAAATTACGTCAATCAGGGTACCTGTTATGTCACAAGATCATTTTAATGTATAAAGATCGAATGTTTGAAAAGAAATGAGAGTTTTGAGTTAATGTTATTCGAGTTTCCTTTGACGTCACGAAGAGTGTTTTACTGAGTGAAGATTGAATCTTTGAATGAAATTATCTCAATCAAGGAACCTATTATGTCATTAAACCTTTTTAATGTATAAAAATTAAATCTTTGGAAGAAAATGAGTGATTTGAGTTCAACTTATTCGAGTTACCTAAGAAGTCACGAATACTGTTTTAATGATAGAAGATTGAATCATTAAATGAAAATGAGAGTTTTGAGTTATGTTACTAGACGTTTTTAGTGTATAAAGATTGAATCTTGGAAAGAAAATGAGAGTTTTGAGTTAAACTTATTCGAGTTCCGTGTGACGTCCGGAAAAGTGTTTTAATGAGTAAAGATTGAATCTTTGAATTAAATTACCTCAATCAAGGTAGCTATTACATCACTAGACCTTTTTAATGTATAAAGATTGAATATTTGAATGAAATTACCTCAATCAAGGTACCTATTCTACCACTACACCTTTCTAATGTATAAAGATTGAATCTTTGAAAGAAAATGAGTGTTTTGAGTTTAACTTATTCGAGTTATCTATTAAATCGTGAAGAATGTTTTAATAATTGAAGATTGAATCTTTGAACGAAAATACCGTAATAAAGGTACCTATTATGTCACTAGACCTTTTTAATGTATAAAGATTGAATCTTTGAAAGAAAATGAGATTTTTGAGTTAAACTCGATTGAGTTCCCTGTGACTTATTGAAGAGTGTTTTAATGAGTAAAGATTGAATCATTGTATGAAATTACCTCAATCAAGGTACCTATTATGTCACTAGACCTCTTTAATGTACAAAGATTGAATCTTTGAAAAGCAATGAGAGTTTTGAGTTAAAGTTATTCGAGTTCCCTTTGACGTCACGAAGAGTGTTTTAATGAGTAAAGATTGAATCTTTGAATGAAATTACCTCAATCAAGGTACCTATTCTACCACTAGACCTTTGTAATGTATAAAGATTGAATCTTTGAAAGAAAATGGGTGTTTTGAGTATAACTTATTCGAGTTACCTATGAAATCGCGAAGAGTGTTTTAATAACTGAAGAATGAATCTTTGAATGAAAATACCACAATAAAGGTACCTATTCTGTTACTAGACTTTTTTAATATATAAAGATTGAATCTTTGAAAGAAAATGAGATTTTTGAGTTTAACTTATTCGAGTTCCCTGTAACGTCCCGAAGAGTGTTTTAATGAGAAAAGATTGAATCATTGAATGAAATTACCTCAATCAAGGTGGCTATTACATCACTAGACCATTTTAATTTATAAAGATTGACGTTTTGAAAAGAAATGAGTGTTCCGAGTTAAATTTATTCAAGTTTCCTTTGACGTCACGAAGAGTGTTTTAATGAGTGTAGATTGAATCTTTGAAAGAAATTACCTCAATCAAGGTACGTATTCTGTCACTAAACCTTTTTAATGTATAAAGATTGAATCTTTGAAAGAACATGAGAGTTTTGAGTTCAACTTATTCTAGTTACCTATGAAGTTGTGAATAGTGTTTTAATGACTAAAGAATGAATCTTTGAATGAAAATACCTCAATAAAGATACTTATTTTGTTAGTAGACCTTTTTAATGTATAAAGATTGTATCTTTGAAAGAAAATGAGAGTTTTGAGTTAAACTTATTCATATTCCCTGTAACGTCCCAAAGAGTGTTTTAATGAGTAAATATTGAATCTTTGAATGTAATTACCTCAATCAAGGTAGCTATTATGTCACTAAACCTTTTTAATGTATAAAGATTGAATCTTTGAAAGAAAATGAGAGTTTTGAGTTTAACTTATTTGAGTTACCTATGAAGTCACGAAAAGTGTTTTAATGAATAAAGTTTGAATCTTTGAATGAAAACACCTCAATAAAGGTACCTATTATGTTACTAGACCTTTTTAATGTCTAAAGATTGAATATTTCGAATAAAATGATAGTTCTGAGTTTAACTTATTCGATTTACGTATGAAGTCGTGAACAGTGTTTTAATGACTAAATATTGAATCTTTGAATGAAAATACCTTAGTAAAGGTACCTATTATATTACTAGACCTTTTTAATGTATAAAGATTGAATCTTGGAAAGAAAATGACTGTTTTAAGTTAAACTTATTCGAGTTCCCTACGACATCCCGAAGAGTATTTCAATGAGTAAAGATTGAATCTTTGATTGAAAGTACCTGAATCAAGGGACTTATTTTGTCCCAGGACCTTTTATATATAAAGATTGAATCCTTAAAAAGAAATGAGTGTTATAAGTTAAACCTATCCGACTTCCCTACGACGTCCCGAATTGTGTTTTAACGCGTACAGATTGAATCTTTGTATGAAATTACCTCAATAGAGGTACTTATTATGTCACTAGACCTTTTTAATGTATAAAGGTTTAATCTTTGAAAGAAAATGAGAGTTTTGCGTTAAACATATTCGATTTCCTTGTGACGTCCCGAAGAGTGTTTTAAAGAGTAATATTAAATCTTTGAATGAAATTACCTCAATCAAGGTACCTATTATGTCACTAGACCTTTTAATGTATAAAGATTGAATATTTGTAAAGAACTACGAGTTTTGAGTTAAAGCTATTTGAGTTCCCTTTGACGTCACGAAGCATATTTTAATGAGTAAAGATTGAATCTTCAAACGAAATTATCTCAATCAATGTACCTATTATGTCAGTAGACCTTTTTAATGTATAAAGATGGAATCTTTAAAAACAATGAGAGTATTGAGTTTAACTTATTCGAGTTACCTTTGAAGTCGCGAAGCATGTTTTAATGACTAAAATTGAATCTTCAAATGAAAATTCCTCAATAAATGAACCTATTATGTTACTAGATCTTTTTGATGTATAAAGATTGAATCTTTGAAAGAAAATTGGAGTTTTGAGTTCAACTTATTCGAGTTCCTTTTGACATCCCGATGAGCGTTTTAATGAATAAAGATTGAATCTTTGAATGAAATTACCTCAATCATGGTACCTATTAAGTCACTAAAAATTTTTATTGTATAAAGATTGAATCTTTGAAAAGAAAAGAGAGTTTTGAGTTAAAGTTATTCGAGCTCCCTTTGAACTCACGAAGAGTGTTTTAATGAGTAAAGATTGAATCTTTGATTCAAATTATCTCAATCAAGGTACTTATTATGTCACTAGACCTTTTTAATGTAAAAAGACTGAATCGTTGAAAAAAATGCGAGTTTTTAGTTTAACTTATTCGAGTTACCTAAGAAATCGCGAAGAGTGTTTTAATGACTATAGATTGAATCTTTGAATGAAAATACCTGAACAAAGTTACCTATTATGTTAGTAGACCTTTTTAATGTATAAAGATTGAATCTTTGAAAGAAAATGAGAGTTTTGAGTTGAACTTATTCGAGTTCCCTGTGACGTCCTGAAGAGTGTTTTAATGAGTAAAGATTGAATCTTTGAATGAAATTATCTGAATAGAGGTACTTATTATGCCAGTACTACCTTTTATAGTATAAAGATTGAATCTTTGAAAGAAAATGAGTGTTTTGAGTTAAACTTACTCGAGTTCCCTGTGACGTCTCGAAGAGTTTATTAAAGAGTAAATATTGAATCTTTAAATGAAATTATCTCAATTAAGGTACCTATTATATCACTAGACCTTTTTAGTGTATAAAGATAGAATATTTGAAAAGAAATCGGAGTTTTGAGTTAAAGTTATTCGAGTTCTCTTTGACGTCACGAAGAGTGTTTTAATGAGTAAAGATTGAATCTTTGAACGAAATTATCTCAATCAAGGTACCTATTATGTCACTAGACCTTTTTAACATATAAAGATTGAATCTTTGAAAGAAAATGAGAGTGTTCAGTTTAACTTATTCGAGTAATCTATGAAGTCCCGAAGAGTATTTTAATGACTAAAGATTGAATATTTGAATAAAAATTCCTCAATAAAGGAACCTATTATGTGCTAGACCGTTTTAACGTATAAAGATTGAAGCTTTGAAAGAAAATTAGAGTTTTGAGTTAAACATATTTTAGTTCCCTGAGACGTCCCGAAGACTGTTTTAATGATGAAAGATAGAATCTTTGAATGAAATTACCTCAATCAGGGTACCTGTTATGTCACAAGATCATTTTAATGTATAAAGATTGAATGTTTGAAAAGAAATGAGAGTTTTGAGTTAATGTTATTCGAGTTCCCTTTGACGTCACGAAACGTGTTTTACTGAGTTAAGATTGAATCTTTGAATGAAATGATCTCAATCAAGGAACCTATTATGTCATTAGACCTTTTTAATGTATAAAAATTAAATCTTTGGAAGAAAATGAGTGATTTGAGTTCAACTTATTTGAGTTACCTAAGAAGTCACGAATACTGTTTTAATGATAGAAGATTCAATAGTTAAATGAAAATGAGAGTTTTGAGTTATGTTACTAGACGTTTTTAGTGTATAAAGATTGAATCTTGGAAAGAAAATGAGAGTTTTGAGTTAAACTTATTCGAGTTCCGTGTGACGTCCGGAAAAGTGTTTTAATGAGTAAAGATTGAATCTTTGAATGAAATTACCTCAAAAGAGGTACTGATTATGTCACTAGACCTTTTTAATGTATAAAGATTGAATCTTTGAAAAGAAATGAGAGTTTGGAGTTAAGGTTGATCAAATTCCCTATGACGTACTGAAGAGTGTTTTAATAAGTAAAGATTGAATTATTGTATGAAATTACATCAATCAAGGTACCTATTATATCACTAGACCGCTTTATTGTATAAAGATTGAATCTTTGAAAAGAAATGAAAGTTTTGAGTTAAAGTTATTCGAGTTCCCTTTGACGTCACGAAGAGTGTTTTAATAAGCAAAGATTGAATCTTTGAATGAAAATACCTCAATCAAGGTACCTATTCTACCACTAGACCTTTCTAATGTATAAAGATTGATTCTTTGAAAGAAAATGAGTGTTTTGAGTTTAACTTATTCGAGTTACCTATGAAATCGTGAAGAATGTTTAAATAACTTAGGATTGAATCTTTGAATGAAAATATAACAATAAAGGTACCTATTCGGTCACTAGACCTTTTTAGTGTATAAAGATTGAATCTTCGAAAGAATATGAGATTTTTGAGTTAAACTCGATTGAGTACCCTGTGACGTACTGAAGAGTGTTTTAATGAGTAAAGATTGAATCATTGTATGAAATTACCTCAATCAAGGTACCTGTTATGTCACTAGACCTCTTTAATGTATAAAGATTGAATCTTTGAAAAGAAATGAGAGTTTTGAGTTAAAGTTATTCGGGTTCCCTTTGACGTCACGAAAAGTGTTTTAATGAGTAAAGATTGAATCTTTGAATGAAATTACCTCAATGAAGGTACCTATTCTACCACTAGACCTTTGTAATGTATAAAGATTAAATCTTTGAAAGAAAATGAGTGTTTTGAGTTTAACTTATTCGAGTTACCTATGAAATCGCGAAGAGTGTTTTAATGACTGAAGAATGAATCTTTGAATGAAAATACCACAATAAAGGTACCTATTCTGTTACTAGACTTTTTTAATATATAAAGATTGAATCTTTGAAAGAAAATGAGTTTTTTGAGTTAAACTTATTCGAGTTCCCTGTAACGTACCGAAGAGTGTTTTAATGAGAAAAGATTGAATCATTGAATGAAATTACCTCAATCATGGTAGCTATTACATCACTAGACCTTTTTAATTTATAAAGATTGACGTTCTGAAAAGAAATGAGTGTTCTGAGTTAAAGTTATTCAAGTTTCCTTTGACAGTACGAAGAGTGTTTTAATGAGTGAAGATTGAATCTTTGAAAGAAATTACCTCAACCAAGGTACGTATTCTGTCACTAAACCTTTTTAATGTATAAAGATTGAATCTTTGAAAGAACATGAGAGTTTTGAGTTCAACTTATTCGTGTTACCAAAGAAGTTGCGAAGAGTGTTTTAATGACTAAAGATTGAATCTTTGAATAAGAATACCTCAATAAAGGTACTTATTTTGTTAGCAGACCTTTTTAATGTATAAAGATTGTATCTTTGAAAGAAAATGAGAGTTTTGAGTTAAACTTATTCATATTCCATGTAATGTCCCAAAGAGTGTTTTAATGAGAAAATATTGAATCTTTGAATGTAATTACCTCAATCAAGGTGGCTGTTATGTCACTAAACCTTTTTAATGTATAAAGATTAAATCTTTGAAAGAAAATGAGAGTTTTGAGTTTAACTTATTCGAGTTACCTATGAAGTCGCGAAAAGTGTTTTAATGAATAAAGATTGAATCTTTGAATTAAAACACCTCAATAAAGGTACCAATTATGTTACTAGACCTTTTTAATGTCTAAAGATTGAATCTTTGGAATAAAATGATAGTTTTGAGTTTAACTTATTCGATTTACCTATGAAGTCGTGAACAGTGTTTTAATGACTAAATATTGAATCTTTGAATGAAAATACCTTAGTAAAGGTACCTATTATGTTACTAGACCTTTTTAATGTATAAAGATAGAATCTTGGAAAGAAAATGACTGTTTTGAGTAAAACTTATTCGAGTTTCCAATGACATCCCGAATAATATTTCAATGAGTAAAGATAGAATCTTTGATTGAAATTACCTGAATCAAGGGACTTATTTTGTCCCAGGACCTTTTATATATAAAGATTGAATCTTTAAAAAGAAACGAGCGTTATGAGTTAAAACTATCCGAGTTCCCTATGACGTCCCGAATAGTGTTTTTACACGTAAAGATTGAATCTTTGTATGAAAATACCTTAATAGAGGTACTTATTTTGTCATTAGTCCTTTTTAATGTATAAAGGTTTAATCTTTGAAAGAAAATTACAGTTTTGAGTTAAACATATTCGAGTTCCCTGTGACGTCCCAAAGAGTGTTTTAAAGAGTAAATATTGAATCTAGGAAGGAAATTACTTCAATCAAGGTACCTATTATGTCACTAGACCTTTTTAATGTATAAAGATTAAATATTTGTAAAGAACTACGAGTTTTGAGTTAAAGTTATTTGAGTTCCCTTTGACGTCACGAAGCGTGTTTTAAAGAGTAAAGATTGAAGCTTTGAACGAAATTATCTCAATCAATGTACCTATTATGTCAGTAGACCTTTTAATGTATAAAGATGGAATCTTTGAAAAAAATGAGAGTATTGAGTTTAACTTATTCGAGTTACCTATGAAGTCGCGAAGAGTGTTTTAATGAGTAAAGATTGAATCTTCAAATGAAAATTCCTCAATAAAGGAACCTATTATGTTACTGGATCTTTTTGATGTATAAGGATTGAATCTTTGAAAGAAAATTGGAGTTTTGAGTTAAACTTATTCGAGTTCCTTTTGAAATCCCGATGAGTATTTTAATGAATAAAGATTGAATCTTTGAATGAAATTACCTCAATCAAGGTACCTATTAACTCACTAGAAATTTTTATTGTATAAAGATTGAATCTTAGAAAAGAACTGAGAGTTTTGAGTTAAAGTTATTCGAGCTCCCTTTAAAATCACAAAGAGTGTTTTAATGAGTAAAGATTGAATCTTTGATTCAAATTATCTCAATCAAGGTACTTATTATGTCACTAGACCTTTTTAAGCTAAAAAGATTGAATCGTTGAAAAAAATGCGAGTTTTGAGTTTAACTTATTCGAGTTACCTAAGAAATCGCGAAGAGTGTTTTAATGACAAAAGATTGAATCTTTGAATGAAAATACATTAACAAAGTTACCTATTATGTTACTAGACCTTTTTAATGTATAAAGATTGAATCTTTGAAAGAAAATGAGAGTTTTGAGTTGAACATATTCGAGTTCCCTGTGACGTCCTGAAAAGTGTTTTAATGAGTAAAGATTGAATCTTTGAATGAAATTATCTGAATAGAGGTACTTATTGTGCTAGTACAACCTTTTAAAGTATAAAGATTGAATCTTTGAAAGAAAATGAGTGTTTTAAGTTAAACTTACTCGAGTTCCCTATGACGTCTCGAAGAGTTTATTAAAGCGTAAATATTGAATCTTTAAAAGAAATTATCTCAATTAAGGTACCTATTATATCACTAGACCTTTTTAGTACATAAAGATAGAATATTTGAAAAGAAATCGGAGTTTTGAGTTAAAGTTATTCGAGTTCTCTTTGACGTCACGAAGAGTGTTTTAATGAGTAACGATTGAATCTTTGAACAAAATTATCTCAATCAAGGTACCTATTATGTCACTAGACCTTTTTAACATATAAAGATTGAATCTTTGAAAGAAAATGAGAGTGTTGAGTTTAACCTATTCGAGTAATCTATGAAGTCCCAAAGAGTATTTTAATGACTAAAGATTAAATATTTGAATAAAAATTCCTCAATAAAGGAACCTATTATGTGCTAGACCGTTTTAACGTATAAAGATTGAAGCTTTGAAAGAAAATTAGAGTTTTGAGTTAAACATATTTTAGTTCCCTGAGACGTCCCGAAGACTGTTTTAATGATGAAAGATAGAATCTTTGAATGAAATTACCTCAATCAGGGTACCTGTTATGTCACAAGATCATTTTAATGTATAAAGATTGAATGTTTGAAAAGAAATGAGAGTTTTGAGTTAATGTTATTCGAGTTCCCTTTGACGTCACGAAGAGTGTTTTACTGAGTGAAGATTGAATCTTTGAATGAAATTATCTCAATCAAGGAACCTATTATGTCATTAGACCTTTTTAATGTATAAAAATTAAATCTTTGGAAGAAAATGAGTGATTTGAGTTCAACTTATTTGAGTTACCTAAGAAGTCACGAATACTATTTTAATGATAGAAGATTGAATCATTAAATGAAAATGAGAGTTTTGAGTTATGTTACTAGACGTTTTTAGTGTATAAAGATTGAATCTTGGAAAGAAAATGAGAGTTTTGAGTTAAACTTATTCGAGTTCCGTGTGACGTCCGGAAAAGTGTTTTAATGAGTAAAGATTGAATCTTTGATTGAAATTACCTCAAAAGAGGTACTGATTATGTCACTAGACCTTTTTAATGTATAAAGATTGAATCTTTGAAAAGAAATGAGAGTTTGGAGTTAAGGTTGATCAACTTCCCTGTGACGTACTGAAGAGTGTTTTAATAAGTAAAGATTGAATTATTGTATGAAATGACATCAATCAAGGTACCTATTATGTCACTAGACCGCTTTATTGTATAAAGATTGAATCTTTGAAAAGAAATGAAAGTTTTGAGTTAAAGTTATTCGAGTTCCCTTTGACGTCACGAAGAGTGTTTTAATAAGTAAAGATTGAATCTTTGAATTAAATTACCTCAATCAAGGTACCTATTCTACCACTAGACCTTTCTAATGTATAAAGATTGAATCTTTGAAAGAAAATGAGTGTTTTGAGTTTAACTTATTCGAGTTACCTATGAAATCGCGAAGAATGTTTTAATAACTGAGGATTGAATCTTTGAATGAAAATATAACAATAAAGGTACCTATTCAGTCACTAGACCTTTTTAATGTATAAAGATTGAATCTTCGAAAGAATATGAGATTTTTGAGTTAAACTCGATTGAGTTCCCTGTGACGTACTGAAGAGTGTTTTAATGAGTAAAGATTGAATCATTGTATGAAATTACCTCAATTAAGGTACCTATTATGTCACTAGACCTCTTTAATGTATAAAGATTGAATCTTTGAAAGAAATGAGAGTTTTGAGTTAAAGTTATTCGAGTTTCCTCTGACGTCACGAAGAGTGTTTTAATGAGTAAAGATTGAATCTTTGAATGAAATTACCTCAATCAAGGTACCTATTCTACCACTAGACCTTTGTAATGTATAAAGATTGAATCTTTGAAAGAAAATAAGTATTTTGTGTATAACTTATTCGAGTTACCTATGAAATCGCGAAGAGTGTTTTAATGACTGAAGAATGAATCTTTGAAAGAAAATACCACAATAAAGGTACCTATTCTGTTACTAGACTTTTTTAATATATAAAGATTGAATCTTTGAGACAAAATGAGATTTTTGAGTTAAACTTATTCGAGTTCCCTGTAACGTTCTGAAGAGTGTTTTAATGAGAAAAGATTGAATCATTGAATGAAATTACCTCAATCAAGGTAGCTATTACATCACTAGACCTTTTTAATTTATAAAAATTGACGTTTTGAAAAGAAATGAGTGTTTCGAGTTAAAGTTATTCAAGTAGCCTTTGACATCACGAAGAGTGTTTTAATGAGTGAAGATTGAATCTTTGAAAGAAATTACCTCAATCAAGGTACCTATTCTGTTACTAAACCTTTTTAATGTATAAAGACTGAATCTTTGAAAGAACATGAGAGTTTTGAGTTCAACTTATTCGAGTTACCTATGAAGTTGCGAAGAGTGTTTTAATGACTAAAGAATGAATCTTTGAATGAAAATACCTCAATAAAGGTACTTATTTTGTTAGTAGACCTTTTTAATGTATAAAGATTGTATCTTTGAAAGAAAATGAGAGTTTTGAGTTAAACTTATTCAAGTTCCCTGTAACGTCCCAAAGAGTGTTTTAATGACTAAATATTGAATTTTTGAATGTAATTACCTCAATCATGGTAGCTATTATGTCACTAAACCTTTTTAATGTATAAAGATTGAATCTTTAAAAGAAAATGAGAGTTTTGAGTTTAACTTATTCGAGTTACCTATGAAGTCACGAAGAGTGTTTTAATGAATAAAGTTTGAATCTTTGAATGAAAACACCTCAATAAAGGTACCTATTATGTTACTAGACCTTTTTAATGTCTAAAGATTGAATCTTTCGAATAAAATGATAGTTCTGAGTTTAACTTATTCGATTTACATATGAAGTAGTGAACAGTGTTTTAATGACTAAATATTGATTCTTTGAATGAAAATACCTTAGTAAATGTACCTATTATGTTAGTAGACCTTTTTAATGTATAAAGATTGAATCTTGGAAAGAAAATGACTGTTTTGAGTTAAACTTATTCGAGTTCCCTATGACATCCCGAAGAGTATTTCAATGAGTAAAGATTGAATCTTTGATTGAAATTACTTGAATCAAGGAACTTATTTTGTCCCAGGACCTTTTATATATAAAGATTGAATCTTTAAAAAGAAATGAGCGTTATGAGTTCAACCTTTCCGACTTCCCTATGACGTCCCGAATTGTGTTTTATCGCGTAAAAATTGAATCTTTGTATGAAATTACCTCAATAGAGGTACTTATTATGTCACTAGACCTTTTTAATGTATAAAGGTTTAATCTTTGAAAGAAAATGAGAGTTTTGAGTTAAACATATTCAAGTTCCTTGTGACGTCCCGAAGAGTGTTTTAAAGAGTAATATTAAATCTTTGAATGAAATTACCTCAATCAAGGTACCTATTATGTCACTAGACCTTTTTAATGTATAAAGATTGAATATTTGTAAAGAACTACGAGTTTCGAGTTAAAGTTATTTGAGTTCCCTTTGACGTCACGAAGCATGTTTTAATGAGTAAAGATTGAATCTTTGAACGAAATTATGTCAATCAATGTACCTATTATGTCAGTAGACCTTTTTAATGTATAAAGATGGAATCTTTAGAAAAAATGAGAGTATTGAGTTTAACTTATTCGAGTTACCTATGAAGTTGCGAAGAGTGTTTTAATGACTAAAGATTGAATCTTCAAATGAAAATTCCTCAATAAAGGAACCTATTATGTTACTAGATCTTTTTGATGTATAAAGATTGAATCTTTGAAAGAAAATTGGAGTTTTGAGTTAAACTTATTCGAGTTCCTTTTGACATCCCGATGAGCGTTTTAATGAATAAAGATTAAATGTTTGAATAAAATTACCTCAATCATAATACCTATTAAGTCACTAAAAATTTTTATTGTATAAAGATTGAATCTTTGAAAAGAAATGAGAGTTTTGAGTTAAAGTTAGTCGAGCTCCCTTTGAAGTCACGAAGAGTGTTTTAATGAGTAAAGATCGAATCTTTAATTCAAATTATCTCAATCAAGATACTTATTATGTCACTAGACCTTTTTAATGTAAAAAGACTGAATCGTTGAAAAAAATGCGAGTTTTGAGGTTAACTTATTCGAGTTACCTAAGAAATCGCGAAGTGTGTTTTAATGACTAAAGATTGAATCTTTGAATGAAAATACCTGAACAAAGTTACCTATTATGTTACTAGACCTTTTTAATGTACAAAGATTGAATCTTTGAAAGAAAATGAGAGTTTTGAGTTGAACTTATTCGAGTTCCCTGTGACGTCCAGAAGAGTGTTTTAATGACTAAAGATTGAATCTTTAAAGGAAATTATCTGAATAGAGGTACTTATTATGCCAGTGCAACCTTTTAAAGTATAAAGATTGAATCTTTGAAAGAAAATGGGTGTTTTGAGTTAAACTTACTCAAGTTCACTGTGACGTCCCGAAGAGTTTATTAAAGAGTAAATATTGAATCTTTAAATGAAATTATCTCAATTAAGGTACCTATTGTATAACTAGACCTTTTTAGTGTGTAAAGATAGAATATTTAAAAAGAAATCGGAGTTTTGAGTTAAAGTTATTCGAGTTCTCTTTGACGTCACGAAGAGTGTTTTAATGAGTAAAGATTGAATCTTTAAACGAAATTATCTCAATCAAGGTACCTATTATGTCACTAGACCTTTTTAACATATAAAGATTGAATCTTTGAAAGAAAATGAGAGTGTTGCGTTTAACTTATTCGAGTAACCTATGAAGTCCCGAAGAGTATTTTAATGACTAAAGATTGAATTTTTGAATGAAAATTCCTCAATAAAGGAACCTATTATGTGCTAGACCGTTTTAACGTATAAAGATTGAAGCTTTGAAAGAAAATTAGAGTTTTGAGTTAAACATATAAAGATTGAAGCTTTGAAAAAAATGCGAGTTTTGAGTTTAACTTATTCGAGTTACCTAAGAAATCGCGAAGTGTGTTTTAATGACTAAAGATTGAATCTTTGACTGAAAATACCTTAATAAAGTTACCTATTATGTTACTAGACCTTTTTAATGTATAAAGATTGAATCTTTGAAAGAAAATGAGAGTTTTGAGTTAAACTTATTCGAGTTCCCTGTGACGTCCCGAAGAGTGTTTTAATGAGTAAAGATTGAATCTTTGAATGAAATTACCTAAATATAGGTACTTATTATGCCAGTAAAACCATTTAATGTATAAAGATTGAATCTTTGAAAGAAAATGAGTGTTTTGAGTTAAACTTATTCGAGTTCTCTGTGACGTCTCGAAGAGTTTATTAAAGAGTAAATATTGAATCTTTAAATGAAAATACCTCAATTAAGGTACCTGTTATGTCACTAGACCTTTTTAGTGTATAAAAATAGAATATTTGAAAAGAAATAAGATTTTTGAGTTAAAATAATTCGAGTTCTCTTTGACATCACGAAGAGTGTTTTAATGAGTAAAGATTGAATCTTCGAACGAAATTATCTCAATCAAGGTACCAATTATGTCACTAGATCTTTTTAATATATAAAGATTGAATCTTTGAAAGAAAATGAGAGTATTGAGTTTAACATATTCGAGTTACCTATGAAGTCCCGAAGTGTATTTTAATGACTAAATTTTGAATATTTGAATGAAAATTCCTCAATAAAGGAACCTATTATATACTAGACCGTTTTAAGGTATAAAGATTGAAGCTTTGAAAGAAAATTAGAGTATTGAGTTAAACATATTTGAGTTTCCTGAGACGTCCCGAAGACTGTTTTAAGGATGAAAGATAGAATCTTTGAATGAAATTACCTCAATCAGGGTAGTTATTATGTCACAAGATCATTTTAATGTATAAAGATTGAATACTTGAAAAGAAATGAGAGTTTTGAGTTAAAGTTATTCGAGTTCCCTTTGACGTCACGAAGAGTGTTTTAATGAGTAAAGATTGAATCTTTGAATGAAATTACCTCAATCAAGGTACCTATTCTACCACTTGACCTTTGTAATGTATAAAGATTGAATCTTTGAAAGAAAATGAGTGTTTTGAGTTTAACTTATTCGAGTTACCTATGAAGTCGCGAAGTGTGTTTTAATGACTGAAGATCGAATCTTTGAATGAAAATACCACAAAAAAGGTACCTAATTAATTACTAGACCTTTTTAATGTATAAAGATTGAATGCTTGAAAGAAAATGAGATTTTTGTGTTAAACTTATTCGAGTTCCCTGTAACGTCCCGAAGAGTGTTTTAATGAGTAAAGATTGAATCTTTGAATGAAATTACCTGAATCAAGGTAGCTATTACATCACTAGACCTTTTTAATTTACAAAGATTGAGGTTTTGAAAAGAAATGAGTGTTTCGAGTTAAAGTTGCTCAAGTTCCCTTTGACGTCATGAAGAGTGTTTTAATGAGTAAACATTGAATCTTTGAATGAAATTACCTCAATCAAGGTACCCATTCTGTCACTAAACCTTTTTAATGTATAAAGATTGTATCTTTGAAAGAAAATGAAAGTTTTGAGTTAAACTTATTCATGTTCCCAGTAACGTCCCAAAGAGTGTTTTAATGAGTTAATATTGAATCTTTGAATGTAATTACCTCAATCAAGGTAGCTATTATGTCACTAGACCTTTTTAGTGTATAAAGATTGAATCTTTGAAAGAAAATGAGAGTTTTGAGTTTAACTTATTCGAGTTAACTATGAAGTCGTGAAGAGTGTTTTAAAGACTAAAGATTGAATCTTTGAATAAAAACACCTCAATAAAGGTAACTATTATGTTACTAGACCTTTTTAATGTCTAAAGATTGAATCTTTGGAATAAAATGATTGTTCTGAATTTAACTTATTCGATTTACCTATGAAGTCGTGAACAGAGTTTTAAAGACTAAATATTGAATCTTTGAATGAAAATACCTTAATAAAGGTACCTATTATGTTACTAGAATTTTTTTACTGTATAAAGATTGAATCTTGGAAAGAAAATGACTGTTTTGAGTTAAACTTATTCGAGTTCCCTATGACATCCCAAGAGTATTTCAATGAGTAAAGATTGAATCTTAGAATGAAATTACCTGAATCAAGGGACTTATTTTGTCCCAGGACCTTTTATATATAAAGATTGAATCTTTAAAAAGAAATGAGCGTTATAAGTTAAACCTATCCGAGTTCCCTATGAAGTCTCGAATAGTTTTTTAATGCGTAAAGATTGAATCTTTGTATGAAATTACCTCAATAGAGGTACTTATTATGTCACTAGACCTTTTTAATGTATAAAGGTTTAATCTTTGAAAGAAAATGAGAGTTTTGAGTTAAACATATTCAAGTTCCCTGTGACGTCCCGAAGAGTGTTTTAAAGAGTAAATATTGAATCTTTGAATGAAATTACCTCAATCAAGGTACCTATTATGTCACTAGACCTTTTCAATGTATAAAGACTGAATATTTGTAAAGAAATACGAGTTTTGAGTTTAAGTTATTTGAGTTCCCTTTAACGTCACGAAGCGTGTTTTAATGAGTAAAGATTGAATCTTTGAATGAAATTATCTCAATTAATGTACCTATTAGGTCAGTAGACCTTTTTAATATATAAAGACAGAATCTTTGAAAAAAATGAGAGTATTGAGTTTAACTTATTTGAGTTACCTATGAAGTTGCGAAGAGTGTTTTAATGACTAAGGATTGAATCTTCAAATGAAAATTCCTCAGTCAAGGAACCAATTATGTTACTAGATCTTTTTGATGTATAAAGATTGAATCTTTGAAAGAAAATTCGAGTTTTGAGCTAAACTTATTCGAGTTCCTTTTGACATCCCGAAGAGTGTTTTAATGAATAAAGATTGAATCTTTGAATGAAATTACCTCAATCAAGGTACCTATTATGTCACTAGAACTTTTTATTGTATAAAGATTAAATCTTTGAAAAGAAATGAGAGTTTTGAGTTAAAGTTATTCGAGTTCCCTATGAAGTTACGAAGAGTGTTTTAATGAGTAAAGATTGAATTTTTGATTGAAATTATCTCAATCAAGGTACTTATTATGTCACTAGACCTTTTTAATGTAAAAAGATTGAATCTTTGAAAAAAATGTGAGTTTTGAGTTTAATTTATTCGAGTTACCTAAGAAATCGCGAAGAGTGTTTTAAAGACTAAAGATTGAATCTTTGACTGAAAATACCTTAATAAAGCCACCTATTATGGTACTAGACCTTTTTAATGTATAAAGATTGAATCTTTGAGAGAAAAAATGAGAGTTTTGAGTTAAACTTATTCGAGTTCCCTGCGACGTCCCGAAGAGTGTTTTAATGAGTAAAGATTGAATCTTTGAATGAAATTACATAAATATAGGTACTTATTATGCTAGTACAACCATTTAAAGTATAAAGATTGAATCTTTGAAAGAAAATAAGTGTTTTGAGTTAAACTTATTCGAGTTCCCTATGACGTCTTGAATAGTTTATTAAAGAGTAAATATTGAATCTTTAAATGAAAATACCTCAATTAAGGTACCTATTATGTCACTAGACCTTTTTAGTGTATAAAGATAGAATATTTGAAAAGAAATAAGATTTTTGAGTTAAAATTATTCGAGTTCTCTTTGACATCACGAAGAGTGTTTTAATGAGTAAAGATTGAATCTTCGAACGAAATTATCTCAATCAAGGTACCTATTATGTCACTAGACCTTTTTAATATATAAAGATTGAATCTTTGAAAGAAAATGAGAGTTTTGAGTTTAACTTATTCGAGTTACCTGTGAAGTCCCGAAGTGTATTTTATTGACTAAAGTTTGAATATTTGAATGAAAATTCCTTAATAAAGGAACCTATTATGTACTTGACCGTTTTAATGTATAAAGATTGAAGCTTTGAAAGAAAATTAGAGTTTTGAGTTAAACATATTTGAGTTTCCTGAGACGTCCCGAAGACTGTTTTAAGGCTGACAGATAGAATCTTTGAATGAAATTACCTCAATCAGGGTACCTATTATGTCACAAGATCATTTTAATGTATAAAGATTGAATGCTTGAAAAGAAATGAGAGTTTTGAGTTAAAGTTATTCGAGTTCCCTTTGACGTCACGAAGAGTGTTTTACTGAGTGAAGATTGAATCTTTGAATGAAATTATCACAATCAAGGAACCTATTATGTCATAAGGCCTTTTCAATGTATAAAAATTGTATCTTTGGAAGAAAATGAGTGTTCTGAGTTCAACTTATTCGAGTTACCTAAGAAGTCGCGAATACTGTTTTAATGACTGAAGATTGAATCTTTAAATGAAAATGAGAGTTTTGAGTTATGTTACTAGACGTTTTTAATGTATAAAGATTGAATCTTGGAAAGAAAATGAGAGTTTTGAGCTAAACTTATTCGAGTTCCGTGTGACGTCCGGAAAAGTGTTTTAATGAGTAAAGATTGAATCTTCGAATGAAATTACCTCAATAGAGGTACTGATTATGTCACTAGACCTTTTTAACGTATAAAGATTGAATCTTTGAAAAAAATGAGAGTTTGGAGTTAAAGTTATTCGAGTTCCCTTTGACGTCACGAAGAGTGTTTTATTGAGTAAAGATTGAATTTTCGAATGAAATTACCTCAATCAAGGTACCTATTATGTCACTAGAACTTTTTAATGTATTAAGATTGAATCTTAGAAAATTAATGAGAGTTTGGATTTAAAGTTATTCGAGTTCCATTTGAAGTCAGGAAGGGGGTTTTAATGAGAAAAGATTGAATTTTTGAGTGAAATTATCTTAATTAAGGTAGCTATTATGTTACTAGACCTTTCTAATGTATAAAGATTGAATTTTTGAAAGAAAATGAGAGCTTTGAGTTTAACTTATTCGAGTTGCCTATGAAGTCGCGAAGAATGTTTTAATGGCTGAAGATTGAATCTTTGAATGAAAATACCTCAATAAAGGTACCTATTCTGTTACTAGACCTTTTTAATGTATAAAGATTGAATCTTTGAAAAAAATGAGAGTTTTGAGTTAAACTTGATCCAGTTCCCTGTGACGTACTAAAGAGTGTTTTATTAAGTAAAGATTGAATCGTTGTATGAAATTACCTCAAACAAGGTACCTATTATATCATTAGACCTCTTTGAATGAATGAGAGTTTTGAGTTAAAGTTATTCGAGTTTCCTTTGACGTCACGAAGAGTGTTTTAATGAGTAAAGATTGAATCTTTGAATGAAATTACCTCAATCAAGATACCTATTCTACCACTAGACCTTTGTAATGTATAAAGATTGAATCTTTGAAAGAAAATGAGTGTTTTGAGTTTAACTTATTCGAGTTACCTATGAAGTCGCGAAGTGTGTTTTAATGACTGAAGAGTAAATCTTTGAATGAAAATACCACATAAAGGTACCTAATTAATTATTAGATCTTTTTAATGTATAAAGATTGAATGTTTGAAAGAAAATGAGATTTTTGTGTTAAACTTATTCGAGTTCCCTGTAACGTCCCGAAGAGTGTTTTAATGAGTAAAGATTGAATCTTTGAATGAAATTACCTTAATCAAGGTAGCTATAACATCACTTGACCTTTTTAATTTATAAAGATTGAGGTTTTGAAAAGAAATGTGTGTTTGAGTTAAAGTTGCTCAAGTTCCCTTTGACGTCACGAAGAGTGTTTTAATGAGTAAACATTGAATCTTTGAATGAAATTACCTTAATCAAGGTACCCATTCTGTCACTAAACCTTTTTAATGTATAAAGATTCTATCTTTTAAAGAAAACGAAAGTTTTGAGTTAAACTTATTCATGTTCCCTGTAACGTCCCAAAGAGTGTTTTAATGGTAAATATTGAATCGTTGAATGTAATTACCTCAATCAAGGTAGCTATTATGTCACTCGACCTTTTTAATATATAAAGATTGAATCTTTGAAAGAAAATGAGAGTTTTGAGTTTAACTTATTCGAGTTACCTATGAAGTCGCGAAGAGTGTTTTAAAGACTAAAGATTGAATCTTTGAATAAAAACACATCAATTAAGGTAACTATGTTACTAGACCTTTTTCATGTCTAAAGATTGAATCTTTGGAATAAAATGATAGTTCTGAGTCTAACTTATTCGATTTACCTATGAAGTCGTGAACAGTGTTTTAATGACTAAATTTGAATCTTTGAATGAAAATACCTTAATAAAGGTACCTATTATGTTACTAGACCTTTTTTATTGTATAAAGATTGAATCTTGGAAAGAAAATGACTGTTTTGAGTTAAACTTATTCGAGTTCCCTATGACATCCCGAAGAGTATTTCAATGAGTAAAGATTGAATCTTTGAATGAAATTACCTGAATCAAGGGACTTATTTTGTCCCAGGACCATTTATATATAAAGATTGAATCTTTAAAAAGAAATGGACGTTATGAGTTAAACCTATCCGAGTTCCCAATGACGTCCCGAATAGTGTTTTAATGCGTAAAGATTGAATCTTTGTATGAAATTTGAGGTACTTATTATGTCACTAGACCTTTTTAATGTATAAAGGTTTAATCTTTGAAAGAAGATGAGAGTTTTGAGTTAAACATATTTGAGTTCCCTGTGACGTCCTGAAACATGTTTTAAAGAGTAAATATTGAATCTTTGAATGAAATTACCTTAATCAAGGTACCTATTATGTCACTAGACCTTTTTAATGTACAAAGATTGAATATTTGTAAAGAAATACGAGTTTTGAGTTAAAGTTATTAAAGTTCCCTTTGACGTCAGGAAGCATGTTTTAATGAGTAAAGATTGAATATTTGAATGGTACCTATTCTACCACTAGACCTTTGTAATGTATAAAGATTGAATCTTTGAAAGAAAATGAGTGTTTTGCGTATAACTCATTCGAGTTACCTATGAAGTCGCGAAGAGTGTTTTAATGACTGAAGATTGAATCTTTGAATGAATATATCACAACAAAGGTACCTAATTAATTAGCAGACCTTTTTAATGTATAAAGATTGAATCTTTGAAAGAAAATGAGATTTTTTAGTTAAACTTATTCGAGTTCCTGGTAACGTCCCGAAGAGTGTTTTAATGAGTAAAGATTGAATCTTTGAATGAAATTACCTCAATCAAGCTAGCTATTACATCACTAGACCTTTTTAATTTATAAAGATGGAGGTTTTGAAAACAAATGATTGTTTCGAGTTAAAGTTACTCAAGTTCCCATTGACGTCACGAAGATTGTTTTAATGAGTAAAGATTGAATCTTTGAATGAAATTACCTCAATCAAGGTACCTATTCTGTCACTAAACCTTTTTAATGTATAAAGATTGTATCTTTGAAAGAAAATGAAAGTTTCGAGTTAAACTTATTCATGTTCTTGTAACGTCCCAAAGAGTGTTTTAATGAGTAAATATTGAATCTTTGAATGTAATTACCTCAATCAAGGTAGCTATTATGTCACAAGACCTTTTTAATGTACAAAGATTGAATCTTTGAAAGAAAATGAGAGTTTTGAGTTTAACTTATTCGAGTTACCTATGATGTCGCGAAGAGTATTTTAAGGACTAAAGATTGAATCTTTGAATGAAAACACCTCAATAAAGGTACCTATTATGTTACTAGACCTTTTTAATGTCTAAAGATTGAATCTTTCGAAGAAAATGATTGTTCTGGGTTTAACTTATTCGATTTACCTATGAAGTCGTGAACAGTGTTTTAATGACTAAATATTGAATCTTTGAATGAAAATGCCTTAATAACGGTACCTATTATGTTACTAGACCTTTTTACTATATAAAGATTGAATCTTGGAAAGAAAATGACTATTTTGAGTTAAACTTATTCAAGTTCCCCATGACATCCCGAATAGTATTTGAATGAGTAAAGATTGAATCTTTGACTGAAATTACCAGAATCAATGGACTTATTTTGTCCCAAGACCTTTTATATATAAAGATTGAATCTTTAAAAAGAAATGAGCGTTATGAGTTAAACCTATCCGAGTTCCCTATGACGTCCAGAATAGTGTTTTAATGCGTAAAGATTGAATCTTTGTATGAAATTACCTCAATAGAGGTACTTATTATGTCACTAGACCTTTTTAATGTATAAGGGTTTAATCTTTGAAAGAAAATGAAAGTTTTGAGTTAAACATATTCGAGTTTCCTGTGACGTCCCGAAGAGTGTTTTAAAGAGTAAATATTGAATCTTTGAATGAAATTACCTCAATCAAGGTAGCTATTATGTCACTCGACCTTTTTAATGCATGAAGATTGAATATTTGTAAAAAAAATACGATTTTTGAGTTAAAGTTATTTGAGTTCCTCTTGCGTCACGAAGCGTGTTTTAATGAGTAAAGATTGAATCTTTGAACGAACTTATCTCAATCAATGTACCTATTATGTCAGTGGAACTTTTTAATGTATAAAGATGGAATCTTTGAAAAAAATGAGAGTATTGAGTTTAACTTATTCGAGTTAACTATGAAGTTGCAAAGAGTGTTTTAATGGCTAAAGGTTGAATCTTCAAATGAAAATTACTAAATAAAGAAACCTATTATGTTACTAGATCTTTTTGATGTATAAAGATTGAATCTTTGAAAGAAAATTAGAGTTTTAAGTTAAACTTATTTGAGTTCGTTTTGACATCCCGAAGAGTGATTTAATGTATAAAGATAAAATCTTTGAATGAAATTACCTAAATCAAGGTACCTATTATGTCACTAGAACTTTTTATTGTATAAAGATTGAATCTTTGAAAAGAAATGAGAGTTTTGAGTTAAAGTTATTCGAGTTCCCTTTGAAGTTACGAAGAGTGTTTTAATGAGTAAAGATTGAATCTTTGATTGAAATTATCTCAATCGAGGTACTTATTATGTCACTAGACCTTTTTAATGTATAAAGATTGAATCTTTGAAAAAAATATGAGTTTTGAGTTTAACTTATTCGAGTTACCTAAGAAATCGCGAAGAGTATTTTAATGACTAAAGATTGAATCTTTGAATGAAAATGCCTTAATAAAGTTACCTATTATGTTATTCGAGTTTCCTGTGACGTCCTGCAGAGTGTTTTAATGAGTAAAGATTGAACCTTTGAATGAAATTACCTCAATAGAGGTACTTATTATGCCAGTACAACCATTTAAAGTATAAAGATTGAATCTTTGAAAGAAAATGAGTGTTTTGAGTAAAACTTATTCAAGTTCCCTGTGACGTCTCGAAGAGTTTATTAAAGAGTAAATATTGAATGTTTAAATGAAATTACCTTAATAAAGGTACCTATTATGTCACTAGACCTTTTTAGTGTAAAAAGATAGAATATTTGAAAAGAAATAGGAGTTTTGAGTTAAAGTTATTCGAGCTCTCTTTGACGTCACGAAGAGTGTTTTAATGAGTAAAGATTGAATCTTTGAACGAAATTATCTCAATCAAGGTACCTATTATGTCACTAGACCTTTTTAATATGTAAAGATTGAATTTTTGAAAGAAAATGAGAGTATTGAGTTTAACTTATTCGAGTTACCTATGAAATCCCGAAGAGTATTTTAACGACTAAAGATTGAATATTTAATTGAAAATTCCTTAGTAAAGGAACCTATTATGTACTAGACCGTTTTAATGTATAAAGATTGAAACTTTGAAAGAAAATTAGAGTTTTAAGTTAAACAAATTTGAGTTTTCTGAGACGTCCCGAAGATTGTTTTAATGATGAAATATAGAATCTTTGAATGAAATAACCTCAATCAGGGTACCTATTATGTCACAAGATCATTTTAATGTATAAAGATTGAATGTTTGAAAAGAAATGAGAGTTTTGAGTTAAAGTTATTCGAGTTCCCTTTGACGTCACGAAGATTATTTTACTGAGTGAAGATTGAATCTTTGAATGAAATTATTTCAATCAAGGAACCTATTATGTCATTAGACCTTTTTAATGTATAAAAATTGAATCTATGGAAGAAAATGAGTGTTTTGAGTTCAACTTATTTGAGTTACCTAACAAGTTGCAAAAACTATTTTAATGATTGACGATTGAATCTTTAAATGAAAATGAGAGTTTTGAGTTATTTTCCCAGACGTTTTTAATGTATAAAGATTGAATCTTGGAAATAAAATGGGAGTTTTGAGTTAAACTTATTCGAGTTCCGTGTGACGTCCGGAAAAGTGTTTTAATGAGTAAAGATTGAATCTTTGAATGAAATTACCTAAATAGAGGTACTGATTATGTCACTAGACCTTTTTCAAGTATAAAGATTGAGTCTTCGAAAAGAAATGGGAGTTTGGAGTTAAAGTTATTCGAGTTCCCTTTGACGTCACGAAGAGTGTTTTATTGAGTAAAGATTGAATTTTTGAATGAAATTACCTCAATCAAGGTACCTATTATGTCACTAGACCTTTTTAATGTATTAAGATTGAATCAGAGAAAATAAACGAGACTTTGGAGTTAAAGTTATTCGAGTTCCCTTTGAAGTCTCGGAGAGGGTTTTAACGAGAAAAGATAGAATTTTTGAGTAAAATTATCTTAATCAAGGTAGCTATTATGCTAATAGACCTTTCTATTGTATAAAGATTGAATCTTTGAAAGAAAATGAGAGTTTTGAGTTTAACTTATTCGAGTTGCCTATGATGTCGCGAAGAGTGTTTTAATGACTGAAGATTGAATCTTTGAATGAAAATACCACAATAATGGTACCCATTTTGTTACTAGACCTTTTCAATGTATAAAGATTGAATCTTTGAAAAAAATGTGAGTTTTGTGTTAAACTTGATCGAGTTCCCTGTGACGTACTAAAGAGTGTTTTATTGAGTGAAGATTGAATCATTGTATAAAATTACCTCAATCAAGGTACCTATTATGTCGCTAAACCTCTTTAATGTATAAGTATTGAATCTTTGAAAAGAAATGAGAGTTTTGAGTTAAAGTTATTCGAGTTCCCTTTGACGTCACGAAGAATGTTTTAATGAGTAAAGATTGAATCTCTGAATGAGATTACCTCAATCAATGTACCTATTCTACCACTAGACCTTTTTAATGTATAAAGATTGAATCTTTGAAAGAAAATGAGTATTTTGAGTTTAACTTATTCGAGTTACCTATGAAGTCGTGAAGAGTGTTTTAATGACTGAAGATTGAATCTTTGAATGAAAATACCACAATAAAGGAACCTAATTAATTAGTAGACCTTTTTAATGTATAAAGATTGAATCTTTGAAAGAAAATGAGATTTTTGAGTTAAACTTATTCGAGTTCCCAGTAACGTCCCGAAGAGTGTTTTAATGCGTAAAGATTGAATCTTTGAATAAAACTACCTCAATCAAGGTACCTATTCTGTCGCTAAACCTTTTTAATGTATAAAGATTGTATCTTTGAAATAAAATGAAAGTTTTGAGTTAAACTTATTCATGTTCCCTGTAACGTCCCAAAGAGTGTTTTAATGAGTAAATATTTAATCTTTGAATGTAATTACCTCAATCAAGGTAGCTCTTATGTCAGTAGACCTTTTTAATGTATAAAAATTGAATCTTTAAAAGAAAATGAGAGTTTTGAGTTTAACTTATTCGAGGTACCTATGAAGTCGTGAAGAGTGTTTTAAAGACTAAAAATTGAATTTTTGAACGAAAACACCTCAATAAAGGTACCTATTATGTTACTAGACCTTTTTAATGTCTAAAGATTGAATCTTTCGAATAAAATGATTGTTCTGAGTTTAACTTGTTCGATTTACCTATGAAATCGTGAACAGTGTTTTAAAGACTAAATATTGAATCTTTGAATAAAAATACCTTAATAAAGGTACCTATTATGTTACTAGACCTTTTTACTGTATAAAGATTGAATCTTGGAAAGAAAATGACTGTTTTGAGTTAAATCTATTCGAGTTCTCTATGATATCCTGAAGAGTATTTGAATGAGTATAGATTAAATCTTTGAATAAAATTGCCTGAATCAAGGGACTTATTTTGTCCCATGACCTTTTATATATAAAGACTGAATCTTTAAAAAGAAATGTGCGTTATGAGTTAAACCTATCCGAGTTCCCTATGACGTCCCGAATAGTGTTTTAATGCGTAAAGATTGCATCTTTGTATGAAATTACCTCAATAGAGGTACTTATTATGTCACTAGACCTTTTTAATGCATAAAGGTTTAGTCTTTAAAAGAAAATGAGAGTTTTTAGTTAAACATATCCGAGTTCCCTGTGACGTCCCGAAGAGGGTTTTAAAGATTAAATATTGAATTTTTGAATGAAATTACCTCAATCAAGGTACCTATTATGTCACTAGACCTTTTTAATGTATAAAGATTGAATATTTGTAAAGAAATACGAGTTTTGAGTTAAAGTTATTTGAGTTCCCTTTGACGTCACGACGCTTGTTTTAATGAGTAAAGATTGAATCTTTGAACAAAATTATCTCAATCATTGTACCTATTGTGTTAGTAGACCTTTTTAATGTATAAAGATTGAAATTTTGAAAAAAATGAGAGTATTGAGTTTAACTTATTCGAGTTACCTTTGAAGTTGCGAAGAGTGTTTTAATGACTAAAGATTGAATCTTCAAATGAAAATTCCTCAATAAAGGAGCCTATTATGTTACTAGATCTTTTTGATTTATAAAGATTGAATCTTTAAAAGAAAATTAGAGTTTTAAGTTAAGCTTATTCGAGTTCCTTTTGACATCCCGAAGAGTGTTTTAATGAATAAAGATTGAATCTTCGAATGAAATTACCTCAATCAAGGTACCTATTATGTCACTAGAAATTTTTATTGTATAAAGATTGAATCTTTGAAAAGAAATGAGAGTTTTGAGTTAAAGTTATTCGAGTTCCCCTTGAAGTCACGAAGAGTGTTTTAATGAGTAAAGATTGAATCTTTGATTGAAATTATCTCAATCAAGGTACTTATTATATCACTAGACCTTTTTAATGTAAAAAGATTGAATCTTTGAAGAAAATACGAGTTTTGAGTTTAACTTATTCGAGTTACCTGTGAAATCCCGAAGAGTATTTTAATGAGTAAAGATTGAATATTGGAATGAAAATTCCTCAATAAAGGAACCTATTATGTACTAGACCGTTTTAATGTATAAAGATTGAAGCTTTGAAAGAAAATTAGAGTTTTGAGTTAAACATATTTGACTTCCCTATGACGTCCCGAATACTGTTTTAATGACGAAAGATAGAATCTTTGAATGAAATTACTTCAATCAGGGTACCTATTATGTCACAAGATCATTTTATTGTATAAAGATTGAATGTTTGAAAAGAAATGAGAGTTTTGAGTTAAAGTTAAGTTCCCTTTGACGTCACGCAAAGTGTTTTACTGAGTGAAGATTGAATCTTTGAATGAAATTATCTCAATCAAAGAACCTATTATGTAATTAGACCTTTTCAATGTATAAAAATTGAATCTTTGTAAGAAAATGAGTGTTTTGTGTTCAACTTATTCGAGTTACCTATGAAGATTGAATGTTCAACTTATACTGTTTTAATCACTGAAGATTGAATCTTTAAATGAAAATGAGAGTTTTGAGTTACGTTAGTAGACGTTTTTAATGTATAAAGATTGAACCTTGGAAAGAAAATGAGAGTTTTGAGTTAAACTTATTCAAGTTCCGTGTGACGTCCGGAAAAGTGTTTTTATGAGTAAAGATTGAATCTTTGAATGGAATTACCTCAATAGAGGTACTGATTATGTCATTAGACCTTTTTAATGTATAAAGATTGAATCTTTGAAAAGAAATGAGAGTTTGGAATTAAAGTTATTCGAGTTCCCTTTGACGTCACGAAGAGTGTTTTATTGAGTAAAGATTGAATTTTCGAATGAAATTACCTCAATCATGGTACCTGTTATTTCACTAGACCTTTCTAATGTATTAAGATTGAATCTTAGAAAAGAAATGAGAGTTTGGAGTTAAAGTTATTCGAGTTCCCTTTGAAGTCACGAAGAGGGTTTTAACGAGAAAGGATTGAATTTTTGAGTGAAATTATCTTAATCAAGGTAGCTATTATGTTACTAGACCTTTCTAACGTATAAAGATTGAATCTTTGAAAGAAAATGAGAGTTTTGAGTTTAACTTATTCGAGTTGCGTATGAAGTTGCGAAGAGTGTTTTAATGACTGAAGATTGAATCTTTGAATGAAAATATCTCAATAAAGGTACCTATTTTGTTACTAGACCTTTTTAATGTATAAAGATTGAATCTCTAAAAAAAAATGAGAGTTTCGAGTTAAACTTGATCGAGTTCCCTATGACGTACTAAAGAGTGTTTTATTGAGTAAAGATTGAATCATTGTATGAAATTACCTCAATCAAGGTACCTATTATGTCACTAGACCTCTTTAATGTATAAAGATTGAATCTTTTAAAAGAAATGAGAGTTTTAAGTTAAAGTTATTCGAGTTCCCTTTGACGTCACGAGGAGTGTTTTAATGAGTAAAGATTGAATCTTTGAATGAAAATACCTCAATCAAGTTACCTATTTTACCACTAGACCTTTGTAATGTATATAGATTGAATCTTTGAAAGAAAATGAGTGTTTTGAGTTTAACTTATTTGAGTTACCTATGAAGTCGCGAAGAATGTTTTAATGACTGAAGATTGAATCTTTGAATGAAAATACCACAATAAAGGTACCTAATTAGTTACTAGACCTTTTTAATGCATAAAGATTGAATCTTTGAAAGAAAATGAGATTTTTGAGTTAAACTTATTCGAGTTCCCTGTAACGACCCAAAGAGTGTTTTAAAGAGTAAAGATTGAATTTTTGAATGAAATTACCTCAATCAAGGTACCTATTACATCACTAGACCTTTTTAATTTATAAAGATTGAGGTTTTGAAAAGAAATGAGTGTTTCGAGTTAAAGTTACTCAAGTTCCCTTTGACGTTGGAAAGTGTGTTTTAATGAGTAAAGATTGAATCTTTGAATGAAATTACCTCAATCAAGGCACCTATTCTATCACAAAACCTTTTTAATGTATAAAGATTGTATCTTTGAAAGAAAATGAAAGTTTTGAGTTAAACTTATTCATGTACCCTATAATGTCCCAAAGAGTGTTTTAATGAGTAAATATTGAATCTTTGAATGTAATTACCTCAATCAATGTAGCTATTATGTCACTAGACCTTTTTAATGTATAAAGATTGAATCTTTGAAACAAAATGAGAGTTTTCAGTTTAACTTATTCGATTTACCTATGAAGTCGCGAAGAGTGTTTTAAAGACTAAAGATTGAATCTTTGAATGAAAACACCTCAATAATGGTACCTATTAAGTTACTAGACCTTTTTAATGTCTAAAGATTGAATATTTGGAATAAAATGATTATTCTGAGTTTAACTTATTCTATTTACCTATGAAGTCGTGAATAGTGTTTTAATGACTAAATATTGAATCTTTGAATGAAAATACCTTAATAAAGGTACCTATTATGTTACTAGACCTTTTTACTGTATAAAGATTGAATCTTGGAAAGAAAATAACTGTTTTGAGTTAAACTTATTCATGTTCCCTATGACATCCCGAAGAGTATTTCAATGAGTAAAGATTGAATCTTTGAATGAAATTACCTAAATCAAGGGAATTATTTTGTCGCAGGACCTTTTATATATAAATATTGAATCTTTAAAAAGAAATGAGCGTTATGAGTTAAACCTATCCGAGTTCCCTATGACGTCCCGAATAGTGTTTTAATGCGTAAAGATTGAATCTGTGTATGAAATTACCTCAATAGAGCTACTTATTATGTCACTAGACCTTTTTAATGTATAAAGATTTAATCTTTGAAAGAAAATGAGAGTTTTGAGTTAAACATATTCGAATTCCCTGTGACGTCCCGAAGAGTGTTTTAAAGAGTAAATATTGAATCTTTGAATGAAATTACCTCAATCAAGGTACCTATTATGTCACTCGACCTTTTTAATGTATAAAGATTGAATATTTGTAAAGAAATACGAGTTTTGAGTTAAAGTACTCCTGTTCTCTTCTCATACCACCCAGAATAGGTTGTTCCACTTCAGCCTCAACAGGAACATAAGTGGCTTCACCCTCAATTCCATGATAACCACTTTCCCTTTCCATTTCTTTTTATCTGTAATGAATCTCAAATATAATAACATATATATGATACATAATCACCACATATATCTGTTAGTATAAAATTAAGTCAAATAAATGACTGTACTACACACTTCTTACTGCCACTACCAATCTAGACTCTTATGACCTCCAGAACCTAGAAAACCTAGGCTCTGATACCAAAAGTTGTCACACCCCAACCCTAATTTACACTATTTAATAAATTGAAGAATTTGGAATGTATCTAACTATCTGTATTAACCTCATTCAACATGACATCATCATACATCAGAGTACCTGCTTAACAATTTATAATTTAAAATAAAATATAGGCCTGTTATGTAAGTTTAAAACAAACTAAATCGTTAACGACAAGTTAGACCATTAAATTCTACTGCAATATTTACATCTTAAACAAAAGATGATCCATTGTTCCTTTCCCCATTCACACTCAAGATTCTAGACCTGGCAGTAGCAACTCAACCTGATACCTGAAAAATATAAATGTAGACGGAATGAGCTTAAAGCCTAGTGAATGCAACACTACTACATCAAAGTAATATAAATAAATATTATCTGATGACTTCAATTAAACTTCATTAATATCTTACAGGCATTTAAATATAGTACTCTCCTTCTAGGCCAGAGTATGGACCTTATTTAAATATAGTACTCTCTTTCTTGGCCAGAGTATGGACCTTATTTAATGTAGTACTCTCTTTCCAGGCCAGAGTATGGACCTTATATAAGAAATTACTCTCCTTCCAAGCCAGAGTATGGACCTTATATAATATAATCAAATTATTTATATTCATCTTTAATTCACATAAACATCTTCAATACTTCAATTTAATACATTCAAGTATAAATTTCCAGTGAGTACACTCACCTTGTTTACTTCCTGAATTATTTACTTATATCTTGGAAATGTCGAAGCTTCCGTCTCCTTATCTTCGCCTGAATAAAATTGTAATTACATTATACCCATTTCTAAATGAAATTTAATCACAATTATTACTTCAATTATAAATCTCAAACTGAATACACAATCTACAATTCTAGTCACAAATCCTTTATATCAATTTTCAGCCTGACAATTCCCTATACCACATCCACGATATTAATTCAAATAAAGCAGTCCTTGACTCACGTACAAACACAAACTGCCTTTAAATCAATTATATGGTATATAACTGAAAGAATTAATTGAATCACTTATTAATAATGAAATAATAACTTCCAACATAAAATTACTAATTCAAAATCCTTTTCCCATGATTGAATCCAGCAAGATTTATATCACTTTATAGAGATTTGTTAACCACTAATTGACTCTAGAGGGGGGGTGAATAGAGTCAATGGCCAATTTTCGCAATTTATGAAATTTGTTTTACAACAACTATTATGCAATGATTAATTGAAAAATTTAAGCAATATATAACATAAGTATAAAAGAGATAGAGATAGGAAATTGCAAACAATGAACTCGGTGATTTAGCGAGGTTCGGAAACTCCTACTCCTCAGCTCAAGATCCCCCTTGAGACTTCCCAAATTCACTAGAGTTTTTCCTTAATGGTGGAGAGCAAACCTTCAAATTTGAAGCAAGACCTTGCTTCTTTTCCTTGCTAGGAGAACACCCTTCTCCTAGGCTTCTTTTGGGTCACACCAACCCTTACAAAGATTGTAGCAAAGTTTGTAAATGAAATACAAGAATCTCTCTCAATAGATATACAAGTGTAAGCTCACAACTAGAGAATATCAGAATATTAATGAAGCTCAACTTCTAAGATGAGAGAATGTAGTGATGGTTGAAAGTGAAAGCTCAGAGAAGAATTTAATGGCTTATTGAATGCTCTTGAATGCTCTATTGAATGTATTATTCAGTGGTGTGTTACTTCAGTAAAATGAGCCTTCTTTATATAGACAACCGAGGCTTAATATGTCTGTTAGAAGTAGTTGGAAGTCTTAAATGCAGAAAAGTGCCGTTGAAGATTCAAATAATCTAGAAGAGCCGGTTCTTCAAAAAATTGGAGGAGGCTCCAATAAATGGGAGGCGGCTCCAATAACTGGGAGGAGGCTCCAATTCACAAAATGCATTCTACGACACACAATTTGGCTACAAAGAGCAGGCTCCAATATTTGGGAGGCGGCTCCAATCCTTGTGTAAGACTAAAAATGAAACAAGTCTTGTTCTGTGCACTTCCTATTATGAGAGCATGCATAAGTAAAGTTCATGGAAAGATTTTAGGCCTTCTAAAAACTGATTTTTAGAGAAAATATGCATGAACCTAAAAACTTGAGCTTCAGAAGATATTCAAATATGCTTTAACATTTAAATCTAAAGCTCTCACCATCCTATCTACCATTTTCTCCATTCCCTGACCATGATCTTTTGAGCTTGATGAAGACTTGCTTTCTTCCTTGAAATTGTTTGATTGATCTTTGAAGTTTGAGTCTTTCTTTGATTTCTTGTAATCTTCGAGGCTTCATTGAGTCCATAGCTTGAGTACTTGAATGCTTGAAATGGCTCATCTAGCTCATCATATAAGATATGAACTATATATAACTCAATGAAAATATTAGTACATAAACATCATTAATGGTTTGTAATCATCAAAAATAAGCTTGACCTTTAGATAAAAATCCTTAGGCCAACAATCTCCCCCTTTTTGATGATGACAAAACATTGATGTGTTTATTGACAAAGTAGAGTTGTATTTGAAAGAGAGCTCCCCCTATCAATAAACATATCTAAAGTATCATATCATGCTTGATTTCATTTAACTTTTTACAGATATTTTTATAAGTCTCCCCCTATCAATATGCATCAATCAAGATATATATAAAAAGTAGAGTAGACACATAGAGTAGACACATAGCATAATAACACATCTTTCTCCCCCTTTGTCATCTCAGAAAGTCTACTTCTATGAAAGAGAAAATACATGCCAATTCATGAACTATTAGAGAATGAGAATTTAAAGGGCAATAAAATAGGAAATATGTCATTTTATAGATGACAGAAGTTAAAATAGTAGATAAGGAAAATATGAACATAACTAGCAGATGTTAGACAAAAGCATAAATCATGATAAAGACTTCAAAAGAAAAATGACATAAGTAAAAATATAGCTAAAAGAGGCTTCTTCAAAGCAGATAAAACAAGTGAGTGCACAAAAAGAGTTTTTAGACGAGGTGATATTGTTCTAAGTAGAAGGAGGAGGGGGTTCAAGGCCTTTTCGAAAGGCTTCAAAGTCTTCACTGATATGAGTGACAGTCATAAGCACTTCGTCAAGTTGTTGTTGTTGGTGTTCAAGAGTGGTTTGTTGTTCTTGAAGAGTGGCTTGATTTTGACGAGAAACTTTTAGAAGTTCCAATAAAAGATCATAATTTGAGCGATGTGCAACTAGAACATCCTCATCTTCAGCACTATCATTGCTTTCATGTTCTTCCTCATCCCCATCGTCAACATCCTCAATCTCTTCTCCACGAGCTCTAGCCTCTTCGAATCTTCTCTACCTAGGATAAAACCATATACCATCAGGATCCCTTTTTAGCCCCATTGTGTCTAGATTGAAAGCATCAAGGATATCTCTTGGGCCTAGTTTGGCTGATTCACTTTTGTCAAGTGGAATTTTGTTAGCCATAAAAATGTGAGTGAGACCCATGGCATAGTGGAGTGGAGTCTTTTTCTTTTTCTTGCATGCCAACATGTGATGAAAGATAATGTAGGCCAAGTCAAAATCTTTTCCATTTAAGACACACCAAATCAGAAAGATTTCCAGGCGAGAGACTTTTGAGCGACTGCCGGTTTTAGGAAGAATGGAGTATGCAATAATTTTGTGGATCAAGCGAGCTTCCATAGTCAATTGTTTGGATTTGACTTCTTTGATATTGGTAGTGTGGGAATCATAGCTCATTTGGCGAATGGCTGCTAGTTTGTTAAAATCTTTCCCAGTGAACCATTTTTTAGGAGAGTAGAATTGAATACCATCATCCATAAAATGAATGATTTTGGAAATGCTTCTAACATCAAGATCGAATTCCACTCCAGCCACATAGCATTGTAACTTCTCTACACCAGGCATTTTCTCAAGGTGGGTGTAGAATAACTGAACAAGTCTTGGATAATACTTGTTTTTCATCCCAACAAATGACCCAAGGCCAATAGCATTAAAGAGTTTGTAGGTGTTGAGGTTGAGGTCATCACAAATTGTGTGTGACAAAACCTTTCCTTTGGCCACTTTCCTATGAAGAAATTCTTTCTCATATAGCCTCTTGTGAGTAGGAGTTCTATATAACTTTGTGGCAGAAATTTGAATTGGACTTGGAGGAGGAGTTTGTTCATTTGGGATAGAGTCATGAGATTGAGTGATCCTAGTTTTGCCACGAGAAGGATTCCTTCTACCGGAGGATGATGCCATGGAAACTCAGTAGGGACCTAAACAAGTCACAATTTAAAAACTAAACTTATATTAATTTTGAAAGATATGGAGGCATTTTCAAAAGACTTTGAATAAAAAAATTTCATATCTAGACAATTTGGAGAACAAAACAATAAAATAAACTATGTTTGAAAACCCAAAAAAAAATTGTGTGCAACAATGTGATTGTCGTTGGATTTTGAAAAATGAATTTTGAAATGTAGACTTAAAAATGGAATTTTAATGGAATAAAATTAAAAAGAAATGAATTCACAAAGCAACCCCCAAAAAAAAATTTGCTAAAAGTATTAATTTTCTAGGGTTTGATAGAAAATTAAGTCTTGAGAAATGTTGAATCAATTATGACAATTCATGTGGAATTGGTAAAATATTATGGAAATGTAAACCCAAGAGGGAAATTCAACATAATCCACAAGAAAATGCTTAGATTCATGAAGCAAGACCAAAATTTTGGATCAAAATATGACATTTCTAGGGTTTGAACATGTAATGTAAAGGAGATTAAACCAAAATTTTGTTCAAAATTGAAAGGAATTCATGCAACAAAATTTAATTTAAGATGAGTTTAAAGCAATTCATGGAGTATTACATCAAAGCATGGATCAATACATATATATGATAGACGAAATAATGAAGAAAGGAGAACAAATGAGGTTGAAGTTTTTACCTGAGATGAGGAAATTCTCGCACAACAATGAGAGGAGAATGAATTAGGATGCAGAATAAAGGCCACTTGATATTATATGATGGATGAAATCATTTTGAGACCTTAAAATTTGAAGCACTCATACTCATGGTGAAGGAGCTCTCA
The DNA here is from genome assembly GCF_030987335.1 of Cornus florida. Classification (NCBI taxonomy): domain Eukaryota; kingdom Viridiplantae; phylum Streptophyta; class Magnoliopsida; order Cornales; family Cornaceae; genus Cornus; species Cornus florida. Next base: position 96,136,095 of record NW_026775573.1, on the reverse strand, counting down.
CGGTTTATGCTCTCTGGAATTAGTGAATATAATGCCTAAAATGCTAATGCCGAGAGGATTTAAGAGAGACATACCTGATTGGAGCTAGCTCATGGGAAATTGGAGCCGGCTCAAGAGCTTTTTGGAGCCGGCTCTTGATGAGTTTTGAGAGATCCCGAGAGTTAGGACTTGGATGCAGGTTTTGGGGAGCCGGCTCATGAAATTTGGTGATCCGGCTCTAGAGATACCGAGAATTAGGATTTGTGATTTTCTTCGATGCAGGTTGGAGAGGCGGCTTTTGAATGAGATGATCCGGCTCTTGTTTTCTATAGAGGCGGCTCTTATTTAGATTGGAACCGGCTCTGCTGCTGCTACTTCACTGCATGACATTCTGCTCTGTGATCATTCCAATTTCTCTTCTGAGTAAACAGAATCTCTCCTCTTGGAGTGGTTTTGTGAAGCTGTCAGCTAATTGCTTTTCAGTAGTCACAAATATAAGATCAATATCACCCTTAGAAACATGATCCCTAAGAAAATGGTATCTAATTTCTATATGCTTTGTTCTTGAATGCTGAATAGGATTTTTAGAGATACATATTGCACTTGTATTATCACACATAATAGGAATGTGATCAAAATAGAGTCCAAAGTCTTCTAGTTGTTGTTTAATGTAAAGTGTTTGAGCGCAACAACTACCGGCTGCAATATACTCGGCTTCCACCGTTGATAGAGCTATGGAATTTTGTTTCTTGCAAGACCAAGATACTAATGATTGTCCAATGAAGTGACAAGTCCCGCTAGTACTTTTTCTATCAACTTTGCATCCACCAAAATCAGCGTCCGAGTAACCAACAAGGTCAAATGATGTATGTCTAGGATACCAAAGTCCCAAGAATGTGGTATAGCTCAAATAGCGAAAGATTCGTTTAATGGCACATAAATGAGATTCTTTAGGACAAGATTGAAAACGAGCACATAAACATACACTAAACATGATATCCGGTCTACTTGTGGTTAGATATAAGAGACTACCAATCATACCTCTGTATTTTTTAATATCAACATCAGTGCCTTTTTCATCTTTATCAAGTTTCAAAGATGAGCTCATTGGAGTATTGGCATGTTTGACTTCCTCCAAGCCAAATTTCTTTAGCAAATCTTTAACATACTTAGATTGGCAAACAAAAATGCCATCAAGTGTTTGTTTGATTTACAATCCTAGGAAAAAAGTAAGTTCACCCATCATGCTCATTTCGAATTCATTTTGCATACTAGAAGCAAACTTTTCACATATCACACTATTGGTTGATCCAAAGATAATATCATCAACGTAAATTTGAATGACCAATAAGTTGTTATCGATGGTTTTAGTGAAAAGAGTATTATCAATTTTACCTCTAATAAAACCATTAACAAGTAAAAACCCACTTAGTCTTTCATACCAAGCTCTTGGAGCTTGTTTCAAACCATACAAGGCTTTTGATAATTTGAAAACATGGTTTGGGTAATTATAGCTTTCAAATTCCGGTGGTTGATCAACATATACTTCTTCTTCAATGATACCATTTAAGAAAGCACTTTTTATATCCATTTGATATAACTTGAAGTTCTTATAGGATGCAAAAGCAAGGAGCATTCTTATAGCTTCAAGTCTAGCTACGGGGCCAAAGGATTCCTCATAATCAATTCCTTCTTCTTGATTATATCCTTAAGCAACAAGCCTTGCCTTGTTTCTTACTATGATTCCCGATTCATCCTTTTTGTTCCTAAATACCCATTTTGTGCCAATGATAGTTTTGTCTTTAGGCCTTGGAACTAAAAGCCAAACTTTATTTCTTTCAAATTGGTTAAGTTCTTCTTGCATGGCCAAAAGCCAAGATTCATCATTTTCGGCTTCATGAATATTTTTTGGTTCAAGTTAGGAAACAAAAGCTACATAATTGCAAATATTACTCATTTGAGATCTAGTTCTTACACCTTTAGATGGATCACCGATAATTTGATTTATTGGATGGTTAAGCACTTGCTTCCAAGCCTTAGGAGGAGTGTCTTCATGAGAGTGACTTTCTTTTGGAACATCTTTGGAGAGATCTTTATGAGAAGGACCATTTAAATCAAGATTTTCAACATTCTTTTCAATCTCAATCACATCTTCATTTTCATCCAATGAGAATCTAAGAGGGGATAATGGTGATTCATCAAATACAACATGTATTGATTCCATAACCACTCGTGTTCTTTTGTTAAACACTCCAAATGCTTTGCTACGAGAAGAGTATCCTAGGATAATACCTTCATCTGATTTAGGTTCAAATTTTCCTAGATTATCTTTGTCATTTAACATGAAGCATTTACACCTAAAGACTTTAAAGTATCCAATATTTGGTTTCCTTTTGTTCCAAAGATCATAAGGAGTCTTATTAAGGAGTTTTCTAATGATGACTCTATTTATGACATAGCATGAGGTACTAACAGCTTCGGCCCATAGAGATCTAGGAGAATTATGTTCATTTAACATAGTCCTAACCATTTCTTGGAGAGACCTATTTTTCCTTTCAACAACTCCATTTTGTTGAGGAGTTTTAGGAGCCGAAAGATTATGATTGTATCCATTTTCATTACAAAATCTTTCCACATCTTAGTTGTCGAACTCTCTACCTCTATCACTTCTAATGGACTTGATCTTACATTCTTTTTCGTTTTCAACTCTCTTACAAAATTTAGTAAAGATTGTATGAACCTCATTTTTATGTGTAAGGAAAAATACCCAAGTGAATCTAGAGAAGTCATCCACAATGACAAATGCATAGAGTTTTCCACCAAGACTAGCAATTCTCTCCGGACCGAATAAGTCCATATGAATTAATTGTAGTGGTCTTGAAGTTGTTATATCCTTTTTCCTTTTAATGATGACGTGATTTGCTTGCCTATTTAGCATGTGCTACAAGTTTTATCTTTAGAAAAATTAGTCTTTGGGAGGCCTTTGACCAATTCATTCTTAGATAGTTTTGAAATCAAATCCATACTAGCATGACCTAACCTTCTATGCCACAACCAACTATTCTCATTTGAGGATACAAGACACTTGACATCTTGATCGTGTAGTTCACATAAAAGCAAAGAATATACATTACCATTTCTTAGAGCATGGAAAACTTCAACATTATCCTTTTTGACAATGCATTTTTCCGATTTAAACAAAACATCATATCCTTTATCACATAATTGGCTAATATTAAATAGGTTATGTTTTAAGCCCTTAACAAGTAACACATCATCAATAGATAAGAAGGAGGAGATACCAATAGTTCCAATGCCAATGACCTTGCCTTTTGAGTTGTCACCGAATGTGACGCTTCCTCCTTTATGAGGTTTGATGGAGTGAAATTTTGATTGATCTCTCGTCATATGCCTTGAGCATCCGCTATCAAGAAACCATTTATCCTTGGATAAATATGGAGACTTCAAGCAAACCTACAAAAGGAATTTGAATAATCTTCTTTTGGTACCCACATTCTCTTGGCTCCATGAGAGTTAGGAAGAGGTGTATAAGTCCCTTTAATAACCCAAACTTCTTTTGTCCTACATGGCCTAATAGGACAATGATTGATCTTATGTCCTATTTTTTTACAATAATTACATTGTGGACTAAAAGAGGAATTTTTAACAAAGTAATTGTTCAAAGGTTCTCTCTTTTTCAATAAACAAGAATCTTTGTTGTGAGGATCAAATCCAAGTCCATCCTTGGCATAAGCATTTCTTTGCTTTCCAAGTATGAGACCCAAATTTTCTCTACCTTTTGTGAATTTTGCTAAAGACTCAATTTGATCTTCAATTATAATTTTTAATGATTTATTTTCAGAAATTAAATCTATTGAAACCGATTCTTTAGCTAATTCTTTTTCCTTTTTTCAAAGCTTCATTTTCAAATTGAAAATTTTCAAGGTTTTGAGAGATGATATTCTTTTCCCCTTTTAGAGTAGCACATTTTTGAACCATTTTGCCTAATTCATCATGCAATTCTCTAAAGGCATCTAGCAAGTAATTGTGTGCATCAACTAATTCATCATAAGTAGTTTCCAAATCAAATGAGTCATGATTAGAATTTACCTCATCGTCATCGGCCACGAGGCAAAGATTAACCAATTCATTGAGTTCATCGTCACTTTCGGATCCATTTGAATCATCATCCTCCTATGTAGCTTGCATGGCCTTTCCTTTCTTTTTCCTTTCCTTTTCATTTTTATAGGCATAGCAATCGGATTTGAAATGCCCCGGTTTTCCACAATGGAAGCAAGTAGGTGCTTCTCTTTTTCCTTGCTTACTAGATGATCCATTTCTTTTTAAGTTGTTGCTCTTTTGGAACTTCTTCATTTGAAGGATTCTTCTCACGGTTTTGGTAATGAGAGCAACTTCTTCTTCTTCTTCATCATGAGGAGCCTTATCAATTGCAACTTCTTTGGTAGTAGCTTGTAGAGCTATATCCTTCTTTTGAGTTTCTTCATCTCTATCATTCATTTCTAGCTCGTCAGCCATTAATGAACCAATGACTTCGTCAATGGGAAGTGTGTTAAGATCTTTGGCTTCTTGGATGGCGGTCTTCTTTGCTTCCCAATTCTTTGGCAAAGATCTAAGGATTTTTCTTACATTGTCGGATGATGTATATTTTCTTCCAAGAGTTTTCAAAGGATTAACAATGTTAGTAAAACGAGAGTACATTTCACTAATAGTTTCTTTGTTATTCATGGTAAAATGTTCATATTTATGGACAAGCATATTCATTTTGGATTCCTTAACATGACTAGTACCTATATAGGTAACTTCAAGTTTATCCCAAATTTCTTTAGCCGTTTCGCAATCCGAAATTCTATTGAATTCGTTTTTGCTTAAGGCACAATAGAGATTAGTGATAGCCTTGACATTACATTGTATAAGCCTACAGTCATTGAGGGTCCATTTAATATCAGGTGTTCGAACATTTTCACCCTCTACTATCTTGGTTGGAACATGGTCTCCTTTTTCTATGGCTTTCCAAACATCTACATCTATGCCTCTTAAGAATGCTCTCATTTTGATTTTCCAATAGTTATAGTCACTTCCATCAAACCAAGGGGGTCTATTCTTAGATTGACCTTCTTGATGAAAATTTGCATTGGCCATGATCGTTCTTTAAGATGATTAATCTTTTTCTAGAGATTAGGCTCTGATACCAATTGTTAACCACTAATTGACTCTATAGGGGGGGTGAATAGAGTCAATGGCCAATTTTCGCAATTTATGAAATTTATTTTACAACAACTATTATGCAATGATTAATTGAAAAATTTAAGAAATATATAGCACAAGTATAAAAGAGATAGAGATAGGAAAATGCAAACAATGAACTCGGTGATTTAGCGAGGTTCGGAAACTCCTACTCCTCAGCTCAAGATCCCCCTTGAGACTTCCCAAATTAACTAGAGCTTCTCCTTAATGGTGGAGAGCAAACCTTCAAATTTGAAGCAAGACCTTGCTTCTTTTCCTTGCTAGGAGAACACCCTTCTCCTAGACCTCTTTTGGGTCACACCAACCCTTATAAGATTGTTGCAAAGTTTGTAAATGAAATACAAGAATCTCTCTCAATAGATATACAAGTGTAAGCTCACAACTAGAGAATATCAGAATATTAATGAAGCTCAAGTTCTAGGATGAGAGAATGTAGTGATGGTTGAAAGTGAAAGCTCAGAGAAGAATTTAATGGCTTATTGAATGCTCTCTTGAATGTATTATTCAGTGGTGCGTTACTTCAGTAAAATGAGCCTTCTTTATATAGACAACCGAGGCTTAATGTGTCTGTTAGAAGTAGTTGGAAGTCTTAAATGTAGAAAAGTGCCATTGAAGATTCAAATAATCTAGAAGAGCCGGCTCTTCAAAAAATTGGAGGAGGCTCCAATAAATGGGAGGCGGCTCCAATAACTGGGAGGAGGCTCCAATTCACAAAATGCATTCTACGACACACAATTTGGCTACAAAGAGCAGGCTCCAATATTTGGGAGGCGGCTCTAATCCTTGTGTAAGACTAAAAATGAAACAAGTCTTGTTCTGTGCACTTCCTATTATGAGAGCATGCATAAGTAAAGTTCATGGAATGATTTTAGGCCTTCTAAAAACTGATTTTTAGAGAAAATATGCATGAACCTAAAAACTTGAGCTTCAGAAGATATTCAAATATGCTTTAACATTTAAATCTAAAGCTCTCACCATCCTATCTACCATTTTCTCCATTCCCTGACCATGATCTTTTGAGCTTGATGAAGACTTGCTTTCTTCCTTGAAATTGTTTGATTGATCTTTGAAGTTTGAGTCTTTCTTTGATTTCTTGCAATCTTTGAGGCTTCATTGAGTCCATAGCTTGAGTACTTGAATGCTTGAAATGGCTCATCTAGCTCATCATATAAGATATGAACTATATATAACTCAATGAAAATATTAGTACATAAACATCATTAATGGTTTGTAATCATCAAAAATAAGCTTGACCTTTAGATAAAAATTCTTAGGCCAACAAGATTAATACTCAATTAAAAGAGAAACAAACAAAAATAAATAAAATGTATCCAAACATCCCAATTTAAGTCTTAAGGAATTTAATTGAAAAAACTTCCAATATAAAATATCAACTCTCTACTTGTACCCAATAATTTTCTTGTCTGAATCTCATTTCCCTTTTCTTTTTGGCCGTCCCGAAGCTGCTGATTGTTTCTTTTTCTTTCTTTCTTCTCTTTTCTTCTTCTATGGCTGAAACCCCTTTTGTTCCTATCTCCTTTCTTCTTCTTCTTTTTTCTTTTTTTTTTTTTTCCTTTAAAAACTCCCTTCCCACTTCGGTTCAAAAGACTCCTTAAAGGCACTTTGTGACATGTTGAGTGTATGGGCACTAATAGTTTGTGCTGGCAACACCTAAAAAAAAAAAAAACTAATGGCTTCCTTTTCTTTTATTTTAATCAACCCATATAGATAACTAGGCTGATTTCAACAGTCCAGCAGCAAACCTCCACGTGAAAATATATCAATACATGAATATTGACCATGTGCATGTGTGATTGAGTGAATAGTCTTGGATGTAGATGTAAACTTAGCAATTAGAACACTTTTCTACTTAAGTTTCTACCCACAAAATACTTAAAGATATAAATAAATAGGCATGGTTCTCAATTGGCCCACCAATTAACCTTACTAACTTTAAAGCTTGTAAAGTAAGCTGTGAACTAATATAGTTTTATCTATAAGAATGGGCCACCAGCATATATATATTCAGTACAAACATACCCATGACATCACACATGTACTTCAATATATACACCCTCTTTGTTTATTTTTTATATATATATATATATATATATATATATATTTCTTTTCTTCCCATTAGCTGCCACCACTTCAAAAATTTGTATTTAATACCATACCCATGAATATATAAGAAATATGTCCAAACACTTCCAGATACTCCGTACCATGCATTTGTGAACAATTCTCATACTTGAAATGAATTGTTTATAAACATGAAATTTTTATTTTGTTTTCCAACGCAATTAAATAAATATATTTAAGCTCAAACACATATTAACAAGCTCATACTGATAATTAAAGAGTTAAAAAACTTCTTGCACATGACATATTATGTCACTAGACATTTTTAATGTATAAAGGTTTAATCTTTGAAAGAAAATGAGTGTTTTGAGTTTAACTTATTCGAGTTACCTATGAAGTCACGAATAGTGTTTTAATGACTGAAGATTGAATCTTTGAATGAAAATATCACAATAAAGGTACTTATTTTGTTACTAGACCTTTTTAATTTATAAAGATTGAATCTTTGAAAGAAAATGAGATTTTTGAGTTAAACTTATTCGAGTTCCCTGTAACATCCCAAAGAGTGTTTTAATGAGTAAAGATTGAATCTTTGAATGAAATTACCTTAATCAAAGTAGCTATTACATCACTAGACCTTTTTAATTTATAAAGATTGAGGTTTTGAAAAGAAATGAATGTTTCGTGTTAAAGTTATTCAAGTTCCCTTTGACGTCATGAAGAGTGTTTTAATGAGTAAAGATTGAATCTTCGAATGAAATTACCTCAATCAAGGTACCTATTCTGTCACTAAACCTTTTTAATGTATAAAGATTGAATCTTTGAAAGAATATGAGAGTTTTCAGTTCAACTTATTCGAGTTACCTATGAAGTTGCGAAGAGTGTTTTAATGACTAAAGATTGAATCTTTGAATGAAAATACCTCAATAAAGGTACTTATTTTGTTAGTAGACCTTTTCAATGTATAAAGATTGTATCTTTGAAAGAAAATGAGAGTTTTGAGTTAAACTTATTCATATTCCCTGTAACGTCCCAAAGAGTGTTTTAATGAGTAAATATTGAATCTTTGAATGTAATTACCTCAATCAAGGTAGCTATTACGTTACTAGAACTTTTTAATGTATAAAGATTGAATCTTTGGCAAAAAATAGGAGTTTTGAGTTTAATTTATTCGAGTTACCTATGAAGTCGCGAAGAGTGTTTTAAAGACTAAAGATTGAATCTTTGAACGAAAATACCTCAATAAAGGTACCTATTATGTTACTAGACCTTTTTAATGTCTAAAAATTGAATCTTTGGAATAAAATGAATGTTCTGAGTTTAACTTATTCGATTTACCTATGAAGTCGTGAACAGTGTTTTAATGACTAAATATTGAATCTTTGAATGAAAATACCTTAATAAAGGTACCTATTATGTTACTAGACCTTTTCATTCTATAAAGATTGAATCTTGGAAAGAAAATGATGGTTTTGAGTTAAACTTATTCGAGTTCCCTATGACATCCCGAAGAGTATTTCAATGTGTAAAGATTGAATCTTTGAATGAATTTACTTGAATCAAGGGACTTATTTTGTCCCAAGACCTTTTATATATAAAGATTGAATCTTTAAAATGAAATGACAGTAATGAGTTAAACCTATCAGAGTTCCCTATGACGTCCCGAATAGTGTTTTAATGCGTAAAGATTGAATCTTTGTACGAAATTACCTCAATAGAGGTACTTATTATGTCACTAGACCTTTTTAATGTATCAAGGATTAATCTTTGAAAGAAAATGAGAGTTTTGAGTTAACCATATTCGAGTTCCATGTGACGTCCCGAAGAGTGTTTTAAAGAATAGACATTGAATCTTTGCATGAAATTACCTCAATCAAGGTACCTATTATGTCACTAGACCTTTTTAAGGTATAAAGATTGAATATGTGTAAAGAAATACGAGTTTTGAGTTAAAGTTTTTTAAGTTCCATTTGACGTCACGAAGCGTGTTTTAATGAGTAAAGATTGAATCTTTGAACGAAATTATCTTAATCAATGCACCTATTATGTCAGTAGACATTTTTAATGTATAAAGATGGAATCATTGAAAAAAATAAGAGTATTGAGTTTAACTTATTCGAGTTACCTATGAAGTTGCGAAGAGTGTTTTAAAGACTAAAGATTGAATCTTCAAATGAAAATTCCCCAATAAAAGAACCTATGATGTTACTAGATCTTTTTGATGTATAAAGATTGAATCTTTGAAAGAAAATTAGAGTTTTGAGTTAAACTTATTCGAGTTCCTTTTGACATCTCGAAGAGTGTTTTAATGAATTAAAATTGAATCTTTGAATGAAATTACCTCAATTAAGGTACCTATTATGTCACTAGAACTTTTTATGGTATAAAGATTGAATCTTTGAAAAGAAATGAGAGTTTTGAAGTAAAGTTATTCGAGTTCCCTTTGAAGTCACGAAGAGTGTTTTAATGAGTAAAGATTGAATCTTTGATTGAAATTATCTCAATCAAGGTACTTATTATGTCACTAGACCTTTTTAATGTAAAAAGATTGAATCTTTGAAAAAAGTGCGAGTTTTGAGTTTAACTTATTCGAGTTACCTAAGATATCGCGAAGAGTGTTTTAAGGACTAAAGATTGAATCTTTGAATGAAAATACCTTAATAAAGTTACGTATTATATTACTAGACCTTTTCAATGTATAACGATTGAATCTTTGAAAGAAAATGAGAGTTTTGAGTTGAACTTATTCGAGTTCCCTGTGACGTCCCCAAGAGTGTTTTAATGAGTAAAGATTGAATCTATGAATGAAATTACCTCAATAGAGGTACTTATTATGCCAGTACAACCTTTTAAAGTATAAAGAATGAATCTTTGAAAGAAAATGAATATTTTGAGTTAAACTTATTCGAGTTCCCTGTAACCTCCCGAAGAGTTTATTAAAGAGGAAATATTGAATCTTTAAATGAAATTACCTCAATTAAGGTACCTGTTATGTCACAGGACCTTTTTAGTGTATAAAGATAGAATATTTGAAAAGAAATAGGAGTTTTGAGTTAAAGTTATTCGAGTTCTCTTTGACGTCACGAAGAGTGTTTTAATGAGTAAAGATTGAATCTTTGAACGAAATTATCTCAATCAAGGTACCTATTATGTCACTAGACCTTTTATTGTATAAAGATTGAATCTTTGAAAGAAAATGAGAGTATTGAGTTTAACTTATTCGAGTTACCAATGAAGTCCAGAAGAGTATTTTAATGACTAAAGATTGAATATTTGAATGAAAATTCCTCAATAAAGGAACCTATTATGTACTAGATCGTTTTAATGTATAAAGATTGAAGCTTTGAAAGAAAATTAGAGTTTTGAGTTAAACATATTTGAGTTCTCTAAGACATCCCGAAGACTGTTTTAATGATGAAAGATAGAATCTTTGAATGAAATTACCTCAATCAGGGTACCTATTATGTCACAAGATCATTTTAATGTATACAGATTGAATGTTTGAAAAGAAATGAGAGTTTTGAGTTAAAGTTATTCGAGTTCACTTTGATGTTACGAAGAGTGTTTTAGTGAGTGAAGATTGAATCTTCGAATGAAATTATCTCAATCAAGGAACCTATTATGTCATTAGACCTTTTTAATGTATAAAAATTGAATCTTTGAAAGAAAATGAGTGTTTGAGTTCAACTTATTTAAGTTACCTAAGAAGTCGCGAATACTGTTTTTATGACTGAAGATTGAATCTTTAAATGAAAATGAGAGTTTTGAGTTATGTTACTAGAGGTTTTTAATGTATAAAGATTGAATCTTGGAAAGAAAATGAGAGTTTTGAGTTAAACTTATTCGAGTTCCGTGTGACGTCCGATAAAGTGATAGAGGTACTTATTATGTCACTAGACCTTTGTAATATATAAAGATTGAATCTTTGAAAAGAAATGAGAGTTTGGTGTTAAAGTTATTCGAGTTCCCTTTGACGTCACGAAGAGTGTTTTATTGAGTAAAGATTGAATTTTTGAATGAAATTACCTCAATGAAGTTACCAATTATGTCACTAGACCTTTTTAATGTTTTAAGATTGAATCTTAGAAAAGAAATAAGAGTTTGGAGTTAAAGTTATTCGAGTTCCCTTTGAAGTCATGAAGAGGGTTTTAATGAATAAAGATTGAATTTTTGAGTGAAATTATCTTAATCAAGGTAGCTATTACGTTACTAGACCTTTTTAACGTATAAAGATTGAATCTTTGAAAGAAAATAAGAGTTTTGAGTTAAACTTAATTGAGTTACCTATGAAGTCGTGAAGAGTGTTTTAATGATTGAAGATTGAATCTTTGAATGAAAATACCTCAATAAAGGTACCTATTTTGTTATAAGACCTTTTTAATGTTTAAAATTGAATCTTTGAAAAAAATGAGAGTTTTGAGTTAAACTTGATCGAGTTCCCTGTGACGTACTGAAGAGTATTTTAATGAGTAAAGATTGAATCATTGGATGAAATTACCTCAATCAAGTTACCTATTATGTCACTAGACCTCTTTAAGTTATAAAGATTCAATCTTGGAAAAGAAATGAGAGTTTTGAGTTAAAGTTATTCGAGTTCCCTTTGACGTCACGAAGAGTGTTTTAATAGGTAAAGATTGAATCTTTGAACGAAATTACCACAATAAAGGTTCCTATTATACCACTAGACCTTTGTAATGTATAAAGCTTGAATCTTTGAAAGAAATTGAGTGTTTTGAGTTTAACTTATTCGAGTTACCTATGAAGTCGCGAAGAGTGTTTTAATGACTGAAGATTGAATTTTTAAATGAAAATACCATAATAAAGGTACCTATTTTGTTACTAGACCTTTTTAATGTATAAAAATAAAATCTTTCGAATAAAATGATAGTTCTGAGTTTAACTTATTCAATTTACCTATGAAGTCGTGAACAGTGTTTTAATGACTAAATATTGAATCTTTGAATAAAAATACCTTAATAAAGGTACCTATTATGTTACTAGACCTTTTTAATGTATAAAGATTGAATCTTGGAAAGAAAATGACTGCTTTGAGTTAAACTTATTCGAGTTCCCTATGACATCCCGATGAGTATTTCAATGAGTAAAGATTGAATCTTTGAATGAAATTACCTGAATCAGGGGACTTATTTTGTCCCAGGACCTTTTATATATAAAGATTGAATCTTTAAAAAGAAATGAGCGTTATGAGTTAAACCTTTCTGAGTTCCCTATGACATCCCGAATAGTGTTTTAACGCGTAAAGATTGAATCTTTGTATGAAATTACCTCAATAGAGGTACTTATTATGTCACTAGACTTTTTTAATGTATAAAGGTTTAATCTTTGAAAGAAAATGAGAGTTTTGAGTTAAACATATTCGAGTTCCCTGTGACGTCCCGAAGAGTGTTTTAAAGAGTAAATATTGAATCTTAGAATGAAATTACCTCAACCAAGGTACCTATTATGTCACTAGACCTTTTTAATGTATAAAGATTGAATATTTGTAAAGAAATACGAGTTTTGAGTTAAAGTTATTTCAGTTCCCTTTGACGTCACGAAGCGTGTTTTAATAAGTAAAGATTGAATCTTTGAACGAAATTATCTCAATCAATATACCTATTATGTCAGTAGACCTTTTTAATGTATTAAGATGGAATCTTTGAAAAAAATGAGAGTATTGAGTTTAACTTATTCGAGTTACCTATGAAGTTGCGAAGAGTGTTTTAATGACTAAAGATTAAATCTTCAAATGAAAATTCCCAAACAAAGGAACCTATTATGTTACCAGATCTTTTTGATGTATAAAGATTGAATCTTTGAAAGAAAATTAGAGTTTTGAGTTAAACTTATTCGAGTTCCTTTCGACATCCCGAAGAGTGTTTTAATGAATAAAGATTGAATCTTTGAATGAAATTATCTAAATTTAGGTACCTATTATGTCACTAGATCTTTTTGATGTATAAAGATTGAATCTTTGAAAGAAAATTAGAGTTTTGAGTTAAACTTATTCAAGTTCCTTTTGACATCCTGAAGAGTGTTTTAATGAATAAAGATTGAATCTTTGAATGAAATTACCTCAATTTAGGTACTTATTATGTCACTAGAACTTTTTATTGTACAAAGAGTGAATCTTTGAAAAGAAAGGAGAGTTTTGAGTTAAAGTTATTCGAGTTCCCTTTGAAGTCACAAAGAGTGTTTTAATGAGTAAAGATTGAATCTTTGATTGAAATTATCTTAATCAAAGTACTTATTATGTCACTAGACTTTTTTAATGTAAAAAGATTGAATCTGTGAAAAAAATGCGAATTTTGAGTTTAACTTATTCGAGTTTCCTAAGATATCGCGAAGAGTGTTTTAATGACTAAAGATTGAATCTTTGTAAGAAATTACCTCAATAGAGGTACTTATTATGTCACTAGACCTTTTTAATGTATAAAGGATTAATCTTTGAAAGAAAATGAGAGTTTTGAGTTAACCATATTCGAGTTCCATGTGACGTCCCGAAGAGTGTTTTAAAGAATAGACATTGAATCTTTGCATGAAATTACCTCAATCAAGGTACCTATTATGTCACTAGACCTTTTTAAGGTATAAAGATTGAATATTTGTAAAGAAATACGAGTTTTGAGTTAAAGTTTTTTGATTTCCCTTTGACGTCACGAAGCGTGTTTTAATGAGTAAAGATTGAATCTTTGAACGAAATTATCTTAATCAATGCACCTATTATGTCAGTAGACCTTTTTAATGTATAAAGATGGAATCATTGAAAAAAATAAGAGTATTGAGTTTAACTTATTCGAGTTACCTATGAAGTTGCGAAGAGTGTTTTAAAGACTAAAGATTGAATCTTCAAATGAAAATTCCCCAATAAAAGAACCTATGATGTTACTAGATCTTTTTGATGTATAAGATTGAATCTTTAAAAGAAAATTAGAGTTTTGAGTTAAACTTATTCGAGTTCTTTTTGACATCCCGAAGAGTGTTTTAATGAATTAAAATTGAATCTTTGAATGAAATTACCTCAATTAAGGTACCTATTATGTCACTAGAACTTTTTATGGTATAAAGATTGAATCTTTGAAAAGAAATGAGAGTTTTGAAGTAAAGTTATTCGAGTTCCCTTTGAAGTCACGAAGAGTGTTTTAATGAGTGAAGATTGAATCTTTGATTGAAATTATTTCAATCAAGGTACTTATTATGTCACTAGACATTTTTAGTGTAAAAAGATTGAATCTTTGAAAAAAGTGCGAGTTTTGAGTTTAACTTATTCGAGTTACCTAAGATATCGCGAAGAGTGTCTTAATGACTAAAGATTGAATCTTTGAATGAAAATACCTTAATAAAGTTACGTATTATATTACTAGACCTTTTCAATGTATAAAGATTGAATCTTTGAAAGAAAATGAGAGTTTTGAGTTGAACTTATTCGAGTTCCCTGTGACGTCCCCAAGAGTGTTTTAATGAGTAAAGATTGAATCTATGAATGAAATTACCTCAATAGAGGTACTTATTATGCCAGTACAACCTTTTAAAGTATAAAGATTGAATCTTTGAAAGAAAATGAATGTTTTGAGTTAAACTTATTCGAGTTCCCTGTAACGTCCCGAAGAGTTTATTAAAGAGTAAATATTGAATCTTTAAATGAAATTACCTCAATTAAGGTACCTGTTATGTCACAGGACCTTTTTAGTGTATAAAGATAGAATATTTGAAAAGAAATAGGAGTTTTGAGTTAAAGTTATTCGAGTTCTCTTTGACGTCACGAAGAGTGTTTTAATGAGTAAAGATTGAATCTTTGAACGAAATTATCTCAATCAAGGTACCTATTATGTCACTAGACCTTTTAATGTATAAAGATTGAATCTTTGAAAGAAAATGAGAGTATTGAGTTTAACTTATTCGAGTTACCTATGAAGTCTAGAAGAGTATTTTAATGACTAAAGATTGAATATTTGAATGAAAATTCCTCAATAAAGGAACCTATTATGTACTAGATCGTTTTAATGTATAAAGATTGAAGCTTTGAAAGAAAATTAGAGTTTTGAGTTAAACATATTTGAGTTCTCTAAGACGTCCCGAAGACTGTTTTAATGATGAAAGATAGAATCTTTGAATGAAATTACCTCAATCAGGGTACCTATTATGTCACAAGATCATTTTAATGTATACAGATTGAATGTTTGAAAAGAAATGAGAGTTTTGAGTTAAAGTTATTCGAGTTCACTTTGATGTTACGAAGAGTGTTTTAGTGAGTGAAGATTGAATCTTCGAATGAAATTATCTCAATCAAGGAACCTATTATGTCATTAGACCTTTTTAATGTATAAAAATTGAATCTTTGAAAGAAAATGAGTGTTTGAGTTTAACTTATTTAAGTTACCTAAGAAGTCGCGAATACTGTTTTTATGACTGAAGATTGAATCTTTAAATGAAAATGAGAGTTTTGAGTTATGTTACTAGAGGTTTTTAATGTATAAAGATTGAATCTTGGAAAGAAAATGAGAGTTTTGAGTTAAACTTATTCGAGTTCCGTGTGACGTCCGATAAAGTGATAGAGGTACTTATTATGTCACTAGACCTTTGTAATATATAAAGATTGAATCTTTGAAAAGAAATGAGAGTTTGGTGTTAAAGTTATTCGAGTTCCCTTTGACGTCACGAAGAGTGTTTTATTGAGTAAAGATTGAATTTTTGAATGAAATTACCTCAATGAAGGTACCTATTATGTCACTAGACCTTTTTAATGTTTTAAGATTGAATCTAAGAAAAGAAATAAGAGTTTGGAGTTAAAGTTATTCGAGTTCCCTTTGAAGTCATGAAGAGGGTTTTAATGAGTAAAGATTGAATTTTTGAGTGAAATTATCTTAATCAAGGTAGCTATTACGTTACTAGACCTTTTTAACGTATAAAGATTGAATCTTTAAAAGAAAATAAGAGTTTTGAGTTAAACTTAATTGAGTTACCTATGAAGTCGTGAAGAGTGTTTTAATGATTGAAGATTGAATCTTTGAATGAAAATACCTCAATAAAGGTACCTATTTTGTTATAAGACCTTTTTAATGTTTAAAATTGAATCTTTGAAAAAAATGAGAGTTTTGAGTTAAACTTGATCGAGTTCCCTGTGACGTACTGAAGAGTGTTTTAATGAGTAAAGATTGAAACATTGGATGAAATTACCTCAATCAAGGTACCTATTATGTCACTAGACCTCTTTAATGTATAAAGATTCAATCTTTGAAAAGAAATGAGAGTTTTGAGTTAAAGTTATTCGAGTTCCCTTTGACGTCACGAAGAGTATTTTAATGAGTAAAGATTGAATCTTTGAACGAAATTACCACAATAAAGGTTCCTATTATACCACTAGACCTTCGTAATGTATAAAGCTTGAATCTTTGAAAGAAATTGAGTGTTTTGAGTTTAACTTATTCGAGTTACCTATGAAGTCGCGAAGAGTGTTTTAATGACTGAAGATTGATTTTTTAAATGAAAATACCATAATAAAGGTACCTATTTTGTTACTAGACCTTTTTAATGTATAAAAATAAAATCTTTCGAATAAAATGATAGTTCTGAGTTTAACTTATTCAATTTACCTATGAAGTCGTGAACAGTTTTTTAATGACTAAATATTGAATCTTTGAATAAAAATACCTTAATAAAGGTACCTATTATGTTATTAGACCTTTTTAATGTATAAAGATTGAATCTTGGAAAGAAAATGACTGTTTTGAGTTAAACTTATTCGAGTTCCCTATGACATCCCGACGAGTATTTCAATGAGTAAAGATTGAATCTTTGAATGAAATTACCTGAATCAGGGGACTTATTTTGTCCCAGGACCTTTTATATATAAAGATTGAATCTTTAAAAAGAAATGAGCGTTATGAGTTAAACCTTTCCGAGTTCCCTATGACATCCCGAATAGTGTTTTAACGCGTAAAGATTGAATCTTTGTATGAAATTTCCTCAATAGAGGTACTTATTATGTCACTAGACTTTTTTAATGTATAAAGTTTTAATCTTTGAAAGAAAATGAGAGTTTTGAGTTAAACATATTCGAGTTCCCTGTGACGTCCCGAAGAGTGTTTTAAAGACTAAATATTGAATCTTAGAATGAAATTACCTCAACCAAGGTACCTATTATGTCACTAGACCTTTTTAATGTATAAAGATTGAATATTTGTAAAGAAATACGAGTTTTGAGTTAAAGTTATTTCAGTTCCCTTTGACGTCACGAAGCGTGTTTTAATAAGTAAAGATTGAATCTTTAAACGAAATTATCTCAATCAATATACCTATTATGTCAGTAGACCTTTTTAATGTATTAAGATGGAATCTTTGAAAAAAATGAGAGTATTGAGTTTAACTTATTCGAGTTACCTATGAAGTTGCGAAGAGTGTTTTAATGACTAAAGATTAAATCTTCAAATGAAAATTCCCAAACAAAGGAACCTATTATGTTACTAGATCTTTTTGATGTACAAAGATTGAATCTTTGAAAGAAAATTAGAGTTTTGAGTTCAACTTATTCGAGTTCCTTTCGACATCCCGAAGAGTGTTTTAATGAATAAAGATTGAATCTTCGAATGAAATTACCTCAATTTAGGTACCTATTATGTCACTAGATCTTTTTGATGTATAAAGATTGAATCTTTGAAAGAAAATTAGAGTTTTGAGTTAAACTTATTCGAGTTCCTTTTGACATCCTGAAGAGTGTTTTAATGAATAAAGATTGAATCTTTGAATGAAATTACCTCAATTTAGGTACTTATTATGTCACTAGAACTTTTTATTGTACAAAGAGTGAATCTTTGAAAAGAAATGAGAGTTTTGAGTTAAAGTTATTCGAGTTCCCTTTGAAGTCACAAAGAGTGTTTTAATGAGTAAAGATTGAATCTTTGATTGAAATTATCTTAATCAAAGTACTTATTATGTCACAAGACCTTTTTAATGTAAAAAGATTGAATCTGTGAAAAAAATGCGAATTTTGAGTTTAACTTATTCGAGTTACCTAAGATATCGCGAAGAGTGTTTTATTGACTAAAGATTGAATCTTTGTACGAAATTACCTCAATAGAGGTACTTATTATATCCTTAGACCTTTTTAATGTATAAAGGATTAATCTTTGAAAAAAAATGAGAGTTTTGAGTTAACCATATTCGAGTTCCATGTGACATCTCGAAGAGTGTTTTAAAGAATAGATATTGAATCTTTGCATGAAATTACCTCAATCAAGGTACCTATTATGTCACTAGACCTTTTTAAGGTATAAAGATTGAATATTTGTAAAGAAATACGAGTTTTGAGTTAAAGTTTTTTGAGTTCCCTTTGACGTCACGAAGTGTGTTTTAATGAGTAAAGATTGAATCTTTGAACGAAATTATCTTAATCAATGCACCTATTATGTCAGTAGACCTTTTTAATGTATAAAGATGGAATCATTGAAAAAAATAAGAGTATTGAGTTTAACTTATTCGAGTTACCTATGAAGTTGCGAAGAGTGTTTTAAAGACTAAAGATTGAATCTTCAAATGAAAATTCCCCAATAAAAGAACCTATGATGTTACTAGATCTTTTTGATGTATAAAGATTGAATCTTTAAAAGAAAATTAGAGTTTTGAGTTAAACTTATTCGAGTTCCTTTTGACATCCCGAAGAGTGTTTTAATAAATTAAAATTGAATCTTTGAATGAAATTACCTCAATTAAGGTACCTATTATGTCACTAGAACTTTTTATGGTATAAAGATTGAATCTTTGAAAAGACATGAGAGTTTTGAAGTAAAGTTATTCGAGTTCCCTTTGAAGTGACGAAGAGTGTTTTAATGAGTAAAGATTGAATCTTTGATTGAAATTATCTCAATCAAGGTACTTATTATGTCACTAGACCTTTTTAATGTAAAAAGATTGAATTTTTGAAAAAAGTGTGAGTTTTGAGTTTAACTTATTCGAGTTACCTAAGATATCGCGAAGAGTGTTTTAATGACTAAAGATTGAATCTTTGAATGAAAATACCTTAATAAAGTTACGTATTATATTACTAGACCTTTTCAATGTATAAAGATTGAATCTTTGAAAGAAAATGAGAGTTTTGAGTTGAACTTATTCGAGTTCCCTGTGACGTCCCCAAGAGTGTTTTAATGAGTAAAGATTGAATCTATGAATGAAATTACCTCAATAGAGGTACTTATTATGCCAGTACAACCTTTTAAAGTATAAAGATTGAATCTTTGAAAGAAAATGAATGTTTTGAGTTAAACTTATTCGAGTTCCCTGTAACGTCCCGAAGAGTTTATTAAAGAGTAAATATTGAATCTTTAAATGAAATTACCACAATTAAGGTACCTGTTATGTCACAGGACCTTTTTAGTGTATAAAGATAGAATATTTGAAAAGAAATAAGAGTTTTGAGTTAAAGTTATTCGAGTTCTCTTTGACGTCACGAAGAGTGTTTTAATGAGTAAATATTGAATCTTTGAACGAAATTATCTCAATCAAGGTGCCTATTATGTCACTAGACCTTTTAATGTATAAAGATTGAATCTTTGAAAGAAAATGAGAGTATTGAGTTTAACTTATTCGATTTACCTATGAAGTCCAGAAGAGTATTTTAATGACTAAAGATTGAATATTTGAATGAAAATTCCTCAAAAAAGGAACCTATTATGTACTAGATCGTTTTAATGTATAAAGATTGAAGCTTTGAAAGAAAATAAGAGTTTTGAGTTAAACATATTTGAGTTCTCTAAGATGTCCCGAAGACTGTTTTAATGACGAAAGATATAATCTTTGAATGAAATTACCTCAATCAGGGTACCTATTATGTCACAAGATCATTTTAATGTATACAGATTGAATGTTTGAAAAGAAATGAGAGTTTTGAGTTAAAGTTATTCGAGTTCACTTTGATGTTACGAAGAGTGTTTTAGTGAGTGAAGATTGAATCTTCGAATGAAATTATCTCAATCAAGGAACCTATTATGTCATTAGACCTTTTTAATGTATAGAAATTGAATCTTTGAAAGAAAATGAGTGTTTGAGTTCAACTTATTTAAGTTACCTAAGAAGTCGCGAATACAGTTTTTATGACTGAAGATTGAATCTTTAAATGAAAATGAGAGTTTTGGGTTATGTTACTAGAGGTTTTTAATGTATAAAGATTGAATCTTGGAAAGAAAATGAGAGTTTTGAGTTAAACTTATTCGAGTTCCGTGTGACGTCCGTAAAGTGATAGAGGTACTTATTATGTCACTAGACCTTTGTAATATATAAAGATTGAATCTTTGAAAAGAAATGAGAGTTTGGTGTTAAAGTTATTCGAGTTCCCTTTGACGTCACGAAGAGTGTTTGGTTGAGTAAAGATTGAATTTTTGAATGAAATTACCTCAATGAAGGTACCTATTATGTCACTAGACCTTTTTAATGTTTTAAGATTGAATCTTAGAAAAGAAATAAGAGTTTGGAGTTAAAGTTATTCGAGTTCCCTTTGAAGTCATGAAGAGGGTTTTAATGAGTAAAGATTGAATTTTTGAGTGAAATTATCTTAATCAAGGTAGCTATTACGTTACTAGACCTTTTTAACGTATAAAGATTGAATCTTTGAAAGAAAATAAGAGTTTTGAGTTAAACTTAATTGAGTTACCTATGAAGTCGTGAAGAGTGTTTTAATGATTGAAGATTGAATCTTTGAATGAAAATACCTCAATAAAGGTACCTATTTTGTTATAAGACCTTTTTAATGTTTAAAATTGAATCTTTGAAAAAAATGAGAGTTTTGAGTTAAACTTGATCGAGTTCCCTGTGACGTACTGAAGGGTGTTTTAATGAGTAAAGATTGAATCACTAGATGAAATTACCTCAATCAAGGTACCTATTATGTCACTAGACCTCTTTATTGTATAAAGATTCAATCTTTGAAAAGAAATGAGAGTTTTGAGTTAAAGTTATTCGAGTTCCCTTTAACGTCACGAAGAGTGTTTTAATGAGTAAAGATTGAATCTTTGAACGAAATTACCACAATAAAGGTTCCTATTATACCACTAGAACTTTGTAATGTATAATGCTTGAATCTTTGAAAGAAAATGAGTGTTTTGAGTTTAACTTATTCGAGTTACCTATGAAGTCGCGAAGAGTGTTTTAATGACTGAAGATTGAATTTTTAAATGAAAATACCATAATAAAGGTACCTATTTTGTTACTAGACCTTTTTAATGTATAAAAATAAAATCTTTCGAATAAAATGATAGTTCTGAGTTTAACTTATTCAATTTACCTATGAAGTCGTGAACAGTGTTTTAATGACTAAATATTGAATCTTTGAATAAAAATACCTTAATAAAGGTACCTATTATGTTACTAGACCTTTTTAATGTATAATGATTGAATCTTGGAAAGAAAATGACTGTTTTGAGTTAAACTTATTCGAGTTCCCTATGACATCCCGACGAGCATTTCTATGAGTAAAGATTGAATCTTTGAATGAAATTACCTGAATCAGGGGACTTATTTTGTCCCAGGACCTTTTATATATAAAGATTGAATCTTTAAAAAGAAATGAGCGTTATGAGTTAAAACTTTCCGAGTTCCCTATGACATCCCGAATAGTGTTTTAACGCGTAAAGATTGAATCTTTGTATGAAATTACCTCAATAGAGGTACTTATTATGTCACTAGACTTTTTAAATGTATAAAGGTTTATTCTTTGAAAGAAAATGAGAGTTTTGAGTTAAACATATTCGAGTTCCCTGTGACGTCTCGAAGAGTGTTTTAAAGAGTAAATATTGAATCTTAGAATGAAATTACCTCAACCAAGGTACCTATTATGTCACTAGACCTTTTTAATGTATAAAGATTGAATATTTGTAAAGAAATACGAGTTTTGAGTTAAAGTTATTTCAGTTCCCTTTGACATCACGAAGAGTGTTTTAATAAGTAAAGATTGAATCTTTGAACGAAATTATCTCAATCAATATACCTATTATGTCAGTAGACCTTTTTAATGTATTAAGATGGAATCTTTGAAAAAAATGAGAGTATTGAGTTTAACTTATTCGAGTTACCTACGAAGTTGCTAAGAGTGTTTTAATGACTAAAGATTAAATCTTCAAATGAAAATTCCCAAACAAAGGAACCTATTATGTTACCAGATCTTTTTAATGTATAAAGATTGAATCTTTGAAAGAAAATTAGAGTTTTGAGTTAAACTTATTCGAGTTCCTTTCGACATCCCGAAGAGTGTTTTAATGAATAAAGATTGAATCTTTGAATGAAATTACCTCAATTTAGGTACCTATTATGTCACTAGATCTTTTTGATGTATAAAGATTGAATCTTTGAAAGAAAATTAGAGTTTTGAGTTAAACTTTTTCGAGTTCCTTTTGACATCCTGAAGAGTGTTTTAATGAATAAAGATTGAATCTTTGAATGAAATTACCTCAATTTAGGTACTTATTATGTCACTAGAACTTTTTATTGTACAAAGAGTGAATCTTTGAAAAGAAATGAGAGTTTTGAGTTAAAGTTATTCGAGTTCCCTTTGAAGTCACAAAGAGTGTTTTAATGAGTAAAGATTGAATCTTTGATTGAAATTATCTTAATTAAAGTACTTATTATGTCACTAGACCTTTTTAATGTAAAAAGATTGAATCTGTGAAAAAAATGCGAATTTTGAGTTTAACTTATTCGAGTTACCTAAGATATCGCGAAGAGTGTTTTAATGACTAAAGATTGAATCTTTGAATGAAAATACCTTAATAAAGTGACGTATTATGTTACTAGACCTTTTTAATGTATAAAGATTGAATCTTTGAAAAGAAATGAGAGTTTGGAGTTAAAGTTATTCGAGTTACCTTTGACGTCACAAAGAGTGTTTTATTGAGTAATGGAATTTTTGAATAAAATTACCTCAATCACGGTACCTATTATGTCACTACAACTTTTTAATGTATTAAGATTTAATCTTAGAAAAGAAATGAGAGTTTGGAGTTAAAGTTATTCGAGTTCCCTTTGAAGTCACGAAGAGGGTTTTAATGAGTAAAGATTGAATTTTTGAATGAAATTATCTTAATCAAGGTAGCTATTATGTTACTAGACCTTTCTAATGTATAAAGATTGAATCTTTGAAAGAAAATGAGAGTTTTAAGTTCAACTTAATCGAGTAGCCTATGAAGTCGCGAAGAGTGTTTTAATGACTGAAAATTGAATCTTTGAATGAAAATACTTCAATAAAGGTACCTATTTTATTATTAGACCTTTTTAATATATAAAGATTGAATCTTTGAAAAAAATGAGACTTTTTGAGTTAAACTTAATCGAGTTCCCTGTGACGTACTAAAGTGTGTTTTAATGAGTAAAGATTGAATCATTGTATGAAATTACCTCAATCAAGGTACTTATTATGTCACTAGACCTCTTTAATGTATAAAGATTGAATCTTTGAAAATAATTGAGAGTTTTGAGTTAAAGTTATTCGAGTTCCCTTTGACGTCACGAAGAGTGTTTTAATGAGTAAAGATTGAATCTTTGAATGAAATTACCTCAATCAAGGTACCTATTATACCACTAAACCTTTGTAATGTATAAAGATTGAATCTTTGAAAGAAAATGAGTGTTTTAAGTTTAACTTATTCGAGTTACCAACGAAGTCGCGAAGAGTGTTTTCATGACTGAATATTGAATCTTTGAATGAAAATATCACAGAAAAGGTACCTATTTTGTTACTAGACTTTTTTAATGTATAAAGATTAAATCTTGGAAAGAAAATGAGATTTTTGAGTTAAACTTATTCGAGTTCCCCGTAACGTCTCGAATAGTGTTTTAATGAGTAAAGATTGAATCTTCAAATGAAATTACCTCAATCAAGGTAGCTATTACATCACTAGACCTTTTTAATTTATAAAGATTGAAGTTTTGAAAAGAAATGAGTGTTTTGAGTTAAAGTTACTCAAGTTCCCTTTGACGTCACGAAGGGTGTTTTAATGGGTAAAGATTGAATATTTGAATGAAATTACCTCAATCAAGGTTCCTATTCTATCACTAATGCTTTTTAATGTATAAAGATTAAATCTTTGAAAGAACATGAGAGTTTTGAGTTCTACTTATTCGTGTTACCTATGAAGTTGCGAAGAATGTTTTAATGACTAAAGATTGAATCTTTGAATGAAAATACCTCAATAAAGGTACCTATTATGTTACCTGGCCTTTTTAATGTCTAAAGATTGAATCTTTGGAATAAAATGATAGTTCTGAGTTTAACTTATTCGATTTACCTATGAAGTCGTGAACAGTGTTTTAATGACTAAATATTGAATCTTTGAATGAAAAAAGCTTAATAAAGGTACCTATTATGTTACTACACCTTTTTAATGTATAAAGATTGAATCTTGGAAAGAAAAAGACCATTTTTAGTTAAACTTATTCGAGTTCCCTATGGCATCCCGAAGAGTATTTCAATGAGTAAAGAATGAATCTTTGAATGAAATTACCTGAATCAAGGGACTTATTTTGTCCCAGGACCTTTTATATATAATGATTGAATCTTTGAATGAAAATACCTTAATAAAGGTACATATTATGTTACTAGACCTTTTTAATGTATAAAGATTGAATCTTGGAAAGAAAATGACCATTTTGAGTTAAACTTATTCGAGTTCCCTATGACATCCCAAAGAGTATTTCAATGAGTAAAGATTGAATCTTTGAATGAAATTACCTGAATCAAGGGACTTATTTTGTCCTGGGACCTTTTATATATAAAGATTGAATCTTTAAAAAAAAATGAGCGTTATGAGTTAAACCTATCCGAGTTCCCTATGACGTCCCGAATAGCGTTTTAATGCGTAAAGATTGAATCTTTATATGAAATTACCTCAATAGAGGTACTTATTATGTCACTAGACCTTTTTAATGTATAAAGGTTTAATCTTTGAAAGAAAATGAGAGTTTTGAGTTAAACATATTCGAGTTCCCTATGACGTCCCGAAGAGTATTTTAAAGAGTAA
Organism: Cornus florida; assembly: GCF_030987335.1. Classification (NCBI taxonomy): domain Eukaryota; kingdom Viridiplantae; phylum Streptophyta; class Magnoliopsida; order Cornales; family Cornaceae; genus Cornus; species Cornus florida. The sequence goes on along the minus strand of NW_026775573.1, from coordinate 96,110,770 downwards.
ATAATGAATCTTTGAATGAAATTACCTCAATCAAGGTACCTATTATGTCACTAGACCTTTTTAATGTATAAAGGTTGAATGTTTGTAAAGAAATACGAGTTTTGAGTTAAAGTTACTTGAGTTTCCTTTGACGTCACGAAGCGTGTTTTAATGAGTAAAGATTGAATCTTTGAACGAAATTATCTCAATCAATGTGCCTATTATGTTAGTAGACCTTTTTAATGTATAAAGATGGAATCTTTGAAAAAAATGAGCCTAATGAGTTTAACTTATTCGAGTTACCAATGACGTTATGAAGAGTGTTTTAATGACTAAAGATTGAATCTTTAAATGAAAATTCCCCAATAAAGGAACCTATTATGTTACTAGATCTTTTTGATGTATAAAGATTGAATGTTTGAAAGAAAATTAGAGTTGTTAGTTAAACTTATTCGAGTTCCTTTTGACATCCCGAAGAGTGTTTTAATGAATAAAGATTTAATCTTTGAATGAAATTACCTCAATTAAGGTACCTATTATGTCACTAGAACTTTTTATTGTATAAAGATTGAATCTTTGAAAAGAAATGAGAGTTTTGAGTTAAAGTTATTCGAGTTCCCTTTGAAGTCACGAAGTGTGTTTTAATGAGTAAAGATTGAATCTTTGATTGAAATTATCTTAATCAAGGTACTTATTATGTCACTAGACCTTTTTAATGTAAAAATATTGAATCTGTTAAAAAAATGCGAGTTTTGAGTTTAACTTATTCGAGTTGCCTAAGATATCGCGAAGAGTGTTTTAATGACTAAAGAATGAATCTCTGAATGAAAATACCTTAATAAAGTTACGAATTACTTTAGTAGACCTTTTTAATGTATAAAAATTGAATCTTTGAAAAGAAATGAGAGTTTGGAGTTAAAGTTATTCGAGTTCCCCTTGACGTCACGAAGAGTGTTTTATTGAGTAAAGATTGAATTTTTGGATTAAATTACCTTTTTATTGTATTATGATTTAATCTTAGGAAAGAAATGAGAGTTTGGAGTTAAAGTTATTCGAGTTCCCTTTGAAGTCACGAAGAGGGTTTTAATGAGTAAAGATTGAATTTATGATTGAAATTATCTTAATCAAGGTAGCTATTATGTTACTTAACCTTTCTAATGTATAAAGATTGAATCTTTGAAAGAAAATTAGAGTTTTGAGTTCAACTTATTCGAGTTGCCTACGAAGTCGCGAAGAGGTTTTAATGACTGAAGATTGAATCTTTGAATGAAGATACCATAATAAAGGTACCTATTTAGTTATTAGACCTTTTTAATGTATAAAGATTGAAACTTTGAAAAAAATGAGAGTTTTGAGTTAAACTTGATCGAGTTCTCTGTGACGTACTGAAGAGTGTGTTAATGAGTAAAGATTGAATCATTGTATGAAATTACCTCAATTAAGGTACCTATTATACCACTAGACCTCTTTAATGTATAAAGATTCAATCTTTGAAAAGAAATGAGAGTTTTGAGTTAAAGTTATTCGAGTTCCCTTTGACGTCATGAAGAGTGTTTTAATGAGTAAAGATTGAATATTTGAATGAAACTACCTTAATCAAGGTGCCTATTATACCACTAAACCTTTGTAATGTATAAAGATTGAATCTTTGAAAGAAAATGAGTGTTTTGAGTTTAACTTATTCGAGTTACCAACGAAATAGCGAAGAGTGTTTTAATGACTGAAGATTGAATCTTTGAATGAAAATATCACAGTAAAGGTACCTATTTTGTTACTAGACTTTTTTAATGTATAAAGATTGAATCTTGGAAAGAAAATGAGATTTTCGAGTTAAACTTATTCGAGTTCCCCGTAACGTCTCGAAGACTGTTTTAATGAGTAAAGATTGAATCTTCGAATGAAATTACCTCAATCAAGGTAGCTATTATATCACTAAACCTTTTTAATTTATAAAGATTGAAGTTTTGAATAGAAATGATTGTTTCGAGTTAAAGTTATTCAAGTTCCCTTTGACGTCACGAAGAGTGTTTTAATGAGTAAAGACTGAATATTTGAATGAAATTACCTCAATCAAGGTTCCTATTCTGTCACTAATGCTTTTTAATGTATAAAGATTAAATCTTTGAAAGAACATGAGAGTTTTAAGTTCCACTTATTCGTGTTACCTATGAAGTTGCGAAGAGTGTTTTAATGACTAAAGATTGAATCTTTGAATGAAAATACCTCAATAAAGGTACCTATTATGTTACCTGACCTTTTTAATGTCTAAAGATTGAATCTTTGGAATAAAATGATAGTTCTGAGTTTAACTTATTCGATTTACCTATGAAGTCGTGAACAGTGTTTTAATGACTAAATATTGAATCTTTGAATGAAAAAAAGCTTAATAAAGGTACCTATTATGTTACTACACCTTTTTAATGTATAAAGATTGAATCTTGGAAAGAAAATGACCATTTTGAGTTAAACTTATTCGAATTCCCTATGACATCCCGAAGAGTATTTCAATAAGTAAAGATTGAATCTTTGAATGAAATTACCTGAATCAAGGGACTTATTTTGTCCTAGGACCTTTTATATAAAAAGATTGAATCTTTAAAAAGAAATGAGCGTTATGAGTTAAACCTATCCGAGTTCCCTATGACGTCCCGAATAGTGTTTTAATGCGTAAAGATTGAATCTTTGTATGAAATTACCTCAATAGAGGTACTTATTATATCACTAGACCTTTTTAATGTATAAAAGTTTAATCTTTGAAAGAAAATGAGAGTTTTGAGTTAAACATATTCGAGTTCCCTGTGACGTCCTGAAGAGTGTTTTAAAGAGTAAATATAGAATCTTTGAATGAAATTACCTCAATCAAGGTATCTATTATGTCACTAGACATTTTTCATGTATAAAGGTTGAATGTTTGTAAAGAAATACGAGTTTTGAGTTAAAGTTACTTGAGTTCCCTTTGACATCACGAAGCATGTTTTAATGAGTAAAGATTGAATCTTTGAACGAAATTATCTCAATCAATGTGCCTATTATGTCAGTAGACCTTTTTAATGTATAAAGATGGAATCTTTGAAAAAAATGAGCGTATTGAGTTTAACTTATTCGGGTTACCAATGAAGTTACGAAGAGCGTTTTAATGACTAAAGATTGAATCTTTAAATGAAAATTCCCCAATAAAGGAACCTATTATGTTATTAGATCTTTTTGATGTATAAAGATTGAATGTTTGAAAGAAAATTAGAGTTTTGAGTTAAACTTATTCGAGTTCCTTTTGACATCCCGAAGAGTGTTTTAATGAATAAAGATTGAATCTTTGAATGAAATTACCTCAATTAAGGTACCTATTATGTCACTAGAACTTTTTATTGTATAAAGATTGAATCTTTGAAAAGAAATGAGAGTTTTGAGTTAAAGTTATTCGAGTTCCCTTTGAAGTCACGAAGTGTGTTTCAATGAGTAAAGATTGAATCTTTGATTGAAATTATCTTAATCAAGGTACTTATTATGTCACTAGACCTTTTTAATGTAAAAAGATTGAATCTGTGAAAAAACATGCGAGTTTTGAGTTTAACTTATTCGAGTTACCTAAGATATCGCGCAGAGTGTTTTAATGACTAAAGATTGAATCTCTGAATGAAAATACCTTAATAAAGTTACGTATTATTTTAGTAGACCTTTTTAATGTTTAAAGATTGAATCTTTGAAAAGAAATGAGAGTTTGGAGTTAAAGTTATTCGAGTTCCCCTTGACGTCATGAAGAGTGTTTTATTGAGTAAAGATTGAATTTTTGAATTAAATTACCTCAATCAAGGTACCTATTATATTACTAGACCTTTTTATTGTATTATGATTTAATCTTAGGAAAGAAATGCGAGTTTGGAGTTAAAGTTATTCGAGTTCCCTTTGAAGTCACGAAGAGGGTTTTAATGAGTAAAGATTGAATTTTTGAGTGAAATTATCTTAATCAAGGTAGCTATTATGTTACTTAACCTTTCTAATGTATAAAGACTGAATCTTTAAAAGAAAATTAGAGTTTTGACATCAACTTATTCGAGTTGCCTACGAAGTCGCGAAGAGTGTTTTAATGACTGAAGATTGAATCTTTGAATGAAAATACCACAATAAAGGTACCTATTTTGTTATTCGACCTTTTTAATGTATAAAGATTGAAACTTTAAAAAAAATGAGAGTTTTGAGTTAAACTTGATCGAGTTCCCTGTGACGTACTGAAGAGTGTTTTAATGAGTAAAGATTGAATCATTGTATGAAATTACCTCAATCAAGGTACCTATTATGCCCCTAGACCTCTTTAATGTATAAAGATTCAATCTTTGAAAAGAAACGAGAGTTTTGAGTTAAAGTTATTCGAGTTCCCTTTGACGTCACGAAGAGTGTTTTAATGAGTAAAAATTAAATCTTTAAATGAAATTACGTCAATCAAGGTACCTATTATACCATTAAACCTTTGTAATGTATAAAGATTGAATCTTTGAAAGAAAATGAGTGTTTTGAGTTTAACTTATTCGAATTACCTATGAAGTCGCGAAGAGTGTTTTAACGAATGAAGATTAAATCTTTGAATGAAAATATCACAATAAAGGTGCCTATTTTGTTACTAGAGTTTTTTAATATATAAAGATTGAATCTTTGAAAGAAAATGAGATTTTTGAGTTAAACTTATTCGAGTTCCCTGTAACGTCTTGAAGAGTGTTTTAATGAGTAAAGATTGAATCTTCGAATGAAATTACCTCAATCAAGGTAGCTATTACATCCCTAGACCTTTTTAATCTATAAAGATTGAGGTTTTGAAAAGAAATGAGTGTTTTGAGTTAAAGTTATTCAAGTTCCCTTTGACGTCACGAAGAGTGTTTTAATGAGTAAAGATTGAATCTTTGAATGAAATTACCTCAATCAAGGTACCTATTATACGACAAAACCTTTGTAATGTATAAAGATTGAATCTTTAAAAGAAAATGAGTGTTTTGAGTTTAACTTATTCGACCTACCTATGAAGTCGCGAAGAGAGTTTTAATGACTGAAGATTGAATCTTTGAATGAAAATATCACAATAAAGGTACCTATTTTGTTAATAGACTTTTTTAATGTATAAAGATTGAATTTTTGAAAGAAAATGAAAATTTTGAGTTAAACTTATTCGAGTTCCCTGTAACGTCTCGAAGAGTGTTTTAATGAGTAAAAAATTGAATCTTCGAATGAAATTACCTCAATCAAGGTAGCTATTACGTCACTAAACCTTTATAATTTTTTAAAGATTGAGGTTTTGAAAAGAAATGAGTGTTTTGAGTTAAAGTTATTCAAGTTTCCTTTGACGTCACGAACAGTGTTTTAATGAGTAAAGATTGAATATTTGAATGAAATTACCTCAATCAAGGTACCTATTCTGTCACTAAAGCTTTTTAATGTATAAAGATTTAATCTTTGAAAGAACATGAGAGTTTTGAGTTCAACTTATTCGTGTTACCTATGAAGTTGCGAAGTGTGTTTTAATGACTAAAGATTGAATCTCTGAATGAAAATACATTAATAAAGTTACGTATTATTTTAGTAGACCTTTTTAATGTATAAAGATTGAATCTTTGAAAAGAAATGAGAGGTTGGAGTTAAAGTTATTCGAGTTCCCTTTGACGTCACGAAGAATCTTTTATTGAGTAAAGATTGAATTTTTGAATGAAATTACCTCAATCAAGGTACCTATTATGTTACTAGACTTTTTTAATGTATTAAGATTTAATCTTAGAAAAGAAATGAGAGTTTGGAGTTAAAGTTATTCGAGTTCCCTTTGAAGTCACGAAGAGGGTTTTAATGAGTAAAGATTTAATTTTTGAGTGAAATTATCTTAATCAAGGTAGCTATTATGTTACTAGACCTTTCTAATGTATAAAGATTGAATCTTTGAAAGAAAATGAGTGTTTTGAGTTCAACTTAATCGAGTTGCCTATGAAGTCGCAAAGAGTGTTTTAATGACTGAAAATTGCATCTTTAAATGAAAATACCTCAATAAAGGTACCTATTTTGTTACCTATGAAGTCGCGAAGAGTGTTTTAACTTATTCGAGTTACCTATGAAGTTGCGAAGAGTGTTTTAATGACTAAAGATTGAATCTTCAAATGAAAATTTTCCAATTAAGGAACCTATTATGTTACTAGATCTTTTTGATGTATAAAAATTGAATCTTTGAAAGAAAATTAGAGTTTTGAGTTAAACTTATTCGAGTTACTTTTGACATCCCGACGAGTGTTTTAATGAATAAAGATTGAATCTTTGAATGAAATTACCTTAATTAAGGTACCTATTATGTCACTAGAACTTTTTATTGAATAAAGATTGAATCTTTGAGAAGAAATGAGAGTTTTGAGTTAAAAGTTATTCGAGTTCCCTTTGAAGTCACGAAGACTGTTTTAATGAGTATAGATTGATTTTTTGATTGAAATTATCTCAATCAAGGTACAGTTTTATGTCACTAAACCTTTTTAATGTAAAAAGATTGAATCTTTGAAAGAAATGCGAGTTTTGAGTTTAACTTATTCGAGTTACCTAAGATATCGCGAAGAGTATTTTAATGACTAAAAATTGAATCTTTGAATAAAAATACCTTAATAAAGTTACGTATTATGTTACTAGACCTTTTTAATGTATAAAGATTGAATCTTTGAAAGAAAATCAGAGTTTTGAGTTGAACTTATTCGAGTTCCCTGTAACATCCCGAATAGTATTTTAATGAGTAATGATTGAATCTTTGAATGAAATTACCTCAATAGAGGTACTTATTATGCCAATACAACCTTTTAAAGTATAAAGATTGAATCTTTGAAAGAAAATGAGTGTTTTGAGTTTAACATATCCGAGTTCCCTATGACGTCCCGAAGAGTTTATTAAAGAGTAAATATTGAATCTTTAAATGAAATTACCTTAATTAAGGTACCTGTTATGTCACTAGACCTTTTTAGTGCATAAAGATAGAATATTTGATAAGAAATAAGAGTTTTGAGTTAAAGTTATTCAAGTTCTCTTTGACGTCACGAAGAGTGTTTTAATAAGTAAAGATTGAATCCTTGAACGAAATTATCTCAATCAAGGCATCTATTATGTTATTAGACCTTTTTAATGTATAAAGATTGAATCTTTGATAGAGAATGAGAGTATTGAGTTTAACTTATTCGAGTTACCTATGAAGTCCTGAAGAGTATTTTAATGACTAAAGATTGAATATTTGAATGAAAATTCCTCAATAAAGGAACCTATTGTGTACTAGATCGTTTTAATGCATAAAGATTGAAGCTTTGAAAGAAAATTAGAGTTTTGAGTTAAACATATTTGAGTTCCCTGAGACGTCTCGAAGACTGTTTTAATGATGAAAGATAGAATCTTTGAATGAAATTACTTCAATTAGGGTACCTATTATGTCACAAGATCATTTTAATATATAAAGATTGAATGTTTGAAAAGAAATGAGAGTTTTGAGTTAAAGTTATTCGAGTTCTCTTTGAGGTGACGAAGAGTGTTTTACTGAGTGAAGATTGATCCTTCGAATGAAATTATCTCATTCAATGAACCTATTATGTCATTAGACCTTTTTAATGTATAAAAATTGAATCTTTGAATGAAAATGAGTGTTTTGAGTTCAACTTATTCGAGTTACCTAAGAATTCGCGAATACTGTCTTAATGACTGAAGATTGAATCTTTAAATGAAAATGACAGTTTTGAGTTATGTTACAAGTTCGAGTTCCTTTTGACATCCCGAAGAGTGTTTCGTCAAATAAAGATTGAATCTTTGAATGAAATTACCTCAATTAAGGTGCCTATTATGTCACTAGAACTTTTTATTGTATAAAGATTGAATCTTTGAAAAGAAATGAGAGTTTTGATTTAAAGTTATTCGAGTTCCCTTTGAAGTCATGAAGAGTGTTTTAATGAGTAAAGATTGAATCTTTGATTGAAATTATCTGAATCAAGGTACTTATTATGTCATTAGACCTTTTTAATGTAAAAAGATTGAATCTTTGAAAAAAATGCAAGTTTTGAGTTTAACTTATTCGAGTTACCTAAGATATCGCGAAAAGTGTTTTAATGACTAAAGATTGAATCTTTGAATGAAAATACCTTAATAAAGTTACGTATTATGTTACTGGACCTTTTTAATGTATAAAGATTGAATCTTTGAAAGAAAATGAAAGTTTTGAGTTGAACTTATTTGAGTTCCCTGTGACATCCCGAATAGTGTTTTAATAAGTAATGATTGAATCTTCGAAAGAAATTACCTCAATAGAGGTACTTATTATGCTAGTACAACCTTTTAAAGTATAAAGATTGAATCTTTGAATGAAAATACTTCAATAAATGCACCTATTATGGCACTAGACCTTTTTAATGTATAAAGATTGAATCTTTGAAAGAAATTAAGAGTTTTGAGTTAAATTTATTCGAGTTACCTATGAAATCGCGAAGAGTATTTTAATGAGTAAAGATTGAATCTTTGAATGAAAATACCTCAATAACGGTATATATTATGTCGCTAGACCATTTTAATTTATAAAGATTGAATCTTTGAAAGAAAATGAGAGTTTTGAGTTTAACTTATTCAAGTTTCATATGAAGTCGCGAAAAGTGTTTTTTGGACTTAAAGATTGAATCTTTGAATGTTTGAAAGAAATTGAGAGTTTTGAATTCAACTTATTTGAATTCCCTTTATAGTCCCGAATAGTGTTTTAATGAGTAAAGAATGAATCTTTCAATGAAATTACCTCAATCAAGATACCTATTATGTTACTAGAACTTTTTAATGTTAAAAGATTGAATCCTTGCAAGAAAATGAGAGTTTTGAGTTTAACTTATTCGAGTTACCTATGAAGTCGCGAAGAATGTTTTAATGACTAAAGATAGAATCTTTGAATGAAAATACCTCAACCAAGTTACCTATTATGTCACTAGACCTTTTTAATGTATAAATATTGAATCTTTGATAGAAATTAAGAGTTTTGAGTTAAACTTACTCGAGTTACCTATGAACTGCGAAGAGTGTTTTAATGAGTAAAGATTGAATCTTTGAATTAAAAAACCTCAATAAAGGTACCTATTATGTCACTAGACCTTTTTAATGTATAAAGATTTGATCTTTGAAAGAAAATGAGAGTTTTGAGTTTAACTTATTCGACTTGCCTATGAAGTCGCAAAGAGTGTTTTATTGACTAAAGATTGAATCTTTGAATGAAAATACCTCAATAAAGGCACCTATAATGTCATTAGAACTTTTTAATGTATAAAGATTGAATCTTTGAAAGAAATTGAGAGTTTTCAGTTAAACTTATTCGAGTTCCCTTTGACGTCCCGACGAGTGTTTTAATGAGTAAAGATTGAATCTTTGAATGAAATTACCTCAATCAAGGTACCTGATATGTCACTAGACCTTTTTAATGTAAAAAGATTGAATCTTTGACAGAAAATGAGAGTTTTGAGTTTAACTTATTCGAGTTGCCTATGAAGTCAGGAAGAGTGTTTTAATGAATAAAGATTGAATCTTTGAATGAAAATACCTCAATAAAGGAACCTATTATGTCACTAGACCTTTTTAATGTATTAATGATTAAATCATTGAAAGAAAATGAGAGTTTTGAGTTAAACTTATTGGAGTTCCCTTTGACATCCCGAAGAGTGTGTAAATGAGTAAGGTTGAATCTTTCAACGAAAATATCTCAATTAAGGTACATATTGTGTCACTAAACCTTTATAATGTATAAAGGTTGAATATTTGAAAGAAAATGAGAATTTGAGTTTAACTTATTATAGTTACCTATGAAGTCGCGAAGAGTGTTTTAATTACTAAAGATGGAATCTTTGAATGAAAATAGCTCTATAAAGGTACCTATTATGTCGCTAGATCTTTTTAATGTATAAAGATTGAAACTTGGAAAGAAAATGAGAGTTTTGAGCATAACTTATTCGAGTTACCAATGAAGGCGTAAAGAGTGTTTTAATGACTAAAGATTGAATCGTTGAATGAAAATACCTCAATAAAGGTATCTATTATGTCACTAAACCTTTTTAATCTATAACGACTGAATGTTTGAAAGAAATTTAGAGTTTTGAATTAAACTTATTCGAGTTACCTATTAAGTCGCAAAGAGTGTTTTAATGCGTAAAGATTGAATCTTTGAATAAAAATATCTCAATAAAGGTACCTATTATGACACTAGACCTTTTTAATGTATAAAGATTGAATCTTTGAAAGAAAATGTGAGTTTTGAGTTTAACTTATTCGAGTTACCTATGAAGTCGTGAAGAGTGTTTTAATGGCTAAAGGTTGAATCTTTGATTGATAATACCCCAATAAAGGTACCTATTATGACACTAGACCTTTTTAATCTGCTAAGATAGAATACTTGAAAGAAAATAAGAGTTTTGAGTTTAACTTATTTGAGTTACCTATGAAGTCGCGAAGAGAGTTTTAATGACTAAAGATTGAATCTTTCAATGAAAATGCCCAAATAAAGGTACTTACTATGTCCCTAGACATTTTTAATTTATAAAGATTGAATCTTATAAAGAAATAGTGAGTTTTGAGTTAAACTTATTGGAGTTACTTATGAAGTCACGAGGTGTTATTTAATGAGTAAAGATGCTATCTTTGAATGAAAATACCTCAATAAAGGTACCTATTATGTCACTAGACCTTTTTAATGTATAATTACTGAATCTTTGAAAGAAATTTAGAGTTTTGAGTTGAACTTATTCGAATTCCCTTTGTCGTATCGAAGAATGTTTTAATGAGTAAAGATTAAATCTTTCAATGAAATTACCTCAACCAAGGTATCTATTAAGTCATTAGACCTTTTTAATGTTCAAAGATTGAATCCTTAAAAGAAAATAAGAATTTTGAGTTTAACTTATTCGAGTTACGTATGAAGTCACGAAGAGTGTTTTTTAATGACTAAAGATTGAATCTATGAATGAAAATACTTGAATCAATATACCTATTATGTCACAGGACCTTTTTAATGTAAAAAGATTGAATCTTTGAAAGAAAATGAGAGTTTTAAGTTTAACTTTGTTCGAGTTACCTATGAAGTCGCGAAGAGTGTTTTAATGACTAAAGATAGAATCGTTGAATGAAAATACCGCAACAAAGTTACCTATTCTGTCCCTACACCTTTTTCATGTATAAAGATTGAATCTTTGAAAGAAATTGAGAGTTTTGAGTTAAACTTATTCGACTTACCTATGAAGTCGCAAAGAGTGTTTTGTTGGCTAAAGATATTATCTTTGAATGAAAATACCTCAATCAAGGTACCTATTATCTCATTTGACCTTTTTAATATTTAAAGATCGAATCCTTGAAAGAAAATGAGAGTTTTGAGTTTAATTTATTCGAGTTACCTATAAAGTCGCGAAGAGTATTTTTTAATGACTAAAAATTGAATCTTTGAATGAAAATACCTGAATCAAGGCACCTATTATGTCACAAGACCTTTTTAATGTAAAAAGATTGAATCTTTAAAAGAAAATGCAAGTTTCGAGTTTAATTTTTGCGTGTTACCCATGAAGTCGCGAAGAGTGTTTTAATGATTAAAGAATGAATATTTGAATGAAAATAGCTCAATAAAGGTACTTATTATGTCACTATACCTTTTTAATGTATAAAGATTGAATCTTTGAAAGAAAATGAGAGTTTTGAGCTTAACTTATTCGACTTACCCATGAAGTCGTGAAGAGTGTTTTATTGACTAAAGATTGAATCTTTGAATGAAAATACCTCAATAAAGGCACCTATAATGTCAGTAGTCCTTTTAATGTATAAAGATTAAATCTTTGAAAGAAATTGAGAGTTTTCTGTTAAACTTATTTAAGTTCCCTTTGACGTCTCGAGGAATGTTTTAATGAGTAAAGATTGAATCTTTGAATGAAATTACCTTAATCAAGGTTCCTATTATGTCACTAGACCATTTTAACGTAAAAAGATTGAATCTTTGACAGAGAATGTGAGTTTTGAGTTTAATTTATTCGAGTTACCTATGAAGTCCCGAAGAGTGTTTTAATGAATATGGATTGAACCTTTGAATGAAAATACCTCAATAAAGGAACTTATTATGTCACTAGACCTTTTTAACGTATTACAATTGAATCGTTGAAATAAAATGAGAGTTTTGAGTTAAACTTATTCGAGTTCCCTTTAACATCCCAAAGAGTGTTTTAATGAGTAAAGATTGAATCTTTGAATGAAAATACCTCATTAGAGGTCCCTATCGTGTCACTAGACCTTTTTAATGTATAAAGGTTGAATATTTCAAAGAGAATGAGTGTTTTGAGTTTAACTTATTAGAGTTACCAATGAAGTGATGAATAGTGTTTTAATTGCTAAAGGTAGAATCGTTGAATGAAAAAAACTCTATAAAGGTACCTATTATGTCACTAGACCTTTTTAATGTTTAAAGATTGAATCTTTGAAAGAAAATGATAGTTTTGAGTTAAACTTATTCGAGTTTCCTTTAACGTCCCGAAGAGTTTTTTAATGAGTAAAGACAAAATCTTTGAATGAAAATACCTCAATCAACGTACCTATTATGTCGCTAGACCTTTTTAATGTAAAAAGATTGAATCTTTGAACGAAAATGAGAATTTTGAGTTTAACTTATTTGAGTTACATATGAAGTCGCGAAGAGTGTTTTAATGACTAAAGAATAAATTTTTGAATTAAAATACCTGAATAAATGTATCTATTATATCACTAAACCAATTTTAATGTATAAAGATTGCTTTAAAGGAAAATGAGAGTTTTGAGTATAACTTATTCGAGTTACCTATTAAGTCGTAAAGAGTGTTTTAATGATTAAAAATTAAATCGTTGAATGAAAATACCTCAATGAAGGTACCTGTTATGTCACTAGACCATTTTAATGTATAACGGTTCAAAGTTTTAAAGAAATTTAGAATTTTGAGTTAAACTTATTAGAGTTAGCCACTAAGCTGTGAAGAGCCTTTTAATATGCAAAGATTGAATTTTTGAATAAAAATACCACAATAAAGGTACCTATTATGACACTACACCATTTTAATGTATAAAGATTGAATCTTTGAAAGAAAATGATAGTTTTGAGTTAAACTTATTCGAGTTACCTATAAAATCGTGAAGAATATTTTAATGAGTAAAGAATGAATCTTTGAATGAAAATACCTCAATAACGGTATATATTATGTTGCTAGACCATTTTAATTTATAAAGATTGAATCTTTGAAAGAAAATGAGAGTTTTGGGATCAAGTTATTCGAGTTACCTATGAAGTTATGAAGAGGGTTTTAATAACTAAAGAAAGAATCTTTGAATGAAAATACCTCAACAAATTACCTATTATGTCAATAGACCATTTTCATGTATAAAGATTGAATCTTTGAAAGAAATTGAGACTTTTGAGTTAAACTTATTCGAGTTACCTACGAAGTCGCGAAGAGTGTTTTAATGAGTAAAGATTGAATCTTTGAAAGAAAATACCTCAATAAAGGTACCTATTATGTCACTAGACCTTTTTAATATATAAAGATTAAATCTTTGAAAGAAATTGAGAATTTTTAGTTAAACTTATTCGAGTTACCTTTGACATCCCAAAGAGTGTTTTAATGAGTAAAGATTGAATCTTTGAATGAAATTAGCTCAATCAAGGTACCTATTATGTCACTAGACCTTTTTAATGTAAAAAGATTACATCTTTGACTGAAAAGGAGAGTTTTGAGTTTAACTTATTCGAGTTACCTATGAAGTCACGAAGAGTGTTTTAATGAATAAAAATTGAATCTTTGAATAAAAATACCTCAATAAAGGAACCTATTATGTCACTAGACCTTATTAATGCATTACGATTGAATCGTTGAAAGAAAATGAGAGTTTTGAGTTAAACTTATTCGAGTTTCCTTTGACATCCCAAAGAGTGTTTTAATGAGTAAAGATTGAATCTTTGAATGAAAATACCTCAATTAAGGTACCTATTGTGTCACTAGACTTTTTTATTGTATAATGGTTAAATATTTGAAAAAAAATGTGAGTATTGAGTTTAACTTATTCGAGTTACCTTTGAAGTTGCGAAAAGTATATTAATTACTAAAGATACAATATTTGAATCAAAATAACTCTATCAAGGTACTTATTATGTCACTAGACCTTTTTAATGTATAAAGATTGAATCTTTGACAGAAAATGATAGTTTTGAGATAAACTTATTCGAATTCCCTTTGACGTCCCGAAATGTTTGTTAATGAGTAAAGACAAAATCTTTGAATGAAAATACCTCAATCATCGTACCTATTATGATGCTAGACCTTTTTAATGTAAAAAGATTAAATTTTTAAAAGAAAATGAGAGTTTTGAGTTTAATTTATTCGAGTTACAAATGAAGTCGCGAAGAGTATTTTAATGACTAAAGGTTGAATTTCGGAATTAAAATACCTGAATAAGGTACCGATTATGTCACTAGATCTTTTTAATGTATAACGATTGCTTTGAAAGAAAATGAGAGTTTTGAGTTTAACTTATTCGCGTTACCTATGAAGTCGTAAATAGTATTTTTATGAGTAAAGATTGAATCTTTGAATGAAAATACCTCAATAAAGGTACCTATTATGTCACTTGATATTTTTAATGTATAATGATTGAATCTTTGAAAGAAATTGAGAGTTTTGAGTTCAACTTGTTCGAATTTTCTTTATTGTCCTGAAGAGTATTTTAATGAATAAAGATGGAATCTTTCAATGAAATTACCTCAATCAAGGTACCTATTATGTCACTAGACCTTTTTAATGCAAAACGATTGAATTCTTGATAGAAAATAAGAGTTTTGAGTTTAACTTATTCGAGTTACCTATGAAGTCGGGAAGAGTATTTTAATGACTAAAGATTGAATCTTTGAATGAAAATACCTCAATCAAGGTACCAATTATGTCACAAGACCTTTTTAATGTAAAAAGATTGAATCTTTGAAAGGAAATGAGAGTTTGAGTTTAACATATTTGAGTTACCTATGAAGTCACGAAGAGTGTGTTAATGACTAAAGAAAGAATCTTTTAATGAAAATACCTCAACAAAGTTACCAACTATGTCACTTGACCATTTTAATGTATATAGACTGAATCTTTGAACGAAATTGAGAATTTTGTGTTAAACTTATTCGGGTGACCTATGAAGTCGCATTGAGTGTTTTAATGAGTAAAGATTGAATCTTTGAATGAAAATACCTCAATAAAGGTACCAGTTATGTCACTAGACCTTTTTAATGTATAAAGATTGAATCTTTGAAAGAAATTGAGAGTTTTCAGTTAAACTTATTCGAGTTCCCTTTGACGTTCCGAAGAGTGTTTTAATGAGTAAAGATTGAATCTTTGAATAAAATTACCTGAATCAGGATACCCATTATATCACTTGACCTTTTTAATGTAAAAAGATTGAATCTTTGACAGAAAATGAGTGTTTTGAGTTTAACTTATTTGAGTTACCTTTGTCATCCCAAAGTGTGTTTTAAAGAGTAAAGATTGAATCTTTGAATGAAATTACCTCAATCAAGGTACCTATTATGTCACTAGACCTCTTTAATGTAAAAAGATTGAATCCTTGATAAAAAATGAGAGTTTTGAGTTTAACTTATTCGAGTTACCTATGAAGTCGCGAAGAGTGTTTTAATGACTACAGATTGAATCTTTGAATGAATATACATGAATCAGGGTACCTATTATGTCACAAGACCTTTTTAATATAAAAAGATTGAATCTTTGAAAGAAAATGAGAGTTTTGCATTTAACTTATTCGAATTACCTATGAAGTCACGAAGAGTGTTTTAATAAATAAAGATTGAATCTTTAAATAAAAATACCTCAATAAAGGAACCTATTATGTCACTAGACCTTTTTAATGTATTACGAATGAATCGTTGCAAGAAAATGAGAGTTTTGAGTTTAAGTTATTTAAGTTCCCTTCGACATCCCAAAGAATGTTTTAATGAGTAAAGATTGAATTTTTGAATGAAAATACTTTAATTAAGGTACCTATTGTGTCAGTTGACTTTTTCAATGTATAAATATTGAATATTTGAAAGAAAATGAGAGTTTTGAGTTTGACTTATTCAAGTTACCTTTGAAGTCGCGAAGAGTATTTTAATTACTATAGATAAAATCTTTGAATGAAAATAACTCTATAAAGGTACCTATTATGTCACTAGATCTTTTTAATGTATAAAGATAGAATCTTTGAAAGAAAGTGATAGTTTTGAGTTAAACTTATTCGAGTTTCCTTTGTCGTCCCGATGAGTTTTTTAATGAGTAGAGATAGAATCTTTGAATGAAAATACCTCAATCAAGGTACCTATTATGTCGCTACACCTTTTTAATGTTAAAAGATTGAATCTTTGAATGAAAATGAGAGTGTTGAGGTTAAATTATTCGAGTTACATATGAAGTCGCGAAGAGTGTTTTGCGTACTAAAGGTTGAATTTTTGAATTAAAGTACCTGAATAAAGGTACCTATTATGTCACTAGACCTTTTTAATGTATAAAGATTGAATCTTTGAAACAAATTGAAAGTTTTGAGTTAAACTTATTCGAGTTACCTATGAAGTCGTGAAGATTGTTTTAATGAGTACAGATTGAATCTTTGAATGAAAATACCTCAATAAGGGTACCTATTATGTCGCTAGACCTTTTTAATGTACAAAGATTGCATTGAAAGAAAATGAGTGTTTTGAGTATAACTTATTCGAGTTATCTATGAAATCGCGAAAAGTATTTTAATGACTAAATATTGAATCTTTGAATGAAAATACCTCAACAAAGGTATTGTTGCCCAAGTAGTGACCCTAGAGGGTGGTTGAATAGGGTCATTAACAATGTAACGACCCGGTCATTTGCCTTCCTTTTCTTTTTCCTGAAATTTTGCGGCTAAATTTTTTCCGTTTAATTTTCCTTTTTGAGCTCTGTTTCTTGTCGCTTAGTGTCATCTCGAGTGCTCGAAATTGGTTTCTGAGACTCTTTTTCGTGAATTGACAACTTCCTTTGAGGATCGAGTCATTTTTGTATTTTTCATTTTTCGACACTATGCGCCTTTCGTCCTTTTACATGTTTCGTCTTTTTCCCTATTCTGTCTTTTCCCCGTCTGTCACTTGTCTGACAAAACCTCACTTTTCATGCTCGGAATTAGTTTTTGACTTCACTTTCCTTCATCTTGAGTAGTTTCCTTGGAATATGTATCTTTACTTTTGCAAGAAAGTACTCTGGTTGCTCCCGGTGTCCATAGGGGCATGGATGCACAATTTTTCAGAATCTTTTTCTTTTCTTAGGGTGTTTTTCATAAATATCTTTTGAAGATATTTTATTTTAGGGGTATCTAAGAAAATATCTTTTAGAAGATATCTAAGAAAATATCTTTTAGAAGATATTTTCATTCTAGGGCAGTTTCGCAGTTAACCCTTTTTGTAGGGGTTATTGTGCAATTAACAAAAGTTATTGCAAAATGTCTCGTCTGAAGCCTGGGTCCTCGTACGGGATTCATTTTCATATTTTGTCGAGTCGTTGACTCTTAGAATTTCTTTCTGGTCGTTTTTCTCCAGTTTCAGAGTTTTTGGACCCAATTGCCGCTGAACTTGTTCGGGGCATATCTCTCTGCTCGGGACTCAGTTTTTGACACCGTTTTTTTGTTTGTTCATATTTTCTTATTTTAAATCTTTTTTGTTCATAGAGTTTTTCTGTTTGAGCGCGTTTGCTCAAAATCCACTTTTCCGGACCCGGTGAGGCCCTTTCGGGGCACTTTTTTGAAACTTACTATAAATAGGGGACTTAAAGAAGAAAATTCAGATTTTCTTCATCTTCTCCACTCTCTTGGCCGGTAGCCATGGGAGCTCCTTGGCTGCCACCCTTTCTTCTTCTCCTCCACTTGATTTCCTTAGTAGAAATTCTTCGGCCTTTACATTTATTGTTCCCCTCGACGTGCTCTACCATTCTCCCTTATTAGAATTCATTTCTGACCATTTCTTGAGTTTGGGCTTGAGGTCAAGTTATGATTTTCATGGAGCTTCTTGGGTATTCATGTAGATCGTGTTGTCCCCGACAAAACCTTGGAGTTTCGGCAGATTCGGAACACTTTTTTTTTCAGTGGGGATTTGAGGTTTTCATCTCAAATTGAGGTAGGAAGTGTTATAATTTACTTTCTTTCTATATTACAAGCTTGTGATGCTTATACAACTTGATTACATGCTTGAATCACAAAATTTAGAGATTTTATTATTTATTTTTCTTGTGAAGGATTTAATTTTCCTGGTTATCCATAGCTTTGTTTAAATATGTGGTATGATAGAATATTACCCTTTGACATGTTGATTGACATATATTAAATTTAGATCATTTGGACAAGTACTGATGATTTTATTTAATATTTATCTTGAATAAAATATTAAATCATGTGGCCTTAACTAGCTTGAAAGCAATTTGTGTTAGTATATTATATTAGGCCCTAGCATGCTCTTTAACATAGGTGAATTTGAGAGTAATCGGAGGTGTTTTAAAATCTAGAGATAATTAATTAAATTGATTAATTAATTTGCTCCAAGTGCACTATTCATCCCATTGGATTTCCAATTTGATATTCTTGATGTGCATGCCATGTAGTTTCACTTATATTAAATCTAGAATATTTGATTAGGTTTTGAAACCTTTCATTTAATTAATTTCTTTGTTTAAGATTTAATCCTCATGATGATATATAACTTAGAATTTAAGTATGGCATGCTAGTAATTTAGGCCTTTGTATACTTGTTAACATATATTAAATTGGCATCATTTGAATAAGAATCACAAATTTTATTGAATATTTTTCTTTTGTGAAAGTTTAATTCACATGGTTGTAACTTGAATGAAATAAACTTATAATGTGTTATTACAATAGGCCTTGGCATGTTCCCTAACATATGTTAATTTGAGAGCATTTGGATAAGTTTAAAAATCTATTTAATGGTTCTCTTAGCTTAATTAAGTTATTAACTTAATATTTGTAATGACCATGACTTGTTTACTAGCATATATTAATTTGGGACCATTAGAAGTTGTTTTAGAACTTTGGAATTTAAATTAGCATGATTTAATTAAAGTTTTACTTTGTTGTTCTAACAACCTAATTGAGTTTTAGAATGGATATAGGTGATGACCATGCTATGTTGTTTAACATGTGTTAATTAGGGGTCATTTAATTGAGATTTGAAACTTAGAGAAATTAATTAGGTGATGTAATTAATTTCCGTTTTTATTACGTTAATGATTTAATCATGTGTTTGACATTGTTGTTATATTTAAATTCATGAGCTTATGTTTTCAATGTTGAAAGATATTGTTATAGCGTGTAACGAATCGCACACTGAAGATTTAACATTTGTCATGCCATAGTAGTTGTGGACTTAGTACATGTATTGTATGTGTTTCCAAATTTGGTTGTGCTTGGTAGATAGTTGATATCTTGTATATACATGTTGATATATATGTTTTTGCATAACTTGTTGATTTTGGAAACTTGGGGATGTCGTTGTTTGGCTACGGCTAAGACTTGGTTCTAGTACAGGGGATTGTCCCTTTATATAGTCTAGTGCCCACATAGGGAGGTTACCCGTGGGCTAGTAACCCTAAAGTAACTATGGTGTCGGTCTGATCCAGCGTGACGTCTAAGTATCCACTTTGTTTGATTTCGCATTTCATTTCGAGTTGATAACTAGATGATATCGTAACTTGTTATTCCTTATATGATTTCCCATTTTGAGTTCCAAGATGTTTACTTTAAGAAATCATGTTTTATGCATTGTATTGGAGGTTCCAATGTTGGTTAATGGCATCGATATTGTGATTTGTGTTTTGATGTTCTAATGTAGCTTAGGAATGATCCTATAGATTTAATTGGAACATAGACGTTAGGTGGCATGACCCACTTCTGTTGTTTTCATGCATTAGATTTCAAGTCAATGGCTTTGAGGAATTATATTTTTGTTACCTTGTATAACATGCTTTTATGTTGTTCAATTACATTGATAATATGATTCATGTTAACTATAAACTTGTCATATTCCTTGGATTATCCCAACCTTGATTCATTTCATATACGTAGATGTATCATGATTCGTGTTGCTTATACTCCATAGTAGCTTAGGATGATCCCTGAGTCTAATCTCTGACATAGACGTTAGGTGGCATGATCCCTTTTGAACTATATCATGTTAGTCCTAAAAATCTCTAAAGAAATCGAGTCGATGCATGCTCATTCTCTACGAGTAAACTTGTTTACTCACCTCGAAGTTACTGGGGGTTTTGGTAGGTATGGATGCCTTGGTGTAAGATGCACAATATCCCAAGATCGTTGCGATGAATTGAAGTTCTTTAAGTATATTCTTGTTCATGGTTCTTGTGAAGGTTGGCTTAAAGTGCCACTTATAGCCTTTTATGTCAAAATGTGTATATTTGATTCAATGTATGTAATATGTACCTAAGTACACTCTTTACAATGTATTTGATATGTATGAGATGAGGCCGGAAGCCATTGACATGTATATTGAATTCTATGTATGTTTTAACTTCATAAAATATTATGAAAATATTGAAAAATGCCAAGTCATTGTCTCACCATGGTTGTATCGGGTGTGGGAATTCCATTTTCATTCTTTCATAGGGTCTCATAAATCATGTTTGAAGTGTGGCCAAGGGCCAAACTGTAATTTGAAATCATTTGTCAATTTTGGTTTTTATGTTTTCCATTTCAATTCCATTTTTGCCTTTTCGGCCATTGGGGGGTCGGATTTTGTATCGGTGGTATTTTTAAGTCGTGGACCATTTTAGCACGTCCTAATAGGTAAGTTACGTTTGCGTGCATTGTCATTTCTGGAGCAAATCTTCTCCTTTGGTGAAATGAGCCTCCTATGGACTCATTTTGAGGTTTTGTTGCATAATCTGATCTAGGGGTATTTTAGACCTGTCAAATCAGTTTTATTTTCTTCTTTTGACATGGTCGATTAGAAAACGTGATTTTAGGGGGGTTTCTTCTTCGTGTTTTCTAGAAAACATCATCTTGGTACCAGAAATCCCTCGTGAAGTTTCAGCTTCCAGTTTTCATTTTAGCAGCCTTTTAGCTCTTTTGACCAGATTTCTTGGGAGGGCATTTTGGCCATTTCTGAATGAGGTTTTTTTTGAATTCTCTCATGAGTCATGTAGAAAACTCAATTTTGAGGGGGGTTTCTTCTTTGTGTTTTTGCAAAAAAAATCATCTAGCCCTCCAAATTCAGCCTCTGTTCTGGATTTTTCTGGAAAAAAAAAAACCACACAGCAGCTTTATGGGCTGCTGCTAGCCATGTGTGCACCCAGTGCGCGCACGGCGTGCATGGGCGTGCGCATGGGCATGCGCATGAGGTTGTTATGGCCCCTCGTCGGGCCGCCGCGACATCAATTCTTCTTTTGGGCTTTTCTCCTTCGTCCGGACTCCGATTTAAGTGAATTTTTTTTTTAACTTGATTAATTTTTTGTCGTCTATCCAATGGTTTACTCGGTTACACCCAAATATTTTTGAATAATTACTAGTTTGCGTTTAAAGCTTTAAGTGTCCATTTTTCGTCGTTAGGCCATAACTTCTTCATCTGGATTCTGAATCAAGCGATTTTTGAGTCTAACTTGATTTGTTTTTCATTGTCTTTCCAGTGGTGTGCTTGGTGGCACCCGAATCTATAG
Source organism: Cornus florida (assembly GCF_030987335.1). Classification (NCBI taxonomy): domain Eukaryota; kingdom Viridiplantae; phylum Streptophyta; class Magnoliopsida; order Cornales; family Cornaceae; genus Cornus; species Cornus florida. The sequence continues at coordinate 96,089,054 of NW_026775573.1, read as the reverse complement.
CTTCAGAAATGACTATTTTGCCCTTAGGGGTTTCATTGTTATTTTTCTGATCGTTTGCTTTCGCGTCAGTTCTTATTGAGTTCCACAACCTCATGGAAGGTCATCAAAGTGTCTTAGAAGTGTGTTGTGCCTTAGGAGACCGTTGACTTGTTTCTTGCTTCCGCATCTGGATCCGCTATCGGGTCAATCTTCGGTTGATCATAGGATGCGTTGGCCAAAAAACCAGGGTCGTCACAAACAAAGTATGGAACCTTTTTGATTAACTTCTCTATGCTCCTTTAAAGTGTCTCTTTACTGTAAAGCCAAATATGATTCATCGGGATAAATGCATTTCTATTAAGTTTTTGTGTAGATAACACTTAATATATGGAATGTAAAACAATGAGCATACTACACTTTGTAGATTAACAAATGATTAATTTATTTTATACATTTAATCATGCTAATTAGTTATGTAACTGAGTGTGATCATCATTAACTTAAATGCATTAATTCCTTTAAACTTTAATGCCTTTAATTCAATTTAAAATAAACTAAACATTTGATATATGATGACAGAGCAAATAAAAATGCAATCAAATGTAAAGAGAGTAGGGATTAGAGGGTAGAGAAAATGCAAACCAAGAGACACACAATGTACATGGTTCGACACAATCTCAGCCTACGTCCATGCCTTAAGAAACCTCTCAAGGATTCCACTATTTTTCCTCCTTACGGGTGGAGAGCAAACCTTTACATGTTCTTGCTTGTGGGTGAAGAACCGACCTTGTAATGAAGCCATCTCACTTCTCCTTATTTTGAAAATTAAGAAGAAACCATTGCTCACTCTTACGGGTGGAGAGCTCTACCTTGTCCTCTCATTAGAGAGACAACTTCTTTCTTTTATAGGTAAAGAAAGAGAACCCTTGCAAATAACTTGAACAAACTTTTTGAGCGAACTGTGATGAAGCTTGCTTTTGGATAAGAATAATCACTTAAGCTCACTCACTGTTGCACTTTAAAATAACCCATTTAATAAATCAATTCACCCAATCATAGATACCTTTTGTTGCTCTTATAAGCTATTCACTGTTGGGCCAATTTGGAGCACATTTGAAATGGGTTATCTAAGGCTGGTCAGAACAGTTCGGTCTCTCACTGGTCATGGAATCGCTGCAACTTTTCTAGGCTGAAGTTCACCAAACCTACATAAGTTAGAGTTGAAGCTCACTGGAACAATAGTATACTTGAACTGATACAAGATGGAACGAACCTTTGTCGGACTGGTCCGTTGTTATTTAGGATTGCTGGACTGCATGGTTATCAAAATCGCGATTCTGAGTCGTAGAATCGCACAATTCTATGATTCAAAATCTAAAATCAATCCAAATCATAACAAAATCGTTCAATTGGTAGAATCGGGGGTAGAATCGTAGAATCGTACAATTCTATACGATTCGATTGATTCTACAAATTTCATAATACACTATCAAAGACTAACCCTAATTTGTCAAAGACTAAAACCAATTTCATAATACACGCCAAAGATTGTTATTCAATCATGAATCCTTAAGATTTCATCACTCCGACTATATAATAGGTGAAGAGAAGATGGGAATTCATTGGACAGTCATAAAAATTAGATTAAAATCACATAAATAAACAAAACATGGTACCTTCGTCCTTGCTCGCTCGCTGGTAGAACTGGTCGCTGGTCTTCATCGCTGATCGCCAGTCGCTGCTCACCAGTCGCTGCTTCATCGGTCGCTGGTCTTTGTCGGTCATTGATCACTCCCCTTTGGTCACCGCTCGTGTCGCTGATCCCCTCTTCTTCATCACTGTTGCCCTCTTCTTTATCGCTGAGGCCATAATTGGAAGTGACAACTGATGCCCTAAGGGGAAAGCTCTTGTATAGTAGTTCGTGATCTCAGAAAGAAAAGGGGATTCCGCTTCTCAGGGTTGCCGTCCATATTTTTCCAAATAAAAAAGAAATTAATGGGCCTTTAGCTGATTGGGTGTAAGAAGTAAATGTATGTGTAACTATGTTTGAGGTTATTTATTTATATATTTTTTGCTCCCCTAATAATGAAATGTTTTATAATAGAAATGTGAATGAGGTTTTTTATTTTTTATTTATCTATATAATATTTTTTTAAGTGTAATTTTAATTGTGCACAATTTGGGGGAGGGTAAAAAATTTGGGGGAAGTCATTTTACTTATTTACAAGGTAAAAAATATCTCTTAAATGTAAAATTTTATTCCTTGATAGGCTATGTTGAGGTTAGATATATTTGATTGTGTGTTTTGGCCTTAGTTTTATTATATTTTACAGACCTTTTTATTTAAGAAATTAGTTTCAATTATTTTTTCACAATTTGGTAGAATCTTACGATTCACGATCCGATTCTACGGAGACCAAAATGATTCTGCGTAGAATCACGATTTTAACAACCTTGCTGGACTGAGATGCCACTGTGTATCTCACCGGAATAGATAGACTTTGCAACTTGCTAGATTTAACAGAAGCTTGGTAGAATTAATGATTTTTTCGTTCCGAAATCAATGGAAACATTACCGAACTAAAATTTTGCTTGTTTGATCACCGGAGCTGAAACACTATGGAATGGAACTATTTGTGAAGCTTGCCTGAACTATTGCTGTAGTATGAAGCTCACCGGTATGAACGGAGATAGTTGTGTCTCACCGACGGACTGAAATTGCAGCTGGGAACTTGTGATTTGGTCATCGGAGCTTGAATGCAAGCTTAGAGCTTTCGGTTTTGGGTCTTATTGATCTGAGCTGTTACCGAAAAGTTGATTGATGTAGCATCTTCATCGGACTGATATACTTAGTTTTGAAATAGAGGGAAGCTTGCCGGAGGTTGTGGACGATGTAAGCTATCGCAGGAGCTGTTGCAGCTTTTGGTTTGGTCTTTGAACCACACTGTAGCTGAACTGTACCTTCGCCTTTTAGGAACTGAAACTCACCATTGTTGAATCTGTCATTCGCCTTCACATTGGTGGAGCTACAGCTGAGTCCAAACTGGTTTGATAGACTAAAGCTTACATGGTCGGAGTTTCGCTGGACTGATATGGAACTCAAAGGTAGCTCAGGCGTCACCAGAGTTAATAGACACTCGAAGCACACCTAAGACCCGGAAGCACTTTTTTTTTCAAATCTACAGTCATGTATCAACGGAGCTCACTGGTTTTGAATTGATGTTCTTCTCTCTCTGTTTAAGCTCTCCAAGTATATTTTTCTATGAATCTCAGTGAAGCTCATTGTGATGGCTCAAAACATTGTATATTTTCTTTGCTCCGCCGCTCACCCACATCTGTTTACCCTAATCTCATATATTATATATAGGATAGAAAGAAGACAACTTTTCTTTAGCCGTTGGATGAAGCAAATCAAATTTGATGGCTTAGATCATCTGTCCGTTGCCATCTAACCCTTTATATGTATTGAGCTGTAATCCTTGTTTGGTTTGCCCACCACATTTTCTTTGACTAAATTTTCAGCCATTTAAAAAGAAATGTTAAGCACTGATTTTCGGGCCGTTAAATCAGGCAATAGGTTAGCCACTCATTCAGGGCCCTAGGATCAAAACCAAGTTGATGCACTTTTCTAATTTGTCCATTGTTGCTCTTAAAATACCAAATAGCCCCTATTCCACTAGTTATTGCTTTTTATTTTCAACTTCTATTTGAAGCTGTTTGATCTGAAGCTTAGTATAACAATCAAATTAAATCCCTTCGATCATTATACGGAGGATTTGTTTCCTTAGCAGCTGCCAATGAAAACTTTTATAGCAAAGCACCATTCAACAGTATATTTTATAATCTCTTTTACATCCACAACCAATTGAGCCATTTGAACTATTTCCTCTTTAATTTAAATTTCTCTCCAAGACTTCTCAACCTGTAGCTTGCACGAGAAATGACTAACACATCCTTGATAGGACTATTAGTGTAAACTTACTATATATGATTGAATAACATTATGCAGAATTAAATGTATCAAAAATACAAAGCAAATATATCATCTCCATACACACTTGAATTTACATTAAATTCAACACCTTCAACGATTTGTTGTCATTAAAAAATCTCATTCACCCTAGGCTAAAAAGCCTTGGGTCAACAATCACCCCCTTTTTGAATAAAAATACCTCAATAAAGGTACATGTTATGTTACTTGACCTTTTTAATGTATAAAGATTAAATCTTTGAAAGAAAATGAGAGTTTTGAGTTTAACTTATTCGAGTTACCCATAAAGTCTCGAAGAGTGTTTAAATGACTAAAGATTGAATCTTTGAATGAAAATACCCCAGTAAAGGTATCTATTATGTCATTTATTCTTTTTAATGTATAAAGATTGAATCATTGAAAGAAATTGAGAGTTCTAAGTTAAACTTATTCGAGCTCCTTTTTATGTCCCAAAGAGTGTTTTAATGAGTAAAGATTGAATATTTGAATGATATTTTCTCAATCAAGGTACCTATTATGTCACTAGACCTTTTTAATGTAAAAAGATTGAATCTTTGATAAAAAATGAGAGTTTCGAGTTTAACTTATTAGAGTTTCGTATGAAGTCACGAAGAGTGTTTTAATGAATAAAGATTGAATTTTTGAATGAAAATACCTCAATAGATGCACCTATTATGTCACTAGGCCTTTTTAATGTATAAAGATTGAATATTTGAAAAAAAAATGATAGTTTTGTGTTAAATTTATTCGAGATACCTATGAAGTCGCGTAGTGTGTTTTCATGTGTAAAGATTGAAATTTTGAATGAAAATACCTCAATCAAGGTACCTATTATGTCATAAGACCTTTGTAATGTAAAAAGATTGAATCTTTGAAAGAAAATGAGAGTTTGGAGTTTAACTTATTCATGTTACCTATGAAGTCGTGAAGAATGTTTTAATGACTAAAGATAGAATTTTTTTTTAATGAAAATACCTCAATAAAGTTACCTATTATGTCACTAGACCTTTTTAATATATAAAGATTGAATCTTTAAAAGAAATTGAGGGTTTTGAGTTAAACTTATTCGAGTTACCTACGAAGTCGCGAAGTGTGTTTTAATGAGTAAAGATTGAATTTTTGAATGAAAATACCTCAATAAAGGTACCAATTATGTCACTAGACCTTTTTTATGTATAAAGATTGAATCTTTGAAAGAAAATGAAAATTTTGAGTTTAACATTTTTGAGTTACCTGTAAAGTCGCGAAGAGTGATTTAATGACTAAAGATTCAATCTTTGAATAAAAATACCTTATTAAAGGTTCCTATTATGTCACTAGACCTTTTTAATGTACAAAGATTGAATCTTTGAAAGAAATTGAGCGTTTGGAGTTAAATTTATTCGAGTTCCCTTTAACATCCCGAAGAGTGTTTTAATGAGTAAAAATTAAATTTTTGGAAAAAATTATGTCTATCAAGGTACCTATTTTGTCACTAGACCTTTTTAACGTATAAGGATTGAATGGTTGAAAGAAAGTAAGGGTTTTGAGTTTAACTTATTCGAGTTACCTATGATGTCGCGAAGAGCGTTTTAATGACTAAAGATTGAATCTTTGAATGAAAATACCCGAATAATGGTACTTATTATGTCACTAGACCTTTTTAATGTATAAAGATTCAATCTTGGTAAGAGATTGAGAGTTTTAAGTTAAACTTATTCGAGTTGCCTATGAAGTCGCGAAGAGTATTTCAATAAGTAAAGATTGAATCATTGAATGAAAATACCTCCATAAAGGTACCTTTTATGTCACTAGACCTTTTTAATGTATAAAGATTCAATCTTTACAAGAAAATTAGAGTTTTGAGTTTCACTTATTCGAGTTACCTATGAAGTCGCAAAGTGTATTTTAATGAGTAAAGATTTAATCTTTGAATGAAAATACCTCAATAAAAGTACCTATTATGTCACTAGACCATTTTAATATATAATGATTGAATCTTTGAAAGAAATTTTGTGTTTTGTGTTAAACTTATTTGAATTCCCTTTGACGTCCCGAAGAGTGTTTTATTGAGTAAAGATTGAATCTTTGAATTAAATTACCTCAATCAAGGTACCTATTTTATCACTAAACCTTTTTAATGTAAAAAGATTAAATCCTTGATAGAAAATGAGAGTTTTGAGTTTAACTTATTTGAGTTACCTATAAAGTTGCGAAGAGTGTTTTAATGACTAAAGATTGAATCTTTGAATGAAAATACCTTAATCAGGGTACCTATTTGTCAGAAGACCTTTTTAATTTAAATAGATTAAATCTTTGACAGAAAATGAGAGTTTTGTGTTTAACTTATTCGAGTTACCTATGAAGTCGCGAAGAGTGTTTTAATGACTAAAGATAGAATCTTTGAATGAAAATACCTCAATAAAGGTACCTATTATGTCACTAGACCTTTTCAGTGTATAAAGATTGAATCTTTGAAACAAATTGAAAGTCTTGAGTTAAACTTATTCGTGTTAGTTATGAAGTCGTGAAGAGTGTTTTAATGAGTAAAGAGTTAATCATTGAATGAAAATACCTCAATAAAGGTACCTATTATGTCACTAGACCTTTTTTAATGTATAATGATTGAATCTTTGAAAGGAATTGAATGTTTTGAGTTAAACTTATTCGAATTCCCTTTGATGTCCCAAAGATTGTTTTAATGAGTAAAGATTGAATCTTTCAATGGAATTACCTCAATCAAGGTACCTATTATGTTACTAGACCTTTTTAATGTAAAAAGATTGAATCTTTGATAAAAAAATGAGAGTTTTGAGTTTAAGTTATTCGAGTTACCTATGAAGTCGCGAAGAGTGTTTTAATGACTAAAGATTGAATCATTGAATGAAAATACCTAAATCAAGGTACCTATTATGTCACAAGACCTTTTTATGGTAAAAGTTTGATTCTTTGAAAGAAAATGAGAGTTTTGAGTTTAACATATTTGAGTTACCTACGAAGTCACGAAGAGTGTTTGAATGACTAAAGATTGAATCTTTGAATGAAAATACCTGAATCAAGGTACCTATTATGTCAGAAGACCTTTTTAATGTAAAAAGATTGAATCTTTGAAAGAAAATGTGAGTTTTGAGTTTAACTTATTCGAGTTACCTATGAAGTCACAAAGAGTGTTTTAACAAATAAAGGTTGAATCTTTGAGTGAAAATATCTCAATAAATGCACCTATGATGTAGCTAGACCTTTTTTTAATGTTTAAAGGTTGAATGTTTTTAAGAAAATAAGAGTTTTGAGTTTAACTTATTCGAGTTACCTATGATGTCGCGAAGAGTGTTTTAATGACTAAAGATTGAATCTTTGAATGAAAATACCCGAATAAAGGTACTTATTATTTTACTAGAACTTTTTAATGTATAAAGATTGAATCTTTGAAAGAAATTGAGAGTTTTGAGTTAAACTTATTCGAGTTACCTATGAAGTCACGAAGAGTGTTTTAATGAGTAAAGAATAAATCTGTAATGACCTAGTCATTTTTCTTCCTTTTCTTTTTCTCAGATTTTCACGAATTTTTTTTTTTCCATTGATATTTTCCTTTCTGAGTTCGGTTTCTCGTCACTTAGTGTTGTCTCGAGTGCTCTGGAATGGTTTCCGTGACTCTTTTCCTTGGATTGATAACTTCATTTGAGAACTGCGTCAATTCCACGTTTTTATTTTTTTCGACACTATTCACTTTTTGTCTTTTTCCCGTCTATCGTTTTTCTTTACATAACCTCACTTCTTATGCTCGAATTTGATTCCGGTTCTGTATGCATTCATGATATTTGATTTCCATGGCATTAGTATTTTTACTTTTTTGGAAAAGCATACTAGTTGCTTACTTGTTTTATAAAGGGGCATGGATGCATACTTTATTGTAATTATTCTTAATATATGGGGTTTTTGTGTAATTATATAAAGTAATTATTTTTCGTCTTAGGGAACTTTTTGGAATTTAATTTGTAAGATATTTTGAAAAAGGACCTTTTTGCAATTTTTGAAAAATATGACAAGTGTCATATTCTCATGGAGCCACTTGTTGGCATTTGAGAGGAGTGACTTGGATGCATCATCTTGTGACATTTGGAGGGTGGAGATTCACCTACTTGTTGGCCTAGGATTGGAGCACTTGTTGGCTTTGATGGTTGACAAGGGTAGGCGTAGGATTAAGCCTAGGAAAGAGCCTTGGATTTGTGACAAACGTAGGCTCAGAAATTAGTCTTGCATTATTGTGTGTGTGAGAGGCAATGTAAGATCACATAGTGAGTGGAGGATTTCTATTTCCTCCACTCACACTTAATCTCATTTGTAACATTGTCTTCTTCACCACAAACCCTAGCTACCATTAGAGAAGCTTGATGTTTAGGCTTTAACCTTAGTTTTTGAAGGCCTTCCATTCACCTTAGACTATAAACCTTGGGAGACAAAAGTTTTCTGTTGCTCTTCTCTTCAAAACCCTTGTTTTGTTTTCCATTTTTTAGCTTGGTTGCTTGGGATTATAAAGATTCAATTCTCTATAGAGGCAGGGGGTGTTATAATTTATTTTTCAAGTGTTTTACTTACTTTTGTATGAAATATAAGTTGTATGCATGTCCTTTATTAATTTGTGAAATTTATGATGTATCATAGCTTATATATAACTCATTTTAGACTTGATATATGGCATGGCCATGACTTGATCTTTTTTATATATTAAATTGGAATGATTTAAATGAGCTTTCAAATATAGAGATTAAATGAATTTAAATTGATTTAAATTCTAGTTAATTATGTTTTGCGTGTATTCTATTTTAGACTTGATATATGGTATAACCATCACTTAGTGTTTGATATATATTAATTTGAGACCATTTGAACAACATTTGAAATCTAGAGATTTAATTGATTTAAATTAATTAAATTCTATTTGATGGTATCTTGCTCATTTTGTACTTTTGATTTGATATATGTAATGACCATGATATGTTGTTTAACATATATTAAAATGAGAACATTTGGAATAAATTTGAAATCTAGATAATTTAATTATTTTGTTTAATTAAATTCTATCTAATGGCTCCATGGATCTATTTGTGTTTTAGAAGTTATTTCTATATTCAAATCATGGACTTGGACTTAATGTGTATACACTTGGTTATGTTTTGAGCATTGGATAACATTGTTGTTATATTTATATTCATAAAAATATGTTTTCTTTATGGAATATATTTTTGCCTTGTGTAATGAATTACACACCTTGTAATTGACATTATACATGCCATTTTAGAATTTAAACTCTAAGGCATGGATTGTGTGGTGTTAACCTTCCTGTGCATGGAAGGTGATTTCATGCATTATATAAATTATGTATAAGTTGTGAACTTATTTGGTTTATTTTGGAATCTTGGGACATTGTTGTTACAAGTGACATGGCTAGAGTTTGGCTCTAGTGCGGGAGGTATGAGTTCTCCCCAATTGAGATAGTGCGCACTAGGGTGGTCTTCCCGGCGGGTTAATGCCCAGAATAACCATTTAGTTCTCGGCGAAAATCCGAGACGTGATGTCTAAGTCTTCCACTATTTGATTTCGCATTCAATTCCAAGTTGAAAATTATGTTTAATTGTGACTTGTGGTTTTGGCTATTGGCGATTTGATGTTGTTAAGTACATCTATACTAAATTTTTATATTTAGTTATTTTCACACTTTTAGATTTCTAGTTGATAACCTAGAGAATCTATGTTTTGATGTGTGGTATTAGAAATTCTAATTATACTAAATTGCTATATTTAGTTGGTTTCGTACTTTTAGACTTCAAGTTGATGACTTTGAGAATCTACGTCTTGTTGCTTTGTATAGCATGCCCTTATGATGTTTGGGATTGTACGCATGATGTGAGATGTGCTAGAAATGTTCAAGTATAGGATTCAACACTTGGAGAATTGCTCTTGCCTTGGGTGGTTTGGAGAATTGAAGTTCCTTTTAAAGCATTCTTGTTTACATGCAAGTGTTAGCATGTTTAAGTCTCATTATTGATATTATAACACTTAGTTGGGTTCAACATACCCTTTTTGCCGTATTGTTTGTAAAGTTTACTAGGATACACTACTTGGGACCTATTGGATATGTATGATATGAGGCCAAGGGCCATTAGCTTTAAAGTTCAAGTGTATGTATTTAAATTTTAAGTTTTGCATTTGAAATGTACTTTCATCAACCTTTGAGGTTTGGCATGTGAATTGGAGTAAATACTATGTAATGAGGCCACGAGTCATTGTAACATGTTTCAATATATAAAGTACACTTGTGAGCATGCATGTATAGTTTAAAATCATGTTTTTGGTTCACATTCATGTTAGGGTTTGAGGTTTGGGTGAAGCTTCAACAAATTTTGTTCATAGCAGGTCATTTAGCAGCTTTTCGAGGAGATTTGGTCGACCAAAACTCCAGTTCGATCGACTGATGGCCTATTTCGGCCTACCAAACCATCCTCTCCTTAAAATGTAGTTTTTAGAAATGTTTCTGTGAGTTTCGGTCGACCGAAACTCACCCTACTTCTATTTCGGTCTACCGAAATAGCCCTCATTTGCACAGCTCTTCAGTTTTGCTTCCACACTGAAGTTCCAACTTCAAACGGCTATATCTCCTTTGCTTCTAATCCAAATGGGGTGATTATTGAGCCTAAATTGTAACGACCCGGAAATTTCCCTTCCTTTTCTTTTTCCTGAAATTTTACGGATAAATTTTTTTTCCGTTTAATTTTCCTTTCTGAACTCTGTTTCTTGTCGCTTAGTGTCATCTCGAGTGCTTGGAAATGATTTCTAACACTCTTTTCTATGGATTGACAACTTCCTTTGAGGACCGAGTCATTTCCACATTTTTCGTTTTTCGACACTATGTACTATTTCGTCCTTTTCCCTATTCTGTCTTTTCCCCGTTTGTCAGTTTTTGGCACAACCTTACTTTTCATGCTCAGAGTTAGTTTTTGACTTCACATATCTTGATCTTGCGTGGTTTCCATGAAATACGTATCTTCACTTTTTCAAGAAAGTACTCTGGTTGCTCCCGGTGTCCATAGGGGCATGGATGCACAGTTCTTTGGAATTATTTTCTTTTCTTAGGGTGTTTTTCATAGATATCTTTTGAAGATATTTTATTTCAAGGGTATCTAAGAAAATATCTTTTGGAAGATATTTTCATTCTGGGGTAGTTTTGCAATTAACCCTTTTTGTATGGGCCATTGTGCAATTAACGAAAGTTATTGCAAAATATCTTGTTTGGTGCCTGGATCCTAGTACGGGATTCATTTTCACATTTTGTCGAGTCGTGTACTCATAGAATTCCGTCCTGGTCGTTTTTCTCCACTTTTAGAGTTTCTGGACCCGGTTACCACCGAACTTGTTCGGGGCATATCTCTCTGCTCGGGACTCGTTTTTTGATGCCATTTCTTTTGTTATTTATATTTTCTCATTGTAAATCTTTTTTGTTCACGGAGTTTTTCCGTTTGAGCGCGTCTGCTCAAATTCCACTTTTCCAGACTCGGCGGGGCCCTTTCGTGACACTTTTTGAGATTTTCTATTAATAGGGGATCTTAAGAAGAAAAGTCAGATTTTCTTCTCTGTCTCCTCTCTCTTGGCCAAAGTCCATGGCTGCCAAGGGGCTGCCATGCTTCTTCTTCATTTTTCGGCCGCTTCGCTCAAGTGAAAACTCTTCGGCCTTAACGGTTAATGCTTCTCTTGACGCCGCGCATCTTATGCCCTTATTAGAACCCCGTTTTTGACCAAATTTTGAGTTCGGGTTTGGAGTCAAGTTTGGATTTTCATCGGGCTTCTTGCAGATGCTTGTTCCCGGTGTAGTCCCCAACAAAACCCTTCGGTATCGCCGGATTTGGGGCACTTTTATTTTGGTGGGCCTTTGAGGTTTTCATCTCAAATTGAGGTAGGGCATGTTTTAGGCTTAATTCTTGTTATATAACATGCTATTGATGCTTATACAACTTGTTTACATGCTTAAATATAAATTTTAGAGATTTTATTATTTATTTTTCTTGTACTGGATCTGATTTTCCTGGTTGCTCATGACTTGGTTTAAACATGTAGCATGGAATTATATTACCCCTTGATATGCTCATTATCATGTATTAAATTTGGAACATTTGAATAAGTATTAAAGCTTTTATTTAATATTTATCTTAGGTGAAAGATTAATTCACATGGCCTTAACTAGCTTGAAATCAATGTGTGTTAGCATATTAAATTAGGCCCTAGCATGCTCTTCAACATAAATTAAATTAAGAGTAATCGGAGTTGTTTTGAAATCTAGTAATATTTAATTAATTTGATTAATTAATTTATTCCGAGTGTACTATTCACTCCATTGGAATTCCGACTTGACATTCTTGATATGCATGCTATATGGTTTCACATATATTAAATCTAGAATATTTGATTAGGTTTTGAAACCTTTCATTTATTTATTTTCTAGTATTAAAGTTTAATACTCGTGGTCTTCTCTTGCATGGAATTCACTTGTGTTGTGTTTTTAAGTCAAGTCTTGGCATGTTATATAACATATATTAATTTGAGATCATTTAGATGAATTTCAAAACCTTGAGATTTTAATTAAATGAAGTAATTAAAATCCATTTCAGGGTTCATTGTTCTTAATTCAGTTTCGAACCTTGTATTCATGATTTTCTAGACAAGTTCATTCATGTGTTTCAAATCGAGAATAATCGGATAAGTTTTGAAACTTATATTCAATTAATTCCTTTGTATGGAACTTAATTCACATGGTTGTATCTTGCTTAGAATGAACTTGTAACTTGACATTGGACTTGCCTTGTGTAATGATTTGCACACTTCGCATTAAACATCCTTCATGTATAGCGTGTAATGAATCGCACATTGAAGATTCGACATTCATCATATCATATTAATGCGAACTTAGGGCAAAACTTGTATGTTTCAAAATCTTGGTTGTGCATGAGATGTGGTTAATGTGTTTCTAGTATTTTGATACAATCTTGACTTGCATAACTTATTGATTTTGGGACTCGGGATATCAATCAAGAATAGGGGAAGGTACCCTTGGGTTGTTAATTCCTAAAGTGATCCCAAGAATAGGGGAAGGTACCCTTGGGTTGATAATCCCTAAAGTGATCCTAAGAATAGGGGAAGGTACCCTTAGTTTGATAATCCCTAAAGTGATCCCAAGACTAGGGGGAGGTACCCTTGGGCTGGTAACCCTAAAGTGATCCCAAGAGTACGATTTTAATCTAGGCGATATCCAAGTTTCTACAATGGTTGATTTCACTGTTTAAATTTCAAGTTACCATTCTTTGAAGATTTAAAACTTGTTGTATTATGTGAAATGCTCCAATCTTGTTAATTGTATAGATATTATGCCTCATTCATGATGTCAAGTATACTTCATGTCATGTAAATTGGTATAGTCCAACCATGTAAATTGCATTGATAACGCAATTCTTGTTAACTTATATCCGAGTATACTTATTGTCGTGTTATATAGAATATTCCATCCTTGTTTACCTGCATAGATAGTATGCCTTGTCCTTGATTCCATATGTTACCTCTTGACGTGTTTTATGAAATGCACAAACCTTGTTAATCACATAGATATTATGCTTTGTTCCTGATTTCGTGTATAACTCTTGTCTTGCTAATTGGATTATCCCAATCTTATTATTTGCATAGATATTAGGCCTTGTTCTTGATTCCTTGTATAACTCCTATCGTGTAAATTAGAATGTTCTAATCTTGTCATTAGTGTAGATATTATACCTTATTCGTGATTCAAGTATACTTCATGTGGTGTATTCTATCCTTGTTTACTTGCATAGATTTTATGCCTAGTTCTTGATTCCGAGTATGCTTCTTGTCGTGTTCTTGGGTTGTCCCAAATCTTGACTTGTTTCATATGAGTATATATCAAGATTCTTGTTGTTAGTACTCTAGGGTAACTTAAGATGCTCCTAGAGTCTCATTGTGACATAGACGTTAGGTGGCATAAGCCACTTTAACATGTTTCACCCTAAGGTGATAAAACTGTAAAACGCTAGGTCGATGCATGCTCATCTCCTAGAGTAGCTTTATGTTACTCACCCTTACGTTACTGGGGCATATTTCAGGTACAGAACTCAAGACTTGAAGATTTCATTGCCTGGGTGATTTGTGGCTTCACATGACAAAACTTGTATTCTTGATTCTATGTATGTAAAGTGTACATAAGTACACTCTTTTTAATGTATTTGACATGTATGACATGAGGCCAAGGGCCACGAACCTTTAAGTTCACATGTATGTAATTAAAACTTCAAGTTTTGCCATTAAAATGTATTTTGTCAACTTTTAAGGTTTGACATGTCAAATTTTGTAAATGGGATGTAATGAGGCCATAGGCCATTATAATAGGTTTAAATATCCACATTACACTTGCGTGCATGTTCACATCATCACACACTAGCATATTTTGTGAATTGAACATGCCATAGGGGATTCCAAGTAGACTTTTAGCCTTCAGTGCATAACATGAAATTTTTGCACTTGCTCGAGTCATTTCGGTCGACTAAAGCCTTTTGGGTTTGTTTGAACCTTGAAACTTCACTTTCCAGTAGCCAAAGTCAGCTTTTAGGGTCATTCCGGTCGACCGATGACTCATTTCAGTCGACCGATGACTCATTTCGGTCGACCGATTACTCATTTCTGTCGACCGATGGTTCCTTTTGGTGTATCAAACTAACCAAGCCTTAAAAACTTGTTTTCAACAGAGATTTAAGTCATTTCGGTCATCCGATGGATTATTTTGGTCGACTGAAATAGCCTGATCCCGAGAGTTGCTTCAGTTCAGTTTCAGCACTATTGTTCCGACTTCAAACGGTCATAACTTCTTTGTTTCTAATCCAAATGGGGTGATTCTTAAGCCTAAATTCGTGATCTTGAAGTCAAATTTCCAATGACACCAACCATGCATTCAAACTCCATTTTTGGTGAGATTTATTTAGGTTTTAGTGAGAGGGTGTCAGTTTTTACTTAAACCGGGAAGGGGCATTTCGTGGGATTCTTGTCCAATGTTCTTGGAACCTCTTGAAATGTTTTGAAACGATTGGATTAGGTTATGTGGACCTCATTTGACTTGTTTAGATTCAAATCTCCCCTTTTTAATTGCAAATTGACTACTTTGCCCTTTACTGAAGGGTTTTGTTCACTTCTTTTCATCTTGTTGTTTCTCTTTCGTTCGGACTCCAAATCATACAATTCTTGAGTCCATCTTGATTAGTTTTTCATTGCTTTTCTAGTGGTGTGGTCAGTGACACCTGAATTCATACTTTCAGAAATGACTACCTTGCCCCTAGGGGCTTAAATTGTCATTCTTCCTGTCCTTTGCTTTCGCACCTTGTTTCTTTGAGTTCCATAACCTCATGGAGGGTCATCTTAGGGTCTTAGAGGTGTGTTATGCATTGGAAGACCATGGTTTTGTTTCTTGCTTCCGCATCTGGATCCGTTATCGGGTCAATCTTCGGTTCATCATTGTAGTACCGGGTTGAATCAAAAACCCGGGTCGTTACAAGTGGTATCAGAGCATCCGGGTTCGAATACCTTGGACGACGGGTTTTGGGTGCATATCATGTTTGTGTTGCCATGCTCTATGTGTTTAAATGCTTCTTGGAAACATGTTTTATTTGATAACATGTTTTGTTTGATAACATATCTTGTGTGATAACATGTTTTGATTTGATAACATGTTTGTTTGCTTATGTGGCATCTTGAGTAGATAGTCCATTGCTATGTTGTAAGCTAGCTTTTTACTTTTATGTCAGGTTTTGACGATGTCTCTTAGGGTCTGTCGTATCCCTTAAAGACATTCTTGTTTTACGAGTTTCTTCCTTGGATAGGAGAAATTCATTCTGTAAGGACCCATGTCGGGAACCTTCTTGTCTGTTTTCTTGGTGGGGTGTTTTGAGACCTTAGTCTGTCTGTTGATGCGAGAAAGCTCATGTGAGCGTAGGATCGAAATCCTTGTCTGGTGGAGTAAGACGTGTGCCAGGGAGGCACCGTTTCTTCCTTTTCCTTCGTGGCTTCTAGATTCAAGGCCTTAAGCATAATGGTGCCAGTGTCATTGTTGTCTGAGTTTTGGGATTAGCTACCCCAATTCTCACAGATGCCTGGTTCCCGTGGTGCTTTTGGTAATGATCATTTCTGACATTGATGTCATTGGTATCGATAGGTTTTTTAGAGTTGACCTGGTTGGGGTAGGTTATGAACTAGTGCCTTATACCGTCATGCTACCTTACTGACGAGTAAGTGTGGGCGGGTTCTGGCTGCTGTTCGTACTGCCTTGTCACTCTCTTCTTTTATTATGTTTCAACGTTTCTTTACCTCGAGATTCTTTCGGTAGTTGACATTGAGTTAACGTGCCGATTCGTATGAGGTGTTGTCTCAGTTCGTGCTCTCACGTTCCTTTAGTTGATCTTGAGACTTCTGAAGTTATCCTTCAGTGCTTTATAAGCTGTCCTTTGGTTCAACCTTTTGTTCGGTCCTTGTTCTGTTCTCTTCCGGTATGTTCTAAATTTCGGGACGAAATTTCTTGATGGAGGGTAAGTTGTAATGACCCGGAAATTTCCCTTCCTTTTCTTTTTCCTGAAATTTTACGGATAATTTTTTTTCCGTTTAATTTTCCTTTATGAACTCTATTTCTTGTCGCTTAGTGTCATCTCGAGTGCTTGGAAATGATTTCTGAGACTCTTTTCTATGGATTGACAACTTCTTTTGAGGATCGAGTCATTTCCACTTTTTCGTTTTTTGACACTATGCACTATTTCGTACTTTGCCCTATTCTGTCTTTTCCCCGTTTGTCAGTTTTTGGCACAACCACACTTTTCATACTCGGAGTTAGTTTTTGACTTCACATATCTTGATCTTGCGTGGTTTCCACGAAATACATATATTCACTTTTTCAAGAAAGTACTCTGATTGCTCCCGGTGTCCATAGAGGCATGGATGCACAGTTCATTGGAATTATCTTCTTTTCTCGGGGTTTTTTTCATAAATATCTTTTGAAGATATTTTATTTCAAGGGTATCTAAGAAAATATCTTTTGGAAGATATTTTCATTCTGGGGCAGTTTTGCAGTTAACCCTTTTTGTAGGGGCCATTGTGCAATTAACGAAAGTTATTGCAAAATATCTTGTCTGGTGCCTGGATCATCGTACGGGATTCATTTTCACATTTCGTCGAGTCGTGTACTCATAGAATTCCGTCCTGGTCATTTTTCTCCAGTTTCAGAGTTTCTAGACCTAGTTGCCGCCAAACTTGTTCGGGGCATATCTCTCGGCTCGGGACTCAGTTTTTGATGCCATTTCTTCCGTTGTTCATATTTTATCATTTTAAATCCTTTTTATTCATAGAGTTTTGCCGTTTGAGAGCGTCTGCTCAAATTCCACTTTTCTAGAGCCGGCGGGGCCCATTCGGGGCACTTTTTGAGATTTTCTATAAATAGGGGGTATTAAGAAGAAAAGTCAGATTTTCTTCTCTCTCTCCTCTCTCTTAGCCGTCAACCATGGCTGCCAAGGGTCTGCCATGCTTCTTCTTCATTTTTCAGCCACTTCCATCGAGTGAAAACTCTTCGGCCTTAACGATTAATGCTTCTCTTGACGCCGCGCATCTTATGCCCTTATTAGAACCCGTTTCTGACCAAATTTTGAGTTCGGCTTTGGAGTCAAGTTTGGATTTTCATGGGGCTTCTTGCAGATGCTTGTTCCCGGTGTAGTCCCCAACAAAACCCTTCGGTATCGTCGGATTCGGTGGGCCTTTGAGGTTTTCATCTCAAATTGAGGTAGGGGATGGTCTAGGCTTAATTCTTGTTATATAGCATGCTATTGATGCTTATACAACTTATTTACATGCTTAAATATAAAATCTAGAGATTTTATTATTTATTTTTCTTGTACTCGATCTGATTTTCCCGGTTGCTCATGACTTAGTTTAAACATATAGCATGGTATTATATTACCCTTTGATATGCTCATTATAGTCTATTAAATTTGGAACGTTTGAATAAGTTTTAAAGCTTTTGTTTAATATTTATCTTAGGTGAAAGATTAATTCACATGGCCTTAACTAGCTTGAAATCAATGTGTGTTAGCATATTAAATTAGGCCCTAGCATGCTCTTCAACATAGATTAAATTGACAGTAATCGAAGTTGCTTTGAAATCTAGTAATATTTAATTAATTTGATTAATTAATTTATTCCGAGTGTACTATTCACTCCATTGGAATTCTAACTTGACATTCTTGATATGCATGCTTTATGGTTTCACATATATTAAATCTAGAATATTTGATTAGGTTTTGAAATCTTTCATTTATTTATTTTCTAGTATTAAAGTTTAATACTCGTGGTCTTCTCTTGCATGGAATTCACTTGTGTCGTGTTTTTAAGTCAAGTCTTGGCATGTTGTATAACATATATTAATTTGAGATCATTCAGATGAATTTCAAATCTGAAAGATTTTAATTTAATGAAGTAATTAAAATCCATTTCATGGTTCATTGGTCTTGATTCAGTTTCTAACCTTGTATTCATGATTTTCTAGACAAGTTCATTCACGTGCATCAAATCGAGAATAATCGGATAAGTTTTGAAACTTATATTTAATTAATTCCTTTGTATGAAACTTAATTCACATGGTTGTATCTTACTTAGAATGAACTTGTAACTTGACATTGGACTTGCCTTGTGTAATGATTTGTACACTTCGCATTAAACAACCTTTATGCATAGCATGTAATGAATCGCATACTGAATATTCGACATTCACCATATCATATTAATGCGAACTTAGGGCATGACTTGTATGTTTCAAAATCTTAGTTGTGCATGAGACGTGGTTAATGTGTTTCTACTATTTTGATACAATCTTGACTTGCATAACTTATTAATTTTGGGACTTGGGATATCAATCAAGAATAGGGGAAGGTACCCTTGGGTTGATAATCCCTAAAGTGATCCCAAGAATAGGGGAAGGTACCCTTGGGTTGATAATCCCTAAAGTGATCCCAAGAATAGGAGAAGGTACCCTTGGGTTGATAATCCCTAAAGTGATCCAAAGACTAGGGGAAGGTACCCTTGGCCTGGTAAAGAGTACGGTTTTAATCCGGGCGATATCCAAGTTTCCACAATGGTTTATTTCACTTTTTAAATTTCAAGTTGCCATTCCTTGAAGATTTAAAACTTGTTGTATTATGTGAAATGCTCCAATCTTGTTAATTGCATAGATATTATGCCTCATTAGTGATTTCAAGTATACTTCATGTCATGTAAATTGGTATAGTCCAACCATATAAATTGCATGGGTAACGCAATTCTTGTTAACTTATATCCAAGTATTCTTATTGTCGTGTTATATGGAATATTCCATCCTTATTTACCTGCATAGATAGTATGCCTTGTCCTTGATTCCATATGTTACCTCTTGACGTGTTTTATGAAATGCATAAATGTAACGACTCGGTCATTTACCTTCCTTTTATTTTTCCTAAAATTTTACGAATGATTTTTTTTCGTTTAATTTTCTTTTCTGAGCTCTGTTTCGTGTCGCTTAGTGTCATCTCGAGTGCTCAGAATTGGTTTCTGAGACTCTTTCATGTGAATTGACAACTTCCTTTGAGGACCGAGTCATTTTCGCATTTTTCTTTTTTCAGACACTATGCGTTGTTTCGTCTTTTCCCTATTCTGTCATTTTCCCTATTTCGTCTTATCTCCGTTTGTAAATTTTTGGCACAACCTCACTTCTCATACTCGGAGTTGGTTTTTGACTTCACGTGCCTTCATCTTGAGTAGTTTTCTCGAAATACGTATCTTTACTTTTGCAAGAAAGTACTCTGATTGCTCTCGGTGTCCACAGGGGCATAGATGCACAATTCTTCAGAATCTTTTTCATTTCTTGGGGTGTTTTTCGTAAATATCTTTTAAAGATATTTTATTTTAGGGGCATCTAAGAAAATATCTTTTAGAAGATATTTTCATTCTTGGGCAATTTCGCAGTTAACCCTTTTTGTAGAGGCCATTATGCAATTAACGAAAGTTATTGCAAAAATGTCTCGTTTGGAGCCTGGATCCTCGTACGGGATTCATTTTCACTTTTTGTTGACTCGTAAATTCATCGAATTTCCTTCTAGTCATTTTCTCCAGTTTCAGAGTTTTTGGACCCGGTTGCCGCCCAACTTGTTTGGGGCATAACTTTCTGCTCGGGACTCAGTTTTCAACGTCATTTCTTCCGTTGTTTATATTTTTTCATTTTAAATCTTTTTTGTTCACTGAGTTTTGCCGTTTGAGCACATTTGCTCAAAATCCACTTTTCTGGACCCGGCGGGGCCCTTTCGGGGCACTTTTTAAGACTTACTATAAATATGGGACTTAAGAACAAAAAAATCAGATTTCTTCTTCTTCTTCCTCTCCCATGGCTGGCCAAGTTCCCTCCCATGGCTACCACCTTCTCTCTTCTCCTTTGATCCACTTTTTTTTGATGAAAAGTCTTCGGCCTTAACATTTGTTGTTCGCCTCGTCGTGCTCTACCATTACCCCTTATTAGAAACCATTTCTGACCAAATTTTGAGTTCGGGATTGAGGTCAAGTTTGGATTTTCATGGGACTTCTTGGGGATTCATATAGATCGTGTTGTCCCCGACAAAACCTACGAGTTTCGTCGGAGCCGTTTCAATTCGGTGGGGATTTGGGATTTTCATCTCAAATTGAGGTAGGAGGTGTTATAGGTTTAATTCTTGTTATATAACATGCTATTGATGCTTATATAATTTGATTGCATGCTTAAATATGACATCTAGAGATTTTATTATTTAATTTTCTTATATTGGATTTGATTTTCTCGGTTGCTTATGATTTATTTTAAACATGTAGCATGGTAATATAATACTCTATAATATGGTCATTAACATATATTAAATTGAGGAAAATTGAACAAATAATAAAGATTTTATTTAATATTTATCTTGAATAAAATATTAAATCATATAGCCTTAACTAGCTCAAAATCAATATGTGTTAGCATATTAAATTAGGCCTTAGTATGCTCTCCAACATAGTTGAATTTGAAAATTAGTAATTATTAATTAATTTAATTAATTAATTTGCCCCGAGTGCACTATTCACTCTATTTGAATTCCGACTTGATATTCTTGATTTACATGCCATATAACTTCATATATATTTGATTTAGAATATTCGGTTAGGTTTTAAAACCTTTTATTTAATTAAATTCCATGTTTAAGATTTAATCCTCATGGTGATATACAACTTGGAATTGTATTGTGGCATGCTAGAAAATTAAGCTTAGGTAGAGTTGTTCACATATATTAAATTAGGATTAATTGAATGAGAATTGCAACTTTTAATTTATATTTAACTTTAGTGAAAGTTTAATTCACGTGGTCTTAAATTGAATGAAATAAACTTGTAATGTGATATTACATTAGTTCTTGGCATGTTTTCTAATATAGGTTAATTTGAGAGCATTTGGTTAAGTTTGAAAATCAAGAGATTTTAATTAAAAGAATTAATTAAAATCTATTTTGTGGTCCCATTAGCTTAATTAAAGTTTTAACTTAATATTTGTATTGGCCATGACTTTTTTACTAGTATATATTAATTTGGGACTATTTGAAGTTGTTGTAGAACCTAGGGATTTAAATTAGCATGATTTAATTAAAGTTCTACTTTGTTGTTCTAACAACCTAATTGAGTTTTAGAATAGATATAGGTGATGACCTTGCCATGTCCTTTAATATGTGTTAAATTGAGATTAATTGGAATTGAATCGGAATCTATATAATTTAATTGTGTTTATCTATTTAAATTCTATCAATTTGCTCCATGATCTAGTTGTGCTTTAGAAGTGGTTTCTATATTCAAATCATGGACTTTGACTTGTTGTATATTCATTTAGTTATGTTTTGAACATTGAATAACATAGTTGCTATGTTTGTACTCATGAGAATATGTTTTCCTTATTGAATATATTGTTGCCTTCTGTAATGATTTGCACATTTCATATTTAACATCTTTTATGCATAGCGTGTAACGAATCGCACACTGAAGATTCGACATTCATCATATCATATTAGTTATGGATTTAGAGCACGTATTGTATAGGTTTCCAAATTTAGTTGTGCTTGGTAGATAGTTGATTATCTTGTATATTCCTGTTGATATATGCGTTGTTGCACAGCTTGTTGATTTTGGAAAATTGAGGATGTCGTTGTTTGACTATGGCTAGGACGTGGTTCTAGTACGGGGGATAGTCCCTCTATACAGTCTAGTGCACACATAGGGAGGTTACCCATGGGCTAGTAACCCTAAAGTAACTATGTTGTCGGTCTGATCTGGCGTGACGTCCGAGTATCCACTTTGTTTGATTTCGGATTTCATTTTCAAGTTGATAACTAGATGATGTTGTAACTTGTTGTTCCTTATTTGTCATTCCATTTTAAGTTACATGATGTTAACTTTGTGAAACTGTGCTTTATGCCTTGTATTGGAAGTTCCAATGTTGGTTAAATTGCATCGATATTGAAAATTGTGTTTTGACGTTTTAACAAAGCTTAGGATTGATCCTATTGATTCATTTAGAACTTAGACGTTAGGTGACATGAACCACCACTGTTATTTTGTGCTTTAGATTCTAAGTTGATGGCTTTGAGAACTTATACCTTGTTACATTGTATAACATGCTCTTTTGTTGTTGAATTGCATGGATAATGTGATTCTTGTTAACTTGTATTCAAATATGCTTTTGTCATGTTATATGGATTACTCTAGACCTAGTTCAATTGTATTAAATACGCAATTCATGTTAATCTATGCTCAAGCATTCTTCTTGTAGTGTTCTTTGGATTATCCTATCCATGATTCGTTTAATACACGTATGTATATCATGATTCTTGTTGCTTAAACTCTAAGGTAGCTTAGGATGCTCCCCGAGTCTCATTTGGACATAGACGTTAGGTGGCATGAGCCCCTTTAACATGTTTCACCTTAAGGTGATAAATTTGTAAAATGCTAGGTCGATGCATGCTCATCTCCTACGAGTACCTTTATGTTACTCACCCCTACGATACTGGAGCATATTTCAGGTACAAGAATCAAAGTTGAGGTTCTCATTATGCTTGGATGGTTTGTGGACTTGGAGACTTCCATTTTTGTGAAGGTTGCTCGGAATGCCAAATGTAGCTTATATGTCAACTTGTGTACATTTGACTCCATATATGTAATGTGTACTTAAGTATACTCCTTTCAATGTATTTGATATGTATGAGATGAGGCCGGAGGCCAATGACCATTATATTGTATTCTATGCAACTTTTTAACTTCATGAAATGTTATAAAAACCTTGAAAAATCGCAAGTCATTGCTTCACCATGGTTGCATCGGGTGTGGGAATTCCATTTTCATTCTTTCACAGGGTCTTATTAATCATGTATGAAGTGTGGCCAAGGGCCAAACGGTCAATTGACTCCATTTTGTATTTTTGGATTCCATGTTTTCCATTCCAAGTCCATTTTTGCCTTTTTGCTCGTTGGGGGGTCGAATTTTGCATCGGCTATGTTTTTAAGCCATGGACCATTGTAGCGCATCTAAATAAGTAAGTTACATTTGCGTGCATAGTCATTTCCGGGCAAAACCTCATCGTTTGTGTTTTGAGCCTCCAACGGACTCATTATGCGTTTTTGTTGCATATTATGACCTAAGGGTATTTTTGGAATTTTATTTGGGAAATAGATTCCATTCTTCACATGGTTGAATAGAAAATATGATTTTAGGGGGGGTTTCTTTTTCGTGTTTTTCCAGAAAATGTCGGCTTGACATCGGAAATCGCATCCGAAGTTCAGCTCTCAGTTTTTAAATTTAGCAGCTTTTTGGACCCTCTGGACCAGTTTTCTTGGGAGGGCATTTTGGGCATTTCACATTGATTTTTTTCGATTTTTCTTTTAATTCATGTAGAAAACTTAATTTTGAGGGAGGTTTCTTCTTTGTGTTTTTCCAGAAAATGTCATCTTGGCCCTCAAATTTCCATTTTTCCCAGAAAAACCCCTGCTGCCAGGTTTTTGGGTCGCACCCTTACTGCCTCTTCACATCTAAACGGTTAGATGGGATCTCGTAACCGGTTAGATGAGTGTGAGCAGTGTTTTTGTCATTGTTTTTGGCCTCCTAAATGGTTAGGAAGGTCTCCTAACTGATTAGATGTTCATGGGTTACCTCTTTTGGACCGTTTTGCCCCTTCTTCTTCCGTTAGCCATATCTTCTTCATCCGGACTCCTAATCAAGCGATTTTTGAGCCTAAGTTCATTGATTTTTTGTTGTATTTCTAATGGTGTGCTCGGTGACACCCACTTTTAAGCTAGAAATGATGATTTTGCCCCTAGGTTCAATCTTGTTCGTTTTTGAAAAGTTGTTTCCCCATTTGATTCCTTTGGGTTCCGTGACCTCGTTGAGGGTCATAATGGTGTCTTAGAGCCATGTTGTATCTTTAGAGACCATTGTTTTGTCTTTTGCTTCCGCACTTCGGATCCGTTATCGGGTCATCTTTCGGGTTATCACTGACGCACCCGGTTGAAAAACTTGGGCCGTCACAACAAACCTTGTTAATCAGATAGATATTATGCCTTGTTCCTGATTTCGTGTATAACTCTTGTCTTGCTAATTGGATTATCCCAATCTTGTTATTTGCATAGATATTAGGCCTTGTTCTTGAATCCTTGTATAACTCCTATCGTGTAAATTAGAATGTTCTAATTTTGTCATTAGTGTAGATATTATACCTTATTCGTGATTAAAGTATACTTCATATCGTGTATTCTATCCTTATTTACTTGCATAGATTTTATGCCTCGTTCTTGATTTCGAGTATGCTTCTTGTCATGTTCTTGGGTTATCCCAAATCTTAACTTGTTTCATATGAGTATATATCATGATTCTTGTTGTTAGTACTCTAGGGTAGCTTAGGATACTTCCTGAGTCTCATTGTGACATAGACATTAGGTGGCATGAGCCCCTTTAATATGTTTCACCCTAAGGTGATAAAACTGTAAAACGCTAGGTCGATGCATGCTCATCTCCTACGAGTAGCTTTATGTTACTCACCCCTACGTTACTAGGGCATATTTCAGGTACAGGACTCAAGACTTGAAGATTTCATTGCTTGGGTGATTTGTGGCTTCACATGACAAAACTTGTATTCTTGATTCTATGTATGTAAAGTGTACATAAGTATACTCTTTTTAACGTATTTGACATGTATGACATGAGGCCAAGGGCCACGAACCTTTAAGTTCACATGTATGTAATTAAAACTTCAAGTTTTGCCATTAAAATGTATTTTGTCAACTTTTGAGGTTTGACATGTCAAATTTTGTAAATGGGATGTAATGAGGCCATAGACCATTATAACAGGTTTAAATATCCAAATTACACTTGCGTGCATGTTCATATCATCACACACTGGCATATTTTGTGAATTGAACATGCCATAGGGGATTCCAAGTAGACTTTCAGCCTTCAGTGCATAACATGAAATTTTTGCACTTTCTCGAGTCATTTCGGTAACCAAAGCCTTTTAGGTTTTGTTTGAATCTTGAAACTTCACTTTCCAGTAGCCAAAGTTAGCATTTAGGGTCATTTTGGTCGACTGATGGCTCATTTCGGTCGACCGATGGTTCCTTTTGGTGTATCAAACCAACCAAGCCTTAAAAATTTGTTTTTAGCAGAGATTTAAGTCATTTCGGTCATCCAATGGGTTATTTCGGTCGACTGGAATAGCCTGATCCCGAGAGTTGCTTCAGTTCAGTTTCAGCACTGTTGTTCCGACTTCAAATGGCCATAACTTCTTCGTTTCTAATCCAAATGGGGTGATTCTTGAGCCTAAATTCATGAGCTTGAAGTCAGATTTCCAATGAAACCAACCATGAATTTAAACTCCATTTATGGTGAGAGTTATTCAGATTTTAGTGAGAGGGTATCAGTTTTTACTTAAACCGGGAAGGGGCATTTCTTGGGATTCTTGTCCAATGTTCTTGGAACCTCTTGGAATGTTGTGAAATAATTGGATTAGGTTGTGTGGACCTCATTTGACTTGTTTAGAGTCAAATCTCCCCTTTTTAATTGCAAATTAACCACTTTGCCCTTTACTAAAAGGTTTTGCTCGCTTCTTTTCATCTTGTTGTTTCTCCTTCGTCCGGACTCCGAATCATGCGATTCTTGAGTCCATCTTGAGTAGTTTTTCATTGCCTTTCTAGTGGTGTACTTGGTGACACCTGAATTCATACTTTCAGAAATGACTACCTTGCCCCTAGGGGCTTAAATTGTCATTCTTCTTGTTCTTTGCTTCCGCACCTTGTTTCTTTGAGTTTCGTGACCTCATGGAGGGTCATCTTAGGGTCTTAAAGGTGTGTTGTGCCTTGGAATACCATGGTTTTGTTTCTTGCTTCCGCATCTGGATCCGTTATCAGGTCAATCTACGGTTCATCACTGTAGTATCGGGTTGAATCAAAAACCCGGGTAGTTACATAAATTCATGGTTTTTGAGTCAGCTTTCCAATTGTACCTATGTCATTCTCATAATCCAAATACAGTGGAAGTTATTCATGTTTTAGTGAAGTGGTGTCAATTTTCACTTCAACTGGGAAAGGACAATTTGTGAGATTCTTGGCCAATGTTCTTGAAACCTCTTGGAATGTCTTGAAATGATTAGATTAGGTTCTATTCAACTTGTTTGACTTGTTTAGAGTCAAGTTTCTATCTTTAATTATGAATTGACCGTTTTGCCCCTTTGATAACGAATTTTGACCTTTTTGAACTTTGCTTCGGATTTTGCTCTCTTTAAGCCCCGTGATCTCATGAAAGGTCATATTAGTGTCTTATGAGTGATTCCTATCTCTTAAGACCTTGGTTTATCATTTCCTTCCGCATTTTGGATCCGTTATTGGATTAACTTTCGGTTCATCACTGACGCACCGGGTTAAAAAACTTGGGCTGTCACAAAATCATTGAATGAAAATTCCTCCATAAAAGTACATATTATGTCACTAGTCCTTTTTAATGTACAAAGATTGAATCTTTGAAAGAAAATGAGAGTTTTGAATTTAACTTATTCGAGTTACCAATGAAGTTGTGAAGAGTGTTTTAATGAGTAAAGATTGAATCATTGAATGAAAAAACCTGAATAAAGGTACCTATTATGTCACAAGACATTTTTAATGTATAATGATTGAATCTTTGAAAGAAATTGAGAGTTTTGAGTTCAAGTTATTTGAATTCCCTATGACATCCCAAATCGTGTTTTAATGAGTATAGATTGACTATTTCAATGAAATTACCCTAATCAAAGTACCTATTATGTCACTAGACCTTTTTAATGTAAACAGATTGAATCCTTGATAGAAAATGAGAGTTTTGAGTTTAACTTATTCGAGTTACCTATGAAGTCGCGAAGAGTGTTTTTATGACCAAAGATTGAATCTTTGAATGAAAATACCTGAATCAAGGTACCTATTATGTCACAAAACCTTTATAATGTAAAAAGATTGAATATTTAAAAGAAAATAAGAGTTTTAAATTTAACTTATTCGAGTTACCTACGAAGTCGTGAAGAGTGTTTTAATGACTAAAGATAGATTCTTTGAATGAAAATATCTCAATAAAGGTACCTATTATGTCACTAGATCTTTTTAATATATAAAGATTGAATCTTTGAAAGAAATTGAGAGTTTTGAGTCAAACTTATTCGAGTTACCTATGAAGTCGCGAAGAGTATTTTAATGAGTAAAGATTGAATCTTTGAATGAAAATACCTCAATAAATGTACTTATTATGTCATTAGATCTTTTTAATGTATAAAGATTGAAATTTTGAAAGAAAATGAGAGTTTTAAGTTAACTTATTCGAGTTACCTATGAAGTCGCGAAGAGTGTTTTAATGACTAAATATTGAATTTTTGAATGAAAATACCTCAATAAAGGCACCTATAATGTCACTAGACCTTTTTAATGTATAAAGAATGAATCTTTGAAAGAAATTTAGAGTTTTCAGTTAAACTTATTCGAGTTCCCTTTAATGTCCTGAAGAGTGTTTTAATGAATAAAGATTGAATCTTTGAATAAAATTACCTCAATCAAGGTACATATTATGTCACCTAGACCTTCTTAATGTAAAAAGATTGAATCTTTGACAAAAAATGAGAGTTTTGAGTTTAACTTATTCGAGTTACCTATGAAGTCACGGCTACTGTTTTAATAAATAAAGATTGAATCTTTGAATGAAAATGCCTCAATAAAGGAACCTATTATGTCACTAGACCTTTTTAATGTATTACGATTAAATCGTTGCAAGAAAATGAGAGTTTTGTGTTAAAGTTATTCGAGTTCCCTTCAACATCCCAAAGAGTGTTTTAATGAGTAAAGATTGAATTTTTGAACAAAAATACCTCAATTAAGGTACCTATTATGTCACTAGACCTTTTTAATGTATAAAGATTGAATATTTGAAAGAAAATGAGAGTTTTGAGTTTAACTTATTCGAGTTACCTATGAAGTCGCGAAGAGTATTTTAATTACTATAGATAGAATCTTTGAATGAAAATAACTCTATAAAGGTACCTATTATATCACTAGACCTTTTTAATGTATAAAGATAGAATCTTTGAAAGAAAATGATAGTTTTGAGTTAAACTTTTCTTAGATTCCTTTGACGTCCTGAAGAGTTTTTTAATGAGTAAAGACAGAATCTTTGAATGAAAATGCCTCAACCAAGGTACCTATTATGTCGCTAAACCTTTTTAATGTGAAAGATTGAATATTTGAATGAAAATGAGAGTGTTGAGGTTAACTTATTCGAGTTGCATATGAAGTCGCGAAGAGTGTTTTAATGACTAAAGATTGAATTTTTGAATTAAAATACCTGAATAAAGGTACCTATTATGTCACTAGACCTTTTTAATGTATAAAGATTGAATCTTTGAAACAAATTGAGAGTTTTGAATTAAACTTATTCGAGCTACCTATGAAGTCGCGAAAAGTGCTTTAATGAGTAAAGATTGAATCTTTGAATGAAAATACCTCAATAAGAGTACCTATTATGTCACTAGACCTTTTTAATGTACAAAGATTGCTTTGAAAGAAAATGAGTGTTTTGAGTATAACTTATTTGAGTTACCTATGAAGTCGCGAAAAGTGTTTTAATGACTAAAGATTGAATCTTTGAATGAAAATACCTCAATAAAGGTATTGTTGCCTAAGTAATGACCCTAGAGGGGGGGTGGATAGGGTCATTGACAAACTATGGAACTTTTTCAATTAACTTCTCTAAGCTCCTTTAACTTGTCTCTTTACTGTAAAGCCAAATATGATTCATTGGGATAAATGCACTTCTACTAAGTTTTAGTGTAGATAACACTTAATATATGGAATGTAAAACAATGAGTATACTACACTTAGTAGATTAACAAATGATTAATTCATGTTATACATTTAATCATGCTAATTAGTCATGTAACTAAGTGTAATCATCATTGACTTAAATACATTAATTCCTTTAAACTTTAATGCCTTCAATTCAATTTAAAATAAACTAAACATTTGATATATGATGACAGAGCAAATAAATATGCAATCGGCGGACTGAAATTGCAGTTGGGAACTTGTGATTTGGTCATCAGAGCTTGAATGCAAGCTTAGAGCTTTCGGTTTTGGGTCTTATTGATATGAGTTGTTGCCGAAAAGTTGATTGCTGTAGCATCTTCACCGGACTGATATACACAGTTCTGAAATAGAGGGAAGCTCGCCGGAGGTTATGGATGATGTAAGCTGTGGCAGAAGCTGTTGCAGCTTTCGATTTGGTCTTTGAACCTCATTGTAGCTAAACTGTACCTTTGCCTTTTAGGAACTGAAACTCACCATCATTTGAATCTGGTATTCGCCTTCACATTGGTGGAGCTACAGTTGAGTCTGAACTGGTTTGATAGACTGAAGCTCACTTGGTCGGAGTTTCGCTGGACTGATATGGAACTCAAAGGTAGCTCAGGCGTCACCAGAGTCAATAGACACTCGAAGCACACCCAAGACCCAGAAGCTCTTTTTTTTTTTCAAATCTATAGTCATGTATCAATGGAGCTCACTGGTTTTGAATTGATGCCCTTCTCTCTCTGTTTAAGCTCTCCAAGTATATTTTTCTATGAAGCTCAGTGGAGCTCATTGTGATAGCTCAAAACATTGTACAATTTCTTTGCTCCGCCGCTCACCCACATCTATTTACCCTAATCTCATATATTATATATAAGATAAAAAGAAGACAACTTTTCTTTAGCCGTTCGATGAAGCAAATCAAATTTGATGGCTTAGATCATTTGTCAGTTGCCACCAAACCCTTTATATATATTGAGCAGTAATCTTTGTTTGCTTTGCCCACCACATTTTCTTTGACTAAATTTTCAGCCATTTAAAAAGAAATGTTAAGCACTCATTTTCGGGCCGTTAAATTAGGCAATAGGTTGGCCACTCATTCAAGGCCCTAGGATCAAAACCAAGTTGATGTACTTTTCTAATCTGTCCATTGCTGCTCTTAAAATACCAAATGGCCCCTATTCCGCCGGCTATTGCTTTTTATTTTCAACTACTATTTGAAGCCGTTTGATATGAAGCTTGGTATGACCACCAAATTAAATCCCTTGGATCATTGTATGAAGGATTTGTTTCCTTATCAGCTGCCAATGAAAACTTTTATAGCAAAGCACCATTCAACAGTATATTTTATAATCTCTTTTACATCCACAACCAATTGAGCCGTTTGAACTATTTCCTCTTTAATTTAAATTTCTCTCCAAGACTTCTCAACTTGTAACTTGCACGAGAAATGACCAGCACGTCTTTGATAGGACTATTAGTGTAAACCTGCTATATATGATTGAATAACATTATATAGAATTAAATGTATCAAAAATACAAAACAAATATATCATCTCCATACACACTTGAATTGACACTGAATTCAACACCTTCAACGATTTGTTGTCATCAAAATATCTCATTCGTCCTAGGCTAAAAAGCCTTGGGTCAACAATCTCCCCCTTTTTGAATAAAAATACCACAATAAAGGTATCTATTATGTTACTTGATCTTTTTAATATATAAAGATTGAATCTTTAAAAGAAAATGAAAGTTTTGAGTTTAACTTATTCAAGTTACCCATAAAGTTGCGAAGGGTGTTTAAGTGACTAAAGATTGAATATTTGAATGAAAATACCCCAGTAAAGGTACCTATTACGTCATTTATTCTTTTTAATGTATAAAGTTTAATTCTTTAAAAGAAATTGAGAGAACTGAGTTAAACTTATGTGAGTTCCCTTTGACATCCCAAAGAATGTTTTAATAAGTAAAGATTGAATCTTTGAATGATATTTTCTTAATCAAGGTACCTATTATGTCACTAGACCTTTTTAATTTAGAAAGATTAAATCTTTGATAAAAAATGAGAGTTTCGAGTTTAACTTATATGAGTTACCTATGAAGTCACGAAGAGCGTTTTAATGAATAAAGATTGAATCTTTGAATGAAAATACCTCAATAAACACACCAATTATGTCACTAGACTTTTTTAATGTATAAAGATTGAATATTTGAAAAAAATGAGAGTTTTGAGTTAAACTTATTCGAGATACCTATGAAGTCACGTAGTGTGTTTTAATGTGTAAATATTGAATTTCAAAAAAAAAATACCTCAATCAAGGTACCTATTATGTCACAAGACCTTTGTAATGTAAAAAGATTGAATCTTTGAAAGAAAATGAGAGATTGGAGTTTAACTTATTCATGTAACCCATGAAGTCACGACTAAAGATAGATTTTTTTAATTAAAATACCTCAATAAAGTTACCTATTATGTCACTAGACCTTTTTAAGGTATAAAGTTTAAATCTTTAAAAGAAATGAAGAGTTTTGAGTAAAACTTATTTGAGTTACCTACGAAGTCGCGAAGTGTGTTTTAATGAGTAAAGATTGAATCTTTAAATGAAAATAACTCAATAAAGGTACCTATTATGTCACTAGACCTTTTTTATGTATAAAGATTGAATCTTTGAAATATAATGAAAGTTTTGAGTTTAATATATTCGAGTTACCTGTGAAGTCGCGAAGAGTGATTTAATGACTAACGATTGAATCTTTGAATGAAAATACCTCAATAAAGGTGTCTATTATGTTAGTAGATCTTTTTAATGTATAAAGATTGAATCTTTGAAAGAAATTGAGCGTTTGGAGTTAAATTTATTCCAGTTCCCTTCGACGTCCCAAAGAGCGTTTTAATGAGTAAAAATTGAATTTTTAAATGAAATTATGTCAATCAAGGTACCTATTATGTCACTAGACCTTTTTAATGTATAAAGATTAAATATTTGAAAGAAAGTGAGAGTTTTGAATTTAACTTATTTGAGTTACCCATGATGTCGCGAAGAGCGTTTTAATGACTAAAGATTGAATCTTTGAATAAAAATACCCGAATAAAGGTACTTATTATGTCACTAGACCTTTTTAATGTATAAAGATTGAATCTTTGAAAGAAATTGAGAGTTTTGAGTAACTTATTCGAGTTACTTTTAAAGTCGCGAAAAGTGTTTCAATGAGTAATGATTGAATCTTTGAATGAAAATACCTCCATAAAGGTACCTTTTATGTCACTAGACCTTTTTAATGTATAGAGATTCAATCTTCGAAAGAAAATTAGAGTCTTAAGTTTAACTTATTCGAGTTACCTATGAAGTCGCAAAGAGTGTTTTATTGAGTAAAGATTGAATCTTTGAAAGAAAATATCTCAATAAAATTACCTGTTATGTCACTAGACCTTTTTAATGTATAATGATTGAATTTTTGAAAGAAATTTATAGTTTTGAGTTAAACTTATTCGAATTCCCTTTGACGTCCCGAAGTGTGTTTTATTGAGTAAAGATTGAATCTTTGAGTGAAATTACCTTAATCAAGGTACCTATTTTGTCACTAGACCTTTTTAATGGAAAAAGATTGAATCCTTGATAGAAAATAAGAGTTTTGAGTTTAACTTATTCGAGTTACCTACGAAGTCACGAAGAGTATTTTAATGACTAAAGATTGAATCTTTGAATGAAAATACCACAATCAAGGTACCTATTATGTCAGAAAACCTTTTTAATTTAAAAAGATTGAATCTTTGTGAGAAAATGAGAGTTTTGAGTTTAACTTATTCGTGTTACCTATGAAGTCGTGAAGAGTGTTTGAATGACTAAAGATTGAATCTTTGAATGAAAATACCTAAATCAAGGTACCTATTATGTCACAAGACCTTTTTAGTGTAAAAAGATTGAATCTTTGAAAGAAAATGAGAGTTTTGAGTTTAACATATTCGAGTTACCTATGAAGTCACAAGAGTGTTTTAATGAATAAAGATTGAATCTTTGAGTGAAGATATCTCAATAAATGCACCATGATGTCACTAAACCTTTTTTAATGTTTAAATGTTCAATGCTTGAAAGAAAATAAGAGTTTTGAGTTTAATTCTTTGAGTTACCTATGATGTCACGAAGAGTGTTTTAATGACTAAAGATTGAATCTTTGAATGAAAATACCCGAATAAAGGTACTTATTATTTCACTAGAACATTTTAATGTATAAAGATTGAATCTTTGAAAAAAATTGAGAGTTTTGAGTTAAACTTATTCGAGTTACCTATGAAGTCGCGAAGAGTGTTTTAATGAGTAAAGAATGAATCTGTAATGACCCAGTCATTTTTCGTCTTTTTCTTTTTGTCAGATATTCACGGATATTTTTTTTTCATTGATCTTTTCTTTTCTGAGTTCGATTTCTCGTCACTTAGTGTCATCTTGAGTGCTCTGGAATGGTTTCCGAGACTCTTTTCCTTGGATTGCCAGCTTTATTTGAGGACCGTGTCAATTCCACTTTTTTATTTTTTTTGACACTATTCACATTGGTGGAGCTACAGCTGAGTCTGAACTAGTTTGATAGACTGAAGCTTACTTGGTCGGAGTTTCGCCGGACTGATATGGAACTCAAAGGTCGCTCGTGGGTCACCAGAGTCAATAGACACTCGAAGCACACCCAAGACCCAGAAGCTCAAGCTCTTTTTTTTTTCAAATCTACAATCATGTATCAATGGAGCTCACTGGTTTTAAATTGATGCTCTTCTCTCTCTGTTTAAGCTTTCCAAGTATATTTTTCTATGAAGCTCAGTGGAGCTCATTGTGATGGCTTAAAATATTGTATATTTTCTTTGCTTCACCGCCCACCAACATCCGTTTACCCTAATCTCATATATTATATATAGGATAGAAAGAAAACAACTTTTCTTTAGCCGTTGGATGAAGCAAACCAAATTTGATGGCTTAGATCATCTGTCCGTTGCCACCTAACCCTTTATATGTATTGAGCTGTAATCCTTGCTTGCTTTGCCCACCATATTTTCTCTGACTAAATTTTCAGCCATTTAAAAAGAACTGTTAAGCACTCATTTTCGGGCTATTAAATTAGGCAACAGGTTGGCCACTCATTCAAGGCCCTAGGATCAAAACCAAGTTGATGCACTTTTCTAATCTGTCCATTGCTGCCCTTAAAATACCAAATAGCCCCTATTTCGCCAGCTATTGCTTTTTATTTTCAACTTCTATTTGAAGCTGTTTGATCTGAAGCTTGGCATTACCACCAAATTAAATCCCTTGGATCATTGTACGGAGGATTTGTTTCCTTAGCAGCTGCCAATGAAAACTTCGGTAGCAAAGCACTATTCAACTGTATATTTTATAATCTTTTTTACATCCACAACCAATTGAGCTGTTTGAACTATTTCCTCTTTAATTTAAATTTCTCTCCAAGACTTCTCAACTTGTAACTTGCACAAGAAATGACCAGCACGTCCTTGATAGGACTATTAGTGTAAACCTGCTATATATGATTGAATAACATTATGCAGAATTAAATGTATCAAAAATACAAAGCAAATATATCATCTCCATACACACTTGAATTGACATTAAATTCAACACCTTCACCGATTTGTTGTCATCAAAATATCTCATTCATCCTAGGCTAAAAAGCCTTGGGTCAACAATCACCCCCTTTCTGAATAAAAATACCTCAATAAATGTACCTATTATGTTACTTGACCTTTTTAATGTATAAAGATTGAATCTTTGAAAGAAAATGAAAGTTTTGAGTTTAACTTATTCAAGTTACCCATAAAGTTGCGAAGAGTGTTTAAATGACTAAAGATTGAATATTTGAATGAAAATACCCCAGTAAAGGTACCTATTACGTCATTTGTCCTTTTTAATGTATAAAGTTTAATTCTTTGAAAGAAATTGAGAGAACTGAGTTAAACTTATGTGAGTTCCATTTGACATCCCAAAGAATATTTTAATAAGTAAAGATTGAATTTTTGAATGATATTTTCTCAATCAAGGTACCTATTATGTCACTAGACCTTTTTAATGTAAAAAGATTGATTCTTTGATAAAAAATGAGAGTTTCGAGTTTAACTTATATGAGTTACCTATGAAGTCATGAAGAGTGTTTTAATGAATAAAGATTGAATCTTTGATTGAAAATACCCTAATAAACACACCTATTATGTCACTAGGCCTTTTTAATGTATAAAGATTGAATATTTGAAAAAAATGAGAGTTTTGAGTTAAACTTATTCGAGATACATATGAAGTCACGTAGTGTGTTTTAATGTGTAAAGATTGAATTTCTGAATAAAAATACCTCAATCAAGGTACCTATTATGTCACATGACCTTTGTAATGTAAAAAGATTAAATCTTTGAAAGAAAATGAGAGTTTGGAGTTTAAATTATTCATGTTACCTATGAAGTCGTGACTAAAGATATAATTTTTTAATTAAAATACCTCCATAAAGTTACCTATTATGTCACTAGACCTTTTTAAGGTATAAAGTTTGAATCTTTAAAAGAAATGAAGAGTTTTGAGTAAAACTTATTCAAGTTACCTACGAAGTCGCGAAGTGTGTTTTAATGAGTAAAGATTGAATCTTTAAACGAAAATAACTCAATAAAGGTACCTATTATGTCACTAGACCTTTTTTATGTATAAAGATTGAATCTTTGAAATAGAATGAAAGTTTTGAGTTTAATATATTCGAGTTACCTGTGAAGTCGCGAAGAGTGATTTAATGACTAACGATTGAATCTTTGAATGAAAATACCTCAATAAAGGTGTCTATTATGTTAGTAGATCTTTTTAATGTATAAAGATTGAATCTTTGAAAGAAATTGAGCGTTTGGAGTTAAATTTATTCCCGTTCCCTTTGACGTCCCAAAGAGTGTTTTAATGAGTAAAAATTGAATTTTTGAATGAAATTATGTCAATCAAGGTACCTATTATGTCACTAGACCTTTTTAATGTATAAAGATTAAATATTTGAAAGAAAGTGAGAGTTTTGAGTTTAACTTATTTGAGTTACCTATGATGTCGCGAAGAGCGTATTAATGACTAAAGATTGAATCTTTGAATGAAAATACCCGAATAAAGGTACTTATTATGTCACTAGACCTTTTTAATGTATAAAGATTGAATCTTTGAGAGAAATTGAGAGTTTTGAGTTAAACTTATTCGAGTTACTTTTGCAGTCGCGAAAAGTGTTGCAATGAGTAATGATTGAATCATTGAATGAAAATACCTCCATAAAGGTACCTTTTATGTCACTAGACCTTTTTAATGTATAAAGATTCAGTCTTTGAAAGAAAATTAGAGTTTTGAGTTTAACTTATTTGAGTTACCTATGAAGTCGCAAAGGGTGTTTTATTGAGTACAGATTGAATCTTTGAAAGAAAATACCTCAATAAAATTACCTGTTCTGTCACTAGACCTTTTTAATGTATAATGATTGAATCTTTGAAAGAAATTTAGAGTTTTGAGTTAAACTTATTCGAATTTCCTTTGACGTCCCGAAGAGTGTTTTATTGAGTAAAGATTGAATCTTTGAGTGAAATTACCTCAATGAAGGTACCTATTTTGTCACTAGACCTTTTTAATGTAAAAAAATTGAATCCTTGATAGAAAATGAGAGTTTTGAGTTTAACTTATTTGAGTTACCTACGAAGTCGCGAAGAGTGTTTTAAAGACTAAAGATTGAATCTTTTAATGAAAATACCACAATCAAGGTACCTAGTATGTCAGAAGACCTTTTTTTATTTAAAAAGATTGAATCTTTGAAAGAAAATTAGAGTTTTGAGTTTAACTTATTCGTGTTACCTATGAAGTCATAAAGAGTGTTTGAATGACTAAAGATTGAATCTTTGAATGAAAATACCTAAATCAAGGTACCTATTATGTCACAAAACCTTTTTAGCGTAAAAAGTTGAATCTTTGAAAGAAAATGAGAGTTTTGAGTTTAACTTATTCGAGTTACCTATGTAGTCACGAGAGTGTTTTAATGAATAAAGATTGAATCTATAAGTGAAGATATCTCAATAAATGCACCATGGTATCACTAAACCTTTTTTAATGTTTAAAGGTTGAATGTTTGAAAGAAAATAAGAGTTTTGAATTTAACTTATTCGAGTTACCTATGAGGTCTCGAAGAGTGTTTTAATGAGTAAAGAATGAATCTGTAATGAGCCAGTCATTTTTCGTCCTTTTCTTTTTGTCAAATTTTCACGGATATTTTTTTTCCATTGATCTTTTCCTTTCTGAGTTCGATTTCTCGTCACTTAGTGTCATCTTGAGTGCTCTGGAATGGTTTCCGAGACTCTTTTCCTTGGATTGACAACTTTATTTGAGCACCGCGTCAATTCCACTTTTTTATTTTTTTTGACACTATTCACATTGGTGGAGGTACAGCTGAGTTTGAACTGGTTTGATAGACTGAAGCTTACTTGGTCAGAGTTTCACCGGACAGATATGGAACTCAAAGGTAGCTTGGGGGTCACTAGAGTCAATAGACACTCGAAGCACACCCAAGACCTAGAAGCTCAAGCTCTTTTTTTTTTCAAATCTACAGTTATGTATCAATGGAGCTCACTAGTTTTAAATTGATGCTCCTCTCTCTCTGTTTAAGCTCTCCAAGTATATTTTTCTATGAAGCTCAGTGGAGCTCATTGTGATGGCTTAAGACATTGCATATTTTCTTTGCTTCACCGCTCACCAACATCTGTTTACCCTAATCTCATATATTATGTATAGGATAGATAGAAAACAACTTTTCTTTAGCCGTTGGATGAAGCAAATCAAATTTGATGGCTTAGATCATCTGTCCGTTGCCACCTAACCCTTTATATGTATTGAGTTGTAATCCTTGCTTGCTTTGCCCACCATATTTTCTTTAACTAAATTTTCAAGAATTTAAAAAGAAATGTTAAGCACTCATTTTCGGGCTATTAAATTAGGCAACAGGTTGGCCACTCATTCAAGGCCCTAGGATCAAAACCAAGTAGATTCACTTTTATAATCTATCCATTGCTACTCTTAAAATACCAAATAGCCCCTATTTCGCCAACTATTGCTTTTTATTTTCAACTTCTATTTGAAGCCGTTTGATCTGAAGCTTGGTATTGCCACCAAATTAAATCCCTTGGATCATTGTACGGAGGATTTGTTTCCTTAGCAGCTGCCAATGAAAACTTCGATAGCAAAGCACTATTCAACAGTATATTTTACAATCTATTTTACATCCACAACCAATAGAGCCGTTTGAACTATTTGCTCTTTAATTTAAATTTCTCTCCAAGACTTCTTAACGTGTAACTTGCACGAGAAATGACCAGCACGTCCTTGATAGGACTATTAGTGTAAACCTGCTATATATGATTGAAAAACATTATGTAGAATTAAATGTATCAAAAATACAAAGCAAATATATCATCTCCATACACACTTGAATTGACATTAAATTCAACACCTTCAACGATTTATTGTCATCAAAATATCTCATTCATCCTGGGCTAAAAAACCTTAGGTCAACAATCTCCCCCTTTTTGAATAAAAATACCTCAATAAAGGTTCCTATTATGTTACTTGACCTTTTTAATGTATAAAGATTGTATCTTTGAAAGAAAATAAAAGTTTTGAGTTTAACATATTCAAGTTACCTATAAAGTCACGAAGAGTGTTTAAATGACTAAAGATTGAATATTTGAATGAGAATACCCCAGTAAAGGTACCTACTAAGTCATTTGTCCTTTTTAATGTATAAAGTTTAACTCTTTGAAAGAAATTGAGAGAATTGAGTTAAACTTATGTGAGTTCCCTTTGACATCCCAAAGAAAGTTTTAATAAGTAAAGATTGAATCTTTGAATGATATTTTCTCAATCAAGGTACCTATTATGTCACTAGACCTTTTTAATGTAAAAAGATTGAATCTTTGATAAAAAATGAGAGTTTCGAGTTTAACTTATATGAGTTACCAATAAAGTCACGAAGAGTGTTTTAATGAATAAAGATTGAATCTTTAAATGAAAATACCTCAATAAACACACCTATTTTGTCACTAGACCTTTTTAATGTATAAAGATTGAATATTTGAAAAAAATGAGAGTTTTGAGTTAAACTTATTCGAGATACCTATGGAGTCACGTAGTGTGTTTTAATGTGTAAAATTGAATTTCTGAATAAAAATACCTCAATCAAGGTACCTATTATGTCACAAGACCTTTGTAATGTAAAATGATTGAATCTTTGAAAGAAAATGAGAGTTTGGAGTTTAACTTATTCATGTTACCTATCAAGTCGCGACTAAAGATAAAATTTTTTAATTAAAATACCTCAATAAAGTTACCTATTATGTCACTAGACCTTTTTAAGGAATAAAGTTTGAATCTTTAAAAGAAATTAAGAGTTTTCAGTAAAACTTATTCGAGTTACCTACGAAGTCGCGAAGTGTGTTTTAATGAGTAAAGATTGAATTTTTAAATGAAAATAACTCAATAAAGGTACCTACTATGTCACTATACCTTTTTTATGTATAGAGATTGAATCTTTGAAATAAAATGAAAGTTTTGAGTTTAACATATTCGAGTTACCTGTGAAGTCGCGAAGAGTGATTTAATGACTAAAGATTGAATCATTGAATGAAAATACCTCAATAAAGGTGTCTATTATGTTAGTAGATCTTTTGAATGTATAAAGATTGAATCTTTGAAAGAAATTGAGCGTTTGGAGTTAAATTTATTCCAGTTCCCTTTGACGTCTCAAAGAGTGTTTTAATGAGTAAAAATGAAATTTTTGAATGAAATTATGTCAATCAAGGTACCTATTATGTCACTAGACCTTTTTAATGTATAAAGATTAAATATTTGAAAGAAAGTGAGAGTTTTGAGTTTAACTTATTTGAGTTACCTATGATGTCGCGAGGAGCGTTTTAATGACTAAAGATTGAATCTTTGAATGAAAATACCCGAATAAAGGTACTTATTATGTCACTAGACCTTTTTAACGTATAAAGATTGAATCTTCGAAAGAAATTGAGAGTTTTGAGTTAAACTTATTCGAGTTACTTTTGAAGTTTGAAAAGTGTTTCAATGAGTAATGATTGAATCATTGAATGAAAATACCTACATAAAGGTACCTTTTATGTCACTAGACCTTTTTAATATATAAAGATTCAATCTTTGAAAGAAAATTAGAGTTTTGAGTTTAACTTATTCGAGTTACCTATGAAGTCGCAAAGGGTGTTTTATTGAGTAAAGATTGAATCTTTGAAAGAAAATACCTCAATAAAATTACCTGTTATGTCACTAGACCTTTTTAATGTATAATGATTGAATCTTTGAAAGAAATTTAGAGTTTTGAGTTAAATTTATTCGAATTCCCTTTGACGTCCCGAAGAGTGTTTTATTGAGTACAGATAGAATCTTTGAGTGAAATTACCTCAATCGAGGTACCTATTTTGTCACTAGACCTTTTTAATGTAAAAAGATTGAATCCTTGATAGAAAATGAGAATTTTGAGTTTAATTTATTCGAGTTACCTACGAAGTCGCGAAGAGTGTTTTAATGACTAAAGATTGAATCTTTGAATGAAAATACCACAATCAATGTACCTATTATGTCAGAAGACCTTTTTAATTTTAAAAGATTGAATCTGTGAAAGAAAATGAGAATTTTGAGTTTAACTTATTCGTGTTACCTATGAAGTCGTGAAGAGTGTTTGAATGACTGAAGATTGAATCTTTGAATGAAAATACCTAAATCAAGGTACCTATTATGTCACAAGACCTTTTTAGTGTAAAAAGATTGAATCTTTGAAAGAAAATGAGAGTTTTGAGTTTAACTTATTCGAGTTACCTATGAAGTCACGAGAGTGTTTTAATGAATAAAGATTGAATCTTTGAGTGAAGATATATCAATAAATGCACCATGATGTCACTAAACCTTTTTTAATGTTTAAAGGTTGATTGTTTGAAAGAAAATAAGAGTTTTGAGTTTAACTTATTCGAGTTACCTATGATGTCGCGTAGAGTGTTTTAGTGACTAAAGATTGAATCTTTGAATGAAAATGCCAGAATAAAGGTACTTATTATTTCATTAGACCTTTTTAATGTATAAAGATTGAATCTTTGAAAGAAATTGAGAGTTTTGAGTTAAACTTATTAGAGTTACCTATGAAGTCGCGAAGAGTGTTTTAATGAGTAAAGAATGAATCTGTAATGACCCAGTCATTTTTCTTCCATTTCTTTTTGTTAAATTTTCACGGATATTTTTTTTCCATTGATCTTTTCCTTTCTGAGTTCGGTTTCTTGTCACTTAGTGTCATCTTGAGTGCTCTGGAATGGTTTCCGAGACTCTTTTCCTTGGATGGACAACTTTATTTAAGGACCGCGTCAATTCCACGTTTTTATTTTTTTTGACACTATTCACATTGGTGGAGCTACAGCTGAGTCTGAACTGGTTTGATAGACTGAAGCTTACTTGGTCGGAGTTTCGCTAGACTGATATGGAACTCAGAGGTAGCTCGGGGGTCACCAGAGTCAATAGACACTCGAAGCACACCCAAGACCTAAAAGCTCAAGCTCTTTTTTTTTTTTAAATCTACAGTCATGTATCAATGGAGCTCACTGGTTTTAAATTGATGCTCTTCTCTCTCTGTTTAAGCTCTGCAAGTATATTTTTCTATCAAGCTCAGTGGAGCTCTTTGTGATGGCTTAAAACATTGTATATTTTCTTTCCTTCACCGCTCACCAACATCTGTTTACCCTAATCTCATATATTATATATAGGATAGATAGAAAACAACTTTTCTTTAGCCGTTGGATGAAGCAAATCAAATTTGATGGCTTAGATCATCTGTCCGTTGCCACCTAACCCTTTATATGTATTAAGCTGTAATCCTTGCTTGCTTTGCCCACCATATTTTCTCTGACTAAATTTTCAGCCATTTAGAAAGAAATGTTAAGCACTTATTTTCGGGCTATTAGATTAGGCAACAGGTTGGCCACTCATTCAAGGCCCTAGGATCAAAACCAAGTTGATGCACTTTTGTAATCTGTCCATTGCTGCTCTTAAAATACCAAATAGCCCCTATTCTGCCAACTATTGCTTTTTATTTTCAACTTCTATTTGAAGCCGTTTGATATGAAGCTTGGTATTACCACCAAATTAAATCCCTTGGATCATTGTACAGACGATTTATTTCCTTAGCAGCTGTTAATGAAAACTTCGATAGCAAAGCACTATTCAACAGTATATTTTATAGTCTCTTTTACATCCACAACCAATTGAGCCGTTTGAACTATTTCCTCTTTAATTTAAATTTCTCTCCAAGACTTCTCAACCTGTAACTTGCACGAGAAATGACCAGCACGTCCTTGATAGGACTATTAGTGTAAGCCTGCTATATATGATTGAATAACATTATGCCAAATTAAATGTATCAAAAATACAAAGCAAATATATCATCTCCAGACACACTTGAATTGACATTAAATTCAACACCTTCAACGATTTGTTGTCATCAAAATATCTCATTTACCCTAGGCTAAAAAGGCTTGGTTAACAATTTCCCCCTTTTTGAATAAAAATACCTCAATAAAGGTACCTATTATGTCACTTGACCTTTTTAATGTATAAAGATTGAATCTCTGAAAGAAAATGAGAATTTTGAATTTAACTTATTCGAGTTACCTATAAAGTCGCGAGGAGTGTTTAAAAGACAAAAGATTGAATATTTGAATGAAAATACCCCAGTAAACGAACCTATTATGTCATTTGTCCTTTTTAATGCATAAAGATTGAATGCTTGTAAGAAATTGAGAGTTCTGAGTTAAACTTATTCGAGTTCCCTTTGACGTCTCAAAGAGTGTTTTAATGAGTAAAGATTGAATCTTTGAATGATATTTTCTCAATCAAGGTACCTATTATGTCACTAGACCTTAATGTACAAAGATTGAATCTTTGATAAAAAAATGAGAGTTTCGAGTTTAACTTATTCGAGTTACCTATAAAGTCACGAAGAGTGTTTTGGCGAATAAAGATTGAATCTTTGAATGAAAATACCTCAATAAACGCACCTATTATGTCACTAGGCCTTTTTAATATATAAAGATTGAATATTTAAAAAAAAAAAATGAGAGTTTTGAGTTAAACTTAATCGAGATACTTATGAAATCACGTAGTGTGTTTTAATGTGTAAAGACTGAATTTTTGAATGAAAATACCTTAATCAAGGTACCCATTGTGTCACAAGACCTTTGTAATGTAAAAAAATTGAATCTTTGAAAGAAAATGAGAGTTCGGACCTTAACTTATTCATATTACCTATGAAGTCGCGAAGAGTATTTTAATGATTAAAGATAGAATTTTATTTATTAAAAATACCTCAATAAAGTTATCTATTATGTCACTTGGCCTTTTCAATGTATAATGATTGAATCTTCAAAAGAAATTGAGAGTTTTGAGTTAAACTTATTCGAGTTACTGACGAAGTCGCGAAGTGTGCTTTAATGAGTACAGATTAAATCTTTGAATGAAAATACCTCAATAAAGGTACCTATTATTTCACTAGACCTTTTTTATGTATCAAGATTGAATCTTTGAAAGAAAATGAGAGTTTTGAATTTAACTTATTTGAGTTACCTGTGAAGTCACGAAGAGTGATTTAAGGACTAAAGATTGAATCTTTGAATGAAAATACCTTAATAAAGGTGCTTATTATGTCATTAGACATTTTTAATGTATAAAGATTAAATCTTTGAAAGAAATTGAGTGTTTGGAGTTAAATTTATTCGAGTTCCCATTGACGTCCTAAAGAGGTTTTAATGAGTAAAAATTGAATTTTAGAATGAAATTATGTCAATCAAGGTACCTATTATGTCACTAGACCTTTTTAATGTATAAATATTAAATGTTTGAAAGAAAATGAGAGTTTTTAGTTTAACTTATTCGAGTTACCTATGATGTCGCGAAGAGCGTTTTAATGACTAAAGATTGAATCTTTGAATGAAAATAACCGAATAAAGGTACTTATTATATCACTAGACCTTTTTAATGTTTAAAGATTGAATCTTTGAAAGAAATTGAGAGTTTTGAGTTAAACTTATTCGAGTTACCTATGAAGTCGCGAAGAGTGTTTCAAAGAGTAAAGATTGAATCATAGAATGAAAATACCTCCATAAAGGTACTTTTTGTGTCACTAGACCTTTTTAATGTATAAAAATTCAATCTTTGAAAGAAATTTAGAGTTTTGAGTTTAATTTATTCGAGTTACCTATGAAATCGCAAAGGGTGTTTTAATGAGTAAAGATTGATTCTTTGAATAAAAATACCTCAATAAAAAAACCTAGTATGTCACAAGACTTTTTTAATGTATAATGATTGAATCTTTGAAAGAAATTTTGAGTTTTGAGTTAAACTTAT
Organism: Cornus florida; assembly: GCF_030987335.1. Classification (NCBI taxonomy): domain Eukaryota; kingdom Viridiplantae; phylum Streptophyta; class Magnoliopsida; order Cornales; family Cornaceae; genus Cornus; species Cornus florida. Next base: position 96,044,160 of record NW_026775573.1, on the reverse strand, counting down.
TCGAATTCCCTTTGACGTCCCGAATAGTGTTTTATTGTGTAAAGATTGAATCTTTGAATGAAATTACCTCAATCAAGGTACGTATTTTGTCACTGGACCTTTTTAATGTAAAAAGATTGAATCCTTCATAAAAAATGAGAGTTTTGAGTTTAACTTATTCGACTTACTTATGATGTCGCGAAGAGTATTTTAATGAGTAAAGATTAAATCTTTGAATGAAAATACCTCAATAAAGGTACCTATTATGTCATAAGACCTTTTTAATTTAAAAAGATTGAATCTTTGAAAGAAAATAAGAGTTTTGAGTTTAACTTATTCGAGTTACCTATAAAGTCGCGAGAGTGTTTTACTGACTAAAGATAGAATCTTTGAATGAAAATACCTCAATAAAGGTACCTATTAAGTTACTCGACCTTTTTAATGTATAAAGATTGAATCTTTGAAACAAATTGAGAGTCTTAAGTTAAACTTATTCATGTTACCTATGAAGTCGTGAAGAGTTTTTAATGAGTAAAGATTTAATCATTGAATGAAAATATCTCAATAAAGAAACCTATTATGTCACTAGACCTTTTTAATGTATAATGATTGAATCTTTGAAAGAAATTGAGAGTTTTGAGTTAAAATAATTCGAATTCCCTTTGACGTCCCAAGGAGTGTTTTAATGAGTAAAGATTGAATCTTTCAATAAAATTACTTCAATCAAGGTACCTATTATGTTACTAGACCTTTTTAATGTTAAAAGATTGAATCCTTGATAGAAAATGAGAGTTTTGAGTTCAACTTATTCAAGTTACCTATGAAGCCGCGAAGAGTGTTTTAATAACTAAAGATTGAATCTTTGAATGAAAATACCCGAATCAAGGTACCTATTATGTCACAAGACCTTTTTAAGGTAAAAAGATTCAATCTTTGAAAGAAAATGAGAGTTTTGAGTTTAACATATTCGAGTTACCTACGAAGTCGCGAAGAGTATTTGAATGACTAAAGATTGAATCTTTGAATGAAAATACCTGAATCAAGGTACCTATCATATCACAAGACCTTTTTAATGTAAAAATATTGAATCTTTGAAAGAAAATGAGAGTTTTGAGTTTAACTTATTCGAGTTACCGATGAAGTGACAAAAAGTGTTTTAATGAATAAAGATTGAATCTTTAAGGGAAAATATATCAATAAATGCACCAATGATGTCACTAGACCATTTTCAATGTTTAAAGGTTCTATGTTTGAAAGAAAATAAGAGTTTTGAGCTTAACTTATCCGAGTTACCTATGATGTCACGAAAAGTGTTTTACTGATTAAAGAATAAAGGTACTTATTATTTCACTAGACCTTTTTAATGTATAAAGATTGAATCTTTGAAAGAAATTGAGAGTTTTGAGTTAAACTTATTAGAGTTACCTATGAAGTCGCGAACAATGTTTTAATGAGTAAAGAATGAATCATTCAATGAAAATTCATCCATAAAGGTACATATTATGTCACTAGTCCTTTTAATGTATAAAGATTGAATTTTTGAAAGAAAATGGGAGTTTTGAATTTAACTTATTCGAGTGACCAATGAAGTCACGAAGAGTGTTTTAATGAGTAAAGATTGAATCGTAGAATGAAAATACCTCAATAAAGGTACCTATTATGTCACTAGACATTTTTAATGTATAATGATTGAATCTTTGAAAGAAATTGAGAGTTTTGACTTAAACTTATTTGAATTCCCTATGACGTCCTAAATAGTCTTTCAATGGGTATAGATTGAATCTTTCAATGAAATTATCTTAATCAAGGTTACTATTGTGTCATTAGACCTTTTTAATGTAAAACGATTGAATCCTTGATAGAAAATGATAGTTTTGAGTTTAACTTATTCGAGTTACCTATGAAGTCACGAAGAGTGTTTTAATGACTAAAGATTGAATCTGTGAATGAAAATACCTGAATTAAGGTACCTATTATGTCACAATACCTTTTTAATGTAAAAAGATTGAATCTTTGAAAGAAAATGAGAGTTTTGAGTTTAACTTATTCGAGTTACCTATGAAGTTGCGAAGACGGTTTTAATGACTAAAGATAGAATCTTTGAATGAAAATAACACATTAAAGGTACGCATTTTTTCACTAGAACTCTTTAATGTATAAAGATTGAATCTTTGAAACAAATTTAAAGTTTTGGGTTCAACTTTTTCGAGTTACCTATGAAGTCGGGAAGGGTGTTTTAATGAGTAAAGATTGAATCTTTGAATGAAAATACCTCAATAAAGGTACCTATTATGTCATTAGACATTTTTAATGTATAATGATTGAATCTTTGAAAGAAATTGAGAGTTTTGAGTTAAACTTATTTGAATTCCCTTTAACGTCCCGAAGAGTGTTTAAATGAGTAAAGATTGAATCTTCGAATAAAATTACCTCAATCAAGGTACCTATTATGTCACTAGACCTTTTTAATATAAAAAGTTTGAATCCTTGATCGAAAATTAGAGTTTTGAGTTTAACTTGTTCGAGTTACCTATGAAGTCGCGAAGAGTGTTTTAATGACTAAAGATTGAATCTTTGAATGAAAATACCTTAATCAAAGTACCTACTATATCACAAAACCATTTTATAGTGAAAAGATTGAATCTTTAAAAGAAAATGAGAGTTTTTTATGTAACTTATTCGAGTTACCAAAGAAGTCACAATGAGTGTTTTAATGACTTAAGATAGAATCTTTGAATGTAAATAACTCAATAAAGGTACCTATTATGTCACTAGACTTTTTTAATGTATAAATATTGAATCTTTGAAACAAATTGAGAGTTTTGAGTTAAACTTATTCGAGTTACCTTTGAAGTCCCGAAGAGTGTTTTAAAGAGTAAAAATTTAATCTTTGAATGAAAATACCTCAATAAAGGCACCTATTTTGTCACTAGACCTTTTTAACATATAAAGATTGAATCTTCGAAACAAATTGGGAGTTTTGAGTTAAACTTATTCGAGTTACCTATGAAGTCACGAACAGTGTTTTAATGAGTAAAGATTGAATCTTTGAATGAAAAAACCTTAATAAAGGTACCAATTATGTCTCTGGACCTTCTTAATATATAAAGATTGAATCGTTGAAAGAAAATGAGAGTTTTGATTTTAACATATTCGAGTTACCTATGAAGTCGCGAATAGTGTTTTAATGACTAAAGATAGAATCTTTGAATAAAAATACCTCAATAGAGATACCTATTATGTCACTAGAACTTTTTAATGTGTAAAGATTGAAACTTTGAAAGAAATTATGAGTTTTGAGTTAAACTTCTTCAACTTATCAATGATGTCGCGAAAAGTGTTTTAGTGAGTAAAGATTGAATCTTTGATTGAAAATACGTTAATAAAGGTACCAATTATGTCACTAGACCTTTTTAATATATAAAGATTGAATCTTTGATAGAAAATGAGAGTTTTGTGTTTAACTTGTTCGAGTTACCTATGAAGTCGGGAAGAGTGTTTTAATAACAAAAGATAGAATCTTTGAATGAAAATAGCACAATAGAGGTACCTATTATGTCACCAGACCTTATTAATGTATAACAATTGAATATTTCAAAAATATTTAGAGTTTTGAGTTAAACTTATTCGAGTTTCCTACGAAGTCGCGAAGAGTGTTTTAATGAGTTAAGAATAAATCTTTGAATTAAAATACCTCAATAAGGGTACCTATTATGTCACCAGACCTTTTTAATATATAAAGATTGAAGCATTTAAAGAAATTGTGAGTTTTGAGTTTAACATATTCGAGTTATCAATGAAGTCGCGAAGAGTGTTTTAATGAGTAAAGACTGAATATTTGAATGAAAATACCTCAATAAAGATACCTATTATGTCACAGGACAATTTTAATGTATAAAGATTGAATCTTTGAAAGAAAATGAGAGTTTTGAGTTTAACTTGTTTGAGTTACCTATGAAGTCGCGAATAGTGTTTTAACGACTAAAGATAGACTCTTTGAGTTACCTATGAAGTCGCGAATAGTGTATAAAGATTGAAACTTTGAATGAAATTGTGAGTTTTGAGTTAAACTTATTCGAGTTATGAATGAAGTCGCGGAGAATGTTTTAACGAGTAAGGATAGAATCTTTGATGAAAATACCTCAATAAAGGTACCTATTATGTCACTAAAACTTTTTAATGTGAAAAGATTGAAACTTTCAAAGAAATTGTGAATTTTGAGTTAAACTTAATCGAGTTATCAATGAAGTCGCAAAGAGTGCTTTAATGAGTAAAGATTGAATCTTTGAATGAAAGTACCTCTATAAAGGTACTAATTATGTCACTAAACCTTTTTAATAAATAAAGATTGAATCTTTGAAAAAAATGAGAGTTTTGAGTCTTATTTGTTCGAGTTACCTATGAAGTCGCGAATAGTGTTTTAATGACTAAAGATATAATCTTTGAATGAAAATACCTTAATAGAGATACCTATTATGTCACTAGACCATTTTAATGTGTAAAGATTGAAACTTCAAAAAAAATTCTGAGTTTTGAGTTAAACTTCTTCGAGTTATCAATGAAGTCGCGATGAGTGTTTTAGTGACTAAAGATTGAATCTTTGATCGAAAATACCTCAATAAAAGTGCCAATTATGTCACTAGACCTTTTTAATATATAAAAATTGAATCACTGAAAGAAAATGAGAGTTTTGAGTTTAACATGTTCGAGTTACCAATGAAGTCGCGAAGAGTGTTTTAATGACTAAAGATAGAATCTTTGAATGAAAATACCACAGTAGAGGTACCTATTATGTTACTAGACCATTTAATGTATAAGGATTGAATATTTGAAAGAAATTTAGAGTTTTGAGTTAAACTTATCCGAGTGTCCTTTGAAGTCGCGAAGAGTGTTTTAATGAGTTAAGAGTAAATCTTTGAATAAAAATATCTTAACAAAGGTACCTATTATGACATTAGACCTGTTTAATGTATAAAGATTGAATCTTTGAAAGGAAATGAGAATTTTGAGTTTAACTTATTCGAGTTAACTACGAAGTCGTGAAGAGTATTTTAATAACTAAAGATTGAATCTTTGATAGAAAATACACCAATATAGGAACCTATTTAGACACTAGACCTTTTTAATCTATAAAGATTGAATCTTTGAAAGAAAATGAGAGTTTTGAATTTAACTTATTCGAGTTATCAATGAAGTCGCGAAGAGTGTTTTAATGACTAAAGATAGAATCTTTGAATGAAAATACCTCAATAAAGGTACCTATTATGTTACAAGACCTTTTTAATATATAAATGTAGAATCTTTGAAACAAATTGAAAGTTTTGAGTTAATCTTATTCGAGTGACCTATGACGTCGCGAAGAGTGTTTTAATGAGTAAAGATTGAATCTTCGAATGAAAATACCTTAATAAATGTACCCATTTTGTCACTAGATATTTTTAATGTATTAAAATTGAATCTTTGAAACAAATTGTGAGTTTTGAGTTAAACTTATTCGAGTTACCTATAAAGTCGGGAAGAGTGTTTTAATGAGTAAAGATTGAATCTTTGAATAAAAATACCTCAGTAAAGGTACTTATTATGTCACTAGATCTTTTTAATGTGTAATGATTGAATCTTTGAAAGAAATTGAGAATTTTGAGTTAAACTTATTCGAATTCCCTTTGACGGCCCGAAGAGTGTTTTAATGAGTAAAGATTGAATCTTTGAATGAAATTACTTCAATCAAGGTACCTATTATGTTACTAGACTTTTTTAATGTTAAAAGATTGAATCATTGAAAGAAAATGAGAGTTTTGAGTTCAACTTATTATGTCACTAGACCTTTTTAATTTAAAAAATTGAATTGTTGGTAGAAAATGTGACTTTTGAGTTTAACTTATTCGAGTTACCTATGAAGTCGCGAAAGGTGTTTTAATGACTAAAGATTGAATCTTTGAATGAAATTAACTCAATAAAGGTAACGATTATGTCCCTCGACCTTTTTAATGTATAAAGATTGAATCTTTGAAAGAAAGTGAGAGTTTGGAATTAAACTTATTCGAGTTACCTATGAAGTCACGAAGAGTACCCGTAATCTCACTAGACCTTTTTAGTATATAAAGATTGAATATTTGATAGAAAATAAGAGTTTTGAGTTTAAATTATTCGAGTTACTTATGATGTTGCGAAGAGTGTGCTAATAACTAAAGATTGAATATTTGAATTAAAATATCTCAATAAAGGTACCTATTATGTCATTAGATCTTTTTAGTGTATAAAGATTGAATTTTTGAAAGAAATTGAGAGTTTTGACTTAAACTTATTCGAGTTCCCTTTAATGCCCAAAGAGTGTTTTAATAATTAAAGATTGAATCTTTGAATGAAATTACCTCAATCAAGGTACCAATTTTGTCACTAGACCTTTTTAATGTAAAAAGATTAAATCCTAGATAGAAAATGAGGGTTTTGAGTTTAACTTATTTGAGTTACCTATGAAGTCGCAAAGAGTGTTTTAATGCGTAAAGATTGAATCTTTGAATGAAAATACCTCAACAAAGGTACCTATTATGTCGTTAGACCTTTTAAATAGATAATGATTGAGTCTTTGAAAGAAATTGAGAGTTTTGATGTTAAACTTATTTTAATTTCCGTTTACATCCCGAAGAATGTTTTAATGAGTAAGATTGAATCTTTGAATGAAATTACCTTAATCAAGGTACCTGTTATATCATTAGACCTTTTTAATATAAAAAGATTGAATCCTTGATAGAAAATGAGAGTTTTGAGTTTCACTTATTCGAGTTACCTATGAAGTCGCAAAGAGTGTTTTAATGTGAGTAAAGGTTGAATATTCGAATGAAAATACTTCATTCAAGGTACCTATTATGTCACAAGACCATTTTAATGTAAAAAGATTGAATCTTTGAAAGAAAATGAGAGTTTTGAGTTTAACTTATTCGAGTAACCGATGAAGTCATGAAGAGTGTTTTAATGACTAAAGATAGAATATTAGAATTAAAATACATCAATAAAGGTACATATTATGTCACCAGACCTTTTTAACGTGCAAAGATTGAAAAATTCATAGAAAATGTGAGTTTTGAGTTTAACATATTCGAGTTATCAACGAAGTCGCGAAGAGTCTTTTAATGAGTAAAGATTGAATCTCTGAATGAAAATACCTCAATAAAGATACCTATTATGTCACTGGACCGTTTTAATGTATACAGATTGAATCTTTGAAAGAAAATGAGAGTTTTGAGTTTAATTTGTTCGAGTTACCTATGAAGTTGCGAAGAGTGTTTTAAAGACTAAAGATAGAATCATTGAATGAAAATACCTCAATAAAGGTATTTATTATGTCACTGGACCTTTTTAATGTGTGAAGATTGAAACTTTGAAAGAAATTGTGAGTTTTGAGTTCAACCTATTCGAGTTGTCAATGAAGTCGCGGAGAGTGTTTTAATGAGTAAAGATAGAATCTTTGAATGAAAATACCTCAATAAAGGTACCTATTATGTCACTAAACCTTTTTAATGTGAAAAGATGAAACTTTCAAAAAAATTGTGAGTTTCGAGTTAACTTTATTCGAGTTATCAATGAAGTCGCGAAGAATGTTTTAATGAGTAAAGATTGAATCTTTGAATAAAAATACTTCAATAAAGGTACCAATTACGTCACTGGACCTTTTTAATATATAAAGATCGAATCTTTGAATGAAAATACCTCAATAGAGATACCTATTATGTCACTAGACCTTTTTAATGTGTAAAGATTGAAACTTTGAAAGAAATTGTGAGTTTTGAGTTAAACTTATTCCAGTTATCAATGAAGTCGCGAAGAGTGTTTTAATGAGTAAAGATTGAATCTTTGAATGAAAGTACCTCAATAAAGGTACCAATTATGTCACTAGACCTTTTAATATATAAAATTGAATCTTTGAAAGAAAATGAGAGTTTTGAGTTTAACTTGTTCGAATTACCTATGAAGTCCCGAAGAGTGTTTTAATGACTAAAGATAGAATCTTTGAATGAAAATACCAATAGAGGTACCTATTATGCCACTAGCCTTTTTAATGTGTAAAGATTGAAACTTTGAAAGAAATTGTGAGTTTTGAGTTAAACTTATTCGAGTTATCAATGAAGTCGCAAAGAGTGTTTTAACGACTAAAGATTGAATCTTCGAATGAAAATATCCCAATAAAGGTACTTGTTATGTCACTAGACCTTTTTAATGTATAAAGATTGAAACTTTGAAAGAAATTACGAGTTTTGAGTTAAACTTATTCGAGTTATCAATGAAGTCGCGAAGAGTGTTTTAACGAGTAAGATTGAATCTTTGAATGAAAATACCTCAATAAAGGTACCTATAATGTCACGAAACCTTTTTAATGTATAAAGATTGAATCTTTGAAAGAAGTTGAATCTTTGAAAGAAGTTGAGAGTTCCCTTTGACGTCCTGAAAAATGTTTTAATGTGTAAAGATTTAATCTTTGAATGAAATTGCCTCAATCAAGGTACCTATTATGTCAGCAGACCTTTTTAGTTTAAAAAGATTGAATCTTTGACGGAAAATGAGAGTTTTGAGTTTAACTGATTCAAGTTAACTATGAAGTCCCGAAGAGTGTTTAAATGAATAACGATTAAATCTTTGAATAAAAATACCTCAATAAATGTATCTATTATGTCACTAGACCTTTTTCATATATAAAGATTGAATCTTTGAATCAAAATGAGACTTTTGTTTTACCCATGAAGTCGCGTGAGTATTTTATTGTGTAACGGTTGAATCATTGAATGAAAATACCTCAATAAGGGTACATATTATGTGACTTGACCTTTTTAATCTATAAAGATTGAATCGTTGAAAGAAAATGAGAGTTTTGAGTTAAACTTATTCGAGTTACCTTTGACGTCACAAAGAGTGTTTTAATGAGTAAAGATTGAATCTTTGACTGAAAATACTTCAATCAAGGTACAAATTATGTCTCTGAACCTCTTTAATGTATAAAGGTCGAATAATTTAAAGAAAATGAAAGTTTTGAGTTTAACTTATTCGAGGCACCTATGAAGTCGCGAAGAGTGTTTAAATGAGTTAAGAGTAAATCTTTGAATTAAAATACCTCAATAAGGGTACTTATTATGTCACTAGACCTTTTTAATGTGTAAAAATTGAAACATTGAAAGAAATTGTGAGTTTTGAGTTTCATATATTCGAGTTATCAATGAAGTCGCGAAGAGTGTTTTAATGAGTAAAAATTGAATCTTTGAATGAAAATACCTTAATAAAGATACCTATTATGTCACTAGACCTTTTTAATGTATAAAGATTGAATCTTTAAAAGAAAATGAGAGTTTTGAATTTAACTTGTTCGAGATACCTATGAAGTCGCGAAGAGTGTTTTAATGACTAAAGATAGAATCATTGAATCATAATACCTCAATAAAGGTATCTATTATGTCACTAGAACTTTTTAATGTGTAAAGATTGAAGCTTTGAAAGAAATTGTGAGTTTTGAGTTAAACTTATTCGAGTTATCAATGAAGTCACGGAAAGTGTTTTAAAAGTAAAGATAGAATCTTTGAATGAAAATACCTCAATAAAGTTACCTATTATGTCACTAAACCTTTTTAATGTGAAAAGATTGAAACTTTCCAAAAAAATTGTGAGTTTTGAGTTAAACTTATTCGAGTTATCAATGAAGTCACGAAGAGTGTTTTAATGAGTAAATATTGAATCTTTGAATGAAAATACCTCAATAAAGGTACCAATTATGTCACTAGACTGTTTTAATATATAAAGATTGAATCTTTGAAAGAAAATGAGAGTTTTGAGTCTAACCTGTTCAAGTTACCTATAAAGTCGCGAATAGTGTTTTAATGAGTAAAGATTGAATCTTTGAATGAAGATACCTCAATAAAGGTACCTATTATGTCACTAAACCTTTTTAATGTGAAAAGATTGAAACATTCAAAAACAATTGTGAGTTTTGAGTTAAAATTATTAGAGTTTTCAATGAAGTCGCGAAGAGTGTTTTAATGAGAAAAGATTGAATTTTTGAATGAAAATACCTCATTAAATGTTCCAATTATGTCACTAGACCTTTTTAATATATAAAAATTGAATCTTTAAAAGAAAATTAGAGTTTTGAGTCTAACTTGTTCGAGTTACCTATGAAGTTGCGAATAGTGTTTTAATGACTAAAGATGAATCTTTGAATGAAAATACCTCAATAGAGATACATTTTATGTCACTAGACCTTTTTAATGTGTAAAGATTGAAACTTTGAAAGAAATTGTGAGTTTTGAGTTAAACTTATTCGAGTTATCAATGAAATCGCGAAGAGTGGTTTAGTGAGTAAAGATTGAATATTTGAATGAAAATACCACAATTAAGGTACCAATAATGTCACTAGACCTTTTTAATATATGAAGATTTAATCTTTGAATGAAAATGAGAGTTTTGAGTTTAACTTGTTCAAATTGCCTATGAAGTCGCGAAGAGTGTTTTAATGACTAAAGATAGAATCTTTGTATGAAAATACCATAATAGAGGTACTTATTATGTCACTAGACCTTTTTAATGTATAATGATTGAATATTTGAAAAAAATTTAGCGTTTTGAGTTAAGCTTATTTGAGTTTCCTATGTAGTCGCGAAGAGTGTTTTAATGAGTTAAGAGTGAATCTTTGAATAAAAATACCTCAATAAAGGTACCTATTATGACACTAGACCTGTTTAACGTATAAAGATTGAATCTTTGAAAAAAAGTGAGATTTTTGAGTTTAACTTATTCGAGTTAACTACGAAGTTGTGAAGAGTGTTTTAATAACTAAAGATTGAATCTTTGATAGAAAATACACCAATAAAGGTACCTTTTTAATCTATAAAGATTGAATCTTTGAAAGAACATGAGAGTTTTGAGTTTTACTTATTCGAGTTATCAATGAAGTCGCGAAAAGTGTTTTAATGCCTAAAGATAGAATCTTTGAATAAAAATACCTCAATAAAGGTACATATTATGTCACTAGACCTTCTTAATGTATAAATGTAGAATCTTTGAAACAAATTGAGAGTTTTGAGTTAATCTTATTCGAGTTACCTGTTTAGTCGCGAAAAGTGTCTTAATGAGTAAAAATTTAATCTTCGAATGAAAATACCTTAATAAAGGTACCTATTTTGTCACCACATCTTTTTAATGTATAAAAATTGAATCTTTGAAATAAATTGTGAGTTTTTAGTTAAACTTATTCGAGTTGCCTATGAAGTCGGAAAGAGTGTTTTAATGAGTAAAGATTGAATCTTTGAATAAAAATAACTCAATAAAGGTATTTATTATGTCTCTAGACCTTTTTAATGTAAAATGATTGAATTTTTAAAAGAAATTGAGAGTTTTGAGTTAAACTTATTCGAATTCCCTTTGACGTACCGAAGAGTGTTTTAATGAGTAAAGATTGAAGATTTGAATGAAATTACCTCAATCAAGGTACCTATTATGTCACTAGACCTTTTTAATTTAAAAAGATTGAATCCTTGATAGAAAATGTGACTTTTTAGTTTAACTAATTCGAGTTCCCTATGAAGTCGCTGTAACAACCCGGATTTCTCAACCCGGTGCATTAGTGATGAACCGGAAGTTGACCCGATAATGGACCCGAAATGCGGAAGCGAAAGAAGCCAAATGACCTCAGAAGGTGTATATCATCCCTAAGGTCCCAAAATGACTCTCCATGAAGCAACGGAACTCAAATGAGCCAAGCAAATGAAGCAAGAATGCCTAACCCGAAAAGAGATGAACTAAGGGCAAAATGGCATTTCTCACTAAAAAGGGTGCCACTGTGCACACCATTGGAAGGACAACGAAAAATGAACAAAATTAGACTCAAGAATCGTCTGATTCTGAGTCCAGGCAGAAATACCATTTTGCCCTTTGTTTATCTCTTTGAATTGTAACATACTAGGAAATCAAATGAATCCTCACCCTCCAAATGTCATCATCTAATGCACTAAAGTGTTTCCACACAAATATCAACAAGTAGACCAATGAGAGTGGGACACTTGTCACACTTTTCAAAAATTGCAAAAAGGTCCTTTTTGAAAATATCTTCCAAATTTAATTGCAAAATGGTCCCCAAGATGAAAATTAATTACTTTATTTAATTACACTAAAACCCCACAAGTTAAGAATAATTACACTAAAGTATGCATTATTGCCCCTTTCTGAAAGAAGTAAGCAATCAACATGCTTTTCTAGAAAAGTAAAAATACCCCTATCATGAAAATCAAATATCATGAATGCATGCAAAACCAGAATCAAATTCGAGCACAAAAAGTGAGGTTGTGCAAGGAAAAAGGATAAACGAGAAAAAGACAAAATGTGAATAGTGTTTGGAAAAATAAAATATGGAAATGACACAATCCCCAAAAGAAGTTGTCAATCCAAGGAAAAGAGTCTCGAAAATCATGCCAGAGCACTCGAGATGATATCAAGTGATGAAAAACCGAACCCAAAAAGGAAAAGACAATGGAAAAAAAATATTCATTAAAATCTGAGAAAAAGAAAAGGAAGAAAAATGACCGGGTCATTACAGTCACGAAGCATGTTTTAATGACTAAAGATTGAATCTTTGAATGAAATTAACTCAATAAAGGTAACGATTATGTCACTAGATCTTTTTAATGTATAAATTTTGAATCTTCGAAACAAAGTGAGAGTTTAAAGTTAAATTTATTCGAGTTACCTATGAAGTCACGAAGAGTACCCGTTATGTCACTAGACTTTTTTAGTGTATAAAGATTGAATATTTGAAAGAAAATGAGAGTTTTGAGTTTAAATTATTCGAGTTACTTATGATGTTGCGAAGAGTGTGTTAATGACTAAAGATTGAATATTTGAATTAAAATATCACAATAAAGGTACCTATTATGTCATTAGATCTTTTTAGTGTATAAAGATTGAATTTTTTAAAGAAATTGAGAGTTTTGACTTAAACTTATTCGAGTTCCCTTTAATGTCTCGAAGAGTGTTTTAATGATTAAAGATAGAATCTTTGAATGAAATTACCTCCATCAAGGTACCAATTATGTCACTAGACCTTTTTAATGTAAAAAGATTGAATCCTGGATAGAAAATGAGAGTTTTGAGTTTAACTTATTTGAGTTACCTATGAAGTCGCAAAAAGTGTTTTAATGCGTAAAGATTGAATTTTTGAATGAAAATACCTCAACAAAGGTACCTATTATGTCACTAGACCATGTAAATAGATAATGATTGAATCTTTGAAAGAAATTGAGAGTTTTGCGTTAAAGTTATTTTAATTTCCATTTACATCCCAAAGAGTGTTTTAACGAGTAAAAACTGAATCTTTGAATGAAATTACCTCAATCAAGGTACCTGTTATGTCACTAGACCTTTTTAATGTAAAAAGATTGAATCCTTGATAGAAAATGAGAGTTTTGAGTTTCACTTATTCGAGTTACCTATGAAGTTGCGAAGAGTGTTTTAATGAGTAAAGATAGAATCTTTGATTGAAAATACCTCATTCATGGTACCTATTATGTCACAAGGCCATTTTATTGTAAAAAGAATGAATCTGTGAAAGAAAATGAGAGTTTTGAGTTTAACTTATTCGAGTAACCGATGAAGAGTCACGAAGAGTGTTTTAATGACTAAGGATAGAATCTTTGAATTAAAATACCTTAAGGGTACATAATATATCACTAGACCTTTTTAATGTGTAAAGATTGAAACATTGAAAGAAATTGTGAGTTTTGAGTTTAACATATTCGAGTTATCAATGAAGTCGCGAAGAGTGTTTTAATGAGTAAAGATTGAATTTTTGAATAAAAATACCTCAATAAAGATACCTATTATGTTAGTAGACCTTTTTAACAAGTTAAACTCAAAACTCTCATTTTCTTTCAAAGATTGAATCTTTGAAAGAAAATGAGAGTTTTGAGTTTAACTTGTTCGAGTTACCTATGAAGTCGAGAAAAGTGTTCCAAAGACTAAAGATAGAATCACTGAATGAAAATATTTCAATAAAGGTATCGATTATGTCGCTAGACCTTTTTAATGTGTAACGATTGAAACTTTGAAAGAAATTGTGAGTTTTGAGTTAAACTTATTCGAGTTATCAATGAAGTTGCGGAGAGTGTTTTAATGAGTAAAGATAGAATCCTTGAATGAAAATACCTCAATAAAGGTACCTATTATGTTACGAAATCTTTTTAATGAGAAAAGATTGAAACTTTCAAAAAAAATTGTGAGTTTTGAGTTAAACTTATTCGAGTTATCAATGAAATTGCGAAGAGTGTTTTAATGATTAAAGATTGAATCTTTGAATGAAAATACCTCAATAAAGGTACCAATTATGTCACTAGACCTTTTTAATATATAAAGATTGAATCTTTTAAAGAAAATGAGAATTTTGAGTTTAACTTGTTCGAGTTACCTATGAAGTCGCGAATAGTGTTTTAATGACTAAAGATAGAATCTTTGAATGAAAATACCTCAATAGAGATACCTACTATGTCACTAAACCTTTTGAATGTGTAAAGATTGAAACTTTGAAAGAAATTGTGAGTTTTGAGTTAAACTTATTCTAGTTATCAACGAAGTCGCGAAGAGTGTTTTAGTGAGTAAAGATTGAATTTTTGAATGAAAATACCTCAGTAAAGGTACCAATTATGTCTCTAGACCTTATTAATATATAAAGATTGAATCTTTGAAAAAAAATGAGAGTTTTGAGTTTAACTTATTCGAATTACCTATGAAGTCGTGATGAGTGTTTTAATGACTAAAGATAGAATCTTTGAATGAAAATACCACAGTAGAGGTACCTATTATGTCACTAGACCTTTTTAGTGTGTACAGATTGAAACTTTAAAAGAAATTGTGAGTTTTGAGTTCAACTTATTCGAGTTATCAATGAAGTCGCGAAGAGTGTTTTAATGACTAAAGATAGAATCTTCAAATGAAAATATCTCAATAAAGGTACCTGTTATGTCACTAAACCTTTTTAATGTGTAAAGATTGCAACTTTGAAAGAAATTATGAGTTTTGAGTTAAACTTATTCGAGTTATCAATGAAGTTGCGAAGAGTGTTTTAATGATTAAAGATTGAATCTTTGAATCAAAATACCTCAATAAAGGTACCAATTATGTCACTAGACCTTTTTAATATATAAAGATTGAATCTTTTAAAGAAAATGAGAATTTTGATTTTAACTTGTTCGAGTTACCTATGAAGTCGCAAATAATGTTTTAATGACTAAAGAAAGAATCTTTGAATGAAAATACCTCAATAGAGATATCTATTATGTCACTAGACCTTTTTAATGTGTAAAGATTGAAACTTTGAAAGGAATTGTGAGTTTTGAGTTAAATTTATTCTAGTTATCAATGAAGTCGCGAAGAGTGTTTTAGTGAGTAAAGATTGAATCTTTGAATGAAAATACCTCAGTAAAGGTACCAATTATGTCTCTAGACCTAATTAATATATAAAGATTGAATCTTTGAAAGAAAATGAGAGTTTTGAGTTTAACTTATTCGAATTACCTATGAAGTCGTGAAAAGTGTTTTAATGACTAAAGATAGAATCTTTGAATGAAAATACCACAATAGAGGTACCTATTATGTCTCTAGACCTTTTTAGTGTGTACAGATTGAAACTTTGAAAGAAATTGTGAGTTTTGAGTTCAACTTATTCGAGTTATCAATGAAGTCGCGAAAAGTGTTTTAATGACTAAAGATAGAATCTTCGAATGAAAATATCTCAATAAAGGTACCTGTTATGTCACTAAACCTTTTTAATGTGTAAAGATTGCAACTTTGAAAGAAATTATGAGTTTTGAGTTAAACTTATTCGAGTTATCAATGAAATCGCGAAGAGTGTTTTAATGATTAAAGATTGAATCTTTGAATGAAAATACCTCAATAAAGGTACCAATTATGTCACTAGACCTTTTTAATATATAAAGATTGAATCTTTTAAAGAAAATGAGAATTTTGAGTTTAACTTGTTCGAGTTACCTATGAAGTCGCGAATAATGTTTTAATGACTAAAGATAGAATCTTTGAATGAAAATACCTCAATAGAGATATCTATTATGTCACTAGACCTTTTTAATGTGTAAAGATTGAAACTTTGAAAGGAATTGTGAGTTTTGAGTTAAACTTATTCTGGTTATCAAAGAAGTCGCGAAGAGTGTTTTAGTGAGTAAAGATTGAATCTTTGAATGAAAATACCTCAGTAAAGGTACCAATTATGTCTCTAGGCCTTATTAATATATAAAGATTGAATCTTTGAAAGAAAATGAGAGTTTTGAGTTTAACTTATTCGAATTACCTATGAAGTCGTGAAAAGTGTTTTAATGACTAAAGATAGAATCTTTGAATGAAAATACCACAATAGAGATACCTATTATGTCACTAGACCTTTTTAGTGTGTACAGATTGAAACTTTGAAAGAAATTATGAGTTTTGAGTTCAACTTATTCGAGTTATCAATGAAGTCGCGAAGAGTGTTTTAATGACTAAAGATAGAATATTCGAATGAAAATATCTCAATAAAGGTACCTGTTATGTCACTAAACCTTTTTAATGTGTAAAGATTGCAACTTTGAAAGAAATTATGAGTTTTGAGTTAAACTTATTCGAGTTATCAATGAAATCGCGAAGAGTGTTCTAATGAGTAAGATTGAATCTTTGAATGAAAATACCTCAATAAAGGTACCTATAATGTCACAGGACCTTTTTATTGTATAAAGATTGAATCTTTGAAAGACATTGAGAGTTTTCAGTTAAACTTATTCGAGTTCCATTTGACGTCCCTAAGAAACGTTTTATTGTGTAAAGATTCAATCTTTGAATGAAATTACCTCAATCAAGGTTTCTATTATTTCAGTAGACCTCTTCAATTTAAAAAGATTGAATCTTTGACAGAAAATAAGGGTTTTGAGTTTAACTTATTCGAGTTTACTATGAAGTCGCGAAGAGTGTTTTAATGAATAAAGATTAAATCTTTGAAGAAAAATACATCAATAAATGTACCTATTATGTCACTAGACCTTTTTCATATATAAAGATTGAATCTTTGAAAGAAAATGAGACTTTTCTGTTACCATGAAGTTGCGTAGCGTGTTTTATTGTGTAACGGTTGAATCATTGAATGAAAATACCTTAATAAGGGTATATGTTATGTGACTAGACCTTTTTAATGTATAAAGATTGAATCGTTGAAAGAAAATGGGAGTTTTGAGTTAAACTTATTCGAATTACCTTTGACGTCACAAAGAGTATTTTAATGAGTAAAGACTGAATCTTTGGCTGAAAATACCTTAATCAGGGTACCTATTATGTCTCTGGACCTTTTTAATGTATAAAGGTTGAATAATTGAAAGAAAATGAGAATTTTGAGTTTAACTTATCCGAGTTACCTATGAAGCCGTGAAGAGTGTTTTAATGACTAAAGATTGAATCTTTGATTCAAAATACCTCAATAAAGGTACCTATTATGTCACTAGACCTTTTTAATGTATAAATATTAAATATTTGAAACAAATTGAGAGTTTTGAGTAAATCTTATTCGAGTTACCTATGAAGTCGCGAAGTGTGTTTTAATGAGTATAGACTGAATCTTTGAATGAAAATTCCTGAATCAAGGTACCTATTATGTCGCTAGACTTTTTAAATATAAAAAGATTGAATCTTTGAAAGAAAATGAGAGTTTTGAGTTTAACTTATTTGAGTTACCGATGAAGTCACGAAGAGTGTTTTAATGACTAAAGATAGAATCTTTGAATGAAAATAGCTCAATAAAGGTACCTGTTATGTCACTAGACCTTTTTAATGTGTAAAGATTGAAACTTTGAAAGAAATTGTGAGTTTTGAGTTAAACTTATTCGATTTATCAATGAAGTCGGAAAGAGTGTTTTAATGAGTAAAGATAGAATCTTTGAATGAAAATACCTCAATAAAGGTACCTATTATGCTACTAGACCCTTTTAATGTATAAAGATTGTAACTTTGAAAGAAATTGTGAGTCTTCAGTTAAACTTATTCGAGTTATCAAAATAGTCGCGAAGAGTATTTTAATGACTAAAGATTGAATTTTTGAATGAAAATACCTCAGTAAAGGAACCTATAATGTCACGAGACCTTTTTATTGTATAAAGATTGAATCTTTGAAAGAAATTGAGAGTTTTCAGTTAAACTTATTCGAGTTCCCTTTGACGTCCTAAATAATGTTTTAATGAATAAATATTTAATATTTGTATGAAATTATCTCAATCAATGTATCTATTTTGTCAGTAGACTTTTTTAATTTAAAAAGATTGAGTCTTTGACAGAAAATGTGAGTTTTGAGTTTAACTTATTCGAGTTAACTATGACGTCACGAAGAGTGTTTTAATGAATAAAGATTAAATCTTTGAATAAAAATAGCTCAATAAATGTACCTATTATGTCACTAGACCTTTTTAATATATAAAGATTGAATCTTTGAAAGAAAATGAGACTTTTGTGTTACCCATGAAGTCGCGAAGAGTGTTTTATTGTGTAAAGATTGAATCATTGAATGAAAATACCTCAATATGGGTACCTATTATGTGACTATACCTTTTTAATGTATAAAGATTGAATCGTTGAAAGAAAATGAGAGTTTTGAGTTAAACTTATTTGAGTTCCCTTTCCCGTCATAAAGAGTGTTTTAGTGAGTAAAGATTGAATCCTTCACTGAAAGTACCTCAATTAAGGTACTTATTGTGTCTCTGGACCTTTTTAATGTATAAAGGTTGAATAATTGAAAGAAAATGAGAGTTTTGAGTTTAACTTATTCGAGGTACCTATGAAATCGCGAATAGTGTTTTAATGACTAAAGATTGAATCTTTGAATAAAAATTACTCTATAAAGGTACCTATTATGTCAGTAGACCTTTTTAATGTATAAAGATTGAATCTTTGAAAGAAAATCAGAGTCTGAGTTAAATATATTCGACTTCCCTTTGAAGTCCTGAAGAGTGTTTTGTTGAGTAAAGACTGAATCTTTGAATAAAAATTCTTCAATCAAGGTACCTATTATATCGCTAGACTTTTTAAATGCAAAAAGATTGAATATTTGAAAGAAAATGAGAGTTTTGAGTTTAACTTATTCGAGTTACATATAAAGTCACAAAGAGTGTTTTAATAACTAACGATTGAATCTTTAAATAAAAATACCACAATAAAGGGACCAAATTTGTCACTAGACCTTTTTAAAGTATAATGGCTGAATCTTTAAAAGAAAATGATAATTTTGATTTTAACTTATTCGAGTTACCTATGAAGTCGCGAAGAGTGTTTCAATGACTAAAGATTGAATCTTTGAATGAAAATATCTCAATAAAGATACCTATTTTGTCACTAGACCTTTTTAAAGTATAATTATTGAATCTTTGAAAGAAAATGAGAATTTTGAGTTTAACTTATCCGAGTTACCTATGAAGTCGCGAAAAGTGTTTTTATGACTAAAGATAGAATCTTTTAATGAAAATATCACAATAAATGTACCTATTTTGTCGCTAGACCTTTTTAATGTATAATGGTTGCATGTTTGAAACAAATTTAGAGTTTTTAGTTAAACTTATTCGAGTTACCTATGAGTCACGAAGAGTGTTTTAATGAATAAAGAGTGAATCTTTGAATAAAAATACCTCAATAAAGATACCAATTATGACACTAGACCTATTTAATGTTTGAGTTTAACTTATTCGAGTTAACTATGAAGTCGTGAAGAGTGTTTTTTTTATTAAAGATTGAATCTTTGATAGAAAATACCCCAATAAAGGTACCTATTAAGACACTAGACTTTTTTAATCTGTAAAGATTGAATCTTTGAAAGAAAATAAGAGTCTTGAGTTTAACTTATTCGAGTTACCTATGAAGTCATGAACAGTGTTTTAATGACTAAAGATGGAATGTTAGAATGAAACTATCCTAATAAAGGTACCTCTTATGTCACTAGAGCATTTTAATGTAAAAAGATTGAATATTTGATAAAAAATGAGAGTTTTGAGTTTAACCTATTCGAGTTACCTATGAAATCATGGAAAGTGTTTTAATGAATAAAGATTGAATCTTTGAATGAAAATATCTCAATAAATGCACCTATTATGTCTCTAGACCTTTTTTAATGTATAAAGGTTGAGTGTGTGAAAGAAAATGAGAGTTTTGAGTTTAACTTATTCGAGTTACCTATGATGTCGCGAAGAGTGTTTTGAATTTAACTTATTCGAGTTACCTTCGATGTCGCGAAGAGTGCCTTCCTTTCCTTTTTCTTGAAATTTTACGAATAAATTTTTTTCGTTTAATTTTCTTTTCTGAGCTCTATTTCGTGTCGCTTAGTGTCATCTCGAGTACTCAGAATTGGTTCCCGAGACTCTTTTCCGTGGATTGACAACTTCCTTTGAGGACCGAGTCATTTTCACATTTTTCATTTTTCGACACTATGCGCTATTTCGTCCTTTTCCTTATTCTTTCTTATCTCCGTTTGTTAGTTTTTGGCACAACCTCACTTCTCATGCTCGGAGTTGGTTTTTGACTTCATGTGCCTTCATCTTGAGTGGTTTCCTCGAAATACGTATCTTTACTTTTGCAAGAAAGTATTCTAGTTGCTCCCGGTGCCCACAGGGGCATGGATGCACAATTCTTTAGAATCTTTTTCATTTCTTTGGGTATTTTTCATAAATATCTTTTGAAGATATTTTATTTCAGGGTTATCTAAGAAAATATCGTTTGGAAGATATTTTCATTCTGGGGCAGTTTCGCAGTTAACCCTTTTTGTAGGGGTCATTGTGCAATTAACGAAAGTTATTGCAAAATTTCTCATCTGGAGCCTGGATCCTCGTATGGGATTCGTTTTCACATTTCGTTGAGCCGTGGACTCTTAGAATTCTGTTCTGGTCGTTTTCTCCAGTTTCAGAGTTTTTGGACTCGTTTGCCGCCGAACTTGCTCGGGGTATAACTTTTTGCTCGGGACTCAGTTTTTGACATTGTTTCTTTCGTTATTCATATTTTCTCATTTTCCATCTTTTTCATTCATGGAGTTTTACCGTTTGAGCGCGTTTGCTCAAAATCCACTTTTCTAGACCCGGTGGGGCCCTTTCGGGGCAGTTTTTGAGACTTACTATAAATAGGATGCCCTAAAGTGAAAAATCAGATTTTCACTCTTATTCTCCACCTCTTGGCCGGCAGCCATGGAAGCTCCTTGGCTGCCACCCTTTGACCTTCTCCTCCACTTGATTTCCTAAGTGAAATCTCTTCGGCCTTTACGTTTATCGCTCCCCTCGACGTGCTCTACCATTCTCCCTTATTAGAATTCATTTCCTACCATTTCTTGAGTTTGGGTTAAGAGTCAAGTTTGGAATTTCATGGGGCTTCTTGGAGATTCATATAGATCGTGTTGTCCCCGACAAAACTTAGGAGTTTCGTTGGATATAGGTGATGACCATGCCATGTTCTTTAATATGTATTAATTTAAGGTTATTTGGAATTGAATTAGAATCTAGGAAAATTAATTATTTTTATTAATTAAATTCTATCGAATTGAGCAATGGATTTAATTGTGTTTGAAAGTCGTTTCTATATCAAAATCCTGGACATTGACTTGTCCTATATTCATTTGGTTATGTTTTGAGCATTATATAACATAGTTGCTATATTTATACTCATGAGAATATGTTTTCCTTATTGAATATATTGTTACCTTGTGTAATGATTTGCACATTTTGTATTTAACATCATTCATGCATAGCGTGTAACGAATCGCACACTAAAGATTTGACATTCGTCACATTATATTAGTTGTGGACTTAGAGCATGTATTGTATAGGTTTCCAAATTTGGTTGTGCTTGGTAGATAGTTGATTATCTTGCATATTCCTGTTGATATATGCGTTGTTGCATAACTTGTTGATTTTGGAAACTTGGGGATGTCGTTGTTTGGCAATGGCTAGGACGTGGTTCTAGTACGGGGGATAGTCCCTCTATATAGTCTAGTGTTCACATAAGGAGGTTACCCATGGGCTAGTAACCCTAAAGTAACTATGTTGTCGGTCTGATCCGATGTGACTTCCGAGTATCCACTTTGTTTGACTTCGCATTTCATTTTGAAGTTGATAACTAGATGATGTTGTAACTTGTTGTTCCTTATTCTTCGTTCCATTTTTAAGTTACATGATGTTAACTTTGTGAAATTGTTCTTTATGCGTTGTATTGGAAGTTCCAATGTTTGTTAAATTGCATCGATATTGAAAATTGTGTTTTGACGTTCCAACAAAGCTTAGGATTGATCCTATTGATTCATTTAGAACTTAGACGTTAGGTGGCATGAACCACCATTGTTATTTTGTGCTTTAGATTCTAAGTTGATGGCTTTGAGAACTTATACCTTGTTGCATTGTATAACATGCTCTTTTGTTGTTGAATTGCATGGATAATGTGATTCTTGTTAACTTGTATTCAAATATTCTTTTGTCATGTTATATGAATTACTCTAGACCTAGTTCAATTCTATTGAAAATGCAATTCATGTTAATCTATGCTCAAGCATTCTTCTTGTCGTGTTCTTTAGATTATCCCAACCATGATTCGTTTCATACACGTATGTATATCATGATTCTTGTTGCTTAGACTTTAAGTTAGCTTAGGATGCTCCCCGAGTCTCACTTGGACATAGACGTTAGGTGGCATGAACCCCTTTAACATGCTTCACCTTAAGGTGATAAAGTTGTAAAATGCTAGGTCGATGCATGCTCATCTCCTAGAAGTAGCTTTATGTTACTCACCCCTATGATACTGGGGTATATTTCAGGTACGAAGATTTGGTTCGTGAAGCCTAGCATTCCTTAGATGTCGTGTAGCTTTCAAGTTTCCATTTCATGCAAATGTTAGCATGAAATGTCATTTTGTAGACTTATATGTCAAAATATGTATATTTGATTCCATATATGTAATATGTACATAAGTGCACTCCTTTCAATGTATTTGACATGTATGAGATGAGGCTGGAGGCCAATGACATGTGTATTGTATTCTATACAACTTTTTAACTTCATGAAATATTATAAAAGCCTTGAAAAATCGCAAGTCATTGCTTCACCATGGTTGCATGCTTCACCATGGTTGCATTGGGTGTGGGAATTCCATTTTCATTCTTTTATAGGGTCTTATTAATCTTGTATGAAGTGTGGCCAAGGGCCAAACGGTCATTTGACTCCATTTTACATTTTTGGATTCCATGTTTTCCTTTCCAAGTCCATTTTTGCCTTTTTGCCCATTGGGGGGTCGGATTTTACATCAGTTATATTTTTAAGCCGTGGACCATTGTAGCACGTCTAAATAGGTATGTTACGTTTGTGTGCGTAGTCATTTTCGGGCAAAACCTCATCGTTTGTGTTTTCAGCCTCCTACGAATTCATTTTGTGTTTTTGTTGCATATTCTGATCTAGGGGCATTCTAGACTTTTTAATTGAGTTTTATTTCCTTCTTTCAACATCGTTGAATAGAAAATGTGATTTTAGGGAGTTTTTCTTTTTTGTGTTTTTCCAGAAAATGTCGTCTTGGTACTGGAAATCAATCGCAAAGTTCAGCTTTTTGGACCTCCATGACCAGATTTCATGGAGGGGCATTTCGGGCTTTCTACATTGCGTTTTTTTTTTTAAATCTCTAAAGTGTCACGTAGAAAATTCAATTTTGAGGGGGTTTTCTTCTTTGTGTTTTTCCAGAAAAATTCATCTACTAGCCCTTTTTACTCTCTGTTCTGGCTATTTATGGAAAAAAATGCTTGTAGTAGCTTTTTTGGGTCCATCTTGACCTAGGCTGTTCAAGGGGCATTTTAGGGACATTAAATCGTATTTTTTTTTGTTTCTTCTACATAGTCGGATAGCAAACGTGATTTTAAGGGGGGTGTCTTCTTCGTGTTTTTCCAAAAAAACTCTTTTAAGTGTCCGTTTTTAGCCTCGGTTCTGGAAAAAAAAAATTAATTGGTGCTTGCTATTAAAACACTATTCTTGCCCAGATTTCTACCCGGAAAATAAGTCTAATTTTTTGAAACTTTTAGGCTTCATATCTTCTTCGTCCCGACTCCAAATCAAGTGATTTTTGAGTCTAAGTTTATTAATTTTTACTTGTCTATCCAACGGCATTTACGGTTGCATCTAATTCTATCTAGAAAGACTATTTTACCCTTTGTAAAGTACCCTTGCCGTACTGACTTTAAACTCAAAGGTTGGTTTTTTTGAAACTTTGACGTTTCATATCTTCTTCAGCCGTACTCCGAATGAAGTGATTCTTGAGTCTAGATTCATTAATTTTTCCTAGTCTATCTATTGGTATGCTCAGTTGTATCCAATTTTGTCTAAAAAGACCATTTTACCCCTTGTCAATTACCCTTGCCGCACTATTTTGAAACCCGAAAGTTGATTTTTATGAAACTTTGGAGTTTCATATCTTCTTCATCCGGACTCTGAATCTTGTGATTCTTGAATCTAGATTTGTTAATTTTTTGCTGTCTTTCCAGCGGTGTGCTCTGTGGTACTCGAATATATATTTTTCAAAAATGACTATTTTGCCCCTGGGGGCTTATTTGTCATATTTCTGACCTTTTGCTTCCGCATCAGTTCTCATTGAGTTACATGACCTCATGAAAGATCACTTTGACTTCTTAGAGTCTTGTTTTCTATGTTCGCTTTCGCTTATTAGATCCGTTATCGGGTCAACCTTCGATTCATCAGAGGACACGCTAGCCTAAAAACCAGGGTCGTCACAGGTGGTATCAGGGCATCCGGGTTTGAATACCTTGGATGACGAGTTTTGGGGGCATATCATGCTCACATTTTTTTTGCTTTGATGTGTCATTTATATGTTGATAACATGCTTTGTTTGATAACATGCCTTGTATGATAATATGTTCACATGCTTAGGTGTTTTGAGACATCTATTATTTGTTAAGCATACTTTATGTGTATATATGCTCTTGATAACATGTTTTGATTTGATAACATGTCTGTTTGCTTATGTGGCACCTTGAGTAGATAGTCCATTGCTAAGTTGCATGCTAGCTGTTTACTTTTATGTCTGGTTTTGACAGTGTCTCTTAGGATCTGTCGTATCCCTTGGATGCCTTCTCGTTTCACGAGTTTCTTCCTTGGAAAGGAGAAATTCATTCTGTAAGGGCCATGTCGGGAACTTTCTTATCTGTTCTGCCAATTGATGCGAGTAAGGCTCATATTAGCGTAAAGGACTGCGATTCGTTCCATTTCCTTGTCTGCAAGAGTGGGACGTGGGCCAAGGAGGCACCGTTTCATTTCTTTTTCCTTCGTGCCTTCTAGATCTAAGGCCTTAAGCATAATGGTGCCAGTGTCATTGTTGTCAGAGTTTTGGGACTAGCTACCCCAACTCTCGCAAATGCCTGGTTTCTGTAGTGCCTTTGGTAATGATCTTTTTTGACATTGACATCATTTATATCAAAAAGTTCCCTTCTGGAGCATGTTACGAACTAGTGCCTTATACTGCCATGCTACTTTATTGACGAGTAAGTGTGGGCGGGTTCTGGTTACTATTTATACTGCCTTGTCACTCTCTTCTTTCACCACGTATGACGTTTCGTTTTCTTGGGATTCTCTTGGTGGTTGATGTTGAGTTAATGTGCCGATTTGTATAAGGTGTTGTCTTAGTTCATGGTTTTGTGTTCCTTCAGTTGATCTTTAGACTTGAAGATTTGTCCTTCAGTGCATTGTGAGCTGTCCTTTGATTTGACCTTTTGTTCGGTCACTATTCTGTTCTCTCTGGTAAGTTCCTAATTTCGGGGATGAAATTCCTTTAAGGAGGGTAGGTTGTAACGACCTGGTCATTTGCCTTCCTTTCCTTTTTCCTGAAATTTTACGAATAAATTTTTTTCGTTTAATTTTCTTTTTTGAGCTCTATTTCGTGTCACTTAGTGTCATCTCGAGTGCTCGGAATTGGTTCCTGAGACTCTTTTCCATGGATTGACAACTTTCTTTGAGGACCGAGTCATTTTCACATTTTTCATTTTTCGATACTATGCGCTATTTTGTCCTTTTCCTTATTCTGTCTTATCTCCGTTTGTCAGTTTTTGGCACAACCTCACTTCTCATGCTCGGAGTTGGTTTTTCACTTCACGTGCCTTCATCTTGAGTGGTTTCCTCAAAATACGTATCTTTACTTTTGTAAGAAAGTACTTTGCTTGCTCCCGGTGCCTATAGGGGCATGGATGCACAATTCTTTATAATCTTTTTCATTTCTTTGGGTGTTTTTCATAAATATCTTTTGAAGATATTTTATTTCAGGGGTATCTAAGAAAATATCTTTTGGAAGATATTTTCATTCTGGGGCAGTTTCGCAGTTAACCCTTTTTGTAGGGGTCATTGTGCAATTAACGAAAGTTATTACAAAATGTCTCGTCTGGAGCCTGGATCCTCGTACGGGATTCATTTTCACATTTCGTCGAGTCGTGGACTCTTAGAATTCCGTTCTGTTCGTTTTCTCCAGTTTCAAAGTTTCTGGACCCGGTTGCTGCCGAAATTGTTCGGGGCATAACTTTTTGCTCGGGACTTAGTTTTTACGCCGTTTCTTTCGTTGTTCATATTTTCTCATTTTAAATCTTTTTTGTTCATGGAGTTTTGCTGTTTGAGCGCGTCTGCTCAAAATCCACTTTTCCAGACCCGGCGGGGCCTTTTCGGGGCAGTTTTTGAGACTTACTATAAATAGGATGCCCTAAAGTGAAAAATCAGATTTTCACTCTTCTTCTCCACCTCTTGGCTAGCAACCATGGAAGCTCCTTGGCTGCCACCCTTTGACCTTCTCCTCCACTTGATTTCCTAAGTGAAATCTCTTCGGCCTTTACGTTTATCGCTCCCCTCGACGTGCTCTGCCATTCCCCCTTATTAGAATTCATTTCCTACCATTTCCTGAGTTTGGGTTAAGAGTTAAGTTTGGATTTTCATGGGGCTTCTTGGAGATTCATATAGATTGTGTTGTCCCCGACAAAACCTAGGAGTTTCGTCGGATTCGGAGCCGTTTCAATTCGGTGGGGATTTGGGATTTTCATCCCAAATTGATTTAGGAGGTGTTATAGGTTTAATTCTTGTTATATAACATGCTATTGATGCTTATACAACTTGATTGCATGCTTAAATATGAAATCTAAAGATTTTATTATTTAATTTTCTTGTATTAGATTTGATTTTCCCGGTTGCTTATGACTTGTTTTAATCATGTAGCATGGTAATATAATACTCTATAATATGGTCATTGACATATATTAAATTGAGGGAATTTGAACAAGTAATAAAGATTTTATTTAATATTTATCTTGAATAAAATATTAAATCATGTGGCCTTAACTAGCTCAAAATCAATATGTGTTACCATATTAAATTAGGCCTTAGTATGCTCTCCAACATAGTTGAATTTGAAAGTAATTAGAGGTGTTTTGAAAATTAGTAATTTTTAGTTAATTTGATTAATTAATTTGCCCCGAGTGCACTATTCACTCCATTTGAATTCCAACTTGATGTTGTTGATCTACATGCCATATAGCTTCACATATATTTGATTTAGAATATTCATTGAGGTTTTGAAACCTTTCATTTAATTAATTTCCTTGTTTAAGATTTAATCCTCATAGTGATATACAACTTGGAATTAAATTGTGGCATGCTAGAAAATTAAGCTTTGGTGTGGTTGGTCACATATATTAAATTGGGATTAATTGCATGAGAATTGCAACCTTTATTTTATATTTAACTTTAGTGAAAGTTTAATTTACATAGGTGTAATTTGCATGAAATAAGCTTGTAATGTGATATTACATTAGTCCTTGGTATGTTCTCTAAGATACGTTAAATTGAGAGCATGTGGTTAAGTTTGAAAATCTAGAGATTTTAATTAAAAGAATTAATTAAAATCTATTTTATGGTCCCATTAGCTTAATTAAGATTTTAACTTGATATTTGTATTGGCCATGACTTGTTTACTAGTATATATTAATTGTGGACCATTTGAAGTTGCTTTAGAACCTTGGTAATTAAATTAACATGATTTAATTAGAGTTCTACTTTGTTGTTCCAATAACCTAATTGAGTTTTAGAATAGATATAGGTGATGACCATGCCATGTTCTTTAATATGTATTAATTTGAGGTTATTTGGAATTGAATTAGAATCTAGGGAATTTAATTATTTTTATTTAATTAAATTCTATCGAATTGAGCCATGGATTTAATTGTGTTTGAAAGTCATTTCTATATCAAAATCCTAGACATGGACTTGTTGTATATTCATTTGGTTATGTTTTGAGCATTGCATAACATAGTTGCTATGTTTATACTCATGAGAATATGTTTTCCTTATTGAATATATTGTTGCCTTGTGTAATGATTTGCACATTTTGTATTTAACATCATTCATGCATAGCGTGTAACGAATCGCACACTGAAGATTCGACATTCATCACATCATATTAGTTATGGACTTAGAGCATGTATTGTATAGGTTTCCAAATTTGGTTGTGTTTGGTAGATAGTTGATTATCTTGCATATTCCTGCTGATATATGCGTTGTTGCACAACTTGTTGATTTTGGAAACTTGGGGATGTTGTTGTTTGACTATGGCTAGGACGTGGTTCTAATACGAGAGATAGTCCCTCTATATAGTCTAGTGTGCACATAGGAAGGTTACCCATAGGTTAGTAACCCTAAAGTAACTATGTTGTCGGTCTGATCCAGCGTGACATCCGAGTAATTACTTTGTTTGACTTCGCATTTCATTTTCAAGTTGATAACTAGATAATGTTGTAACTTGTTGTTCCTTATTTATCGTTCCATTTTAAGTTACATGATGTTAAGTTTGCGAAATTGTGCTTTATGCATTGTATTGGAAGTTCCAATATTAGTTAAATTGAATCGATATTGAAAATTGTGTTTTGACGTTCTAACAAAGCTTAGGATTGATCCTATTGATTCATTTAGAACTTAGACGTTAGGTGGCATGAACCACTATTGTTATTTTGTGCTTTAGATTCTAAGTTGATGGCTTTGAGAACTTATACCTTGTTGCACTGTATAATATGCTCTTTTGTTCTTGAATTGCATGGATAATGTGATTGTTGTTAACTTGTATTCAAATATGCTTTTGTCATGTTATATGGATTACTCTAGACCTAGTTCAATTGTATTGAAAATGCAATTCATGTTAATCTATGCTCAAGCATTCTTCTTGTCGTGTTCTTTAGATTAGCCCAACCATGATTCGTTTCATACACGTATGTATATCATGATTCTTGTTGCTTAGACTCTAAGGTAGCTTAGGATGCTCCCCGAGTCTCACTTGGACATAGACATTAGGTGGCATGAATCCCTTTAACATGTTTCACCTTAAGGTGATAAAGTTATAAAATGGTAGGTCGATGCATGCTCATCTCTTACGAGTAGCTTTATGTTACTCACTCCTACGATACTGGGGCATATTTCAGGTACGAAGACTTGGTTCGTGAAGCCTAGCATTCCTTGAATATCGTGTAGCTTTCAAGTTTCCATTTCATGCAAATGTTAGCATGAAATGTCATTTTGTAGACTTATATATCAAAATATGTATATTTGATTCCATGTATGTAATGTATACATAAGTGCACTCCTTTCAATGTATTTGACATGTATAAGATGAGGCCGGAGGCCAATGGCATGTGTATTGTATTCTATACAAGTTTTTAACTTCATGAAATATTATGAAAACCTTGAAAAATCGCAAGTCATTGCTTCACCATGGTTGTATCAGGTGTGGGAATTCCATTTTCATTCTTTCATAGGGTCTTATTAATTTGTATGAAGTGTGGCCAAGGACCAAATGGTCATTTGACTCCATTTTACATTTTTGGATTCCATGTTTTCCATTCCAAGTCCATTTTTGCCTTTTTGCCCGTTGGGGGGTCGGATTTTGCATCGGCTATATTTTTAAGCCATGGACCATTGAAGCGCGTCTCAATAAGTAAGTTACGTTTGCGTGCATAGTCGTTTTTGGGCAAAACCTCCTCGTTTGTGTTTTGAGCCTCCTACGAATTCATTTTGCGTTTTTGTTGCATATTCTGATCTAGGGGCATTCTAGACTTTTTAATTCAGTTTTATTTCCTTCTTTCAACAAAGTTGAATAGAAAACGTGATTTTAGGGGGGTTTCTTTTTTGTGTTTCTCAAGCAAATGTCGTCTTGGTGCCGGAAATCGATCGTAAAGTTCAGCTTTCTATTTTGTTTTAGCAGCTTTTTGGACCTCTATGACCAGATTTTATGGAGGGGCATTTCGGGTATTCTATATTGCGGTTTTTTTGAATTCTCTCGCAAGTCATGTCGAAAATTCAATTTTGAGGGGGGTTTTTTCTTTGTGTTTTTTCAAAAATATTCATCTACTAGCCCGTTTTTACTCTCTGTTCTGGCTGTTTCTGGAAAAAAATGCTTGTAGCAGCTTTTTGGGTCTATCTTGACCTAGGCTATTCAAGGGGCATTTAAGGGACTTTACATCATATTTTTGTTGTTTCTTATGCATAGTCGGGTAGAAAACGTGATTTTAAGGGGGGTTTCTTCTTCGTGTTTTTCCTAAAAAACTCGTTTAAGGGTCCGTTTTTAGCCTCGGTTCTGGAAAAAAAATTTAATTGGTGTTTGCTGTTAAAACACTATTCCTGCCCAGATTTCTTACCCGGAAAATAAGTCTAATTTTTTGAAACTTTGAGGCTTCATATCTTCTTCGTCCCGACTCCAAATCAATTGATTTTTTAGTTTAAGTTTATTAGTTTTTTCTAGTCTAATTATATCTGGAAAGACTATTTTACCCTTTGTAAAGTACCCTTGCCGCACTGATTTTAAACTCAAAGGTTGGTTTTTTTGAAACTTTGACGTTTGATATCTTCTTCATCCAGACTCCGAAGTAAGTGATTCTTGAGTCTAGATTCATTAATTTTTCCTAGTCTATCTATTGGTATGCTCAGTTGCATCCAATTTTGTCTAAAAAGACCATTTTACCCCTTATCAATTACCCTTGCCGCACTGTTTTGAAACCCAAAAGTTGATTTTTATGAAACTTCAGAATTTCATATCTTCTTCATCCAGACTCTGAATCAGGTGATTCTTGAGTCTAGATTTGTTAATTTTTTACTGTCTTTCCAGCGGTGTGCTTGGTGGCACCAGAATCCACATTTTTTAAAAATGACTATTTTGCCCCTAGGGGCTTATTTGTCATATTTCTGACCTTTTGCCTCCGCATCAGTTCCCATTGAGTTCCACGACCTCATGGATGATCACTTTGATTTCTTAGAGTCTTGTTTTCTGTGTTCGCTTTCGCTTATCGAATCCGTTATCGGGTCAACCTTCGGTTCATCAGAGGACACGCTGGCCTAAAAACCAGGGTTGTCACAATAAAGGTACTTTTTATGTCACTAGACCTTTTTATTATCTAAAGATTGAATCTTTGAAAGAAATTGAGAGTTTTGAGTTAAACTAACTCGAGTTACCTATGAAGTCGCGATGAGTGTGTTAATGAGTAAAGATGAAATCACTGAATGAAAATTCCTCCCTAAAGGTACATATTATGTCCCTAGACCTTTTTAATGTATAAAGATTGAATCTATGAAAGAAAATGAGAGTTTTTGCTTTAACTTATTCGAGTTACCTATAAGGTCCCGAATAGTGTTTTAATGCGTAAAGATAGAATCATTGAATGAAAATACCTCAATAAAGGTACCTATTATTTCAGTAGACCTTTGTAATGTATAATGATTAAATCATTGAAAGAAATTGAGAGTTTTGAGTTAAACTTATTCGAATTCCCTCTGACGTCCCAAAGAGTATTTTAATGAGTAAAATTTGAATCTTTAAATGAATTACCTCAATCAAGGTATTTCTTAGGTCACTAGACCTTTTTAATGTAAAAATATTGAATCCTTGATAGAAAATGAGAGTTTTAAGTTTAATTTATTCGAGTTACGTATGAAGTTGCGAAGAGTGTTTAATGACCAAAGATTTGATCTTTGAATGAAAATACCTAAATGAAGGTACCGATTATGTCACAAGACCTTTTTATTGTAAAAACATTGAATCTTTGAAAGAAAATAAGAGTTTTGAGTTTAGCTTATTCGAGTTACCTATGAAGTCGCGAAGAGTGTTTTAATGACTAAAGATAGAATCTTTGAATGAAAATACCTCAATAAAGATACCTATTATGTCACTAGAACTTTTTAATGTATAAAGATTGAATCTTTGAAAGAAATTGAGAGTTTTGAGTTAAACTTATTCGAGTTACCTATGAAGTCGCGAAGAGTGTTTTAATAAGTAAATATTGAATCTTTGAATGAAAATACCTCAATAAAGGTACCTATTATGTCACTAGACTTTTCTAATGTAAAAAGATTGAATCTTTGAAAGAAAATGAGAGTTTTAAGCTTAACTTATTCGAGTTTCCTACGAAGTCACAAAGAGTGTTTTATTGAATAAAGATTGAATTTTTGAGTGAAAATACCTTAATAATTGTACCTACTATGTCACTAGACCTTTTTAATATTTAAAGATTGAATCTTTGAACGAAAATGAGAGTTTTGAGTTAAACTTATTTGAGTTACCTATGAAGTCGCGTATAGTGTTTTAATGTGTTAAGATTGAATCTTTGAATGAAAATACCTTAATAAAGGAACCTATTATGTCACTAGACCTTTTAAATGTATTAAGATTGAATCGTTGAAAGAAAATGAGAGTTTTAAGTTAAACTTATTCGAATTCACTTTGACGACCTAAAGTGTGTTTTAATGAGTAAAGATTGTATCTTTGAATGAAATATTTCAATCAAGGTACCTATTATGTCACTAGACCTTTTTAATGTATAAAGATTGAATATTTGAATGAAAATGAGAGTTTTGAGTTTAACTTAATTGAGTTACTTATGAAGTCGCTAAAAGTGTTTTAATGACCAAAGATTGAATCTGTGAAAGAAAATAAGAGTTTTGAGTTAAATTTATTCGAGTTCCTTTCGACATCCCAAAGAGTGTTTTAATAAGTAAAGATTGTATCTTTGAATCAAAATACCTCAATCAAGGTACCTATTATATCACTAGACCTTTTTAATGTAAAAAGTTCGCATCTTTGAAAGAAAATGAGAGTTTTGAGTTTAAATTATTCGAGTTACTTATGAAGTTGCGAAAAGTGTTTTAATGACTAAAGATTGAATAAAAATACCACAAAAAAGGTACCTATTTAGTCACTAGACATTTTTAATGCATAAAGATTGAAATCTTGAAAGAAATTGAGAATTTTGAGTTAAACTTATTCGAGTTACCTATGAAGTCGCGATGAGTATTTTAATGATCCAAGACTTAATCTTTGATTGAAAATACCTCAATAAATGTACCAATTATGTTACTAGACCTTTTTAAAGTATAAAGATTGAATCTTTGAAAGAAAATAAGAGTTTTGTGTTTAACTTATTCGAGTTATCTATGTAGTCAGATAGAATCTTTGAATGAAAATACCTCAATCAGGGTAACTATTAAGTCACTAGACCTTTTTAATGTAAAAAGATTCAATCTTTAAAAGGAAATGAAAATTTTGAGTTTAACTTATTCGAGTTACATGTGAAGTCGCGAAGAGTGTTTTAATGACTAAGGATTGAATCTTTGAATTAAAATACCTCAATCAAGGAACCTATTATGTCTCTAGACCATTTTAATGTATCAAGATTGAATCTTTGAAACAAATTGAGAGTTTTGAGTTAAATTTATTCTAGTTAACTAAGAAGTCGCAAAGAGTGCTTTAACGAGTAAAGATTGATTCTTTGAATGAGAGTACCTCAATAAAGGTACCTATTATGTCACTAGACCTTTTTAATGTATAAAGATAGCTTCGAAAGAAAATGCGAGTTTTGAGTATAACTTATTCGAGTTACCAATGAAGTAGTGAAGAGTGTTTTAATATCTAAATATTGAATCTTTAGATGAAAAACCTCAGAAAAGGTACCTATTATGTCACTAGACCTTTTTAATGTATAAAGACTGAATGTTTGAAAGAAATTTACAGCTTTCAGTTAAACTTATTCAAGTTTACAAGGAAGTTGCGAAGACGGTTTTAATGAGTAAAGATTGAATCTTTGGATAAAAATAACTCAATAAAGGTAGCTATTATGTCACTAGAGCTTCTTAATGTATAAAGATTGAATCTTTGAAAGAGTTTTTCAATAAAGGTACCTATTACGTCATTAGAATATTTTATTGTATAAAGATTGAATCTTTAAAAGAAAATGAGAGTTTTGAGTTTAACTTATTCGAGTTACCTATGATGTCGTGAAGAGTGTTCTAATAACTAAAGATTGAATCTTTGAATGAAAAAACCTCAATAAAGGTACCTATTATGTTACTAGACCTTTTTAATGCATAAAGATTGAATCTTTGAAAGAAATTGAGAGTTTTGAGTTAAACTTATTCGAGTTCCCTTTAACGTTTTGAAGAGTGTTTTAATGATTAGAGATTGAATCTTTCAATGAAATTACCTCAATCAAAGTACCATTATATCACTAAAACTTTTTAATGTAAAAAGATTGAATCTTTGATAGAAAATGCAAGTTTTGAGTTTAACTTATTCGAGTTACGTATGAAGTCGCGAAGAGTTTTTTAATAACTAAAGATTAAATCTTTGAATGAAATTATATCAATGAGGGTACCTATTATGTCACTAGACCTTTTTACTGTATAAAGATGGAATCTTTGAAATGAATTGAAAGTTTTGAGTTAAACTTATTCGAATTACGTATGAAGTCGCGAAGAGTGTTTTAAAAAGTAAAGATTGAATCCTTGAATGAAAATACCTCAATAAAGGTACCCATTATGTCACTAAACCTTTTTAGTGTATAAAGATTGAATCATTTAAAGAAAATAAGAGTTTAGAATTTAACTTATTCGAGTTCCGTATGATGTCAGTAGATATTTTTAATGTGTAAAGATTGAATTTTTGAAAGAAATTGCGAGTTTTGACTTAAACTTATTCAAGTTCCCTTTGATGTTCTGAAGAGTGTTTTAATGATTAAAGATTGAATCTTTGAATAAAATTACCTCTATCAAGGTAGCTATTATGTCACTAGACCTTTTTAATGTATAAATATTGAATCTTTGAAAAAAATTGAGAGTTTTGAGTTAAACTTATTCGAGTTCCCTTTGACGTTCCGAAGAGTGTTTTAATGTGTAAAAATTGAATCTTTGAATGAAATTGCCTCAATCAAAGTACCTATTATGTCACTAGACCTTTTTAAAGTAAGAAGATTGAATCTTTGACAGAAAATAAGAGTTTGAGTTTAACATATTCGAGTTACCTATGAAGTTACAAAGAGTGCTTTAATGAATAAAGATTGATTCTTTGAATGAAAATACCTCAGTAAAGGTACCGACTATGTCCCTAGACCTTTTTAATGTATAAAGATTGAATCTTTGAAAGAAAATGAGAGTTGGGAGTTTCAGTTATTCAAGTTACCTATGAAGTTGCGAAGAGTATTTTAATGACTAAAGATTGAATCTTTGAATGAAAATACCTCAATAAAGGTACCTATTATGTCACTCGATCTTTTTAATTTCTAAAGATTGAATCTTTGAAAAAAATCGAGCGTTTGGAGTTAAACTTATTCGAGTTCCCTTTGACGTCCCAAAGAGTGTTTTAATGAGTAAAGATTGAATATTTGAATGAAATTACCACAATCAAGGTACCTATAATGTCTTTTAATGTAAAATGATTAAATTTTTGACATAAAATGAGAGAGTTTTGAGTTTAACTTATTCGAGTTACCTACGAAATCACGAAGAGTGTTTTAATGAATAAAGATTGAATCTTTGAAAGAAAATACCTCAATAAATGTACCTATTATGTTACTAGGCCTTTTTAATATATAAAGATTGAATCTTTGAAAGAAAATGAGAGTTTTGAGTTAAACTTATTTGAGTTACCAATGAAGTCACGTAGAGTGTTTTAATGTGTAAAGATCTAATCTTTGAATGAAAATACCTCAATAAAGGAACCTATTATGTCACTAAACCTATTTAATGTATTAAGATTGAATCGTTGAAAGAAAATGAGAGTTTTGAGTTAAACTTATTTGAGTTCACTTTGATGACCCAAAGAGTGTTTTAATGAGTAAAGATTGTTTCTTTGAATGAAAGTACCTCAATCAAGGTACCTATTGTGTCACTAAACCTTTTTAATGTCTAAAGGTTGAATATTTGAAAGAGAATGAGAGTTTTGAGTTTAACTTAATTGAGTTACCTATGACGTCGCGAAAAGTGTTTTAATGACTAAAGAATGAATCTTTGAAAGAAAATGAGAGTTTTGAGTGACACTTATTCGAGTTCTCTTTGACGTCCCCAAGAGTATTTTAATGCGTTAAGACTGAATCTTTGAATGAAAATACGTCAATCAAGGCACCTATAATATCACTAGACCTTTTTAATGTAAAAAGTTTAAATCTTTGAAAGAAAATGAGAGTTTGGAGTTTAACTTATTCGAGTTATCTATGAAGTCGCGAAGAGTGTTTTAATGACTAAAGATTGAATCTTTGAATAAAAATACCACAATAAAGGTACTTTTTTTGTCACTAGACCTTTTTAATGCTTAAAGATTAAATTATTGAAAGAAATTGAGAGATATGAGTTAAACTTATTCCAGTTACCTATAAAGTCACGAAGAGTGTTTTAATGATTCAAGATTGAATCTTTGAATGAAAATACCTCAATAAAGGAACGTATTATGTCACTAGACCATTTTAAAGAATAAAGATTGAATCTTCAAAAGAAAATAAGAGTTTTGAGTCTAACTTATTCGAGTTAACTATGAAGTCGCGAAGAGTGTTTTAATGACTAAAGATTGAATCATTGAATGAAAATACCTCAATCAGTGTAACTATTATGTCACTAAACCTTTTTAATGTTAAAAGATTGAATCTTTGAAAGAAAATGAAAGTTTTGAGTTTAACTTATTCGAGTTACATATGAAGTCGCGAAGAGTGTTTTAATGACTAAAGATTGAATCTTTGAATTAAAATGCCTCAATAAAGGTACCTATTACGTCACTAGACCTTTTTAATGTATCAAGATTGAATCTTTGAAAGAAAATGAAAGTTTTGAGTTTAACTTATTCAAGTTACCTATGAAGTGCGAAGAGTGTTTTAATGACTAAAGGTTGAATCTTTAAATGAAAATAACTTCATAAACGTACCTTTTTAATGTATAAATATTGAATCTTTACAAAAAATTAAGAGTTTTGAGTTAAACTTATTCGAGTTACCTTTGATGTCCCGAAGAGTGTTTTAATGAGTAAAAATTGAATCTTTGAATGAAAATAACTCAATCAAGGTACCTATTATGTCAATAGACCTTAATAATGTAAAAACGAGAAAATCTTTGAAAGAAATTGAGAGTTTTGAGTTCAACTTTTTCGTGTTACCAATAAAGCCTTGAAGAGTGTTTTAAAGACTAAAGATTGAATTTTTGAATAAAAATATCTCAATAAAGGTACCTATTATGCCACTAGACCTTTTTAATGTATAAAGATTGAATCTTTGAAAGAAAATTAGAGTTTTGAGTTTAACTTATTCGAGTTACCTATGAAGTCGCGAAGTGTATTTTAATGACTAAAGATTGAATCTTTGAATGAAAATATGTCAATAAAGGTACTTATTATGTCACAAGACCTTTTTAAAGTATAAAGATTGAATCTTTGAAAAAAATTGAGAGTTTTGTGTTAAACTTATTCGAGTTACATATGAAGTGGTGAAGAGTGTTTTAATGTCTAAAGATTAAATCTTTAAATGAAAATACCTAAATAAAGGTACCTATTATGTCACTAGACCTTCTTAATGTAAAAAGATTAAATCTTTGACAGAAAATGAGAGTTTTGAGTTTAACTTTTACGAGTTACCAATGAAGTCACCAAGAGTGTTTTAATGAATAAAGATTGAATCTTTGACTAAAAATACCTTAATAAATGTTCCTGTTATGTCATTAGACCTTTTTAATATATAAGTATTGAATCTTTGAAAGAAAATGAAAGTTTTGAGTTAAACTTATTCGAGTTCCCTTTGAAATTGTGTATAGTGTGTTACTGTGTAAAGATTAAATCTTTGAATGAAAATACCTGAATAAAGGAACCTATTATGTCCCTAGACCTTTTTAATATATTAATATTGAATCGTTAAAAGAAAATGAGAGTTTTGAGTTAAACTTACTCGAGTTTCCTTTGACGTCCCAAATAGTGTTTTAATAAGTAAAGATTGATTCTTTGAATGAAAATACCTCAATCAAGGTACCTATTGTCTTACTAGACCTTTTTAATGTACAAAGGTTGAATCATTGAAAGAAAATGAAATTTTTTAGTTTAACTTATTCGAGTTACCTATGAAGTTGCGAAGAGTGTTTTAACGACTAAAGATTGAATCTTTGAATGAAAATACGTCAATAAAGGTATTTATTATGTCACAAGACCTTTTTAAAGTATAAAGATTGAATCTTTGAAAAAAATTGAGAGTTTTGTGTTAAACTTATTCGAGTTACATATGAACTCGCGATGGGTGTTTTAATGTCTAAAGATTGAATTTTTCAATGAAAATACCTCAATAAAGGTACCATTATGTCACTAGACCTTCTTAATGTAAAAAGATTGAATCTTTGACAGAAAATGAGAGTTTTGAGTTTAATTTATACGAGTTACCAATGAAGTCACCAAGAGTGTTTTAATGAATAAAGATTGAATCTTTGACTAAAAATACCTTAATAAATGTACCTGTTATGTCACTAGACCTTTTTAATATATAAGGATTAAATCTTTGAAAGAAAATGAGAGTTTTGAGTTAAACTTATTCGAGTTACGTTTGAAATCGCGTAGAGTGTGTTACTATGTAAAGATTAAATCGTTGAATGAAAATACCTCAATAAAGAAACCTATTATGTCCCTAGACCTTTTTAATATATTAATATTGAATCGTTGAAAGAAAATGAAAGTTTTGAGTTAAACTTATTCGAGTTCCCTTTAACGTCCCAAAGAGTGTTTTAAAGAGTAAAGATTGAATCTTTGAATGAAAATACCTCAATTAAGGTACCTATTGTCTCACTAGACCTTCTTAATGTACAAAGGTTGAATCATTGAAAGAAAATGAGAGTTTTGAATTTAACTTATTCGAGTTAGCTATGAAATTGCGAAGAGTGTTTTAAAGACTAAAGATTGAATATTTGAATGAAAATATGTCAATAAAGGTACTTATTATGTCACAAGACCTTTTTAAAGTATAAAGATTGAATCTTTGAAAAAAATTGAGAGTTTTGTGTTAAACTTATTCGAGTTACATATGAAGTCGTGAAGAGTGTTTTAATGTCTCAAGATTGAATCTTTAAACGATAATACCTCAATAAAGGTACGTATTATGTCACTAGACCTTTTTAATGTAAAAAGATTGAATCTTTGACAGAAAATGAGAGTTTTGAGTTTAATTTATACGAGTTACCAATGAAGTCACCAAGAGTGTTTTAATGAATAAAGATTGAATCTTTGACTAAAAATACCTTAATAAATGTACCTGTTATGTCACTAGACTTTTTTAATATATAAGGATTGAATCTTTGAAAGAAAATGAGAGTTTTGAGTTAAACTCATTCGAGTTACCTTTGACATTGCATAGAGTGTGTTATTGTGTAAAGATTAAATCTTTGAATGAAAATCCCTCAATAAAGGAACCTATTATGTCCCTAGACCTTTTTAATATATTAAAATTAAATCGTTGAAACAAAATGAGAGTTTTGAGTTAAACTTATTCGAGCTCCCTTTGACGTCCCAAAGATTGTTTTAAGGAGTAAAGATTGAATCTTTGAATGAAAATACCTTAATCAAGGTACCTATTGTCTCGCAAGATCTTTTTAATGTACAAAGGTTGAATCATTGAAAGAAAATAAGAGTTTTGAGTTTAACTTATTCGAGTTACCTATGAAGTCGCGAATAGTGTTTTAATGACTAAAGATTGAATTTTTGAATAAAAATACGTCAATAAAGATATTTTTTATGTCACAAGACCTTTTTAAAATATAAAGATTGAATCTTTGAAAAAAATTGAGAGTTTTGTATTAAACTTATTCAAGGTACATATGAAGTCATGAACAGTGTTTTAATGTCTAAAGATTGAATCTTTAAACGAAAATACCTCAATAAAGGTACCTATTATGTCACTAGACTTTTTTAATGTAAACAGATTGAATCTTTGACAAAAAATGAGAGTTTTGAGTTTAACTTATACGAGTTACCAATGATGTCACCAAGAGTGTTTTAATGAATAAAGTTTGAATCTTTGACTAAAAATACCTTAATAAATGTACCTGTTATGTCACTAGACCTTTTTCATATGCAAGGATTGAATCTTTGAAAGAAAATGAGAGTTTTGAGTTAAACTTATTCGAGTTACCTTTGAAATCGCGTAGAGTGTGTTACTATGTAAAGATTAAATCTTTAAATGAAAATACCTCAATAAAGGAACCTATTATGTCCCTAGACCTTTTTAATATATTAATATTGAATCATTGAAAGAAAATGAGAGTTTTGAGTTAAACTTATTTGAGTTTCCTTTGACGTCCCGAAGAGTGTTTTAATGAGTAAAGATTGAATCTTTGAATGAAAATACCTAAATCAAGGTACCTATTGTCTCACTAGACCTTTTTAATGTAATGACCCGGTCATTTTCATTTCTTTCTTTTTCTCGGATTTTCATGGATATTTTTTTCCGTTGATCTTTTCCTTTCTGAGTTCAGTTTCTCGTCACTTAGTGTCATCTTGAGTACTCAGGAATGGTTTCCGAGACTCTTTTCCTTGTATTGACGACTTCCTTTGAGGACCGAGTCATTTTCACATTTTTACTTTTGTGACACTATTCACTTTCGTCTTTTTCTCGGTTGTCACTTTGTTGGCATA
Source organism: Cornus florida (assembly GCF_030987335.1). Classification (NCBI taxonomy): domain Eukaryota; kingdom Viridiplantae; phylum Streptophyta; class Magnoliopsida; order Cornales; family Cornaceae; genus Cornus; species Cornus florida. The sequence continues at coordinate 96,003,189 of NW_026775573.1, read as the reverse complement.
ACCTCACTTTTTCTGTTCGGATTTGATTCCAATTTTGCATGATCCACGATATTTAAATTCCATACTACGTGTATTTTCACTTTTGTAGAAAAGCATGCTAAGTGCTTACTTTTCTTGTAAAGGGTATAGATGCATGACCATTTTGTAATTTTTCAAACTTTAGGGGTTTTTGTGTAATTACTGTAAAGTAATTATTTTTCGTCTTAGGGACCATTTTATAATTAAATTTGGAAGATATTTTCAAAAAGGATTTTTTTGCAATTTTTAGAAAGTGTGACAAGTGTTACACTCTCATTGGTCCACTTGTTGACATGTGTGTGGAAACACTTTGAGGCCTTGGATGAGGACATGTGGAGGGTGGAGATTTAACCACTTGTTGGCCTATGATTGGTGCACTTGTTTGCTTGGATGGTTGACAAGTGTAGGCTTGAGATTTAACCTAGGATGGAGCCTTGGATTTGTGACAAGTGTAGGCTCACAATTTATTCTTGCATTAGTGTGTGTGTGAGAGGTAGTGTAAGAGCACATAGTGAGTGGAGGATCTCTATCCCCTCCACTCACATTTCATCTTCATCATTTTTTCATTTCCTCCCTCTTTTGTAAAGAAAACCCTAGCCTCCATGGATGGAGCCTAAAGCCTTAAGCTTTGACCTTGATTTTTGAGAGCCTTCCATTGATTTCCAAGTTTGAACTTGGGAATACGTTTTGTTCCCCTCATCTTCCTCTTCATAACCCTAGAAGGGTTTGCCATTTTGTGTTAATTTTGCCTTCGATTCTAGAGAGACACTTCTCTAGTGAGGTAGGGAATGTTATAGGGTTATATGTTGGTTGTCTTACATGTTTTTGATACTTATACAACTTGTATGCATATAGTGTATTAATTTGAGAAATTATAACTAATGGTAGTTTGCTTATAACTCACTTTAGACTTGGTAAATGGCATGGCCATGAGTTGATCTTTGATATATATTAAATTGGGTTGATTTAGATGAGTTTTCAAATCTAGAAATTAAATGAATATAATTTGGTTTAAATTCTAGTAAATTGTGTTTTGTGTGTAATCCATCTTAGACTTGATATATGGTATGACCATGACTTAGTGCTTGATATAAATTAATTTGAGATCATTTGGACAACTTTTGAAATATAGAGATTTAATTGATTTAAATTAATTAAATTCTATTTGATGATATCTTGCTTATCTTGCACTTTTGATTTGATATATGTAAAGACCATGATATGTTGTTTAACATATATTAATTTAAGGTTATTTGTAATCTAGAGAATTTAATCACCTTATTTAAGTAAATTCTATCTAATGGCTCCATGGGTCTATTGGTATTTTAGAGGTTATTTCGATATTCAAATCATGGACTTGAACTTGTTATGTATTCACTTGGTTGTGTTTTGAGCATTGGACAACTTTGTTGTTATATTTATATTCATGAGAACATGTTTTCTTTATAGAATATATTGATGCCATGTGTAGTGAATTGTACACTTTGTAATTGGCATTATGTATGTCATTTTAGAATTGAAACTCTAAGGCATGGATTGTGTGCTTTCAACTTACTTGTGCATGGAAGGTGTTTTCATGCATTATATAAGTTATGTATAAGTTGTGAACTTATTTTGTTTAATTTTGGAATCTTGGAACATTGTTGAGTTGAGATGGCTAGGGTTTGGCTCTAGTACGGGGACGTGAGTCCTCTAAGTCTAAGATAGTACGCACTTAGGGTGGTCTTCCCGGCGGGTTAGTGCCCGGAATAACCATTGAGGTCTCAGCAGAATTCTGAGCGTAGATGTCCAAGTCTTCCATTATTTGTTTTCGCATTCAATTCCAAGTTAACAATCATGTTTATATTGTAACTTGTGGTTTTAGTTATTGGCGATTTTGATGTTGTTAAGTACATCCATGAATATGATTTTAATGAATCATTTTGATGTTGTTAAGTACATCCATACTAAATTGATATATTTAGTTGATTTCACACTTTTAGATTTCTAGTTGATAACCTAGAGAACCTATGTCTTGATGTGTGGTATTAGATATTCTAATTATGCTAAATTGTTATATTTAGTTGATATTGCATTTTAAACTTCAAGTTGATTACCTTGAGAATCTATATGTTGTTGCTTTATGTAAGCATGCTCCTATGTAGTTGCTTTGTGTAAGCATGACCCTATGTTGCTAACATTGCATGAATGAAGTGATTGATGCTAGAAATGATCCTAGGTAGCTAGGATGCTCCTTGAGTCTCACCTTTGACATAGACGTTAGGTGGAATGAACCACAATAATTAAATCATGCAAACTTGTGAAACGTAGGTCGATGCATGCTCATTTCCTACGAGTAGCTTTATGTTACTCACCCCTACAATACTGGGGCATATTTCAGGTATAAGAATCAAGGTTGCGATTCTCGTCATGCTTGGATGATTGGTGGACTTGAAGATTTCCATTTCTTGTAAAGGTTGGCTTGAAAAGCCACTTGTAGCCTTATATGTCAAAATATGTATATCTGTATTTAAACATGTAATGTGTACCTGAGTGCACTCCTTACAATGTATTTGACATGTATAAGATGAGGCCGGAGGCCAATGACATGTATTTGTATTCTATGTAGTTTTGACTTTATTGGATATTATGAAAATATTGAAAAATGTCAAGTTGTTGTCTCAGTAGGTTTGCCTCGGTCATTTTTGGGAGCCGCGGACCATACCCGCATGCTCAAAATCACTTATTACGTTTGCGTGCATATTTGTTTCAGCCTAGAAGTGTATTTGGAGTCAAAAGTATGTTTGGTGCAAACTTACATTTTTTGCCGTTTTGAGCCTAAACTGAGCATAAGGGTATTTTGGGGTTTTTACTTGAAAAACAAAGTTTTCTTTTGGCATGGTTGGCTAGAAAACATGATTTTGAGGGTAGTTTCTTCTTTGTGTTTTTCTCAAAAAAGCCCAAAAAGTCCTCAAAATTGCATTTCAAGTCAGCATTTCAGGCGCAGCCTACAGGAGTTCGAGCACTCTAAATAGGGAGTTCGAGTGCTCGAACTTTGGGCAGATTTCTTAGGGCAAATTTTGAGCACTCGAAGTCCTTGTTCGAGCACTTGAAGTACTGTTCATGGGTGTGTGTGTCTTGGTTCAGCACTGCACCTCTGACTTCAAATCATCATAACTTCTTTGTTTTAACTCCGAATTGGTCCGTTCTTAAGTCTAAATTGATCGCGTCAAAATAAGCTTTCCAATGGTACTAATTAGAGCTTCAGATTCTTCTTGTACCTCAAGTTATTCAAGTTTTAGTAAGGTAGTATCTGTTTTTGGTTCGAACCGGGATAGGGTATCCTTCCTTCGACTTCAGAACTTGATATCTTTGCCGTCCGGACCCCGAATCAAGTGATTCTTGAGTCTATCTTTATTAATTTTTCATTTTATTTCCAATGGTGTGCACGTTGGCACCCATTTCAGTGTGGAATGACCATTTTGCCCCTAGGTTCATTCTTTTCTGTTTTTGAAACGTTGCTTCCGCATTTTATTCCTTTGGGTTTCATGACCTTGTCAAGGGTCACATTGGTGTCTTAGAGGAGTGTTGTATCTCTAAAGACCATTGTTCAATCTTTTGCTTCCACATTTTGGATCCATTTTGGGTCATCACAGGACACACTGGGTTGAAAAATTCAGGGTCGTCACAGGTGGTATCAGAGCTCCTAGGTTTGAATACCTTGGACGACGGGTTTTAGGTGTATATCATGCTTATGTTGCCATGCTCTATATGTTTATATGCTTCATGATAACATGTTTTGGTTTGATAACATGTTTATATGCTTATGTGCTTATGTGGTATATGTAGTATGCCGTTTTTTTAAGCATGAATTTATTCTAATGTAAAGAGCATGACATATGATGTGTGCTAGATTAGAATTGTATATGCATTGTTGTGTTGCATATTTGGCAGGATTTGGGATTAGTCATTGGATGTTTGAGTTGAGATTGAGTCGTTTGGCGAGTTTTCACTTAGTACGATGGTTGGCGAAATTGGTTTCATTTTGGCATTCTTCCTTGAGGTTGTTGGTGATTGTCCACATGGTTTTATGGTAGTATAGGTTGTTGTCGACCTAGCATTGGTTTGAGGTAGGTGGTGAGACACTTTTTGTTTAGGCTCTAGTGAGGTGAGTCTTTTGGCGTTGCCATAGTGCTGGATTTTTGGTTTTGGGCCATGATGAGGTCATGGACCTCTTAGGATCCTTAATTGTTTTGGAAGGTTCCTCTGATATTGCAATTTCTGTGGGCAGGTACGTTGTGGGCGGGTGCATGGCACTGTCATGCTACCGTACTGGCTAGCTACAAGTGTAGTTCGGATGGAATCAATGTTGGTTTTATTGTGATAGGCGTTGTCCTTTTGGTTGGTGATGATATGAGTTTTGTTTTGGGTGTCCGGTGTTGAGAAGGTGATTGATGGTCATTTTGAGGACGATTTTGGAGATTGAATTGGTTGCTTGATTGTACGGCTAAAGTAGCCATTTTGTTTGAGTTCTCTTTGTGTGATGATGCTTTTGGGATCAAGTTGATTGATCAATGTTTTGGGTTGGTGAGAGCATTGCATTGTTAGTGTCATTTATAGTGTCACCTCTAGATTCGGAGTTGGATTGTTGAAGTCTTATCATTGTGGTAAAGGCTCACATTTGTTTTGAGACAGGTTGTTGTCGCATTGGTTTTGGAGTCAATTTATGGCTAGGACTGGTCCTTCCTTTTACCTAGACACTCTAGGACACGATGTGCATAGGGTTCATTGTTGCATCATTTTGTTTTCTGTAGTTTCGTTTACTACCATGTTAGTAGTATGATTTCAGATATTGTGATGCATGAGTAGGTGGAAGTGTATCCACATTTGTTTCCTTGTTGCGTGGCATTAGCATGCCTTCTTTATATGCTTAAAGATGCCATGTTGTTGCTGTACTTTAGTGACATGATTTTGTGTTTACATGGAGACGTGCTTCATGTAACCTTGATTTTTATCTATGTAAGTAGATTTATTTCTTGATAGTTACATTTCCTTGTCATATGCATAACTTCCAGGTTTGGTTTTCCCCATTCGTCTCCCTCGGTCGCACGTAGTGTGTATGCGGGTTTCCACGAGGGTTTTGTGTTGGTTCATGTTAGGGACTTCACAAGGAGTGAGTCTCCTCTCTTCGTTGCAGTGTGCATAGCTTTGGGGTTGGTTGGTCCGTGAGGATCACTATCGTTGTCTTGAGTCCTTGGTGAGGATTTGATGGATTTTGGCCGACTTACTTCCATGTAGGGGGTGAAGTCTTTGACCTTGCTATCTTTCATTTCAGAGATAGAGTCGTGGTGTTGTCCTTCTTAGGACTGGTGGTTCCCTTTCTTTCATATCTTCCCTTGGGGAGTTTTTGTCGTGGTTGTTGACGGGTTGTGGTGCTCAGAGTAAGTGGATTGGTGTGAGATCATTTTAAGGGGACTTGTGTCCATTTGATTGAGGATGTGGTTGACTCGTTGTATGAGTTTGACGCTATTTAGGGATGTCTTTTGGAGACTTGTTTCAGTTTTGGAGACCTTGATGTGGTTGACTCTTAGAAGAGTTTTGAAAGATTGTTGTTGGATATGGCTTGTCTATGGAGTTTTCTCATCCTAGGTACGACTAGGCGTAGCTTTGAGGAATCGTAGTTCTGATGATTGGTTGTGGATCAAAAATTGAGGAATTTTGATTTAACTTGGTGTTTCCAAGTACGGTTTTGAGAGATTCATTTTGTGACCTTGGTTGTTGGTATTCTGATGTGTGTGCCATTTGGAGGATTTAGTTATCTATGATAGGGATGCGGATCTGATGTTTGATTACAGTGTAGTCTTGTAGTTGATTTATTTCAGGGAGATATGAAAGACTTTCGATGAAACGTCTTATCGTGAGGTTCGTTTTGATTTCCATAGGCGCTGATTTGCTTGTCAGGTTTTGGATTCCTGATTAATGTTGTTAATATGGGTATTTTGAGACATTGGAGATGTTAGTTTTGTTGTGTTGAGGATTTGGGGCCTTAAGCATAGCGGTACCTATCACATTGTTATCAGTGTTTTGGGATTGGCCAGGATGGTTCGGCCGGACATCTTTGGACCATATCTCAACTCTTACAAAATGTTGGTCTTCGTAGTGCTTTTGGCAATGATCATTTTTTTTTACATTGATGTCATTTGTATCGAGAGGTTTCTTGGGTAGACTTAGTGGGGGGCAGGTTATGAACTAGTGCCTTATACTGTCATGTTACCGTACAAAGTTGTGTGCTGTGGGCGAGTACTAGTTGCCGTCGATGCTACCTTACTGACGAGTAAGTGTGGGCGGGCACTAGGTACTGTCATTGCTACCACACATTTGAGTACGTCGTGGGCGGGTTCTGGTCGCTATTTGTACTGCCATGTCGTCTTTGTTCAGTACCTTGATTTGATATATGATTATTTTGGAGTCCTTTTTGGTGGATGTGTTTTGGATCCATTTAATGGTTGTCAGGAGGGATACTTTTAGTTGTTGTCTTCCTTTCCCTTATCTGACCTTGGGTTCTGTGTGTGAGTTCTGACTTGTTGTATGGCCGTGTGGTCATTTTCCTTTTGAGAGGTTGTCTTGTCATGAGCACGTAGGTGCAAATGACACTAGGTTGTGGGGTTCCTTTCAACTTTGAGGTCGCTGGTGTGGCGTGTTGCGTGGGACACTCGGAGATGTACTCTGTGGTGTTCCTTGTTTCGCCTTTTGTTGGTTGGGGCTGGATTTCGGGGACGAAATTCTTTTTAGGTGGGAAGGTTGTAATGACCCGGTCATTTTCATTCCTTTCCTTTTCTCGGATTTTCACGGATATTTTTTTCCGTTGATCTTTTCCTTTCTGAGTTTAGTTTCTCATCACTTGGTGTCATCTTGAGTACTCTGGAATGGTTTCCGAGACTCTTTTCCTTGGATTGACGACTTCCCTTGAGGATCGAATCATTTTCACATTTTCACTTTTGTGACACTATTCACTTTCATCTTTTTCTCGGTTGTCACTTTGTTGGCATAACCTCACTTTTCGTGTTCGGATTTGATTCTAATTTTGTATGCATCCACGATATTTAAATTCCATACTACATGTATTTTCACTTTTGTAGAAAAGCATACTAAGTGCTTACTTTTCTTGTAAAGGGTATAGATACATGACCATTTTATAATTTTTCAAACTTTAGGGGTTTTTGTGTAATTACTGTAAAGTAATTATTTTTCGTCTTAGGGACCATTTTGTAATATAATTTGGAATATATTTTCAAAAAGGATTTTTTTGCAATTTTTAGAAAGTGTGGCAAGTGTCACACTCTTATTGGTCCACTTGTTGACATGTGTGTGGAAACACTTTGAGGCCTTGGATGAGGACATGTGGAGGGTGGAGATTTAACCACTTGTTGGCCTGGGATTGGTGCACTTGTTGGCTTGGATGGTTCACAAGTGTAGGCTTGAGATTTAACCTAGGATGGAGCCTTGGATTTGTGACAAGTGTAGGCTCACAATTTGATCTTGCATTAGTGTGTGTGTGAGAGGTAATGTAAGAGCACATAGTGAGTAGAGGATCTCTATCCCCTCCACTTACATTTCATCTTCATCATTTTTTCATTTCCTCCCTCTTTTGTAAAGAAAACCCTAGCCTCCATGGATGGAGCCTAAAGCCTTAAGCTTTGACCTTGATTTTTTAGAGCCTTCCATTGATTTCCAAGCTTGAACTTGGGAATACAATTTGTTCCCCTCATCTTCCTCTTCATAACCTTAGAAGGGTTTGCCATTTTGTGTTGATTTTGCCTTGGATTCTAGAGAGACACTTCTCTAGTGAGGTAGGGAATGTTATAGGGTTATATGTTTGTTGTCTTGCATGTTTTTGATGCTTATACAACTTGTATGCATGTAGTGTATTAATTTGAGAAATTATGACTAATGGTAGTTTGCTTATAACTCATTTTAGACTTGGTAAATGGCATGGCCATGAGTTGATCTTTGATATATATTAAATTGGGTTGATTTAGATGAGTTTTCAAATCTAGAGATTAAATGGATTTAATTTGGTTTAAATTCTAGTAAATTGTGTTTTGTGTGTAATCCATCTTAGACTTGATATATGGTATGACCATGACTTAGTGCTTGATATAAATTAATTTAAGATCATTTGGACAACTTTTGAAATATAGAGATTTAATTGATTTAAATTAATTAAATTCTATTTGATGCTATCTTACTTATCTTGCACTTTTGATTTGATATATGTAAAAACCATGATATGTTGCTTAACATATATTAATTTGAGGATATTTGAAATCTAGAGAATTTAATCACCTTGTTTAATTAAATTCTATCTAATGGCTCCATGGGTCTATTGGTATTTTAGAGGTTGTTTCTATATTCAAATCATGGACTTGAACATGTTATGTATCCACTTGGTTGTGTTTTGGGCATTAGACAACTTTGTTGTTATATTTATAGTCATGAGAACAAGTTTTCTTTATAGAATATATTGATGCCATGTGTAGTGAATTGCACACTTTGTAATTGGCATTATGTATGTCATTTTAGAATTGAAACTCTAAGGCATGGATTGTGTGCTTTCAACCTACTTGTGCATGGAAGGTGTTTTCATGCATTATATAAGTTATGTATAAGTTGTGAACTTATTTGGTTTAATTTTGGAATCTTGGAACATTATTGAGTTGAGATGACTAGGGTTTGGCTCTAGTACGGGGACGTGAGTCCTCTAAGTCTGAGATAGTGCGCACTTAGGGTGGTCTTCCCTGCGGGTTAGTGCCTGGAATAACCATTGAGGTCTCGGCAGAATTCCGAGCGTAGATGTCCAAGTCTTCCATTATTTGTTTTCGCATTCAATTCCAAGTTAACAATCACGTTTATATTGTAACTTGTAGTTTTAGTTATTGGCGATTTTGATGTTGTTAAGTATATCCATGAATATGATTTTAATGAATCATTTTGATGTTGTTAAGTACATCCATACTAAATTGATATACTTAGTTGATTTCACACTTTTAGATTTCTAATTGATAACCTAGAGAACCTATGTCTTGATGTGTGGTATTAGATATTCTAATTATGCTAAATTGTTATATTTAGTTGATGTTGGATTTTAGACTTCAAGTTGATTACCTTGAGAATCTATATGTTGTTGCTTTATGTAAGCATGCTCCTATGTAGTTGCTTTGTGTAAGCATGACCCTATGTTGCTAACATTGCATGAATCTAGTGATTGATGCTAGAAATGATCCTAGGTAGCTAGGATACTCCTTGAGTCTCACCTTTGACATAGACGTTAGGTGGAATGAACCACAATAATTAAATCATGCAAACTTGTAAAACGTAGGTCGATGCATGCTCATTTCCTACGAGTAGCTTTATGTTACTCACCCCTACGATACTGGGGCATATTTCAGGTACAAGAATCAAGGTTGCAATTCTCGTCATGCTTGGATGATTGGTGGACTTGAAGATTTCCATTTCTTGTAAAGGTTGGCTTCAAAAGCCACTTGTAGCCTTATATGTCAAAATATGTATATTTGAATTTAAATATGTAATGTGTACATGAATGCACTCCTTACAATGTATTTGACATGTATAAGATGAGGCCGGAGGCCAATGACATGTATTTGTATTCTATGTAGTTTTGACTTTATGGTATATTATGAAAATATTGAAAAATGTCAAGTTGTTGTCTCACTAGGTTTGCATCGGTCGATTCCGGGAGCCGCGGACCATTCCCGCGCGCTCAAAATCTCTTATTACATTTGCGTGCATATTCGTTTCAGCCTAGAAGTGTATTTGGAGTCAAAAGTATGTTTGGTGCAAACTTACATTTTTTGCCGTTTTGAGCCTAAACTGAGCATAAGGGCATTTTGGGGTTTTCACATGAAAAATAAAGTTTTCTTTTTGCATGGTTGGCTAGAAAACATGATTTTGAGGGTAGTTTCTTCTTTGTGTTTTTCTCAAAAAAGCCCAAAAAGTCCTCAAAATTGCATTTCAAGTCAACATTTCAGGCGCAGCCTACAGGAGTTCGAGCGCTCTAAATAGGGAGTTCGAGTGCTCAAACTTTGGGCAGATTTCTTAGGGCAATTTTTGAGCACTCGAAGTCCTTGTTCGAGTGCTCGATGTACTGTTCACGGGTGTATGTGTCTTGGTTCAGCACTGCACCTCCGACTTCAAATCATCATAACTTCTTTGTTTTAACTCCGAATTGGTCCGTTCTTGAGTCTAAATTGATCGCGTCGAAATAAGATTTCCAATGGTACTAATTAGAGCTTCATATTCTTCTTGTGCCTATAGTTATTCAAGTTTTAGTAAGTTAGTGTCTGTTTTTGGTTCGAACCGGGATTGGGTATCCTTCCTTCGACTTCAGAACTTGATATCTTTGCCGTCCAGACCCCGAATCAAGTGATTCTTGGGTCTATCATTATTAATTTTTCATTGTCTTTCCAATGGTGTGCACGGTGGCACCCATTTCAGTGTGGAATGACCATTTTGCCCTAGGTTCATTCTTTTCCATTTTTGAAATGTTGCTTCCGCATTTTCTTCCTTTGGGTTTCGTGACCTCGTCGAGGGTCACATTGGTGTCTCAGAGGAGTACTGTATCTCTAAAGACCATTTTTCTATCTTTTGCTTCCACATTTTGGATCCATTTTGGATCATCTCAGAACACACTGGGTTGAAAAATCCAGGGTCGTCACATTTAATGTACAAAGGTTGAATCATTGAAAGAAAATGAGAGTTTTGAGTTTAACTTATTCGAGTTACCTATGAAGTCGCGAAGAGTGTTTTAATGACTAAAGATTGAATCTTTGAATGAAAATAACTCAATAAAGGTACCTATTATGTCACTAATCCTTTTTAATGTATAAAGATATAATCTTTAAAATAAAATGAGAGTTTTGAGTTAAACTTATTCGAGTTCCCTTTGGCGTTTCAAAGAGTATTTCAATGAGTAAAGATTGAATCATTGAATGAAAATACCTTAATCAAGGAAGCTATTATGTCACCAGACCTTTTTAATCTGTAAAGGTTGAATCTTTGAAAGAAAATATGAGTTTTTAGTTTAACTTATTCGAGTTACCTACGAAGTCGCGAAGAGTATTTCAATGACTAAAGATTAAATCTTTCAATGAAAATAACTAAATAAAGGTACCTATTTTGTCACTAGACCTTTTTAATGTATAAGTATTGAATCTTTAAAATAAATTAAAAGTTTTGAGTTAAACTTATTCGAGTTACCTATGAAGTCGCAATGGGTGTTTTAATGATTAAATATTGAATCTTTGAATGAAATTACCTCAATAACGGTACCTATTATGTCAGTAGACCTTTTTAAAGTGTAAAGATTGAATTTTTGAATGAAAATGACAGTTTTGAGTTTAACTTATTCGACTTACCTATGAAGTTGAGAAGAGTGTTTTAATGACTAAGGATTGAATCTCTGAGTGAAAATACCTCAATAAAGGTACCTATTAAGTCGCTAGACCTTTTTAATGTATAAAGATTGAATCTTTGAAACAAATTAGAGTTACTTATGAAGTCGCGAAGAGTGTTTTAACGAGTAAAGATTGAATCTATGAATGAAAAAAGCTAAATAAAGGTATCTATTATGACACTAAACATTTTTAACATATAAAGATCGAATCTTTGAAAGAAATTTAGAGTTTTGAATTAAATTTATTCGAGTTACCTATGAGGTCGCGAAGAGTGTTTTAATGAGTAAAGATTGAATTTTTGAAAAAAAAGGAGAGTTTTGAGTTTAACTTATTCGAGTTGCCTATAAAGTTGGGAAGACTGTTTTAATAACTAAAGATTGAATCTTTGAATGAAAATTCCTTATTCAAGGTACCTATTATGTACAAGACATTTTTAAGGTAAAAAGGTTGAATCTTTGAAAAAAAAATGAGTGTTTTGAGTTAAACTTATTCGAGTTCCCTTTGAAGTGTCAAAGAGTGTTTTAATAAGTAAAGATTGAATCTTTGAATGAAATTACCTTAATCAGGGTACCTATTACGTCAGTAGACCTTTTTAATGTAAAAATATTGAATCTTTGACAGAAAACGAGAGTTTTGAGTTTAACTTATTCGAGTTACCTATGAAGTCACGAAGAGTGTTTGAATAAATAAAGATTGAATCTGTGGATGAAAATAGCTTAACAAAAGGTAACAATTATGTCACTGGACCTTTTTTATGTGTAAAGATTGAATCAACGAAAAAAAATGAGACTTTTGAGTAAAACTTATTCGAGATCCCTTTGACGTCCCAAAGAGTGTTTTAACGAGTAAAGATTGAATCTTTGAATGAAAATATCTCAATCAATGTACCTATTATGTCACTAGACCTTTTTAATGTATAAAGGTTTAAAATTTGAAAGAAAATGAGAGTTTTGATTTTAACTTAATTGAGTTACCTATGAAGTCGCAAAGAGTGTTTTAATGACAAAAGATTGAATCTTCGAATTAAAATAACTCTATAAAGGTACCTTTTTAATGTATAAAGATTGAATCTTGGAAAGAAATTGAAAGTTTGATTTAAAGTTATTCGTGTTACCGTTGACGTCCCGAAGAGTGTTTTAATAAGTGAAGATTGAATCTTTGAATAAAAATAACTTAATCAAGGTACCTATTATGTCACTAGACCTTTTTAACGTAAAAAGGTTGAATCTTTGAAAGAAAAAAGTGTTTTGAGTTTAACTTATTCGACTTACCTATAAAATCTTGAAGAGTGTTTTAATGACTAATGATTGAATCTTTGAACGAAAATACCTCAATCAAGGTACCTATTTTGTCAATAGAACTTTTTAATGTCAAAATACTGAATATTTGAAAGAAAATGAGAGTTTTGAGTTTAACTTGTTCGAGTTACATATGAAGTCGCGAATAGTATTTTAATGACTAAAGATTAATTCTTTCAATGAAAATATCTCAAAAAATGTACCTATTAGGTCACTTGACCTTTTAAATGTATCAAGATTGAATCTTTAAAAGAAAATGAAAGTTTTGAGTTAAACTGATTCAAGTTCCCTTTGACGTCTCGAAGAGTGTTTTAATGAGTAAAGATTGAATCATTGAATGAAAATACCTCAATCAAGGTAGCTATTATGTCACTAGACCTTTTTAATGTATAAAGGTTGAATCTTTGAAAGAAAATGTGAGTTTTGAGTTTAACTTATTCGAGTTACCTATGAAGCCACAAAGAGTGTTTCAATGACTAAAGATTGAATCTTTGAATGAAAATAACTCAATAAAGGTACCTATTTTGTCACTAGACCTTTTTAATGTATAAATATTGAATCTTTGAAATAAATTAAGAGTTTTGAGTTAAACTTATTCGAGTTACCGATTAAGTCGTGATAAGTGTTTTAATGACTAAATATTGAATCTTTGAATGAAAATACCAAAATAACGATACCTATTATGTCACTAGACCTTTTTAAAGTGTAAAGATTGAATTTTTGAATGAAAATGAGAGTTTTGATTGTAACTTATTTGACTTACCTATGAAGTCGAGAAGAGTGTTTTAATGACTAAGGATTAAATCTTCGAGTGAAAATACCTTAATAAAGTTACCTCTTAAGTCGCTAGACCTTTTTAATGTATAAAAATTGAATCTTTGAAATAAATTGGAGTTTCCTATGAAGTCGCGAAGAGTGTTTTAACGAGTAAAGATTGAATCTATGAATGAAAATACCTAAATAAAGGTACCTATTATGACACAAGACCTTTTTAATGTATAAAGATTGAATCTTTGAAAGAAATTTAGAGTTTTGAATTAAATTTATTTGAGTTACTTATGAAGTAGCGAAGAATGTTTTAATGAGTAAAGATTGGATCTTTGAATGAAAATACCTCAATAAAGATACCTATTATGTCACTAGATCTTTTTTATGTATAAAGATTAAATCTTTGAAAGAAAAGGAGAGTTTTGAGTTTAACTTATTCGAGTTGCCTATAAAGTTGGGAAGACTGTTTTAATGACTAAAGATTGAATCTTTGAATAAAAATACTTCATTCAAGGTACCTATTATATACAAGATCTTTTTAATTTAAAAAGGTTGAATCTTTGAAAGAAATTGAGTGTTTTGAATGAAACTTATTTGAGTTCCCTTTAAAGTCCTGAAGAGTGTTTTAATGAGTAAGGATTGAATATTTGAAAGAAATTACCTGAATCAGGGTACCTATTACGTCAGTAGACCTTTTTAATGTAAAAAGATTGAATCTTTGACAAAAAATGAGAGTTTTGAGTTTAACTTATTCGAGTTACCTATGAAGCCACGAAGAGTGTTTTAATGAATAAAGATTGAATCTTTTAATGAAAATACCTCAACAAAGGTTCCAATTATGTCACTGGACCTTTTTGATGTATAAAGATTGAATCATTGAAAAAAAATGAGACTTTTGATTAAAACTTATTCGAGATCCCTTTGACATCCCAAAGAGTGTTTTAATGAGTAAAGATTGAATCTTTGAATGAAAATACCTCAATCAATGTACCTATTATGTCACAAGACCTTTTAAATGTATAAAGGTTGAATATTTGAAAGAAAATGAGAGTTTTGATTTTAACTTATTTGAGTTACCTATGAAGTCGCAAAGAGTGTTTTAGTGACAAAAGATTGAATCTTTGAATTAAAATAACTCCATAAAGTACCTTTTTAATGTATAAAGACTGAATATTGGAAAGAAATTGAAAGTTTTGATTTAAACTTATTCGAGTTTCCGTTGACGTCCCGAAGAGTGTTTTAATGAGTAAAGATTGAATCTTTGAGTAAAAATAACTCAATCACGGTACCTATTATGTCACTAGACCTTTTTAACGTAAAAAGATTGAATCTTTAAAAGAAATTTTTTTTTTGAGTTTAACTTATTCGAGTTACCTATAAAGTCTTGAAGAGTGTTTTAATGACTAACGATTGAATCTTTAAACGAAAATACCTCAATTAAGGTACCTATTTTGTCATTAGAACTTTTTAATGTCAAAAGATTGAATATTTGAAAGAAAATGAAAGTTTTGAGTTTAACTTATTCGAGTTGCATATGAAGTCGCGAATAGTGTTTTAATGACTAAAGATTAATTCTTTCAATGAAAATGTCTGAAAAAAGGTACCTATTAGGTCACTTGACCTTTTAAATGTATCAAGATTGAATCTTTGAAAGAAAATGAGAGTTTTGAGTTTAACTTATTCGAGTTACCTATGAAGTCGCAAAGAGTGTTTTAATGACTAAAGATTGAATTTTTGAATGAAAAAACCTCATTAAAGGTACCTATTCTGTCACTAGGCCTTTTAAATGTATAAAAATTGTATCTTTGGAAGAAATTGAGTATTTTGAGTTAAACTTATTCGAGTTACATATGAAGTCGCGAAGAGTGTTTTTTTATGTATAAAGACTGAATATTTGAACAAAAATACCTCAACAAAGGTACCTATTATGTCACTAGACCTTTTTAATGTAAAAAGATTGAATCTTTGACAGAAAATGAGAGTTTTGAGTTTAACTTACTCGAGTTACCGATGAAGTGACGAAGAGTATTTTAATGAATAAAAGTTGAATCTTTGACTGAAAATTCCTTAATAAATGTACCTATTATGACACTAAACTTTTTCGTATAAAAAGGTTGAATCTTTGAAAGAAAATGAGAGTATTGAGTTAAACTTGTTTTAATTATCTTTGAAGTCGCGTAGAGTGTTTTAATGTGTAAAGAATGAATCTTTGAATGAAAATACCTCAATAAAGGAACCTACTATGTCAGTAAATCTTTTTAATGCATTAAGATTGAATCGTTGAAAGAAAATGAGTGTTTTGAGTTAAACTTATTCGAGTTACCTTTGACATCCCAAAAAGTGTTTTAATGAGTAAAGATTGAATCATTGAATGAAAATACCTCAATCAAGGTACCTATTTTGTCACTAGACTTTTTTAATGTATAAAGTTTGAATCTGTGAAGAAAATGAGAGTTTTGAGTTTAACTTATTCGAGTTACCTTTGACATCCCAAAGAGTGTTTTAATGAGTAAAGATTGAATCATTGAAAGAAAATAAAAGTTTTGAGTTAAACTTATTCGAGTTCCCTTTAACGTCCCGAAGAGTGTTTGTGACGGCCCAAGTTTTTCAACCCGGTGCGTTAGTGATGAACCGAATATTGATCCGATAACAGATCCGAAATGCAGAAGCAAAAGATAAATCTAAAGTCTATAGAGATGCAAACCATCCCCAAGACGCTAATGTGACCTTCCATGTAGTCACGGAGCTCAAGGAAATAACCAGAAGCAAAAACTTGAATGAAAAGGTCAAACGATACCCTATGGTACCAATGACACCCAAGAGAACAAGATCTAGTTCAAACTAGACTACTCATACCATTAAATGGCTTGAACTAGGCCAACAAGTTCAAATGGAAACAAGTGGAACAAGGTTAAACTGTCAAGGCAACAAACCAAGCAAAACTCACAAGGCAGCTCCATTTCGGTCGACCGAAATGGAGCATCGGTCTGCCGAAATAAGCCTGGAAAAAGAAGAGAAAAGAGCTCTCAGTTCGGCCGACCGAAGTGATAAACCAGTCGACCGGTTTAGGGCTCGAGATGAAAAAAATGAGTTTCGGTCGACCGATATAGAGAACCGGTAGACCGAAATAAGCGTTGAAGTGAAAAAGGCCACTAGAAGTGGAGTTTTTGCTTCACAATGAAATCCAAAAGGGGTTCGGTCAACCAAAACAAGCCATCGGTCGATCGAAACTGGTCAAAAACGTGTGAAATGGACCTGCTATGCACTAAAGCTGAAATGGGTTCCTAAGCCTCATTTGAATCCCCCATGGCATGATCAAACTTAATAATATGCTATTGTGTGATGGTGTGAACGTACCCGCAAATGTCATATGGCATTTTAGACATGCTACAATGGCCCATGGCCTTATTACAAATTATTTACAACATTTGACATGTCAAACCTCCAAGTTAGAAAAATTACATTTCATAGGCAAAACTTAAACATGCTAACACTTGCATGTGAACAAGAATGCTTCTAAAGAAACTTCCATTCTGCAATTGACCCAAAGCAAGTACAAATCTCCAATCTTGAATCATGTACCTGAAATATGCCCTAGTAACTTTGGGGTGGGCAACATAAAACTACTCGTAGGAAATGAGCATGCATCGACCTAACGTTTTACAATTTTATCACCTTAAAGTGAAACATGTTAAAGGCTCATGCCACCTAACGTCTATGTCAAGGTGAAACTCAGGGAGTATCCTAAGCTACCCTAGATCATTTCTAACATAAGTCACATCATTCATGCAAATCAAACGACATAGAAGCATGCTATACAAGCAACATGACATAGATTCTCAAAGTCACCAACTTGAAATCTAAAATGTTAAAACAACTATAGTGGATCATGCCACCTAAAGTCTATGTTCCAAATAAATCTATAGGGTCATTCCAAGGTCACATTTGAACAACAAAGCACAAATCATAACATCTACGCAATTAACCAACATAGAAACATGCTAGACAAGTATCAAGATATAGATTCTCAAGGTTACCATCTTGAAATCTAAAATGCAATAACAACTAAATATAACAATTTAGTACAATTAGAATTTCTAATACCACACATCAAGACATAGATTCTCTAAGTTATCAACTTAAAATCTAAAAGTGTGAAAACAACTAAATATAATAATTTAGTGTGGATGTACTTAACAACATCAAATCGCCAATAGCCAAAACCACAAAGTCACAATTAAACATGATTGTCAACTTGGAATTGAATGGAAAATCAAATAGTGGAAGACTTGGACATCACATCTTGGACTAAACCAAGAACAAAATGGTTATTCTGGGCATTAACCAGCTGGGAAGACCACCCTAGTGCGCACTATCTCAATTGGGGAGAACTCATACCTCCCGCACTAAAGCCAAACTTTAGCCTTATCACTTGTAACAATGTTCCAAGACTCCAAAATAATCAAATAAGTTCACAACTTATACGTAATTTATATAATGCACGAAAATCACCTTCCATGCACAACTAGGTTGAAACCACAGAATCCATGCCTTAGAGTTTAAATTTTAAAATGGCATATATAATGTTATACACAAAGTGTGCAATTTGTTACACAAGTCAATCATATATTCAATATTTGTAACAAATTTCATGAATATAAATTTAACAACAATATACTCAATCCTTAAAACATAACCAAGAGACTACACAACAAGTCCAAATCCATTATTTAAATATAGAAACAACTTCTACAACATAATTAAAATCCATGGAACAATGAGATATGATTTAATTAAATCATGATAATTAAATCTATATTTTCCAAATCAACTCTAAATGGTCCCAAATTGATATACGCTAATATGCAAGTCCTAGTCATCACCAATATCAAGTTAAAAACTCAATTTAAGCCAATGGACCCATTAAATAGATTTTAATTAATTCTTTTAATTAAAATCTCTAGAATTTCATACTCATCCAATTGCACTCAAATTAAAGTATGTTAAACAACATGCCATTACTTAATTTAAAAACATATCATAAGTTAATTTCAGGCAAGGTACGGCCATGAGAATTAAACTTTCATCAAAGATAATTATTAAATAAAAATTCCAATTCTTATTCAATTAATTTTAATTTAATATATGCTAACAAACTTATCAAATCTAAACTTTCTAGCATGCCACAATTTATTTCTAAGTTATACATCATTATGAGAATTAAATCCCTACCATAGAAATTAATTAAATTAAATTCTAGGACTTAAACAAAAGCAAGCATACAAGTTGTATAATCCTGGGAAACACTCCATACAACACATATAAAATCCTAAAACATCCCCTACCTCGATTTGAGATGGAAACTCAATTCCCTATCGGAAGAAAAGTGCTCCGATTCCGACGATACCCCGGGGTTTTGTCGGGGACAACGTGATGAACAAGAATTCCCAAGAAGCCCCATGAGAATAACAACTTGACTTCAAACCCAAACTCAAAAAATGGTCAAAAATGAGTTCTACTAAGGGTGAAAGATAGAGCACGACGAGGGGAATAATAAATGTTAAGGCCGAAAATTTTTCACTTAGGAAAAGTGGATCAAAGGAGGAGAGAGAAAGTGGTAGCTCCACGGGCATCCATGGCTGCTGGCCAAGAGAGGAAGAAGATGAGAAAAATTAGTTTTTTCTTCTTTAAGTCCCCTATTTATAGAAAATCTCAAAAAGTGCCCCGAAAGGGCCCCGCCGGGTCTGGAAAAGTGGAATTTGAGCAGACGCTCTCAAACGGTAAAACTCCAAGAACAAAAAAGATTCAAAATAACAAAAAAGGAAGGCATGCTAATGCCACACAACAAGAAAGCAAATGTGGACATATCTCCACCTACTCATGCATCGCAATATCATAATCAAACTACTAACATGGTAGTAAACGAAACTGCAGAAGATAAAAATGATGCAACAATGAACCCTATAGACATCGTGTCCTAGAGTGTCTAGGTGAAAGGAAAGACCAGTCCTAGCCATAAACTGACTCCAAAAACCAACACGACAATAACTTGTCTCAAAACAAATGTGAGCCCTTACCAGAATGGTAAGACTCTAACAATCCATCTCTGAATCTAAAGGTGACACTATAAGTGACACTAGCAATGTGATGTTCTCTTTACCCCAAACATCAATCAATCAACTTGATCTGAAAAGCGTCATCACGCAAGAGAACTCAAAGAAAATGGCAACCACAGTTATACCATCAACAACCAAGTCAATCACTATAACTGATCCCTAAAACAACCATCATTATCATCGATCAAAGGGACAACGCCTATCAAAACAAAACCAACATCGATTCCATCCGAACTGCACTTGTAGCTAGCCAGTACGGTAGCATGACAGTGCCATGCACCTATCCACAACGTACCCGCCCACGAAAATTGCAATCCCAGAGGAATCATTCCGATCAACCAAGGATCCTAAGAGGTCCATAACCTTACCATGGCCCAAAACCAACAAATCCAGCACTATGGCAATGCCAAATGACTCAACTCATGAGAGCCTAAACAAAAGGTGTCTCACCACCTACCTCAAAACCAATGCTAGATCGATAACAACCTACACTACTACGAAACTATAACTACAATCACCATCATCCCCAACTCGTGCCTTAATGACCAATCCCGTGTCATGCCAAATATGCAAGACAGCCATGCATAAACAAATCAAATCTAGCATACATCATATGTCATGCTTTTTACAATAAAATTTAAATCATGCTAAACAAATGGTATACCACATGTAGCACATAAACATGTTATCAGTCCAAAACATGTTATCATGAAGCATATAAACATATAGAGCATGACAACACAAGCATGATATACACCTAAAGCCCGTCGTCCTAAGGTTTTCGAACCTAAGAGCTCTGATACCACTTGTGATGGCCCAAGTTTTTCAACCTGGTGTGTCAGTGATGAACCGAAAGTTGATCCGATAATAGATCTGAAATGCGGAAGTAAAAGATAAATCTAAAGTCTATAGAGATGTAAACCATCCCCAAGACGCCAATGTGACCTTCCATGAAGTCACGAAGCTCAAGGAAATAACCAGAAGCGGAAACTTGAATGAAAAGGTTAAACGATACCCTATGGCACTAATGACACCCAAGGGAACAAGATCTAGTTCAAACTAGACTACTCACACCATTAAATAGCTTGAACAAGTCCAACAAGGTTAAATGGAAACAAGTGGAACAAGGTTAAACCGTTAAGGCAACAAACTAAGCAAAACTCACATGGCAGCTCCATTTCAGTCGACCGAAATGGAGCATCGGTCTGCCGAAATAAGCCTGGAAAAAGAAGAGAAAAGAGTTCTCAGTTCAGTCGACTGAAGTGACCAACCGATCGACCGGTTTAGGGCTCGAGATGAAAAAAAATGAGTTTTGATTGACCGATGTAGAGAATCGGTAGACCGAAATAAGCCTCGAAGTGAAAAAGGCCACTAGAAGTGGAGTTTTTGCTGAACAATGAAATCCAGAAGGGGTTTGGTCGACCGAAACAAGCCATCGGTCGACCGAAACTGGTCAAAAACGTGTAAAATGGACCTGTTATGCACCAAAGCTGAAATGGGTTCCTAAGCCTCATTTGAATCCCCCATGGCATAATCAAACTTAATAATATGCTATTGTGTGATGATGTGAACATACCCGCAAATATAATATGGCATTTTAGACATGCTACAATGGCAAATGGCCTTATTACAAATTATTTACAACATTTGACATGTCAAACCTCTAAGTTAGAAAAATTACATTTCATAGGCAAAACTTAAACATACTAACACTTGCATGTGAACAAGAATGCTTTTGAAGAAACTTCCATTCTGCAATTCACCCAAAGCAAGTACAAATCTCCAATCTTGAATCATGTACCTGAAATATGCCCCAGTAACTTTGGGGTGAGCAACATAAAACTACTCGTAATAAATGAGCATGCATCGACCTAACGTTTTACAATTTTATCACCTTAAGGTGAAACATGTTAAAGGCTCATGCCACCTAATGCCTATGTCAAGGGTGAGACTAAGGGAGCATCCTAAGCTACCCTAGATCATTTCTAACATAAGTCACATCATTCATGCAATTCAAACGACATAGAAGTATGCTATACAAACAACATGATATAGATTCTTAAAGTCACCAACTTGAAATCTAAAATGTTAAAACAACTATAGTGGGTCATGCCACCTAAAGTCTTTGTTCCAAATAAATCTATAGGGTCATTCCAAAGTCACATTTAAACAACAAAGTACAAATCATAACATCTATGCAATTAACTAACATAGAAACATGCTACACAAGTATCAAGATATAGATTCTCAAGGTTCCCATCTTGAAATCTGAAATGCAATAACAACTAAATATAACAATTTAGTACAATTAGAATTTCTAATACCACACATCAAGACATAGATTCTCTAAGTTATCAACTTGAAATCTAAAAGTGTGAAAACAAATAAATATAACAATTTAGTATGGATGTACTTAACAACATCAAATCGCCAATAGCCAAAACCACAAGTTACAATTAAAAATGATTTTCAACTTGGAATTGAATGTGAAATCAAATAGTTGAAGACTTGGACATCACGTCTTGGACTAAACCAACAGCAAAATGGCTATTGCAGGCATTAACCCGCTGGGAAGACGACCCTAGTGTGCACTATCTCAATTGGGGAGAACTCATACCTCCCGCATTAAAGCCAAACTTTAGCCATATCACTTGTAACAATGTTCCAAGACTCCAAACTAATCAAATAAGTTCACAACTTATACGTAATTTATATAATGCATGAAAATCACCTTCCATGCACAAGTAGGTTGAAACCACACAATCCATGCCTTAGAGTTTGAATTCTAAAATGGCATATATAATGTTAAACATAAAGTGTACAATTCATTACACAAGTCAATCATATATTTAATATTGATAGCAAGTTCTCATGAATATAAATTTAACAACAATGTACTCAATGCTTAAAACATAACCAAGAGACTACACAACAAGTCCAAATCCATGATTTAAATATAAAAACAACTTCTACAATATAATTAAAATCCATGGAACAATGAGATATGATTTAATTAAGTCATGATAATTAAATCTCTAATTTCCAAATCAACTCTAAATGGTCCCAAATTGATATACGCTAGTATACAAGTCCTAGTCATCACCAATATCAAGTTAAAAACTCAATTTAAGCTAATGGACCCATTAAATAAATTTTAATTAATTCTTTTAATTAAAATCTCTAGAATTTCATACTCATCCAAATGCTCTCAAATTTAAGTATGTTATTCAACATGCCATGACTTAATTTTAAAATATATCATAAGTTAATTTCATGTAAGGTACGGCCATGAGAATTAAACTTTCACCAAAGATAATTATTAAATAAAAATTCCAATTCTTATTCAATTAATTTTAATTTAATATATGTTAACAAACATATGAAATCCAAACTTTCTAGCATGCCACAATTTATTTCTAAGTTATACATCATCATGAAAATTAAATCCTAACCATAGAAATTAATTAAATTAAATTCTAGGACTTAAACAAAAGCATGCATACAAGTTGTATAATCATGGGAAACACTCCATACAACACTTATAAAATCCTAAAACATCCCCTACCTCGATTTGATATGGAAATCTTAATTCCCCATCGGAAGAAAAGTGCTCCGAATCCGACGATACCGTGGGGTTTTGTCGGGGGCAACACGATGAACAACAATCCCCATGAAGCCCCATGAAAATCACAACTTGACTTCAAACCCAAACTCAAAAAATGGTCAAAAATGAGTTCTAATAAGGGTGAAAGATAGAGCACGACAAGGGGAACAATAAATGTTAAGGCCGAAGACTTTTCACTTAGGAAAAGTGGATCAAAGGAGGAGAGAGAAAGTGGCAACTCCATGGGCATCTATGGCTGCTGGCCAAGAGAGGAAGAAGAAGAGAAAATTTTGATTTTTCTTCTTTAAGTCACTTATTTATAGAAAATCTCAAAAAGTGCCTCGAAAGGGCTTTGCCGGGTCTGGAAAAGTGAAATTTGAGTAGACGCGCTCAAACGGCAAAACTCTATGAACAAAAAAGATTCAAAATGAGAAAATATGAACAACGGAAGAAACAGTATCAAAAACTGAGTTCCGAGTAGAGAGATATGCCCTAAACAAGTTTGGCGGCAACTAAGGCCAGAAACCTTGAAACTGGATAAAAACCACCAGAAGGAAATTCTATGAGTACACGACTCAAAAAAGAGTGAAAATGAATCCCATAAAAGGATCCAGGCTCAAAATGATATATTTTGCAATAACTTTCGTTAATTGCACAATGGCCCCTCCAAAAAGTGAAAACTACACTAATACCCCAGAATGAAAATATCTTCCAAAATTTTTTTCTTAAAAACCCCTAAAATAAAATATCTTCAAAAGATATTTACGAAAAACACCCCAAGAAAAGAAAATGTTTCTGAAGAACTATGCATCCATGCCCTAATGGACACCGGGAGCAACCGAAGTACTTTTCTGCAAAAGTAAAGATACTTATTTCATGGAAACCACTTAGAATGAAGATACGTGAAGTCAATACCGACTTCGAATACAAGAAGTGAGGTTATGCCAACAAAGTGACAAACGGGGAAAAGACAGAATAGGGAAAAGGACGAAAAAGTGAATAGTGTCCGAAAAATGAAACTATGGAAATGACTCGGTCCTCAAAGGAAGTTGTCAATCCAAAGACAAGAGTCTCAGAAACTATTTCTAAACACCCGAGATGACACTAAGTAACGAGAAACCGATCTCAGAAAGAAAAGATCAACTAAAAAAAAATATATCCGTGAAAATCTGAGAAAAGAGAAAGGAATGAAAATGACCGGGTCATTCCAGTGTTTTAATTAGTAAAATTGAATCTTTGAATAAAAAACTTAAATCAGGGTACTTATTATGTCAATAGACATTTTTAATGTAAAAAGATTGAATCTTTAAAAGAAAATGAGAGTTTTGAGTTTAACTTATTCGAGTTACCTATGAAGTCACGAAGAGTGTTTTAATGACCATAGATTGAATCTTTGAATGAAAATACCTCAATAAATGTACTTATTATGCCTGTAGACCTTTTTAATTTATAAAGATTGAATCTTTGAACGAAATTAAGAGTTTTGAGTTAAACTTATTCGAGTTACCAATGAAGTCTCGTAAAGTGTTTTAATGACTAAAGATTCAATCTTTGAATGAAAATACCATAATAAAGGTACCTATTTTGTCACTAGACCTTTTTAATGTATAAAGATTGAATCTTTGAAAGAAATTAAGAGTTTTGAGTTAAACTTATTTGAGTTACCAATGAGGTCACGATGAGTGTTTTAATAATTAAAGATTTAATCTTTAAATGAAAATACCTCAATAAAGGTACCTACTATGTCACTAGACCTTTTTAAAGTATAAAGATTAAATCTTTCAATGAAAATTAGAGTTTTGAGTTAAACTTATTCAAGTTACCTATAAAGTCGCGATGAGTGTTTTAATGACTAAAGATTGAATCTTTGAATGATAATAACTCTATAAAGGTACCTTTTTAATGTATAAAGATTGAATCTTTGTAAAAAATTGAGAGTTTTGAGTTAAACTTATTCAAGTTACCTTTGGTGTCCCGAATAGTGTTTTTATGAGTAAAGATTGAATCTTTGAATGAAAATAACTCAATCAAGGTACCTATTATGTCACTAGACCTTTTTAACGTAAAAAGATTGAATCTTTGAAAGAAAAAGGGAGTTTTGAGTTTAACTTATTCGAGTTAAAAGATTAAATCAATGAAAGAAAATGAAAGTTTTGAGTTTAACTTATTTGAGTTACATATGAAATCGCGAAGAGTGTTTTAATTTGACGACCCTGGTTTTTAGGCCAGCGTGTCCTGTGATGAACCGAAGGTCGACCCGATAACGGATCCGAATGCGGAAGCGAAAATAGAAAACAAGACTCTAAGAAGTCAAAATGACTTTCCATGAGGTCATGGAACTCAATAAGAACTAATGCGGGAACGAATGATCAGAAAAAGACCGAACAGGACCCCAAGGGCAAAATGGTCATTTCTAAAAAATGTGGTTTCGGTTGTCACCGAGCACACCGCTGGAAGGACAATGAAAAACTAATCAAGATGGACTCAAGAATCACATGATTCGGAGTCCGGACGAAGGAGAAATGGCATGACGACGAAAAACGGACACTTAAAGCTTTAAGGGCAAACTGGTAATTATCCAGGAAGAACCGGGTGCAACCGAGCACACCGTTAGAAAGATAGCGAAAAATTAGTCAAGTTCAAAAAAAAATTCACTTGAATCAGAGTCTGGACGAAAGAGAAAAGCCCAAAAGAAGAATTGACGTCGCGGCGGCCCGACGAGGGGCCATGGCGCACACGGCGCCCATGTGCGAGCCCACCGGCGTGCATGCCGGCGCCCAAAGACATGGCTGGTGGCAGCCCTTGGCTGCTGCTACATTTTTTTTTGGATCTGCCCAGAACTGAGGCTTGAAACGGAGGTCAAGATGAGTTTTTCTAGAAAAACACGAAGAAAAACCCCCTCTAAAATCGAGTTTTCTACCCAATATTGTGGACGGAATCGAAAAAAACTCACTGTGAAATCCCCAAAATGCCCCTAGATTAGAACTGAACAAGAGGGTCATAAAGCTACTAAATGAAAACTGGAAGCTGAAACTTCACGAGGGATTTCCGGTACCAAGACGACATTTTCTGGAAAAACATGAAGAAGAAACCCCCCCTAAAATCATGTTTTCTAAGCGACCATATAGAAAGAAGAAAATAAAATAGAGGTGAAAGGTCCATAATACCCCTAGATCAGAATATGCAAAAAAAATGCGAAATGAATTCACAAGAGACACAAAAAAAAAAAATGATAAGGTTTTGCCCGGAAACGACAATGCACGCAAACGTAACTTACCTATTTAGACGCGCTACAATAGTCCATGGCTTAAAAATATAGCCGATACAAAATCCGACCCCCCAATGAGCAAAAAGGTAAAAATGGAACTTGGAATGAAAACTTGGAATCCAAAAATACAAAACGGGGTCAAATGACCGTTTGGCCCAGGGCCACACTTCACACAAGATTAATAAGACCCTATAAAAGAATGAAAATGGAATTCCCACACCCGATGCAACCATGGTGAAGCAATGACTTGCGATTTTTCAAGGTTTTCATAATATTTCATGAAGTTAAAAAGTTGTATAGAGTACAATACACATGTCATGAGCCTCCGGCCTCATCTCATACATGTCAAATACATTGAAAGGAGTGCACTTATGTACACATTACATACATGAAATCAAATATACATATTTTGACATATAAGTCTACAAAATGACATTTCATGCTAACATTTGCTTGAAATGGAAACTTGAAAGCTGCACGACATCTAAGGAATGCTAGGCTTCATGAACCAAGTCTTCGTACCTGAAATATGCCCCAGTATCGTAGGGGTGAGTAACATAAAGCTACTCGTAGGAGATGAGCATGCATCGACCTAGCATTTTACAAATTTATCACCTTAAGGTGAAACATGTTAAAGGGGTTCATGCCACCTAATGTCTATATCGAAATGAGACTCAGGGAGCATCCTAAGCTACCTTAGAGTGTTTCTAGCATAAATCACATCATCTATGCCATTTAAACAATATGGAAGCACGTTATACAAAGTAACAAGATATAGGTTCTTAAAGGTATTAACTTGCAATCTCGAATACAGAAACAACTAAAGTGATCATGTCACCTAACGTCTATGTTCTAAATAATTCTAAGGAATCATCCTAAGCCATGCTGAACAATCAAAACGCAATTTACAACTTCAATGCAATCTAACCACATAAAAGCATATTATACAAGCCAACAAAATACAATTTCTTAAAGCTATCAGCTTGAAATCTAAAGCACGAAAACAACAGAAGTGGGTCATGCCACCTAACGTCTAAGTTATAAATGAATCAATAGGATCAATCCTAAGCTTTATTAGAACGTTAAAACACGATTTTCAATATTGATGCAATTTAACCAACATTGGAACTTCCAAAACAACGCATAAAGCATAATTTCGCAAAGTTAACATCCTGTAACTTAAAATGGAATGACAATTAAGAAACAACAAGTTACAACATCATCTAGTTATCAACTTGAAAATGAAATGCGAAATCAAACAAAGTGGATACTCGGACGTCACGCCGGGTCAGACCGACAACAGAGTTACTTTAGGGTTACTAGCTCATGGGTAACCTCCCTATGTGCGCACTAGACCATAGAGAGGGACTATCCCCCGTACTAGAACTACGTCCTAGCCATAGTCAAATAACGATATCCCCAAGTTTCCAAAATCAACAAGTTGTGCAATAACGCATATATCAACAGGAATATGCAAGATAATCAACTATCTACTAAGCACAACAAAATTTGGAAACCTATACAATACATGCTCTAAATCAACAACTAATACGATATGATGAATGTCGAATCTTCAGTGTGCGATTCGTTACACGCTATGCATGAAAGATGTTAAACACAAAGTATGCAAATCATTACACAAGGCAACAATATATTCAATAAGGAAAACATATTATCATGAATACAAACATAGAAACTATGTTATCCAATGTTCAAAACATAACCAAATGAATATACAACAAGTCCAAGTCCATGATTTGAATAGAGAAACCACTTCTAAAACACAACTAGATCATAGAGCAAATTGAAAGAATTTTAATTGATAAACACAATTAAATTCTATAGATTTCGATTCAATTCCAAATAACCTCAATTTAATACATGTTAAAGGACATGGTATGGTCATCACCTATATCCATTCTAAAACTCAATTAGGTTGTTGGAACAACAAAGTAAAACTTTAATTAAATCATGCTAATTTAATTACCAAGGTTCTAAAACAACTTCTAATAGGCCCAAATTAATATATACTAGTAAACAAGTCATGGCCAATACAAATATCAAGTTAAAACCTTAATTAAGCTAATGAGACCACAAAATATATTTTAATTAATTTTTTTAATTAAAATCTCTATATTTTCAAACTTAACCAAATGCTCTCAATTTAACATATCTCAGAGAACATGCCAAGGACTAATGTAATATTACATTAGAAGCTTATTTCATACAAGTTACACCTCTGTAAATTAAACTTTCACTAAAGTTAAATATAAAATAAAGGTTGCAATTCTCATGTAATTAATCCCAATTTAATATATGTGAATAAACACACCAAAGCTCAATTTTCTAGCATGCCACAATTCAATTCCAAGTTGTATATCACCATGAGAATTAAATCTTAAACAAGGATATTAATTAAATGAAAGGTTTCAAAACCTCACCGAATATTCTAAATCAAATATATATGAAACTATATGGTATGTAAATCAAGAATATCAAGTCAGAATTCAAATAGAGTGAATAGTGCACTCGAGGCAAATTAATCAATAATTATTAATTTTCAAAACACCTCCAATCACTTTCAAATTCAACTATGTTGGAGAGTATGCTAAGGCCTAATTTAGTATGCTAACACATATTGATTTTAAACTAGTTAAGGCCATGTGAATTAATCTTTCACCTAAGATAAATATTAAATAAAATCTTTAATACTTATTCAAATGTTCCAATTTTAATACACGACAATGAGCATATCAAGGGGCAATATAAAATCATGCTACATGTTTAAACCAAGTCATGAGCAACTGGAAAAATTAGATCCCGTACAAGAAAAATAAATAATAAAATCTCTAGATTTTATATTTAATCATGCAAACAAGTAGTATAAGCATCACAAGCATGCTATATAACAAGAATTTAGACCTCGAACATCTCCTACCTCAATTTGAGATGAAAATCCCAAAGGCCCACCAAAATAAAAGTGCTCCGAATTCGATGATACCGAGAGGTTTTGTCGAGGAGAACCCCGTGAACATAACCCCCATCAAAGCCCCATCAAAATTATAACTTGACCTCAAAACCAAACTCAAGAAATGGTCAAAACTGAATTCTAATAAGGGGGAAAGGTAGAGCACGGCGAGGGGAACAACAAACATTAAGGCCGAAGACTTTCCGTCATCAAGGAAAAGTGAACCAAAAGAGGAGAGAGAAGATGGTAGCACCCCTTGGGCAGCCATGGGAGCTCCAATTCATGCATGAAGAGGGGAGAAGATGAAAAATGAAATATCTCACCCCCCTTTTATAGAAATCTCAAAAACTGCCCCGAACGGGCCCCGCCGGGTCCGAAAAAGTAAAATTTGAGCAGACGCCCTCAAATGGCAAAACTTTGTGAACAAAAAAGATTCAAAATGATAAAATATGAACAACGGAAGAAACTTCATTAAAAACCGAGTCCCGAGCAAAAAGGTATGCCCAAAACAAGTTTGGCGCTAACCGGGGCCAAAAACCCTGAAATTGGAAAACATCGTCCAGGAGGAAATTCCAAGAGTACATAACTCGACGAAATGTGAAAATGAATCTTGTACGAGGATCCAGGCTCAAAATAAGACATTTTGCAATAACTTTCATTAATTACATAATGGCCCCTCCAAAAAGTAAAAACTGCACTTATGGCTCAGAATAAAAATATCTTCCAAAAATATTTTCTTAAAAACCCCTGAAATAAAATATCTTCAAAATAAATTTACAAAAAATACCCCAAGAAAAGAAAATAATTTCAAAGAACTTTGCATCCATGCCCCCTATGAATACCGAGAGCAACCAGAGTACTTTCTTGCAAAAGTAAAGATACGTATTTCGTTGAAACCACTCAAGATGAAGGCACGTGAAGTCAAAAACCAACTCCAAGCATGAGAAGTGAGGTTGTGCCAAAAACTGACAAACGGAGATAAGACAAAATAAGGAAAAGGACGAAATAGCGTATATTGTCGAAAAACGAAAAATGTGAAAATGACTCGGTCCTCAAATGAAGTTGTCAATCCACGGAAAAGAGTCTCAGGAACTAATTCCGAGCACTTGAGATGACACTAAACGACACGAAACAGAGCTTAGAAAAGAAAATTAAAAGAAAAAAATTCATTCATAAAATTTCAGGAAAAAAGGAAAGGAAGGCAAATGACTGGGTTGTTACAACCTACCCTCCTTAAAGGAATTTCGTCCCCGAAATTAGGAACATACTAGAGAGAATAGAATAATGACCGAACAAAAGGTCAAATCAAATGATAGCTCATAACGCACCGAAGGACAAATCCTGAAGTCTAAAGATTAACTGAAGGAACGCAAAACCATGAACTAAGATAACACCTTATACGAACCAGCATTTTTACTTAACGTCAACCACTGAGAGAATCCCAATATAAAGGAATGTTGAATCACGATGAAATGAGAGAGTGACAAGGCAGTATGAACAGCAACCAGAACTTGCCCACACTTACTCGTCAATAAGGTAGCATGACGGTAAAGGCACTAGTCCGTAACATACCCTAAACTAGGTCAACTGTGAGAAACCTATTGATACGGATGACATCAATGTCGAAAATGATCATTACCAAAAGCACCACGGGAACCAGGCATCTACGAGAGTTAGGGTAGCAAATCCCAAAACTATGACAACAATGACACTGGCACCATACGCTTAAGGCCTTAGATCTAGAAGCCACAAAGGAAAAAGAAATGAAACGGTGTCTCCCTGGCACACGTCTCACTCCACCAGACAAGGAAAAGGAAATGAATCGCAGTCGTCTACGCTGACATGAGCCTCACTCGCATCAACCAACAGAATAGACAAGAAGGTTCCCTACATGGGTCCTCACAAAATGAATTTCTCCTATCCAAGGAAGAAACTCGTGAAACAAGAACGCATCCAAGGGATACGACAGATCCTAAGAGACAATGCAAAAACCTGACATAAAGTAAATAAGTAGCATGCAACATAGCATAACTATCTACTCACACAAGTAGTAAACAAGTTGCCACATAAGCAAATAGGCATGTTATCAAATCAAATATGTTATCAAGAAGCACGCAGACATGTTATCACACTAGAACATGATAGTGACACAGAACATGTTATCAGGAAGCATATATACACAAAAGCATGCTCAACCAATGATAGATTTCTCAAAACACCTGAACATGTGAACATGTTATCATACAAGACATGTTATCAAGATACAAATAACAAATCAAAGCAAAACAACATGAGCATGATATGCACCCAAAACCCATCGTCCAAGGTATTCGAACCCGGACGCTCTGATACCACCTGTGACGACCCTGGTTTTTAGGCCAGCGTGTCCGGTGATGAACCGAAGGTTGACCCGATAACGGATCCGAATGCGGAAGCGAAAATAGAAAACAAGACTCTAAGAAGTCAAAGTGACCTTCTATGAGGTCATGGAACTCAATAAGAACTAATGCGGGAATGAATGATCAGAAAAAGACCGAACAGGCCCCCAAGGGCAAAATGGTCATTTCTGAAAAATGTGTTTCGGGTGCCACCAAGCACACCGCTAGAAGGACAACGAAAAACTAATCAATATGGACTCAAGAATCGCATGATTTGGAGTTCGGACGAAGAAAAAATGGCATGACGATGAAAAACGGACACTTAAAGCTTTAAGGGGAAACTGGTAATTATCCAAGAAGAACCTATTGCAACCAATCACACCGTTGGAAAGACAGCAAAAAATTAGTCAAGTTCAAAAAAAAATTCACTTGAATCGGAGTCCGGACGAAGGAGAAAAGCCCAAAAGAATAATTGATGTCACGGCGGCCCGACAAGGGGCCACGGCGCACACGGCGCCCATGCGCGAGCCCACCGGCGTGCATGCCGGCACCCAAAGACATGGCTGGTGGGAGCCCTTGGCTGCTGCTACATTTTTTTTTGATCTGCCCAAAACTGAGGCTTGAAACGGAAGTCAAGACGAGTTTTTCTGGAAAAACACGAAGAAGAAACCCACCCTAAAATTGAGTTTTCTACCCGAACCCACGAACGGAATAAAAAAAAACTCATAGTGAAATCCCCAAAATGCCCCTAGATCAGAACTGAACAAGTGGGTCATAAAGCTGCTAATTGAAAACTGGAAGCTGAAACTTCACGAGGGATTTCCGGTACCAAGACGACATTTTCTGGAAAAACATGAAGAAGAAACCCCCCCTAAAATCATGTTTTCTAAGCGACCATTTCGAAGGAAGAAAATAAAACTGAGGTGAAAGGTCCATAATACCCCTAGATCAGAATATGCAAAAAAAATGCGAAATGAATTCACAAGAGGGTCAAAACACAAACGATAAGGTTTTGCCCGGAAACGACCATGCACGCAAACGTAACTTACCTATTGAGACGCGCTACAATGGTCCATGGTTTAAAAATATAGCCGATACAAAATCCGACCCCCCAACGGTCAAAATGGCAAAAATAGAACTTGGAATGAAAACTTGGAATCCAAAAATACAAACGGGGTCAAATGACCGTTTGGCCCTTGGTCACACTTCACACAAGATTAATAAGACCCTATGAAAGAATGAAATTGGAATTCCCACACCCGATGCAACCATGGTGAAGCAATGACTTGCGATTTTTCAAGGTTTTCATAATATTTCATGAAGTAAAAAAGTTGTATAGAGTACAATACACATGTCATGGGCCTCCGGCCTCATCTCATACATGTCAAATACATTGAAAGGAGTGCACTTATGTACACATTACATACATGAAATCAAATATACATATTTTGACATATAAGTCCACAAAATGACATTTCATGCTAACATTTGCATGAAATGGAAACTTGAAAGCTACACGACATCCAAGGAATGCTAGGCTTTACGAACCAAGTCTTCGTACCTAAAATATGCCCCAGTATCGTAGGGGTGAGTAACATAAAGCTACTAGTAGGAGATGAGCATGCATCGACCTAGCATTTTACAAATTGATCACCTTAAGGTGAAACACGTTAAAGGGGTTCATGCCACCTAACGTCTATATTGAAATGAGACTCAAGGAGCATCCTAAGCTACCTTAGAGTGTTTCTAGCATAAATCACATCATATATGCCATTTAAACAATATGGAAGCACGTTATAAAAAGTAAAAAGATATAGGTTCTTATAGGTATTAACTTGCAATCTCGAATACAGAAACAACTAAAGTAATCATGTCACCTAACGTCTATGTTCTAAATAAGTCTAAGGAATTATCCTAGGCCATGCTGAACAATCAAAACGCAATTTACAACTTTAATGCAATCTAACAACATAAAAGCATATCATACAAGGCAACAAGATACAATTTCTTAAAGCTATCAGCTTGAAATCTAAAGCACGAAAACAACAGAAGTGGGTCATGCCACCTAACGTCTAAGTTATAAATGAATCAATACGATCAATCCTAAGCTTTATTAGAATGTCAAAACACGATTTTCAATATCGATGCAATTTAACCAACATTGGAACTTCCAATACAACGCATAAATCATAATTTCATAAAGTTAACATCCTGTAACTTAAAATGGAATGACAATTAAGAAACAACAAGTTACAACATCATCTATTATCAACTTGAAAATGAAATGCGAAATCAAACAAAATGGATACTCGGACGTCACGCCGGGTCAGACCGACAACATAGTTACTTTAGGGTTACTACCTCATGGGTAACCTCCCTATGTGCGCACTAGACCATATAGAGGGACTATCCCCCGTACTAGAACCACGTCCTAGCCATATTCAAACAACGACATCCCCAAGTTTCAAAAATCAACAAGTTGTGCAATAACGCATATATCAACAGGAATATGCAAGATAATCAACTATCTACTAAGCACAACCAAATTTGGAAACCTATACAATACATGCTCTAAATCCAGAACTAATATGATGTGATAAATGTCGAATCTTCAGTGTGCGATTCGTTACACGCTATGCATGAAAGATGTTAAACACGAAGTGTGCAAATCATTACACAAGACAACAATATATTCAATAAGGAAAACATATTATCACAAATACAAACATAGCAACAATGTTATCCAATGTTCAAAATATAACCAAATGAATATACAACAAGTCTAAGTCCATGATTTGAATATAGAAACCACTTCTAAAACACAACTAGATCATGGAGTAAATTGAAAGAATTTAAATAGATAAACACGATTAAATTCTCTAGATTCCAATTCAATTCCAAATAACCTCAACTTAATACATGTTAAAGGACATGGTATGCTCATCACCTATATCCATTCTAAAACTCAATTAGGCTGTTGGAACAACAAAGTAGAACTTTAATTAAATCATGCTAATTTAATTACCAAGGTTCTAAAACAACTTCTAATAGTCCCAAATTAATATATACTAGTAAACAAGTCATGGCCAATACAAATATCAAGTTAAAACCTTAATTAAGCTAATGAGACTACAAAATAGATTTTAATTAATTCTTTTAATTAAAATTTCTAGATTTTCAAACTTAACCAAATGCTCTTAATCTAACATATCTCAGAGAACATACCAAGGACTAATGTAATATTACATTACAAGCTTATTTCATGCAAGTTACACCTATGTAAATTAAACTTTCAGTAAAGTTAAATATAAAATAAAGGTTGCAATTCTCATACAATAAATCCCAATTTAATATATGTGAACAACCACACCAAAGCTTAATTTTCTAGCATGCCACAATTCAATTCCAAGTTGTATATCACCATGAGAATTAAATCTTAAACAAGGAAATTAATTAAATGAAAGATTTCAAAACCTCACCGAAGATTCTAAATCAAATATATGTGAAACTATATGACATGTAAATCAAGAATATTAAGTCGGAATTCAAATATAGTGAATAGTGCACTCGGGGCAAATTAATTAATAATTACTAATTTTCAAAACACCTCCAATCACTTTCAAATTCAACTATGTTGGAGAGCATGCTAAGGCCTAATTTAGTATGCTAACACATATTGATTTTGAACTAGTTAAGGCCATGTGAATTAATCTTTCACCTAAGATAAATATTAAATAAAATCTTTAATACTTATTCAAATGTTCCAATTTTAATACATGACAATGAGCATATCAAGGGGCAATATAAAATCATGCTACATGTTTAAACCAAATCATGAGCAACTGGAAAAATTAGATCCCGTACAAGAAAAATAAATAATAAAATCTCTAGATTTTATATTTAATCATGCAAATAAGTAGTATAAGCATCACAAGCATGCTATATAACAAGAATTTAGACCTAGAACATCTCCTACCTCAATTTGAGATGAAAATCCCAAAGGCCCACCAAAATAAAAGTGCTCTGAATTCGACGATACCGAGAGGTTTTGTCGAGGACAATCCCGTGAACATAACCCCCATCAAAGCCCCATCAAAATCATAACTTGACCTCAAAACCAAACTCAAGAAATGGTCAAAACTAAATTCTAATAAGGGGGAAAGGTAGAGTACGGCGAGGGGAACAACAAACGTTAAGGCCGAAGACTTTCCATCAAGGAAAAGTGAACCGAAAGAGGACAGAGAAGATGGCAGCACCCCTTGGGCAGCCATGGGAGCTCCAGGTCGTGCATGAAGAGGAGAGAAGATAAAAAATGAAATATCTCACCCCCCTTTTATAGAAATCTCAAAAACTGCCCCGAACCGGCCCCGCCGGGTCCGAAAAAGTAAAATTTGAGCAGACTTGCTCAAATGGCAAAACTTTGTGAACAAAAAAGATTCAAAATGATAAACTATGAATAATGGAAGAAACGGCGTCAAAAACTGAGTCCTGAGCAAAAAGTTATGCCCAAAACAAGTTTGGCGCTAATTGGGGCCAGAAACCCTGAAACTGGAAAATATCGTCCAGGAGGAAATTCCAAGAGTACACAACTCGACGAAATGTGAAAATAAATCTTGTACGAGGATCCAAGCTCAAATTAAGACATTTTGCAATAACTTTCATTAATTGCACAATGGCCCCTCCAAAATGTGAAAACTGCAGTTATGGCCCAGAATGAAAATATCTTCCAAAATATTTTCTTAAAAACCCCTGAAATAAAATATCTTCAAAAGATATTTATAAAAAACACCCCACGAAAAGAAAATAATTTCAAAGAATTTTGCATCCATGCCCCCTATGGACACCGAGAGCAACCAGAGTACTTTCTTGCAAAAGTAAAGATACGTATTTCATCGAAACCACTCAAGATGAAGGGACGTGAAGTCAAAAACCAACTCTGAGCATGAGAAGTGAGGTTGTGCCAAAAACTGACAAACAGAGATAAGACAGAATAGGGAAAAGGACGAAATAGCGCATAATATCGAAAAACGAAAAATGTGAAAATGAATCGGTCCTCAAAGGAAATTGTCAATCCACGGAAAAGATTCTCTGGAACTAATTTCGAGTACTCGAGATGACATTAAGCGACACGAAACAGAGATCAAAAAAGAAACATAAACGAAAAAAATTCATACGTAAAATTTTTGGAAAAAAGGAAAGGAAGGCAAATGACCGGGTCGTTACATTTAATGGCTAAATATTAAATCTTCGAATGAAAATATCTCAATAAAGGTACCTATTATGTCACTAGACCTTTTCAATGTATAAAGATTGAATCTTTGGAAGAAGATGAGAGTTTTGAGTTTAACTTATTCGAGTTACCTTTGAAGTTGAAAAGAGGGTTTTAATGACTAAACATTGATTCTTTGAATGAAAAAAAACCTCAATAAAGGTACCTATTATGTCACTAGGCCTTTTTAATGTATAAAGATTGAATCTTTGAAAGAAATTGAGAGTTTTGAGTTAAACTTATTCGAGTTACAGATAAAGCCGCGAAGAGTGTTTTAATGTCCAAAGATTGAATCTTTGAATGAAAATACCTCAATAAAGGTACCTATTATGTCGTTAGACCATTTTAATGTAAAAAGATTAAATCTTTGACAGAAATTGAGATTTTTGAGTTAAACTTATTCGAGTTACCTATGAAGTCACGAAGAGTATTTTAATAAGCAAAGATTGAATCTTTGACTGAAAATACGTCAATAAATGTACCTATTATGTCATTAGACCTTTTTAATATATAAAGATTGAATCTTTGACAGAAAATGAAAGTTTTGAGTTAAACTTATTAGAGTTAGCTTTGAAGTCGCGTAAAGTGTTTTAATGTGTAAAGATTGACTCTTTGAATGATAATTCCTCAATAAAGCTACCTATTATGTCACTATACCTTTTAATGTATTAAGATTGAATCGTTGAAGGAAAATGAGAGTTTTGAGTTAAACTCATTCGATTTACCTTTGATGTCCCAAAGAGTGTTTTAATGAGTAAAGATTGAATTTTTGAAAGAAAATACCTCAATCAAGGTACCTATTATGTCACTAGACCTTTTTAAAGTATAAAGGTTGAATCTTTGAAAGAAAATGAGAGTTTTGAGTTTAACTTATTCGAGTTACCTATGAAGTCGCGAAGAGAGTTTTAAGGACTAAAGATTGAATATTTAAAAGAAAATGAGAGTTTTGAGTTAAACTTATTCGAGTTCCCTTTGACGTCCCAAAGAGTGTTTTAATTAGTGAAATTGAATCGTTGAATAAAAATACCTCAATCAAGGTAACTGTTATGTCACTAGACCTTTTTAATATAAAAAGATTGAATCTTTGAAAGAAAGTGAAAGTTTTGAGTTTAACTTATTCGAGTTACCTATGAAGTCGTGAAGAGTGTTTTAATGACAATAGATTGAATCTTTGAATGAAAATACCTCATAAAGGTACTTATTATGTCAGTAGACCTTTTTAATGTATAAAGATTGAATCTTTGAAAAAATTAAGAGTTTTGAGTTAAACTTATTCGAGTTTCTAATGAAGTTTCAAAAAGTGTTTTAATGACTTAAGATTGAATCTTTGAATGAAAATACCACAATAAAGGTACCTATTTTGTCGCTAGACCTTTTTAATGTATAAAGATTGAATCTTTGAAAAAAACTTAAGGGTTTTGAGTTAAACTTTTTCGAGTTACCAATGAAGTCGCGATAAGTGTTTTAATAATTAAAGATTGAATCTTTAAATGAAAATGCCTCAATAACGTTACATATTATCTCACTAGACCTTTTTAAAGTATAAAGATTGAATCTTTGAATGAAAATGAGAGTTTTGAGTTAAATATATTCGAGTTACGTACGAAGTCGCGAAGAGTGTTTTAATGGCTAAAGATTGAATCTTTGAATAAAAATACCTCAATCAAGGTACCTATTATGTCACTAGAACTTTTTAATGTAAATATATTGAATCTTTGAAAGAAAATAAGAGTTTTGAGTTAAACTTATTCGAGTTACATATAAAGTCGCGAAGAGTGTTTTAATGACTAAAGATTGAATCTTTAAATGAAAATACCTTAATAAAGGTACCTATTGTGTCACTAGACCTTTTTAATGTATAAAGATTGAATTTTTGAATCAAATTGAGAGTTTTGAGTTCAAGTTATTGGAGTTGCCTATGAAGTCGCGAATAGTGTTTTAATGAGTTAAGATTAAATCTTTGAATGAAAATACGTCAATAAAGGTACCTATTATATCACTAGACTTTTTTAATGTATAAAGATTGAATCTTTGAAAGAAATTTAGAGTTTTGAGTTAAACTTATTCGAGTTACCAACGAAGTCGCGAATAGAGTTTTAATGAGTAAAGATTGAATCTTTGAATGAAAATACCTCAATAAAGATACCTATTATGCCACTGGATTTTTTTAATGTATAAAAATTGAGTCTTTTAAAGAAAATGAGATTTTTAAATTTAACTTATTCGAGTTACCTATGAAGTCGCGAAGGGTGTTTTAATGACTAAAGATTGAATCTTTGAATGAAAATACATCATTCAAGGTACCTATTATGTACAAGACCTTCTTAATGTAAAAAAATTGAATCTTTGAAAGAAATTGAGAGTTTTGAACTTATTCGAGTTCCGTTTGACGTCCCTAAATTCAGGAGTCACCAGTTGACTTACACAGCCAAACCACTTGAGGTTCTGCGTTAAAATATAATCTTTTGTTTTTAGGTGATATTCGTTTACTACTTGCAAAAATAAAGACAAAAAGGTGAAAAAAATCTCAACAAGGCTTGTTTCCATATTCCATACTTTTGATTCTATAATTTCTTATTTGATTTTTGTTAAATTTAAGTAGTGTTAAACTTATTTTTGTAATTTTGTATATATATACTTATTTTTTTTTTTTGGTTAATGGGCTTGTTTTACAGTGTTAAATATGCCATAATTGACGAGGATGCTGTAAGGCATGTACTGCTTTGTCGCATTATCTTGGGGAAGTCAGTGCTTGTTTAAACAGGGTCTGAATAGTGTCATCCAAGTTGTGAAGAGTTTGATTCTGGTATTGATAATCTTTCAGCTCCTAAAATGTATATTGTGTGTAGTACCCACATGAATACTCATATTTTGCCAGAATATGTCATAAGTTTCGAAGGTCTTAGTTTAAAAGGCTTAGAAGGTTAGAAATTTGACATACTTTTTCGAATTTAATAGTTTCAATGGTTTTCCATAATTTCAGAATAATTTGACATACTTACTGTGGTGAAAGACTTACTTGTATTAGACAATGGCGTGTGAAATTGGATGTATTTGTTAGATTTATATGCCCTGGTATAACAAATTCCTATCTGGATTAATATGACATAAGTTCTTGACGTTTCTGAAATATTTATGCTTTATACAATTGGTGAATTCAATGTATTATCGTGACGACCCTGGTTTTTAGGCCAACGTGTCCTGTGATGAACCGTAAGGATGATCCGATAACGGATCTAAATGCGGAAGCGAAAACAGAAAACAAGACTCTAAGAAGTCAAAGTGACCTTCCATGAGGTCGTGGAACTCAACAAGAACTGATGCGGAAGCAAAAGATCGAAAATATGACAAATAAGCCCCCAGGGGCAAAATAGTCATTTCAAAAAACTGTAGATTCAGGTGCCACCGAGCACACCGTTGGAAGGACAACGAAAAACTAATTAAGATGGACTCAAGAATCACATGATTCGGAGTCCGGACGAAGGAGAAACGGCATGACGAAGAAAAACGAGCATTTAAGACAAAAAGGGTAAACTGGTAATTATCCAGGAAGAACCGGGTGCAACCGAGCAACTGTTGGAAAGACAGCGAAAAATTAGTCAAGTTCAAAAAAAAAATTCACTTGAATCGGAGTCCGGACGAAGGAGAAAAGCCCAAAAGAAGAATTGACGTCGCTGCGGCCCGACGATGGGCCATGGCGCACACGGCGCCCATGCGCGAGCCCATCGGCGTGCATGCCGGCGCCCAAAGAGATGGCATGGTGGCAGCCCTTGGCTGCTACTACATTTTTTTTTATCTGCCCAGAACTGAGGCTTGAAACGGAAGTCAAGACGAGTTTTTCTGGAAAAACACGAAGAAGAAACCCCTCCTAAAATCGAGTTTTCTACCCGGCAACACGGACAGAATCGAAAAAAACTCACTGTGAAATTCCAAAAATGCCCCTAGATCAGAACTGAACAAGAGGGTCATAAAGCTGCTAAATGAAAACTGGAAGCTGAAACTTCACAAGGGATTTCCGGTACCAAGACGACATTTTCCAGAAAAACATGAAGGAGAAACCCTCCCCAAAATCATGTTTTCTATTCAACTATGTCAAAATAAGAAAATAAAACTAATGTGAAAGGTCCATAATGCCCCAAGATCAGAATATGCAAAAAAAATGCGAAAATTCACAAGAGGCTCAAAACACA
Source organism: Cornus florida (assembly GCF_030987335.1). Taxonomy (NCBI): domain Eukaryota; kingdom Viridiplantae; phylum Streptophyta; class Magnoliopsida; order Cornales; family Cornaceae; genus Cornus; species Cornus florida. The sequence goes on along the minus strand of NW_026775573.1, from coordinate 95,961,859 downwards.
AATGATAAGGTTTTGCCTGGAAATGACCATGCACGCAAACGTAACTTACCTATTTAGACTCGCTGCAATGGTCCATGGCTTAAAAATATAGCCGATATAAAATCTGACCCCCCAACGGGCAAAAAGGCAAAAATAGACTTGGAATGGAAAACATGGAATCCAAAAATGTAAAATGGAGTTAAATGACCATTTGGCCCTTGGTCACACTTCATACAAGATTAATAAGACCCTATGGAAGAATGAAAATGGAATTCCCGCACCCGATGCAACCATGGTGAAACAATGTCTTGTGATTTTTCAAGGTTTTCATAATATTTCATGAAGTTAAAAAGTTGTATAGAATACAATACACATGTCATTGGCCTCCAGGCTCATCTCATACATGTCAAATACATTGAAAAGAGTGCACTTATGTACACATTATATACATGGAATCAAATATACATATTTTGACATATAAGTCTACAAAATGACATTTCATGCTAACATTTGCATGAAATGGAAACTTGAAAGTTACACGACATCCACGGAATGCTAAGCTTCACGAACCAAGTCTTCGTACCTGAAATATGCCCCAGTATCGTAGGGGTGAGTAACATAAAGCTACTCATAGGAGATGAGCATGCATCGACCTAGCATTTTACAAATTTATCACCTTAAGGTGAAACATGTTAAAGGGGCTCATGCCACCTAACGTCTATGTCCAAGTGAGACTCAAGGAGCATCCTAAGCTACCTTAGAATGTTTCTAGCATAAATCACATCATCCACGCATTTCAACAACATAGAAACATGTTATACAGAGCAACAAGAATCATGATATAAATACATGAATGAAACAAATCAAAGTTGGAGTAATCTGATTAATACAATGAGTTTATAGTTACCACGGATCACATTATCAATGTAATTGAACAAAGTCTAGAGGAATCCATACAACATGACAAAAGCATATTTGAATACAAGTTAACAAGAATTACATTATCCATGCGATTTAACAACAAAAGAGCATGTTATATAATGCAACAAGGTATAAGTTCTCAAAACCATCAACTTAGAATCTGAAGCACAAAATAACAGTAGTGGGTCATGCCACCTAACATCTAAGTTCTAAATGAATCAATAGGATCATTCCTAAGCTATGTTAGAACGTCAAAACACAATTTTCAATATCGATGCAATTTAACCAATATTGGAGCTTCCAATACAATGCATAAAGCACAATTTCGCAAAGTTAACATCCTGTAACTTAAAATGGAACGAAAAATAAGAAACAAGTTACAACATCATCTAGTTATTAACTTGAAAATGAAATGCGAAATCAAACAAAGTGGATACTCGGACGTCATGCCGGATCAGACTGACAACATAGTTACTTTAGGGTTACTAGCCCATGGGTAACCTCCCTATGTGCGCACTAGACCATATAGAGGGACTATCCCCCGTACTAGAACCACGTCCTAGCCATAGTTAAACAACGACATCCCCAAGTTTCCAAAATCAACAAGTTGTGCAACAACGCATATATCAATAGGAATATGCAAGATAATCAACTATCTACTAAGCACAACCAAATTTGGAAACCTATACAATACATGCTCTAAATCCACAACTAATATGATATAATGAATGTCGAATCTTCAGTGTGCGATTCGTTACACGCTATGCATGAAAGATGTGAAACACGAAGTGTGCAAATCATTACACACGGCAACAATATATTCAATAAGGAAAACATATTATCACGAATACAAACATAACAACTATGTTATCCAATGTTCAAAACATAACCAAATGAATATACAACAAGTCTAAGTCCATGATTTGAATATAGAAACCACTTCTAAAACACAACTAGATCATGGAGCAAATTGAAAGAATTTAAATAGATAAACACGACTAAATTCTCTAGATTCCGATTCAATTCTAAATAACCTCAATTTAATACATGTTAAAGGACATGGTATGGTCATCACCTATATCCATTCTAAAACTCAATTAGATTGTTGGAACAACAAAGTAGGACTTTAATTAAATCATGCTAATTTAATTACCAAGGTTCTAAAACAACTTCTAATAGTCCCAAATTAATATATACTAGTAAACAAGTCATGGCCAATACAAATATTGTAACGACTCACTCCACCACATAGTATGATATTGTCTGCTTTGGGCCTGAGCCCGCACGGTTTTGCTCTTGGGCTTCACCCCAAAAGGCCTCATACCAATTGGAGATGATGCACTTACATATAAACACTTCACCTTTCCTCTACCCAGGCGATGTGGGACTGTGCACCCGTAGCTCGCCAGTATGGTAGCCTGACAGTGGCTTTCGCACCTGCCCACGGCATACCCGCCTACAAGGTCATCACAATCCACCCCCTTTGGAGGCCCGACGTCCCCGTCGGCACACTTCCGGCTGGGTCTGGCTCTGATACCATTTGTAACGACCCACTCCACCACATGGTATGATATTGTCCGCTTTGGGCCTGAGCCCGCACGGTTTTGTTCTTGGGCTTCACCCCAAAAAGCCTCATGCCAATTGGAGATGATGCACTTACATATAAGCACTTCACCTTTCCTTTACCCAGGCGATGTGGGACTGTGCACCCGTAGCTCACCAGTGTGGTAGCCTGACAGTGTCTCTTGCACCAGTCCACGGCACACCCGCCCACAAGGGCATCACAATCCACCCCCTTTGGAGGCCCGACGTCCCTGTCAGCACACTTCCGGCTGGGTCAGGCTCTGATACCATATGCAATGACTCACTCCACCACATAGTATGATATTGTCCGCTTTGGGCCTGAACCCGCACGGTTTTGCTCTTGGGCTTCACCAAAAGGCCTCATACCAATTGGAGATGATGCACTTACATATAAGCACTTCACCTTTCCTCTACCCAGGCGATGTGGGACTGTGAACCCGTAGCTCGCCAGTGTGGTAGCCTAACAGTGTCTCTCGCACCTGCCCACGACACACCCGCCGACAAGGTCATCACAATCCACCCCCCTTGGAGGCCCGACGTCCCCGTCCGCACACTTCCGGCTGGGTCTGGCTCTGATACCAACTGAGATACCCCTCGGATCCATTAAATACTTAACAAATAATCTAATTGAACAAAATAATAATTAGTAAACCCAATTAAACCAAATAAGACACACATAAAATAAGACATACATAGAATAATTAAACCAATTACACTTAAACCATTAATGCCAATTAAATAATTAAAACACTAACAAGTAATTCCAATCAAATAACTAAACCAATTACACTTAAACCATTAATGCCACTTAAATAATTAAAACACTAACAAGTAATTCCAATCAAATAACTAAAAATAAATATCATTTAAATAAATTAAATCACCACAAAAGAAATAAATTAAGCACCTAACAAAAAAAATAATGACACATAATCAAATAAAATGCACTTAAATAATAAATTAAATACCATTAAATACCAGGAATATCCTTTTTAAAATTAGGGGTATTACAAATATCAAGTTAAAACCTTAATTAAGCTAATGGGACCACAAAATAGATTTTTAATTAATTCTTTTAATTAAAATCTCTAGATTTTTAAACTTAACCAAATGCTCTCGATTTAACATATCTTAGAGAATATGCCAAAAACTAATGTAATATCACATTACAAGTTTATTTCATTCAATTTAAGACCATGTGACTTAACCTTTCACTAAAGTTAAATATAAATTAAAAGTTGCAATTCTCATGCAATTAATCCCAATTTAATATATGTGAACAACTATACCTAAGCTTAATTTTCTAGCATGCCACAATACAATCCCAAGTTGTATATCACCATAAGGATTAAATCTTAAACATGGAATTTAATAAATAAAAGGTTTCAAAACCTAACCGAATATTCTAAATCAAATATATGTGAAACTATATGGCATGTAAATCAAGAATATCAAGTCGGAATTCAAATAGAGTGAATAGTGCACTCGGGGCAAATTAATTAATCAAATTAATTCATAATTACTAATTTTCAAAACACCTCTAATTACTTTCAAATTCAACTATGTTGAAGAGCATGCAAAGGCCTAATTTAATATGCTAACAAATATTGATTTTAAGCTAGTTAAGGCCATGTGAATTAATCTTTCACCTAAGATAAGTATTAAATAAAATCTTTAATACTTATTCAAATATTCCAATTTTAATACATGACAATGAGCATATCAACGGGCAATATAAAATCATGCTACATGTTTAAACCAAGTCATGAGCAACCGGGAAAATTAGATCCCGTACAAGAAAAATAAATAATAAAATCTCTAGATTTTATATTTAATCAAGCAAACAAGTAGTATAAGCATCACAAGCATGCTATATAACAAGAATTTAAACCTAAAACATCCCTTACCTCAATTTGAGATGAAAATCCCAAAGGCCCACCAAAATAAAAGTGCTCCGAATTCGACGATACCGAGAGGTTTTGTCGGGAACAACATCGTGAACATAACCCCCATCAAAGGCCCATCAAAATCATAACTTGACCTCAAAACCAAACTCAAAAAATGGTCAAAACTGAATTCTAATAAGGGGGAAAGGTAGAGCACGGCGAGGGGAACAACAAACGTTAAGGCCGAAGACTTTCCATCAAGGAAAAGTGAACCAAAAGAGGAGAGAGAAGATGGCAGTACCCCTTAGGCTGCCATGGGAGCTCCAGGTTGTGCATGAAGAGGGGAGAAGATGAAAAATGAAATATCTCACCCTCCTTTTATAGAAATCTCAAAAAGTGCCCCGTACGGGCCCCGCCGGGTCCAAAAAGTAAAATTTGAGCAGACATGCTCAAATGGCAAAACTTTGTGAACAAAAAAGATTTATAATGAAAAAATATGAACAACGGAAGAAACGGCATCAAAAACAGAGTTCCGAGCAGAAAGTTATACCCAAAACAAGTTTGGCAAAAACTAGGGTTAGAAACCCTGAAACTGGAAAACATCGACCAGGAGGAAATTCCAAGAGTACACAACTCGACGAAATGTGAAAATGAATCCCGTACGAGGATCCAGGTTCAAAACAAGACATTTTGCAATAACTTTCATTAATAGCATAATGGCCCCTCCAAAAAGTGAAAACTGCACTTATGGCCCAGAATAAAAGTATCTTCCAAAAATATTTTCCCCTAAAATAAAATATCTTCAAAAGATATTTATGAAAAACACCCCAAGAAAGGAAAATAATTTCAAAGAACTTTGCATCCATGCTCCTATGGACACCGGGAGCAACCAAAGTACTTTCTTACAAAAGTAAAGATACATATTTCGTGGAAACCACTCAAGATGAAGACATGTGAAGTCGAAAACCAACTCCGAGCATGAGAAGTGAGGTTGTGCCAAAAATTGACAAACAGAGATAAGACAGAATAGGGAAAAGGACGAAGTAGCGCATAATGTCGAAAAACGAAAAATGTGAAAATAACTCGGTCTTCAAAGGAAGTTGTCAATCCACGGAAAAGAGTCTCAGGAACCAATTCTGAGCACTCGAGATGACACTAAGCGACACGAAACAGAGCTCAGAAAAGAAATTTAAACGAAAAAAATTCATTCATAAAATTTCAGAAAAAAGGAAAGGAAGGCAAATGACTGGGTCGTTATAATTATGTTCATTATAGAATTGATAGTATCCACTTGATTACAAGAGATATTTATATATGTATGTGATGGCGATCAATACATGAATATAAATAGTAATCATAAATTGTTCATAGTCGGTAATTATGGATGGACTCATAATTAATTAAGATTTGAACTTGATCCACGTTAGGTTGAGATAGATTGCGAGAGCCGTCGTATGCAATTACTCCCTTTCACCGTCATGGCACTTGACTCTTAAGCATGAGAAAAGTATAGACTCTTTTATTAATTAATAATTACTTTGATTTATTCGGCAGATTCTTCGGGATCCTTAGACCGACACTTTGGGTAGTTATCTAATTAATAGTTAGAGGGTTATATTTTCAATATTTGCATCATTACTACTTGTATTTATTTTGTATTGATTATGGTTGATCACAAAGTTAATTTGAAGGCCTTCGTGTGTTTTTAGACAAAATGATTTATTATATATTTATTTATTTAGATTATTGTCAAACAAATGTTTTATTGTGATCAAGCCAGAAATAATCAATGGTACCAAAATAAATATATTAATTAAGTAGTCGGATTGATGGCTTTATTTATCCGATAACTATTTATGCATAGAGGGGTCAAAGTGCAATATTGACTTAGAGGTTATTTATTATTTAATTGGAGTTCAATTAATTTCTTTTAATGGAGTAGAAATTAATTTATGAATTAATTGAATTGGGTCCATGGACCGGGTCAATTATTAATTCATTGTAGCCAATAAAATAATAAGCCTAAACGATTCTCACTCATAGCCCAACTTGATATTGGAATCCTATTAGATTTGAGACATGTGAATTAGAGATTGAGAAGGATTTGTTGTTTCCTTTTCTTTATCTTTATGTTGCCTACAAATATACATGGTCTATGTATATTTTAGGTGTGATTTTTGGTAGAAGGAAAAAGGAACATATTTTCTCTCTCTAGAATATTAGGGTTTATGTTCTCATCTAATGTAGGCTCCCATAAGCCTAGTTTTTCCAAGGTCATTCATGGAGGCTTATGAGTGATTTCTAAAGGCAAAATAATTACCAAGAAGATGGAGATCAAATGAGAAGGCATCTTGCAAAGGGATCTACAATAAGTGAGAACATTCACTTTAGAGGAAAGTTTTAAAGGTTTACTCAGACCTTTGATGTAAGTATTCAATTTGAATATACATCATATTTTATTTTTACATAAAACTTGTGTCTATGTGATGAATCAAGATTTATGAATCAAAATCCCTCAAAAAGTTTTAAAACTTGCACGTTTCCCAACAGTGGTATCAGAGCATGGTTTGATTCATTACTAGAGATCATGACTTTATAAAAATCATCTTCATGGATCCAAATTATATATACATATATATAATTATTGATATATGTTGATGTATGGTTTATTATGTTGATATATATTAATACATGATGATATGTGTATAATTCTGAATGAATGATGATGTGTGTTTGGGCCATGGATGGAACTTATAGGTAAATTGAATGTAATTTTATCTTTGGATGAATGTAATTAAGGCTTTGATTTAGCCGTTTGAAAGTTCAATGATGTAATTTAATTTTTTCCATTGTAGTTCAAATTGTAAATATTTTTAAAGCCATGTAATTTTCATCAAAGGATGCTATGAAGCTTCAAGAAGGTCCAAGAGGTTTAAATTAGGCTTTAGAAATTTTTTGGAATTTTTTTCAGAATTTTTTGAAATTTTTCTAGAATTTTTTGGGCTTAAATTTAATTTCTGGATATTTTTTAATTTTTTTCGGTGGCTTTCCGGCGAAATTCCGGCGGCCGGAGCGCCGCCGGCAGTGGCAGGAGCACCGGAAAGTAGGACGGCAATCCCATGCTTCGCGGTGCATCAACATTTAGTGCAACCGCAGCAAGGAACCATTGGATGAAGATGGTGGCTGAAGATTTATCCCATGCGGCGCGATTACTGTAGGCATGGAGAGACCACCAGCCATCTGGCGTGTGAGGATCATGCGCTAGGAGATAGAGGAGGCAAGGACATGCTGGAGCGTGAGATACACGCGCCAGCACAATGCATGTGCGCTCCACGCACGTGAAGGCGCGTGGAGGGGAGTTTCACGTGCCACAACACGCCCCAGGCGCGTGCCAATGCGTGGGGGCGCGTGCCTTGACCTACCAGCTTCTCTAGGCACGTGGGAGCGCGTGTGGGGTCCTCCGGGCTTGTTCCAAGCAGCGTTTTGCTTCTCCTAACACATACAAGCTTCCTACGGGTGTTTACAAACTGTTGAAGGATGCCCATACAACAAGAATAGTATTTAAATGTTAAAAGCGGAATCCATTAGCCATTTAAATGTCTTCTGTCTATTACTTAATTATTTATGTGATGCATAGAATAATTTAATACTAATTATAATTGTTCATGCATTGGATCCATGATATTTAATTAAATGACTTGATTTATATTAATTAAATTATGAAAATTAATTGGATTTAAATACTAATTAATTTGAGGGTACTTATTGGGAAACGAAAAATCATTTTTGTAAATTATTTTTAAAGTGTGCCTCAAATTAAATATTAGTAAATCGTTTAAAGTCCAAATATTTTCTAAATTTAATTGGATTAAAATCAAGACGTTTTGCATGCATTATAGCATGTAAATAAATAAAATGAAAACCCTAATTATAAATGATTAAAAATTGAGTGGGAGCGAGGATTTTTATACATTGCCCCATGGCCTTCGTTATTAAAACCATTGTAATAAGATCTTCAAAAATAAGGCCCCACGCATGATTTGAAGAGTCTTAATATTACAAGAATGGTTGTCTCATGAAAATAAAAATATTAAATGTTCATTGTAATTAGATCTTTAAAAATAAGGCTATACGCATGATTTAAAGAGTCTAGATTATAATGACAAGATATTTAATGTTTTATTTTTCATTAGAATATTAATAACGTTATACACTCAATCTAGAATCAAAACTGTTAGCTCCCCAATGGAGTGGTCTACAGTAATTGATTTTAGAAAGGCTAAACATAATCGGGAATCATTTCATATAGATAGATAAGGCATTGTCTTAAGAGATATGGAAATGATGGGATTTACCCACCAATAGCAATAATGAACTTTGCCAACTGAATAAGTTATTGGCGTATTGGTTATCTGATTTTTCATGCAGTGGTTAAGGGACCCACATACTATTTTAATGGAAGTGCTCGCCTAATAGCAAATAAATCTCAGAAATAGTAATAATGAACTCTTCCATTATGATAAGTTATTGACTTATTGATTGTGTGATTTATTATGCTACAGAGTTGAGGGACCCGTATTAATTAAAAGGGATTGTTCACCAATAATGATAATGATCTTTTATTCTATTGAAATTTATTATATTATATGGTTGACAAACACATTTTAATTTTAAATATGCATGATAGTATTAATAATTCACCTTGCATATTGTATGAATGCATTTATATTCAAATTTATTATGTCTAATCCATTTTATCTGCTTGCTTACATTATCAATGTATTTGGACCTCATTTATATTGTCTAGAAAAGGAACTTAGATATTTTATTCACAACGTAAGGGTACAAAATGTATTTAATACTTCTATACCTAATTCCGTTACTTTAAGATACTTAATGAGATATTTTTAGTGAGATTAGATAGGGCATATGCCTACGTACTATGTCAGACTTGAACACCATCAAGATAGCCTAAAGATTTCCAGTAAAAGATCGTATTTTGAAAACGATTGTTTTTATTTAAAAATTTAGCTGGAGATCAATAGGGCTGACTTGGGTGGTAAGTTTCAAATTAACATGATTATTGCCTTGTTACCAAACTGGTTCGGCTCTTTTAGAGTAAACTAAATAAGGAATCAGTTTGAGTTCACACTCGTTGATATTCTTATTGAATTGGTAACAAATGAAGGGATAATCAAAAGTATAGGCATTCCTATCAATCTAACCTAGTCTATACCATCTTCTTCTAGGCCCAAATGGAAGGGCAAAGCAAAGAAGAAGGATGATAATAGGACTAGGCTAGCACAAAACATGGGTATCCAAAAGGTTAAAGGGAATAAGGCAGTGAATGTTGAGGGCGAAGGAAATTATTTCTTTTGCCGCTAACTAAGACACTCAAGGACGAACTGTCTAAGCAATGACGTGGCATAGGAAAATATATATTTAATCATTGAGCCATGTTATGTGGTTGTATCTATTAATTCCTGATGGATAGATTCTGGAGCCACTAAACATGTTTGCAATTCGTTGTAAGGATTTCAGGAATCCAGAAGCCTCGATGATATGGATATATATTTGTCTTTTGACCTGAGGTCGAAGTTGTAGCTAAGTCAGTGAGAGTAATACATCTAAAATTAGAGAGTATGAGGATATTAGTATTAGAGAACTATCTTTATGCACAGAAGTTAGACGCTTGTTTCACTTGTGGTTTATAAAAACTGGATTATTATTTTGGAAAACTGGTTTTATAAAATTGAATAAATGTGCGATTGCTTCTGGTGTATTAAAAGATGGTTAATATACAATAACTACAAGCTCTTAATATTTACAGGATGTATAAACTAATGTTCTATCTTCTAGATTGAATGTTAAGAGAAAATTTGTTATTCCTGACTCATTGTATTTTTAGTGTCTATTTTTGGGATTGTAATCAGTCAAAATGAGATTCAAAGATTGGTCAAAGAATGTTTATAACCTAGTGAGTCAAGGGAGCCTAAACCAAATTGTGAATCCTGTTTTGAAGGATAGATAAACTCTAAGGGCTTAATCAGCCAAATGAAATAGACATAAAAAATAATTTAAGTCGGTACACATAGATACGTGTGGTCTTATGAACATCCAAGTAAGATTACTCAAGTTTTGGATAAATTTATCTGATGCAACAAGAGTCTTAAACTTTTGGTATATTCTAAAAGTGTCAAGACTGATGTGGAGCACAGATTAGGCAAACTTATCAAAACACTTCGATCTGATCGTGGATATAAGTATTTCTTGGGATAGTGCAAAGATTATATAGTCAATGAGGGTATTGTGTACCAATTTTCCGCAATTGACGCTAAATAGATTTAGGTGTCAAATAGGAATAACATAATTCCGCTTAACATGGTTAGATCAATGAACAGTTATGCTACAGTATCTCTTTCATTTAAGAGGCGTTAATGATATCGATGCGTATTATGAACTGCATTCCATCTTAGTCTGTCTCAAGGATACTGTTTGAGCTGTGTTTTTGACTAAATCTTAGTTTGAATCACATGCACATATGGGGTAGTCTTGCACATGTGCGCTTGATATGGACAAGTAAGTTGGAAGCAGATCATAAGCATGCTTGATTTGATGGCTACTCTAAATGCACTAGGATGAATTATTTTATGATTTCAATGATAAAAGTTGATTGTTTACACTCACTGTTTATCCATAGTAGGATCATATTATGAATCATATACCTAGTAGCATAATATTAGAGAATATGGTATGAGTACCAGATGTACCACAAGTGAACACACTTATTATAGAGATTGAGAATAATATATGAATTCCCTATTGATGCGTCAGCATCATCTAGTACACAGATTCATACATCGGTACATTATTGTAGTGGGAGGATTATCATCCAATCTGACAGAATCATGTTTTTAGGTGAGACCTTTACAGATTTCCCAGTTAAACATGAGTTGGACCCAGTAAGCTGCACGGAAGCGTGAACCGATATGGATACAGATCGTTTTGGTAAGTTGCTATGAAATCAGAGTTGGAATCTATGTATTCTAATAAAATCTGGGGTCTTGTAGAACTTTCTAGTAGGGTGATACCTATAAAAGGCAAGTTAATCTACAAAATGATACTAGAAGATTTCTTAGTGAATGAACCATGTGTGTACAGGGTAATGTCATTATTTTTCCTAATTCTATATATTGATGACATCTTACTCATTTATAATGACGTGGAAGTTTTGTTATCAATAAAGAGGTAGTTATTCAATTATTTTGAAATGGTGGATTTTCAAGGTGTAAGCTATATTCCTAGGATCAAGCTTTTGCAAGATTAGGTTAAAAGGAAAATAGGCTTATCTTAATAATCCTACATTGATAAAATTTTGACCAGGTTTGGTATGCATAACTCATAGAATGAGTTCTTGCTTTATTGATATGGATTGCTCTCTCTAGTAAGTAGTTTTCCAAGACTAGCAGAGGAGATTGAGCAAATAAGACTGGAACTATATGCTTTGGCATATGGGAGTCTCATATATGCCATGGTCTATACCAAATAGGACATCCGCTATAGAGTAGGGATAGTCAGATAATATCAGTCCAATCCTGGACTTGATAACTGGTCTGTTGTGAAAAATATCATTAAGTACCTAAGGAGAACCAATGATCTCACACTCATTTATGGATGTGATGATGTGGTTCCAGTAATGTATGATAGTTCTGTTTTCCAATCAGAAGTAGATACTATGAGGTTCATGACTTAGTGTATGTTCACTTAATGGAGGGGAAATCAGTTAGTAGATTGTTAAGCAGATTTCAACTGCTGACTCAAACCTGAAGGTGGAGTACATTGCAGCCTTGAAGGCAGCAAAGGAAGTTTTTTTTGGTTTGATATCATTGATTTAGAGGTTGTGGAGTATACTAGCCTACCTATAAAGCTATATTGTGACAATAGTGCAGAAGTAGTCCAAACCAATGATCCAAGGTTCCATAGAGGAACAAGATACACTGAGAGGAAGTATCATGTTCTACATGATATTGTCCGGCAAGAAAATGTACTCGTGGCTGGAACATTGCATTGGAACACAACTCTGTTAATCCATTAACAAGGGTGTCATTGATCAATAATTTTGATCGTCATCCGGATAACATTGAAGTTAGATGCAATTTGAATTGGCTATGAGGGAAAGTGGGAGCTATTGGATTTATATGCCCTGGCATAACAAATTCTTATCTAGTTTAATGTGACATAGGTTCTTGACGTTTCTAAAATATTTATGCTTTATACAATTGGTGAATTCAATATATCATGTTCATTATAGAATTGATAGTGTCCACTTGATTACAAGAGATATTTATATATGTATGTGATGGCGATTAACACATGAATATAAATAGTAATCATAAATGATTCATAGTCGGTAATTATGGATGTACTCATAATTAATTAAGATTTGAACTGAATCCACGTTAGGTTGAGATAAATTGCGAGAGCCATCGTATGCAATTGCTCCCTTTCACCATCATGGCATTTGACTCTTAAGCATGAGAAAAGTATAGACTCTTTTATTAATTAATAATTACTTTGATTTATTCAGTGAATTCTTCGGGATCCTTAGACTGACACTTTGGGTAGTTATCTAATTACTAGTTAGAGGGTTATATTTTCAATATTTGCATCATTACTACTTGTATTTATTTTGTATTGATTATGGTTGGTCACAAAGTAAATTCGAAGGCCTTCGTGTGTTTTTAGACAAAATGATTTATTATATATTTATTTATTTAAATTATTATTTTTGTCAAACAAATGTTTTACTGTGATCGAGCCAGAAATAATCAATGGTACCAAAATAAATATATTAATTAAGTAGTCGGATTGATGGTTTTATTTATCCGATAACTAATTATGCATAGAGGGGTCAAAGTCTAATATTGACTTAGAGATTATTTATTATTTAATTGGAGTTCAATTAATTTCTTTTAATGGAGTAGAAATTAATTTATGAATTAATTGAATTGGGTCTATGGACCGGGCCAATTATTAATTCATTGTAACTAGTAAAATAATAAGCCCAAAGGATTATCACTAATAGCCCAACTTGATATTAGAATCCTATTAGATTTGAGACATGTGAATTAAAGATTGAGAAGGATTTGTTGTTTCCTTTTCTTTATCTTTATGTTGCCTATAAATATACATGGTCTATGTATATTTTAGGTGTGATTTTTGGTAGAAGAAAAAAGGAACCTATTTTCTCTCTCTAGAATATTAGGATTTATATTCTCATCTAATGTAGACTCCCACAAGCCTAGTTTTTCCAAGGTCATTCATGGAGGCTTATGAGTGATTCCTAAAGGCAAAACAATTACCAAGAAGTTGGAGATCCAAGGAGAAGGCATCTTGCAAAAGGATCTACAATAAGTGAGAGCATTCACTTTAGAGGAAAGTTTTAAAGGTTTACTCAGACCTTTGATGTAAGTATTCAATTTGTTAATTGAATGATACATCATATATATTTTTTTTTTTGCATAAAACTTGTCTCTATGTGATGAATCAAGATCTATGAATCAAAATCCCTCAAAAAGTTTTAAAACTTGCACGTTTCCCAACAGTATTTTGGTCTCTGAATCCCAAACATGTTGGCCGAAGTCTGCACAAAATTGTAGAACTAACAATGGCATCTTTAAGCTAATTAAACAGTGAACATGTACTAAGACATTGAAAAATGTAATCAGTCTGTAGTGATATTTTAACTTCAATTGTTGTCGAGTTGGGGAAATGTTGGCTGAGATGGTTTAATAAAATTCAACATAGATATACTAACTGCATCTAGTTGATTATTATTTTCTTTTTGTTGATCGAAGGATGGTGATGATTTATATTTCTATTTTATTTCACATTTTTGTTCTTTTTATGATGTGTTTCTTTGGGTAATTTTTGTTATTATTATTTTTTTTTATAAAATGATAAAGATGTGGCGGGCTAAGGGCTTTGCAATTCCTAAGCCTGAGAAATTCATTCAGGGCTATGCAATTCCTAAGCTTAAGAAATTTATAGAGGGCTGTGCAATTTGTTTTTGCATCTGATAGAGTCATCTTTACTCTTACACAATATGCTCTCTGATTATTGTTGGCATTCGGTCAACACATAGATTCAAAGCTTCGCTTTTTATGGTAATTCTTGTGATTTATCACAATTCTTCAACATTTTTGTTTCCAAATTTCCAAAATTCGTTTAAATAAAGCTCTCGTTTAGCTTAATTGAAGCTCTTAAATATAATTATTGTTTTATAGTACTGTAACGACCTGGTCATTTGCCTTCCTTTCCTTTTTCTTAAAATTTTACGAATGAATTTTTTTCGTTTAATTTTCTTTTCTGAGCTCTGTTTCGTGTTGCCTAGTGTCATCTCGAGTGCTCAGAATTGGTTTTTTAGACTCTTTCATGTGAATTGACAACTTCCTTTGAGGACCGAGTCATTTTCCCATTTTTCGTTTTGCGGACACTATGCGTTATTTCGTCTTTTCCCTATTCTGTCATTTTCCTTATTCTGTCTTATCTCCGTTTGTCAGTTTTTGGCACAACCTCACTTCTCATGCTTGGAGTTGGTTTTTGACTTCACGTGCCTTCATCTTGAGTGGTTTCCTCGAAATACGTATCTTTACTTTTGCAAGAAAGTACTCTAGTTGCTCCCGGTGTCCATAGGGATATGGATGCAAAGTTCTTTGAAATTATTTTCTTTTCTTGGGGTGTTTTTCGTAAATATCTTTTGAAGATATTTTATTTCAGGGGTTTTTAAGAAAATATTTTAGGAAGATATTTTCATTCGGGGCCACAAGTGTAGTTTTCACTTTTTAGAGGGGCCATTGTGCAATTAATAAAAGTTATTACAAAATATCTTGTTTTGAGCTAGGATCCTCGTACGGGATTCATTTTCACATTTCATTGAGTTGTGTACTCTTAGAATTTCCTCCTGGTCGATGTTTTCCAGTTTCAGGGTTTTTGG
This sequence comes from Cornus florida, assembly GCF_030987335.1. Classification (NCBI taxonomy): domain Eukaryota; kingdom Viridiplantae; phylum Streptophyta; class Magnoliopsida; order Cornales; family Cornaceae; genus Cornus; species Cornus florida. Next base: position 95,946,493 of record NW_026775573.1, on the reverse strand, counting down.
CCCTAGTTTTCGCCAAACTTGTTTTGGGCATAACTTTCTGCTCGGGACTCAGTTTTTGACGTCGTTTCTTCCATTATTCATATTTTATCATTTTAAATCTTTTTTGTTCACAACATTTTGCCATTTGAGCGCGTCTGCTCAAATTTTACTTTTTCGAACCCGGCGGGGCCCGTTCGGGGCACTTTTTGAGATTTCTATAAAAGGGGGGTGAGATATTTCATTTTTCATCTTCTCCCCTCTTCATGCACGACCTGGAGCTCCCATGGCAGCCCAAGGTGTCCTGCCATCTTCTCTTTCCTCTTTTGGTTCACTTTTCTTTGATGGAAAGTCTTCGGCCTTAACGGTTGTTGTTCCCCTCGCCGTGCTCTACCTTTCCCCCTTATTAGAATTTAGTTTTGACCATTTCTTGAGTTTGGTTTTGAGGTCAAGTTATGATTTTCATGGGGCTTCTTGCGGATTCTTGTTCACGGTGTTGTCCCCGACAAAACCTCTCGATATCGTCGAATTCGGAGCACTTTTATTTTGGTGGGCCTTTGGGATTTTCATCTCAAATTGAGGTAGGGGATGTTCTAGGTTTAAATTCTTGTTATATAGCATGCTTGTGATGCTTATACTACTCGTTTGCATGATTAAATATAAAATCCAGAGATTTTATTATTTATTTTTCTTGTACGGGATCTAATTTTCCCGATTGCTCATGACTTGGTTTAAACATGTAGCATGATTTTATATTGCCCCTTGATATGCTCATTGTCGTGTATTAAAATTGGAACATTTGAATAAGTATTAAAGATTTTATTTAATATTTATCTTAGGTGAAAGATTAATTCACATGGCCTTAACTAGCTTGAAATTAATATGTGTTAGCATATTATATTAGGCCTTAGCATGCTCTTCAACATAATTGAATTTGAAAGTAATTGGAGGTGTTTTGAAAATTAGTAATTATTAATTAATTTGATTAATTAATTTGCCCCAAGTGCACTATTCACTCTATTTGAATTCCGACTTGATATTCTTGATCTATATGCCATATAGCTTCACATATATTTGATTTAGGATATTCGGTGAGGTTTTGAAACCTTTCATTTAATTAATTTCCTTGTTTAAGATTTAATCCTCATGGTGATATACAACTTGGAATTGAATTGTGGCATGCTAGAAAATTAAGCTTAGGTATAGTTGTTCACATATATTAAATTGGGATTAATTGCATGAGAATTGTAACTTTTAATTTATATTTAACTTTAGTGAAAGTTTAATTCACGTGGTCTTAAACTGAATGAAATAAACTTGTAATGTGATATTACATTAGTTTTTGGCATGCTTTCCAACATAGGTTAATTTGAGAGCATTTGGTTAAGTTTGAAAATCTAGAGATTTTAATTAAAAGAATTAATTAAAATCTATTTTGTGGTCCCATTAGCTTAAGGTTTTAACTTGATGTTTGTATTGGCCATGACTTGTTTACTAGTATTTATTAATTGTGGACCATTTGAAGTTGCTTTAGAACATTGGTAATTAAATTAGCATGATTTAATTAGAATTCTACTTTGTTGTTCCAATAACCTAATTGAGTTTTAGAATGGATATAGGTGATGACTATGCCATGTTCTTTAATATGTATTAATTTGAGGTTATTTGGAATTGAATTAGAATCTAGAGAATTTAATTATTTTTATTTAATTAAATTCTATCGAATTGAGCCACGGATTTAATTGTGTTTGAAAGTCGTTTCTATATCAAAATCTTGGATATGGACTTGTTGTATATTCATTTGGTTATGTTTTGAGCATTGGATAACATAGTTGCTGTGTTTATACTCATGAGAATATGTTTTCCTTATTGAATATACTGTTGCCTTATGTAATGATTTGCACATTTTGTATTTAACATCATTCATGCATAGCGTATAACGAATCGCACACTGAAGATTCGACATTCATCACATCATATTAGTTGTGGACTTAGAGCATGTACTGTATAGGTTTCCAAATTTGGTTGTGCTTGGTAGATAGTTGATTATCTTGCATATTCCTGTTGATATATGTGTTGTTCCACAACTTGTTGATTTTGGAAACTTGGGGATGTCATTGTTTAACTATGGCTAGGACGTGGTTCTAGTATGGGGGATAGTCTTTCTATATGGTCTAGTGCGCACATAGGGAGGTTACCCTTGGGCTAGTAACCCTAAAGAAACTATGTTGTCGGTCTGATCCAGCGTGACGTCCGAGTATCCACTTTGTTTGATTTCGCATTTCATTTTCAAGTTGATAACTAGATGATGTTGTAACTTGTTGTTTCTTATTTGTCGTTCCATTTTAAGTTACAGGATGTTAACTTTGCAAAATTGTGCTTTATGCGTTATATTGGAAGTTCCAATGTTGGTTAAATTGCATCAATATTGAAAATCGTGTTTTGACGTTCTAATAAAGCTTAGGATTGATCCTATTGATTCATTTATAACATAGACGTTAGGTGGCATGAACCACTACTGTTATTTTGTACTTTAGATTCTAAGTTGATGGCTTTGAGAACTTAAACCTTGTTGCATTGTATAACATGCTCTTTTGTTGTTGAATTGTATGGATAAGGTGATTCTTGTTAACTTGTATTCAAATATGCTTTTGTCATGTTGTATGGATTACTCTAGACCTAGTTTAATTGTATTGAAAATGCAATTCATGTTAATCTATGCTCAAGCATTCTTCTTGTCGTGTTCTTTGGATTATCCCAACCATGATTCGTTTTATACACGTATGTATATCATGATTCTTGTTGCTTAGACTCTAAGGTAGCTTAGGATGCTCCTCGAGTCTCACTTGGACATAGACGTTAGGTGGCATGAGCCCCTTTAACATGTTTCACCATAAGGTGATAAATTTGTAAAATGCTAGGTCGATGCATGCTCATCTCCTACGAGTAGCTTTATGTTACTCACCCCTACGATACTGGGGCATATTTCAGGTATGAAGACTTGGTTCGTGAAGCCTAGCATTCCTTGGATGTCGTGTAACTTTCAAGTTTCCATTTCATGCAAATGTTAGCATGATATGTCATTTTGTAGACGTATATGTCAAAATATGTATAGTTGATTCCATGTATGTAATGTGTACTTAAGTACACTCCTTTCAATGTATTTGACATGTATGAGATGAGGTCGGAGGCCAATGACATGTGTATTGTATTCTATACAACTTTTTAACTTCATGAAATATTATGAAAACCTTGAAAAATCGCAAGTCATTGCTTCACCATGGTTGCATCGGGTGTGGGAATTCCATTTTCATTCTTCCATAGGGTCTTATTAATCTTGTATGAAGTGTGGCCAAGGGCCAAACGGTCATTTGACTCCATTTTACATTTTTGGATTCCATGTTTTCCATTCTAAGTCCATTTTGGCCTTTTTGCCCGTTGGGGGGTCGGATTTTGTTTCGGCTATGTTTTTAAGTCGTGGACCATTGTAGCATGTCCAAATAGGTAAGTTACGTTTGCATGCATGGTCGTTTCCGGGCAAAACCTTATCGTTTGTGTTTTGAGCCTCTTGTGAATTCATTTCGCACTTTTTTTGCATAATCTGATCTAGGGGCGTTATGGATCTTTCACGGTGGTTTTATTTCCTTCTTTCAACATGGTTGAATAGAAAACGTGATTTTTGGGTTGGGGGGGGGGGGGGGGGGAGGGGTTTCTTTTTCGTGTTTTTCCAGAAAATGTCGTCTTGGTGCCGAAAATCGATCGCAAAGTTCAGCTTTCAGTTTTCTATTTAGCAGCTTTTTCGACCCTCTGGACCAGATTTCTTGGGAGGGCATTTTGGGCATTTTAGATTGTGTTTTTTTTGAATTCTTTCGTGAGTCATGTAGAAAACTCAATTTTGAGGGGGTTTCTTCTCTGTGTTTTTGCAAAAAATTCATGTAGGCCTCTAAATTCAGCCTCTGTTCCGGATTTCTCTGAAAAACAAACCCACAGCAGCTTTATGGGCTGCTGCTGCCAGCCATGTGTGCCCCGGCGCACGCGCGGCGTGCATGGGCACGTGCATGGGCGCGCGCATGGGCGTGCGCATGGGGCTGTCGTGGCCCCTCGTCGGGCCGTCGCGACGTCATTTCTTCTTTTGGGCGTTTCTCCTTCGTCCGGACTCCGATTCAAGTGAATTTTTTTTTGAACTTGACTAATTTTTTGCTGTCTTTCCAACGGTGTGCTCGGTTGCATCCAGTTTTTCCTAGATAATTACCAGTTTACCCTTTTTGCCTTAAGTGCTCGTTTTTCTTCGTCATGCCGTTTCTCCTTCGTCCGGACTCTGAATCATGTGATTCTTGAGTCCATCTTGATTAGTTTTTCATTGTCCTTCCAGCGGTGTGCTCGGTGGTACCCGAATCTATAGTTTTTAGAAATGACTATTTTGCCCCTGGGGGCTTATTTGTCATATTTTCGATCTTTTGCTTCCGCATCAGTTCTTGTTGAGTTCCACGGCCTCATGAAAGGTCACTTTGACTTCTTAGAGTCTTGTTTTCTATTTTTGCCTCCGCATTCGGATCCGTTATCAGATCATCCTTACGGTTCATCACAGGACACGCTGACCTAAAAACCAGGGTCATCACAAGTACACACACATACACATGTATAGAATAAGAAAATGAGTTATCTAGACTGGATTATATTTTTTGGTGATTTTTTTGGAGTATTATGGTCATGTTTTTGTGAAAAGGTTTGCTATTGTTGCTTTAACAATGAGTTTGAATTGTTAATTTAGTATTACAATTTGTGTTTTTTTTTTTTATAAATTCTGATTATCACTCAGTAGTTTAATGGAACTATTATAGTGTTTTCGTTTAGTGTACTTTTTCTATAGTTTTGATAATGGTTTTTTATTTTCTTGAGCTCCTATAAATTATTGCTTTGATATAACTTTGTTGGGGTATTAGTGCTATAAATTTTGTGCAATTGAAATTCTGATCTTTATTCCCTAGTTTTGAACATGAGCTACATTACAATTTTTTTTTTTTTGAATTGTTACATCCAAATCAACTAGGGATTGGATCAATTTAATTAGATAGCAAGTTAATGGATAATGATTTTAGCAAACTCTTGGAAACATTTAAATCAAGTAAAGACCATGATAACTACTTATTATCATCAAAATATTAGTATGATTTATTTAGTTGAATAGCAAGCTATATGTGAATATATTACTGTATGATTATCGAGAGAGATTGACCAAATTACTTGGTGTTTTTTTAGTTACTTAGGTTTCTTTAAGGATACAACTTCAAGGTAATTTGTCTTTATCAAAAGAGTACAAGGTTAGTGTAATGATACGGTCATTTCCTTCCTTTCCTTTTTCCTCAGAATTTTACGAATGAATTTTTTTCGTTGAAATTTCTTTTCTGAGTTCAGTTTCTCATCGCTTAGTGTCATCTCGAGTGCTCGGAAATGGTTTCTGAGACTCTTTCCTTTAGATTGACAACTTCCTTTGTGGACCGAGTCATTTCCACAATTTTCGTTTTTCGACACTATTCACTTTTTTGTCCTTATTCCTATTTCGTCCTTTTCCCAATTTCGTCTTTTCCCCGTTTGTCACTTTGTTGGCAAAACCTCACTTCTTGTGCTCAGAGTTGGTTTTTGACTTCACGTATCTTTATCATGAGTGGTTTCCACGAAATATATATCTTTACTTTTGTAGGAAAGTAGTCTGGTTGCTCCCGGTGTCCATAGGGGCATGGATACATAATTTTTTGAAATTAATTTATTTTCTAGGGGTGTTTTTTGTAAATATCTTTTGAAGATATTTTATTTCAGGGTTATCTAAGAAAATATCTTTTGGAAGATATTTTCATTCTGGGGCAGTTTTGCAGTTAACCCTTTTTGTGAGGGCTATTGTGCAATTAATGAAATTTGTTACAAATTATCTTATTTTGAGCATGGATCCTCATTCAGGATTCATATTCACTTTTCATCGAGTCGTAAACTCTTAGAAGTCCCTTCTGGTCGATGTTTTCCAGTTTTAGGGTTTCTGGCCCCGATTTATGCCAAACTTGTTTGGGGCATAGCTTTCTACTCGGGACTCAGTTTTTGATGCCGTTGCTTCCTTTATTCTTATTTTCTCATTTTGAATCTTTTTCGTTCACAGAGTTTCATCATTTGAGGTCGTCTGCTCAAATTTCAATTTTCCGGACCCGACGGGGCCAGTTCGGGGCACTTTTTGAGATTTCTATAAAAGGGGGATGAGATAATTTATTTTTTCATCTTCCCGACTCTCTTGCACGACCTGAAGCTTCCATGGCAGCCCAAGGGAGGATGCCACCTTCTCTCTCCTCATTTGAACGTAATTTCTTTGCCAGAATATAGTAGGGCCTTTGCGTTTTGTGTTCGTGTTGACTACGTGCTTCGTTCACCCTTATTAGAACCCGTTTTTGGCCAAATTTTGAGTTCGGGTTTGAAGTCAAGTTGTGATTTTGATGGGGCTTCTTTTGGGTTTATGTAGATCATGTTGTCCTCGACAAAACCCTTCGGTATCGTCGGATTCGGAGCACTTTTTTTTCGGTGGACTTTTGAGATTTTCATTTCAAATTGAGGTAGGGGTGTCTTAGATTTATATTATTGTTGTATTGATTATTTTATAAGCATATACAACTTATGAGCATGCCTTGTTCAAGTTTTTAGAATTTAATTTATTTATTTTCTTTGTTTAGGATTTAATTCTAATGATGATATATAGTTTAGAAGTAAATTGTGGCATGCTAGTAAATTAGGCCTTGGTGAGTTGTGTAACATATATTAAATTTGGAGTATTTGAGTAAGAATTGCAAAACTTCTTTAATATTTATCTTTTGTGAAAGATTAATTCACATAGTTGTATCAAGTATGAAACCAACTTGTAATGTGATATTAAAGTAGGCCTTGGTGAGTTCTTTAACATATATTAAATTGAGGACATTCGGATATGTTTGAAAATCTAGAGAAAAATTAATTAATGAGCTTAACTAATTTTATTTTAAGTGTGTTGGTCACTTAAATTGATATTGGAGGTAATAGGTTAATAATCCCTCGAAATGTAGTCTGTTTAATCACCTTGCGAGCATGTTACTAATTTGATGTAGAATTAGTACTTGAGACCTCTTGAAATGGTAATTGGACTTAGCATGATATAGAATATCATTGACTTGCATAACTTGTTTAGATATATCTTGTGTAGGTGTATAGCTTGTTAGAATATTACAATTGTTTACCTTGGAAGCTAGTTACTAAATTGGGAATTATTTAGTACTTGTGGCTTAGTGTGGTAATGTGGTTCAATTGTTGTAAAATATTCTTGTTTTGGTGTATAAATTGCATATTGGAGGCTTGACATGTCATATACTATCTAAACTTGAATTATATGACATGGTTTGTGTGGTTTCAAACTTATTTGTGCATGGAAGATGGTTTTATGCATTAGTGGATTTGGTATAAGTTTGGTCTAACTTATTAATGTTTGTATAAGTTTTGGACTTATTGAATTTGGAAAGCTTGTAAGGACATACTTCACGTGATGGCTAGGGTTTGGCTCTAGTATGGAGATAAGAGTCTTCTAAGTCATACGTGCGCACTAGGTAGTACCTTGTGGATTGTAATTGCCCGGAATAACTTATGCATATGCGCACTAGGTAGTGCCTTGTGGGTCATAATTACCCGGAAACACTTGCTTGGTCTAGTGACCACATGTCCTAGTCTTTCTACTTTGATTTCGCATTCAATTTCAAGTTTTTCATCATGGATTACTTATAACTTGAGAATTGGTGCTTGCCTATGTATTTTGATCTCATTTATTATACTTGAAACTGTATACTTGAACTTGTATCCTTGTTGGTGTATCTAAACTCTATCTAGTGTATTTACGCTTAGTATGCTTGTCTTGTGTGTGCGGATTTCATTTTTGTATACTTGTGCCACGTATACTTGTCTTGTGCGTATGTGTTTAGCTTAGTATACTTGTGTTTGTATACTTGATTTATCAGTACTCTATATATATATCTTATACTTGTGTATGTATGCTAGATATTGCTTATCCCGTTTAACATGATTTAGTATACTTGTGAGCATGTATACTTGAATGTTATGTATCATGTTTTAATACGGTTTAGTGTACTTTGGCATGTATACTTGTGTGCCGTAGTTCATTTCAATTGCATGAGTAGCTTAGGATGCTACCTGAGTCTCATTTTGATATAGACGTTATGTGGCATGAGCCCTTTTAACATGTTCCACCATAAGGTGATCTTATTGTAAAATGCTAGGTCGATGCATGCTCATCTCCTACGAGTAGCTTTATATTACTTACCCACGTAGTGGGGACATTTTTCAGGTACGGGGATCAAGATTCGAGATTCTCATATTGCTTGGATGATTTGTAGCCTTGAAGGTTTCAATTCTTGTAAAAGTTGGCTTGAAATGCCACTTGTAGCCTTATATGTCAAAATGTGTATATTTGATTCCAATTATGTAATGTGTACATAAGTACACTCTATGCAATGTATTTGACATGTATGAGATGAGGCCGGAGGCCAATGACATGTATCTTGTATTCTATGCAACTTTAACTTTATGAAATATTATAAAAATATTAAAAAATGCTACGTCATTACTTCATAACTTTTGTATCGGGTGTGGGAATTCCATTCTTATTCTTTTATAGGGTCTTATAAATCATGTTTGAAGTGTGGCCAAGGGCTAAACGGTAATTTGAAATCATTTGATAATTTTGGTTTTCAAATTTCCCTTTTCTTGTTCATTTTTGCCTTTTTGCCCGTTGGGGGGTCGGATTTTGTATCAGTGGTATTTTTAAGCCGTGGACCATTGTAGCGCATCCAAATAGGTAAGTTACATTTGCATGCATGGTCGTTTCTGGGCAAACCTTATTCTTTGGTGAAATGAGCCTCCTATAGACTCATTTTGAAATTTTGTTGCATAATCTGATCTAGGGGCATTCTAGACCTTTCACATTAGTTTTAATTTCTTCTTTCAACATGGTTGAATAGAAAATGTGATTTTAGGGGGGGTTTCTTTTTCGTGTTTTTCCAAAAAATGTCGTCTTCGTACCGGAAATCCCTCATGAAGTTTCGGCTTCCAGTTTGCATTTTAGCAGCTTTTTGGCCTTCATGACCAGATTTCATGGAGGGGCATTTTGGGCATTTTACATTGAATTTTTTTTTTGAATTGTCCATTAGTAACGTAGAAAACTTGATTTTAGGGGGGGTTTCTTCTCCATGTTTTGCCAGAAAAACTCATCTTGACCTCCATTTTGAGCCTCAGTTCTGGAAAACCTACTTTGAACCCTTACTGTCAGCATGGGCATGCCATTGGGCACCGGCGCACGCGCCGGCATGGGCACTGGGCGCGCATGGGTCATGTGATGGCCTTCGTCGAGTCGCCATGACGTCAAAACTTCAAACACTCGTTTCTCCCTCGTCCGGACTCCAAATCGAGTGAACTTTTTTTTGAACTTGATTAATTTTTCGTTGTCTTTCCAACGGTGTGCTTGGTTGCACACGGATCTTCCTGGATAATTACTAGTTTACCTTTTTAGCTTTAAGCGCTCATTTTTCTTCGTCATGCCATTTCTCCTTCGTTCGGACTCCGAATCATGCGATTCTTGAGTCCATCTTGATTAGTTTTTCGTTGTCCTTCCAGCGGTGTACTTGGTGGCACCCGAGTCCATAGTTTTCAGAAATGACTATTTTGCTCCTGAGGGCTTATTTGTCATATTTTTGATCTTATACTTCCGCATCAGTTCTCATTGAGTTTCACGACCTCATGGAAGGTCACTTTGACTTCTTAGAGTCTTGTTTTCTGTTTTCGCTTCCGGAATTCGGATCTGTTATCGGGTTAATCTTCGGTTCATCACAGGACGCACTGGCTTGAAAATCTAGGGCCGTTACAGGTGGTATCAGAGCTTCTAAGTTCGAAAACCTTAGGACGACGGGTTTTGGGTGCATATCATACTTATGTTGCCATGATCTATGTGTTTAGTGGCTTCTTGGTAACATGTTTACGTGCTTATGTGGACGTATGTTTAGAAGTTTACTTAACTGTCTTAGCATGATATATATACTTGTTGCTTTAACATATAGTATATATTTGTGCGTCTTAGCATGTTATATGTGCTTGTTGTCTGGGTACATTGTATATGCTTGTCTGTTTCAGCATGTTGATTTACGCTTGTCTGCTTAGCATGTGGGTTATACTTATTTGCCTTGGCATGTTATATGTGCTTGTTATTCTTAGCATGATTGTATAATACTTACATTGATATGCCTTATGTGATTATTTTCTACTTGTGTGAGTACGTAGTCCATTGTTATATTACGTGACAACTACTTATTTTATGTCTTGTTTAGGCATTGCGGGTTGTCCTAGCTTGGTTGGTTGAGATTGATGCTAGGACATCATCTCTTGGAGTTTCGTGGTGACCTTGATGTGATGACGTCATTGGGGTCTTGTTTCTAAAGCCACGGGACGACGAGTCGGATTGACTCGAGTCCTTCCCTGGGGATTGGGAGATTCATTTTTGTGAGCCTCAATGGCGAGGTCCTCGCGTTTCTTGTTCTTAGAGTGATGGTTGGAGATTTGATAGGTGTGTTGACCTAGGATTCTTCTTATTTTGCCTTGGACAGCTCTTACAAGCTAAGGTTGGGGTGTGAGTGGTTACGCTTAATTAATTACATTGGTGCAATTAATTATTCTCCCTCATCCTTGGAGACTTGGGATTTTGTATGGATAGGATCCTGTAGAGTTCTCATCGAACTTATTGGCATCTTGAGTTGAGTTCTCTTGTTGATGTCTCGTAATGGTTAGTATTGGGACTATCCATTACACCGTTGTTTGTTTTGTGTGGCGTTAGGATTCCACCTTGTGTTTGGGCCAGTCTTGGGAAAGACTTGTAGACTCTTTGTTTCAGGAACCTTAGTGTTTATTCTAGGAGATGATTCCTTTCCTCACGGAGAGAGATCAAACTCATCCGGGTTTTTGGGATTCACTTTCCGTGAGTTTGTCCTTCTGAAAGGCATTTCATCCCTTCTTGCTTGTGATTTTGTAGGATCGTTATTTGCATAGTGATTCCTACATGTTTATATGCCTTGTTGTTTTGAGCATGCCTTAGAAACATGTTAGGGGATGTGACTATTTGGTGGTTATGTGATGATATAGATGATGTGTTTTTCATTTACTATATCTGCTTATCATGATAGCGTCATAGGTGATGTGTAGCGTGTCTCTAATGCTTGACCCCTATATGATAGGTAGCATATTTGAGTGCGCTTGTACACTATGTGTCTAGTTATATGGTGCGATATTGTTTCTGTGAAATTGTTCGTGGAATTTCATTTACGTTTAGTATACTGGTACCTAGCATGCTTGCACGTTGTTTATTTCAGTTCGTTTTGGGTATAGTATACTTGAGCCTGTATACTTGTCTAGCATGGATTTAATACTGCTTAGGATACTTACAAATGTATACTTGTACATATATATATATATATATATATATATATATATATATATATATATATATATATATATATATATATATATAGTATTTCCATTTCGATATTTCTTAGTATACTTGTGAGTGTATACTTGCATATGTATATATATGTTTCATAACTATTTGCTTTATTAGTTTATTCCTTTTTATCATTCCACACTGTGCTTGGGGTTATATGACCTTGGTTGTCGGGATTGTGTGTGTGAGCTTGATCTGATGTCTTGATTCCTAGACGTAGCCTTATAGTAAGTCAACTTTAGGATGACGTGGAAGATTTTGGGTGCATTGTTTTGTTAGGAGTCGTTGTGACAAAGGCGATGATGATGTTGTTTGATTTGTAAAGTCCAATCCATTGGCTTGAAGGAATAGACTTGTCAGGCTTTGGATTCATGACTGGTGTGGTTGACAACAGTGTTTTGAGACTTATGGTTGTCAGTTTTCCAGTATTGAGGATTTAAGACCTTAAGCGTAACGGTACCTATGATATTGTTGTCAGGGTTTTGGATTGACCAAAATGATCCGGCCGGACATTTTGGACCATATTGCAATTCTCATAGAATGCCTGGTTTCCGTGGTGCTTTTAGTAATGATTGTTTGACATTGATGTCATTTGTATCGATAGGTTTCACGGGTGAGCTTGTTGGGGGCAAGTGATGAATTAGGGCTTTATACTATCATGCTGCCGTACAGGTTGTGTGTGGGCGAGTGCTAGTTGCTGTCGATGCTACCTTGCATTACCTAGCTAGTAATGTGAGTGTGGGCGGGCACATGACACTGTGGATGCTACCACACCTTGGGTACATTGTGGGCAGATTCTAGTCAGTATTCGTGCTGCCATGTTGCTTCTGGTTGTGTTCCTTGTTTAGTTATGTAGTTTCCTTGATCTCTTTAGGGTGGCTGACATTGGGTTAGTATGTCAATTCGTTGGAGAGGTGTCTCACTATTCGCGGTTTCGTGTCTCTTCGTTGATTTTAAGACCTTTGGAGTTGTCCTTAGATACTTTATGATTTGTTCTTTCGTGTGACCTTGTGTACGGTCCTTTTTCGGTTCTTCTGGGAATGTTCCTGATTTCAGGGACGAAATCTCTTTAAGGAGGGTAGGTTGTAAAGACTCGGTCATTTCTTTCCTTTCCTTTTTCCTCAGAATTTTACGAATGAATTTTTTTCGTTGAAATTTCTTTTCTGAGTTCAGTTTCTCGTCGCTTGGTGCCGTCTTGAGTGCTCAGAATGGTTTCTGAGACTCTTTCTTTTGGATTGACAACTTCCTTTGAGGACCGAGTCATTTCCACAATTTTCGTTTTTCGATACTATTCACTTTTTTGTCCTTATTCCTATTTTGTCCTTTTCCCTATTTTGTCTTTTCCCCATTTGTCACTTTGTTGGCAAAACCTCACTTTTTGTGCTCGGAGATGGTTTTTAACTTCACGTATCTTTATCGTGAGTGGTTTCCACGAAATACGTATCTTTACTTTTGCAGGAAAGTACTCCGGTTGCTCCCGGTGGCCATAGGGGCATGGATGCATAATTCTTTGAAATTAATTTATTTTCTTAGGTTGTTTTTTGTAAATATATTTTGAAGATATTTTATTTCATTCTGGGGCAGTTTTGCAGTTAACCCTTTTTGTGGGGGCCATTGTGCAATTAATGAAAGTTGTTGCAAATTATCTTATTTTGAGCCTGGATCCTCATACGGGATTCATTTTCACTTTTCATCGAGTCACAGACTCTTAGAAGTCCCTTCTGGTTGATGTTTTCCAGTTTTAGGGTTTTTGGCCCCGGTTTGCGCCAAACTTGTTTGGGGCATAACTTTCTGCTCGGGACTCAGTTTTTGACGCCGTCTCTTCTATTATTCTTATTTTCTCATTTTGAATCTTTTTTGTTCACAAAGTTTCATCATTTGAGTGCGTCTACTCAAATTTCACTTTTCCAGACCCGGCGGGGCCCGTTCGAGGCACTTTTTGAGATTTCTATAAAAGGGGGATGAGATATTTTATTTCTTCATCTTCCCCACTCTCTTGCATGGCCTGAAGCTTCCATGGCAGCCCAAGTGAGGCTACCACCTTCTCTCTCCTCGTTTGAACTTAATTTCTTTCTCAGAACACAGTAGGGCTTTTGCGTTTTGTGTTCGTGTTGACTACGTGCTTCTTTCACCCTTATTAGAACCCATTATTGGCCAAATTTTGAGTTCGGGTTTGAAGTCAAGTTGTGATTTTGATGGGGCTTCTTGTGGGTTCATGTAGATCGTGTTGTCCCCAACAAAACCCTTCGGTATCGTCGGATTCGGAGCACTTTTTTTTCGGTGGGCTTTTAAGATTTTCATCTCAAATTGAGGTAGGGGATGTCTAAGGTTTATATTATTGTTGTATTGATTATTTTATAAGCATATACAACTTGTGAGCATGCATTGTTCAAGTTTTTAGAATTTAATTTATTTAATTTATTTGTTTAGGATTTAATTCTAATGATGATATATAGTTTAGAATTAAATTGTGGCATGCTAGTAAATTAGGCCTTGGTGAGTTGTGTAACATATATTAAATTTGGAGTATTTGAGTAAGAATTGCAAAACTTATTTAATATTTATCTTTTGTGAAAGATTAATTCACATAGTTGTATCAAGTATGAAACCAACTTGTAATGTGATATTAAAGTAGGCCTTGGTGAGTTCTTTAACATATATTAAATTGAGGACATTCGGATATGTTTGAAAATCTAGAGAAAAATTAATTAATGAGCTTAACTAATTTTATTTTAAGTGTGTTGGTCACTTAAATTGATATTGGAGTAATAGGTTAATAATCCCTTGAAATGTAGTCTGTTTAATCACCTTGCGAGCATGTTACTAATTTGATGTAGAATTAGTACTTGAGACCTCTTGAAATGGTAATTGGACTTAGCATGATATAGAATATCATTGACTTGCATAGCTTGTTTAGATATATCTTATGTAGGTGTATAGCTTGTTAGAATATTACAATTATTTACCTTGGAAGCTAGTTACTAAATTGGGACTTATTTAGTACTTATGACTTAGTGTGGTAATGAGATTCAATTGTTGTAAAATATTCTTATGTTGGTGTATAAATTGCATATTGGAGGCTTGACATGTCATATGCTATCTAGACTTGAATTATATGACATGGTTTGTGTCGATTCAAACTTATTTGTGCATGGAAGATGGTTTTATGCATTAGTGGATTTGGTATAAGTTTGGTTTAACTTATTGATTTTTGTATAAGTTTTGGACATTTTGGAAAGCTTGTAAGGACATATTTCACGTGGTGGCTAAGGTTTGCCTCTAGTACGGAGACAAGAGTCTTCTAAGTCATACGTGCGCACTTGGTAGTACCTTGTGGGTTGTAATTGCCCGGAATAACTTATGCATGTGCGCACTAGGTAGTGCCTTGTGGGTCGTAATTACCTGGAAACACTTGCTTGGTCTAGTGACCCCATGTCCTATTCTTTTTACTTTGATTTCCCAATCAATTTCAAGTTGTTAATCATGGATTACTTGTAACTTGAGAATTGGTGCTTGCCTATGCATTTTGATCTCATTTATTATACTTGAAACTGTATACTTGAACTTGTATCCTTGTTGGTGTATCTAAACTCTATTTAGTGTATTTACGCTTAGTATGCTTGTCTTGTGTGTGCGGATTTCATTTTTGTATACTTGTGCCATGTATACTTGTCTTGTGCGTATGTGTTTAGCTTAATATACTTGTGTTTGTATACTTGATTTATGAGTACTCTATACAAATATCTTATACTTGTGCATGTATGCTAGATATTGCTTATCCCGTTTAACATGATTTAGCATACTTGTCAGCATGTGTACTTGAATGTCGTGTATCATGTTTTAATACGGTTTAGTGTACTTTGGCATGTATACTTGTATGCCGTAGTTCATTTCAATTGCATGAGTAGCTTAGGATGCTCCCTGAGTCTCATTTTGATATAGACGTTAGGTGGCATGAGCCCTTTTAACATGTTTCACCATAAGGTGATCTTATTGTAAAATGCTAGGTCAATGTATACTCATCTCCTATGAGTAGATTTATGTTACTCACCCACGTAGTGGGGATATTTTTCAGGTACAGGAATCAAGATTCGAGATTCTCATATTGCTTGGATGATTTGTAGCCTTGAAAGTTTCAATTCTTGTAAAAGTTGGCTTGAAATGCCACTTGTAGCCTTATATGTCAAAATGTGTATATTTAATTCCAATTATGTAATGTGTACATAAGTACACTCTATGCAATGTATTTGACATGTATGAGATGAGGCCGAAGGCCAATGGCATGTATCTTGTATTCTATGCAACTTTAACTTTATGAAATATTATGAAAATATTGAAAAATGCTACGTCATTACTTGATAACTTTTGCATCGGGTGTGGGAATTCCATTCTTATTCTTTTATAGGGTCTTATAAACCATGTTTGAAGTGTGGCCAAGGGCCAAACAGTAATTTGAAATCATTTGATAATTTTAGTTTTCAAATATCCCTTTTCTTGTTCATTTTTGCCTTTTTGCCCGTTGGGGGTCGGATTTTGTATCGGTGGTATTTTTAAGCCATGGACCACTGTAGTGCATCCAAATAGGTATGTTACGTTTGTATGCATGGTCGTTTTCGGGCAAACCTTCTTCTTTGGTGAAATGAGCCTCCTATGGACTCATTTTGAAATTTTGTTGCATAATCTGATCTAGGGGCATTCTAGACCTTTCACATTTGTTTTAATTTCTTCTTTCGACATGGTTGAATAGAAAATGTGATTTTAGGGGGGGTTTCTTCTTCGTGTTTCTCCAAAAAATGTCGTCTTGGTATCAGAAATCCCTCGTGAAGTTTCAGCTTCCAGTTTGTATTTTAGTAGCTTTTTGGCCTTTATGACCAGATTTCATGGAGGGGGATTTTGGGCATTTTACAGTGAGTTTTTTTTTTTAATTCTCTCCCGTGTCACATAGAAAACTCGATTTTAGGGGGGATTTCTTCTCCGTGTTTTTCCATAAAAACTCGTCTTGACCTCCGCTTCAAACCTCAGTTCTAGAAAACCTGCTTTGGACCTTTGCTGTCAGCATGGGCATGCCATTGGGTGCCTGCGCGCGGCGGCGCGCATGGGGCAGCCTTCGTCGGGCCGCCGTGACGTCAAAACTTCAAACACTTGTTTCTCCCTCGTCTGGACTCCAAATCGAGTGAACTTTTTTTTGAACTTGATTAATTTTTCGCTGTCTTTTCAACGGTTTGCTCAGTTACACCCGGATCTTCCTGGATAATTACCAGTTTACCCTTTTAGCCTGTAGTGCTCCTTTTTATTCGTCATGCCGTTTCTCCTTCGTCCGGACTCCGAATCATGCGATTCTTGAGTCCATCTTAATTAGTTTTTCACTTTATTTTCAGCGGTGTGCTCGGTGGCACCCAAGTCCATAGTTTTCAAAAATGACTATTTTGCCCCTGAGGGCTTATTTGTCATATTTTTGATCTTTTGCTTCCGCATCAGTTCTCATTGAGTTCCACGACCTCATGGAAGGTCACTTTAACTCCTTAGAGTCTTGTTTTTTGTTTTCACTCCCGCAATTCGAATCCGTTATTGGGTCTATTTTTGATTCATCAAAGGACGTACTGGTCTGAAAAACCAAGGCCGTCACTGTTAGGGAGAGTTGAATGGACTTGGCTTCCTTTTCACCAATTAAATTCATACTACCTAAGGCTGCTAGCTAGATTTAAGATGCCATGGAAGTATCTATCAACCTGTATAATTTTCTTCTTTTTTCTTCTTATAAAATAATCAAGAAAAAATTTAGGTTAATTTATAGATGATTCTTTTTTCACCTCCAGGATGAATGGACTGAAGTCATTAAAAGAAAACTAACTACGAATAGTGAATTTTTTAAGAACTTTTAATTAAGTTTATATATCTCACACTAAGAACTTAATTGGCCTTATGTGCGAAACTTTAAGCCTAACACTATTTTCTATTAATTGGGTCTTAATTTCACAAAGATTACTAAAGTTGGATAAGTGAATTAAATTACTTACTGAAGAAATTCAAACTCCATATCTTGGTGCTCCTCTTATATAAAATAACTAAAATTGTTTCTATTAATGAACAAAATTATTGCAAGACCCAATGCATATGTACAAAATAACTAAAATTGTTTCTTCCGTTTATTATTGCTTCTTTAATGCTCAAATTCAGACTCAATAATATATATATATATATATATATATATATATATACATACACATAGAAGTGCATTTCAACTCTATCGTTGGCAATCTTTAGATGAATTCACATGGTTGAGAATAGTCAGAGTTAAAACAAAAGCGTATTAGAAGCCCAAACGAAGGATAAGAAATAAAACTACTACATTTTGGCTCTCTTAGAGTAACTTTCTGTTATTATTTATATGTGACTTTTTGTTACTGTAATCCAATACAAATTTATTTTGTGTCAGTGCATGTGAAAAAGATGTTTAATTCATTAAGAGTTGTTATGAGTATTAAATTATTACCATCAGTATAAAACTATTCTTCTCCGTAAAGATATGCCTTAGGTATTTGGAAAGTGCATTCTCAAATTTTGCCATGAAGGTTAGAATTTTTTTTTTTGAAGAGAGTTCAGATCAAGGCCACACCAATGAAAAATCCTAAAAGGGTTATTGCACTTCTCTCTTTTTGGATTCATATGTTGTTGCTTTCATGTTGGGTTGATTTATTGGGAATGATAATTTTTGGCTGAAATCAACCTTGAATTCAAATGGAATTAGTTAGCATGATGGGATTGTTCAATTTCATTTCTTGAAGATTGTTGATTGTTTAATTTAAATTTTTGCAGATTGTGCTTTTGTTGCAAATATGAAATGGAGATTGTTTCACTTATTTTTTAGGGTTTTGAAAGCTTTGATTGCTTATTTGAATTTGGAAGATAGTTTGCCACAAAAACTGATTTTGTCTTTATATCCTGTATTTGTTTCTTGATACAGAATATTAGGTTGTGGGATGGTAGAGAGATTATTTATAGGACTAACATTTTGTTAATATCAACAAATAGAGAAAGAGAGATTGGTGAGCATATAGCCAAGGCAATGGAGAAAGTTGGCGAAGGTCTTATTACAATTGTTGTAGGTAAGCTTTTCATTTATTCATCTTTTATGCCTAAAGTGTTAATGGTTGTGCTTCTGAATTTTCCAATAGATATAGGTGTAGATTACCTTGCATTTAATATTATTATTTTAATTTTTCGTCAGTTAAGTAGCTTTTTTCAGCTTACTATGATGTTCTTTCTTTCTGATCGCTTTCTTAGCAAAACAATTCTCCAGCTTTTACTTGGGTGTGATTCAACTTTGTGCAAAACTAATTATTATTATTATTATTATTATTATTATTATTTTTTTTTTTTTTTTTCATTTTCGCATTTTAGAGTTGAATAGAAAGGCCATTGTAGTTATCATCAAGTTCATGAGACAGTTCATTTTTCAGATTATTTGGAAATCACTGACTAAGTGATTACTTGCGAGTTGAAATTGTTGGTATTTTATGTATCTGCACTAGGCCATTAGAAATCACCAAAATTGAAATTATAAGTTATTCTTCTTCCTTCAAATTGCTCAGATACATGCACTCCTAGAAAATAATGTTGATTGGATGGCCCTCAATTGTGGTTTGTAAACTTTGTTGCAGTATGTGATTGAGGAGATCTATTGCAGTATTAATAATATGTTAATTATAGACATATATGTCAACCATGTTATATCAAGTTGATGATCGAACTTCTTTGGATATTTTTTTTTTTACATTATATCAAGTTGGTTTAATTATTATATCATTCCTTTTGCATGAACATGATCACCTATTTTAAAGCTTTTAAAAGATCATGGTTGCATAAGAAGATCAACTAATAAGTTCCAGAATCACTCGACATGATTTTAGCTAACTATTTATAGTTAATATACATATTTTATTGTAGTTTGAGATATTGATTTTCATTGTAATTGATCTTGAACTAAAATTTGAATTGTTAATTATTTGCATTAATGTGAAGTGCATGTTTAAAATTTTTTATCTTTTTGCATATCATGTATTTTGTAGTTGATTATGCTTGTGTATGGTTATTTGATTGATTTTCTCAATTACTATTAGCGTGTTTAAGGGTTAAAGTCTGTACAGGGAAATAATGGACGAAATTAGTTTATTTATTATTTTTTTTTTAAAAAAAGAAAAATTACGACATACAAGTGACTCTTGTAAATATCCAAGTAAGATAATTACAACATGAGATAGGACTTTGTGAATATGTGCATTTATAACAAACATATAACCCTTGTAATTGTTTGTTACTAATTACAACAGGCTTGAAACCTTGTTGAATATATTATTTACAAAATACAAAACACCTTGTGAATATAGAATCTATTTACAACACACTATGTAATGTTGTAGATAATACTTTTATAAGGTGTATCCATCTTCTTCTACAAGGTGCCTCACATCTTGTAAAAATGAGATACTTTTTACAACATGGGATTTAACAACATATTACTTGTACGTTGTAAACTAATTTTTACAACTTAAACGGCTTCTTGTAAAAAGTCAATTTTCTTGTAGTGTATGTCATTAGATATTTTTAATACAAAAAAGATTGAATCTTTGGCAGAAAATGAGAGTTTTGAGTTAAACTTATTCGAGTTACCTTTGAAGTCGCGTAGAGTGTTTTAATATGTAAAGATTGAAATTTTGAATGAAATTACCTCAATAAAGGAACCTATTATGTCACTAGACCTTTTTAATGGGATGACCCAAGTTTTTCAACCTGGTGCGTTAGTGATGATCCGAAAGTTAATCCGATAACGGATTTGAAATGCGGAAGACAAAGATGAACAAAGGTATTAGGAGATAAAAATCACACCTAAGACACAAATATGACCATTCATGAGATCATGAAACTTAAAGAGAGTAAGAACGGAAACAAAGATAAAAAAGGACAAAATTTGTCATTTAAGGGGCAAAAATGGTCAATTCACAACAAGAGAAAGAAACTTGACTCTAAACAAGTCAAACAAGGTGTATACAACCTAATCTAATCATTTTGAAACATTCCAAGAGGTTCCATCTATATCCTCAAGCTTAAGTCTAAGTAGTGCTCCCAAACATGCATCAGTAGCTAGCTGAGTAACAAACCTGAGATTACTCTCCCTCCATATATTTCAAATAATCACAATACCATCTAATGAACTTTACTCCCATTTGTGATCCTTTCGAACTAGTCACAAACCATGCAGAGCCTCCTCGAAAGATGCAGCCTGTAAAAGATTAATCCAATTGCATATACTAGAAAACCAGATCAGCACTTCTTTTACCAAACAATATGCCTAGAAAAAAGTCTGCCCAATGCAAGTTAACACAACAAAGAAAGTGGAGAAAAAAATTATTTTCATTTACTAAAAACTAACAATATTAGATAAAGGTAAAATATTTGTTTAGCTTAATCTAATACTAATGAACACTTGGTCCACCTGTACACATATATATCTACATCAATATATCTCTTTATATATTCAGTATTCGCATTCCAAACATTCAATTAAAATCCTAATAATTGTTTAACTCAAGACTTAAAATTTAAAATCCCAACTGAGAAAACTAAATAAAGAGAAACTTTTTAAGCTCATATCTGCATACACAAACAATTGGACTACCTTTAAATGAGAAGGAGCCTAATTTAGGCAAGATGGGGGAAAGAAATTATCTGAGGTCAAGCTATTATAAATAATAAATTGAACGATAAACACGTGGATGCACTCAATACAATTTAATGTGCTTTAAACAATCAAAATTTAAATGCACAAGAAATTTTTAAATTTTAATTTAAAAATAAGATCAAGGGGGATGTTATCCATGTAAATAAAATTTAGAACTTCAACAAAGAACTAAAAATTACATATAAGAGAATGAAAAATAAGTATTTTTCGCTCAATCTTACATAACAACTCAATTGAACCACCTATAAAAGAATTTACCCTTAAATATTCAAAATCATCAATGTATACATTATCATTCATGTTAGAATATACTATAATAGAGTAGTATTTAGGAAACCATTCAGAACATTAAGCCCATAAATTCATTCATTCTAAGACATTAAAAGAAAGACTAAACGTAACATGGCCCCTAACATAATTTCACCATTTATGCTCTATTTTTAAGCAAAAAATCCGTGGAAGATAACTAAAGTCACAGACATGGTAGAAATTCAAGATACCCTAAAATCGGCAATTTTGACTTGTTTTCGAGAATTGATTCCGTGAATGATTTTTCTTTTAGGAAGATCTGGCGAGTGAGATCAGCGAGAGAGCAGATTCATGAGTACAAGGGAACTTACTCGACCTAAATCTCGCGTGGCCTGATCCATGTTATGCACTTGACAAATTTGGGGTTGTCGACGGAAGAGATGATAAGCTTGGCGGCTATTAGTTTTGTTTTGGGAGAAATTTTTGATCTAACTTGATTTGAGGAACCCATTTTTAGTTTTTTTTTTTTTTTTTTTTTTTTTTTTACTTGTCTGTATTAAGAAAAATTAGAACTTAACGGCGAAGAAGGAAGTTAACGGTGATGGAAAAAGCTATTTTGTTTTAACTAGTATCATTGTTATAATGGGACCCACATAACTTTTAAATATAGAAAGACGGTGCCTACTATGTGCCGCATATTATGCACTTCATGGGACAACAGGATAATCCACTTCAAAGGATTTGCGCCCGTTGTAATTTGTTTCTTTTAAGCAAATGATGACTTTGAAGCCGATAGGCTTAATTAATGGTGATGCAGCGGATGAACTGTCCTATGGATTATTTCCATTTTGATTTTTGGCTCAATATCATTTTATTATATACCCATACATACTCCAAAACAGTTAATAAAAACTTAGAAAACTGATTTATAATCTAATTGGAACAATTTTTTGGAAACATTTTTTCAAAAACTAAGTTTTATAGTTATGGTTTTTAGAGAACTCCCCTAAGCTGTTTTGGGAGTGTTGGTCCTAAGCTGTCTTAAGGATGTTTGTCTGTTTAATGTCAAAAGCCTTGTTTGTGTTGATTCAAGTATGATCTCTACCTGCATTGTGGTTTGAAATAAGGTGTAAGGGTAGTATTGTCATTTACTCATAAATAACACATTTTATACATTGGTCTTAGATAGTGCATTACAATTTGTTTACTTGTCTTAGCTGAAATCACTGTGATAGTGAAGGTTTAGCTCTTCAAATTTAGCTACAGGTGTTCGCAGGGGCATTATGGTCTATTCTCTATTGTATTCCATGTATATACGTTTGCCTTGATAGCTACATTGCACTGAACAACCTTGGTTGAACCTACATTGTGAATTACATAGCCTCAGGTGTAATGACCCGGTCTTTTTCCTCCTTTTCCATTTTCGGCGATTTTCTTTTTTCGTCTTTTTCTTATTTTGTCTTTTCCTTATTTCGTTTTTTAGTCATTTTTCGTTTTTCCTTGCATAACCTCACTTGTTGTGCTCGGATTTAATTCCGGTTTTGCATGCATTCATGGTATTTGATTTCCATGACATTGGTATTTTTACTTTTCTTGAAAAGCATGCTAGATTAGTACTTTTCTTGTAAAGGGTATGAATGTGTAATTATTTATAATTTTTGAGGTTTTAGTGTGATTATGTAAAATAATTATTTTTCGTTTTAGGGACCTTTTTGCAATTTATTTTAGAAGATATTTTAAAAAAGGACCATTTTGTAATTTTTGAACAGTGTGACAAGTGTCACACTCTCATGGAGCCATTTGTTGGCATTTAGGTGAAGAGACTTGGCACCATGACCTCTTGACATTTGGTGGGTGGAGATTCATCCATTTGTTGGCCTTGGATTAGTGCACATGTAGCCTTTGATTTGTGACAAGTGTGGGCTTGGGATTTAGTCTTGGAAGAGGCATTGGATTTGTGACAAGTGTAGGATTAAGATGTAGTCTTGCATTGTGTGTGTGAGAGAGGTAGTGCAAGAGTACATAGTGAGTGGAGGATTTCTAGCCCTTCCACTCACCATTTTACACTTTATCTTTTTCATTTCATTATCCCTAGCAAATCCACCATTAGAGGAAAGCTTAATTCATAACTTCTCCCTTCAATTTGGCTCACTTCCTTACACCTTAGAGTAGAAACCTTGGGAGAGAAAAGATTCCTCTCACTCTCCTCTTCAATAACCCTAAACTTGTTTTACATTTAGAGCTTGGTTGCTTGGGTAGGGGTGGTTGTATGTTTATCCTCTTTGGGTTTTATATATATTAGAGCTTGATATATATTGATTACATGCTTTAAAATTCTTGTATTTGCATATGAGTAGAGTTTTTGTATGCTTGACTTAGGATTTGTGGATTAAAGCATGTATATAACTATTAAATTGTATAGGTAGATTATTGCTTAATGATTTGCCTATTACTTGTGATTTCATTGAGGATTTATGATGAATATCTTGAAATTACTCTTGTGTTGTTAAGTAATATAGATTTCATTGAAAGACTTGTAAGTATTACTTGAAATTGCTTGTAGGTAAATTACTATATTGCATAATTAGTAACTGTGGCCTATATTAATATTAAATCCATTTGGCATAATGTGTAGTATCATTAGCTTGCCCCTTTAGACATGAAACCTTAGGACATGGTTTGTGTGGTTTTACCCTACTTGTGCTTGGTAGGTAGTTCATGCATTGAGATTGTATAAATGTCATGAACTTGTTGATTTTTTGGAAGCTTGTAAGGATATGAAATGTTTCATGGCTAGAGTTTGGCTCTAATACGGAGAATAGGAATTCTCCTAAGTCATAGTGCGTACTAGGTAGTACCTTGTGGGTCATAATTATCCAAAATAACTTGTATGGTCTCGTGGCCACATATC
Source organism: Cornus florida (assembly GCF_030987335.1). Taxonomy (NCBI): domain Eukaryota; kingdom Viridiplantae; phylum Streptophyta; class Magnoliopsida; order Cornales; family Cornaceae; genus Cornus; species Cornus florida. Next base: position 95,922,061 of record NW_026775573.1, on the reverse strand, counting down.
CTAGTCATTCCATTACTTGATTTCGCATTACTTTCCAAGTTGTAAATCATGGATTTCTTGTAGCCTGTGATTTGGTAAGTCTTAGTTTTAATGTGGTTAGTGTACTTGCTTATGTATACTTGGATGTTACGTGTTTACCGTTTCAACATTTATATAGCTTGAGATGATCCCTTAGAGCACCATGGGAATATAGACGTTAGGTGGAATGCACCCTTCTGATGGTCTATGTATGGTTCACAATATACTTGAAACTATGGGGTATGCGCATGCACCACATCCTACGAGTAACTTGATTACTCACCCTAGGGGTTTGGGTTGTTTTTCAGGTAAAAAGATTATGTTCTTGGAGGCTCATCATCCTTAGAAGCTTTTGAGATAAATGAAGCATTTTTGTATATTAACATGCAAGTGTTTAGCATGTCTTTCTTTTGATATCCTGATATGTAATGATACTCAAACATTTACTTTTGACATTATAAACATGTATGTAAAGAGGCCAAGGTCCAAACATATATACTTTTGTACTTAAACACTTTTGGTATCAACCTTTGCATCAAAAGTGTATTTAAACCAAAGTTTGAGGTCTAACATATGAAAATTTTGTAAACGATGTGTATGAGGCCATGGGCCATTGTTTTATGTTTATTTATTCATATCAAAGTTGTTGACATGTACACATTCTCAAAACTCATGAAAAATCAGTTTTATATATTCATTCTGAACCAAAACATCATGGGATTCAAAGTTGAGGTTGAACCTTAACACCCTGGACTGATAGCAACCTTTTTAGCAGCTTTTTGTGGTGTTTCGATCGACTAAAACTCTATTTTGGTTGACTGATGGCAAATGGAATTGCCAATGCATAGTATAATCACATTATAGTAGCCAAATGCACTGTTCATGAGTCATTTCGGTCGACCGAACCTTTATTTCGGTTTACCGAAGCAACATGAACCTTTTCTTCATGATTTCAGGTCTAAGCACTTTCATTTTGGTTATCGGAAAGTCCATTTCGGTCGACCGAAATAGCTTGATCCAGAGCCTAGTCTCTGTGGAGTTCCAGCACTGATCATCCAACTGCAACGGGTTATAACTTCTTCAATGCTAATCCAAATGGGGTGATTCTTAATCCTAAACTCAAGGATTTTGAGTCAGATTTCCAATGGTACCTATATCATTCTCAAATTCCAAACATAGTGGGAGTTATGTATATTTTAGTGAAGTAGTCAGTTTTCACTTCAACCGGGATGGGGCATTTTGTGGGATTCTTAGCCAATGTTCATGGAACCTCTTGGAATGTTTCAAAATGATTAGATTAGGTTGTATTAACCTTGTTTGACTTGTTTAGAGTCAATTTTCTCCTTTAAATAGTGAATTGACCTTTTTGCCCCTTGGATAGCAAACTTTGTCCTTTTTGACCTTTGTTTCCGTTTTTGTCCTCTTTAAGTTCCATGATCTCATGAAGGGTCACATTTGTGTCTTAGGAGTGACTAATATCTCTAGAGACCTTGGTTTACCTTTAGCTTCCGCATTTTGGATCCGTTATCACCGGGTCGAAAAACTTAGGCCGTCACATCAAGACTATTATTTGGCTGGAAGATTAAAAACTATTAAAAGGGTATTTTGGTCCTTTCCAACTGTGCTCAGAGTGTGTCACGTCTCAGTGGTCCTAGAGAGATAGTATATGCAAGAATATTACATTTCTTAGAGGCTAAGTTTGGATAAAATTGCAATTGTAGCATATAACCTGTAACTTGTTGAAGCTGGTGAGATTAGTGACAAAATAGCTGAGGTGGCAGGCCTACATTGGTTCATTGCCCTGAAAATATCTTAATTATTCTCTCTCAATGATTGGGGGAAGGTGATAGGTGTATTATATAGCTGTGCAAAGGGCCGCTGTATTGTATGGAGTATAAATATGCTGTGATAAGGCTTTTTAGGGTTTCTAAGCCTTGAAATCTCACTGAATATTAGGCTGCAGCTAAGAAATCTCGAGTACTATATGTCAAGCAAGTTTTTCTCTGTTATTTGATGACGATCTATGCAAGAAAAACTCACTGAATCAAGCCTTAGGTGTGTACAAGTGCTGAGATGATTCTGCTATCAAGTTTACTAGTGCAAGGGGTGGATTGAGTAGTGATTTTGAGTTCCAAGCTGCTGTGGTCTATTCCAAGGGCTATCATAGGTATAACCAAGCTATTTACACTTGCTCAGTATTTTATTTTGAACAAAAACATGCTGGAACTGAATTTGGATCTCTAGATCATCATACAAGCCTATTTTTCTAGTTTAATCTGTGATTTAAGTAAAAAATGGTTAAGTCTAGCTGTTTCATGAATTATCTAACTGCTAGCAAGTTTATTTTGGTGAATCAGAGCTGTTGAAATTGTGGAACATACTATTGGCACATTGTGGTATTGAACTTCTAGAACCCTAAATCTATGCTGTGGTGTGCTTGTTTAAGCACTGTAACTGAACCTTTTGATTAACTCATGCTATTCAAGAATATTTTATGCTACAAACATGAGTACTATAGTGAAAGAAGACTGTGTAAGGTGCTGGTAAATTGACCTCGAGAGGAAATTCCCATTTTACCCTCAATTCCTGATTGCAGCAGATTGTGGTTTTGTGGTTGTAACTTGGAGTTTTAAGCTGTCTGTACTATTTTAATTGTAGGAAAGACTTGTTGATATAGTTTTACATCTGTAATGGTGTGTGTGGTGAGCTATGAGAGCTTACAAGGTCCATACAAGGTTGCTTAGGATAAGGGGAGTGCTTGTGTGCACTGTGTGAACTAGTGTGTGTATTGGTTATGAAAACTAGTGTCTATTCTTGTACCTGGGTGTGTACAGAGAGTGAGATAGTTGAGTGTGTAACAAGATACATACAGCTAGTAGTGGATTTCATATTGGCAGAGGCCAAGAACCAAGGTTTTCCTTAGTTAAGAGGGTTTCCTTATAGTCCTTGTTTGCATTAATCTTTGTGTACTTGTTTCTGTGAAGACTTAAAAATAAAGGTTTTAACCAACATACCCTCCTCTTGGTTTAACAATTGGTATCAGAGCTTTGTTATGCACTGAAGGTTCTAACAGGCCTGTAGTTGATCTAACAATGGATGAAGGTCAAGTTATCAACAACGCCTCAAGGTTTGAAGGTTCAAACTATGATTCTTGGAAAACTAGAATGGAAGCTTTTCTAATGTCTCAGTCCTATGATGTGTGGCATGCTACTATACTTGGTGTTGTGATTCGTAGTCCAGATAACCCTTCTGCAGAAGACAAAATAGCTATGGCTAATGATGGAAAGGAAAAACATGTTCTTTTCTATGCCTTGAAGCAACAAGAGTTTACAAGAGTTAAAAATTATAAGACAGCCAAGGAAATGTGGGATTCTCTTTAGGTAGCTCATGAGGGAAATAATATTACAAAAGACAACAAAATATAGCTGTTCAAAGTCCAATACGAAATCTGTAAAATGGAAGAAAAGGAAACTGTTGCTGAGTACGTATTCAGAATTAATGATCTTGTCAATAATATGAAATCTCTTGGTGAAAATATTAAAGACTCTGATGTTTGCAAGAATATACTTAGGTCTCTCACTTCTAGGTTCAATGTTAAGGTTACTATCCTAGAAGACAAGGATTTAACAAACATAAAGATAGATGAACTTCAAGCCGCTTTAACAACCTATGAAATGAGGATAGGTCCTCTAACCTTACATAGAAGAGAAGTTGCTCTCAAAGCCAAGGAAGTTGTTGAGGAAGCTGATACAAAGTCTAAAGATGATCTAGAAGAGGATAAAGTGGCTTATCTTGCTAAGAAATTCAGAAAATTCAAGTTCAAAAAGAAATCTCAACTGCAAAATCTAACCTGTTATAGTTATGGTAAACTTGGTCATGTAGTGTCAAATGACCCTAGTTCAAAGGGACAATATCAAAGGAAGTTTAAAGAGCCAAATAACAAGGAAAGATTTAGAAAAAAGGCACTGATTACTGATTGGAATATAGCTCCTGAAGAAGAAAAATCTAAAGAACCAAAAGAAGATGAATGCCTCTTCATGGTTATTCTTAAAACACCAACAGACTCGGTCCAAGTTGAAAAAGATAGTGACACTAAAATAGAAGAAATTCTAGAATAATGTGAGAGACTTGCTATGAAGTGTAATCAATAGAAATCTCAAATCAAAAGACTTAATGCAGCTCTACTAAAGTTAAAACAAATCCTCACTAAACACTTCAAGCTTAAACTGTTAACCTTGTGTTCAATCTCCCTTATCTTTCTAAACCTACTAAGAGGTGTAAAGAAGAACTGTCCCTTATACTTGGAGAGAGATCCTTGAAAATGGTTGAGATTTGGAAGCAATCTACTAAGTAAATTGGGAAGCCTGGAATTGGCTATATATGTGATACAGCCTCAAAGTAAAAAAAAAAAATTCACTCTGTGTTTGTTAAGGCCACAATTGGTGAAGTGTATGTAAGGTTTCCTATTGTAAAACCCCTGAGGTCACTTGATAACACTTACAATACCTTAAGTTTCAACAGAAGAGACTTTGTTACCACAGCCATAAGAAACTTCAAGGTTTCTAAGATATATGTTAAGAAGTCTGACTTAACTCGAATTCAGAAAACTAAGGACAAAGGGTCAATTGTGAAATCTAAGATGATGTGGATTCCTAAGAAGTTAAACTTTTTGAGTCTACTTATGTATACAACTTTCAAGGCACATGACAGGTGATGGTTCCAAATTTGTTTCTCTAAAATAGTTTGATGGGGGAAATGTAGTCTTTGGGGACAATCAAAAGGAAAAAATTGTTGGCATTAGTATTGTGATCAAGTTTGAAGAATTACCTGAGATCCAAGAAATTCTACTTGTTGAAGGGCTTAAACACAATCTTCTCAGTGTTAGCAAACTGTATGACAATGGAAAAGAAGTATGCTTCAATAAGGAAAAATGCAATGTGGTTAATCTAAAATCTAAATAAGTTTTATTCACAGCTTGTAGATCCTCATGAAATGTGTATACTGTCACTGAAGAAACTCAGTCCACTCAATGCAATCTGACAACCTATGATGAAGCTAAGCTGTGGTACAAAAGGTTCAAACATTTTCATTCAAGGAATTTATCTAAAATTCTCAAGTTAAAAGCTGTCAAAGGACTGATTGACATCAATTTTAAAGAAGATCATCTTTGTAAAGCTTGTCCACAAGGAAAGCAAACCAAAGTCTCATTCCTCTTCAAGGAAACAAACTCCTCAAGAGCCCTTAACTTGATACATATGGATCTCTGTGGCCCTACTAGAACCACTAGTATTAGTGGAAGTAAGTATTTCATGCTTCTTATTGATGATTTCAGTAGAATGGTGTGGGTTTACTTTTTGAAAGAAAAATCTGAAGGTATTACACACTTCATCTAATTTGTCAATCTTGTTGAAAATGAAAGAAGTTGTATTGTGAAGAGAGTCGTGTCTAATTTTGGTTCTGAATTTATCATAAGAGAATTTGAGTATTACTGTGATGATAAAGGGATTAAGAAAGAATTCTCAGCTGTAGCTACTCCCCTACAAAATGGGGTTATGGAGAGAAAGAACAAGACAGTTCAAGAAATGGGAAGAATAATGTTGCTTGAAAAAGGGTTTGGCAAAAGGATTTTGGGCTGAAGCTGTGAGTACCTCTGTACACATAATCAATAGGGTTCTTTTTAGACCAAATTCAACCAAAACACCTTATGAATTATGGTATGGAAGACCTACAATAGTTCACTACTTCAAGGTGTTTGGCAGCAAATGTTATGTACTGAACCACATTGAAAGTTTGGGAAAGTTTGATTCAAAGGCTGATGAAGGCATATTCTTGGGGTATTCTACAAAAAGTAAGGCTTATAAGTGCTATAATCTCATGTCTTCAAAGATGGTTGAGTCAATCCATGTGAAGTTTGATGAGAATCCTCAGTCAGCACTACTTGAAGATAGTAACAATACACTAGGTTCAAATGAAACCAGTTTCTCAGTCTTTGAACCTGAAAATCCAAGAGAAATCACTTATCCAAGGCTGCAAAAGTAGGTTCAAGCTGAAAACATTATTAGTTCACCTCAAACTAGAATTCAAACAAGGAACAAAAAGAGACTAACTGATCTAGAAGCTGAAGATGGTGAAGAATATAGTCATTTTGCTATGCTGTCATCCATTGAACCAAAGTCTTATTTTGAAGATAAAAAGCTAAAGAATGGATAGTAGCTATGCAAAAAGAAATTGATTAAATTTACAAGAATGATACCTAGAAACTTATACCTATACCTAAAGACAAGAATGTAATTGGCTCAAAGTGGATTTAAAGAAATAAGATGGATAAGAAGGGGTCTGTTATCAAAAACAAGGCAAGATTGGTGTGCAAGGGTTTTTCTCAACAGGTTGGTATTTATTATAATGAAACTTTTGCTCCAGTTACAAGAATGGAATCCATAAGAATGCTTTTATCTTTTACCTATCACAAGCAAGTCAAAGTGTACCAAATGAATGTTAAGTCTGCCTTCTTAAATGAATACTTAAATGAAGAAGTTTACTTGAAATAACCTGAAGGCTTTGAAGATTCAGAGTATCCCTTTCATGTGTTCAAACTAAGAAAGGCCTTGTATGGTCTCAAACAAGCCCCTAGAGCCTGGTATGAAAAGCTACATCAGTTTTTAGTTGAACAAGGATTCCACAGAGGCAAGGTTGATAACACCTGTATATCAAAATTCATCAAGAACAGTTTCTAATTCTGCAAATCTATGTTGATGATATCATGTTTTGTGGCTCAGACACCTCATTAGCTTTAGAATTTGATAATCTCACGAAGACAAGGTTTGAAATGTCACTCTTAGGCACTCTCATATATTTTTTAGGCCTACAAATCACTCAAACATCCAAAGGAATCTTTATTTCTTAACAAAAGTATGCCTCTGAGCTACTTAAAAAGTTTAAAATGGCTGATTATAAGGCTATCTCAACACCACTGTGTCTTACTACTAAATGGTGGTTTGTCGCACACTGACCCAAAGTTTGTGCACTAAAAGATAGTGGTGTAGCTATGATGAATGTGGCCAAGTTTTACATTTAGAAATTGCCACTACTACCTTTCACTAAAAATATAGCTAGGGCAAGTAGGGATCGTCCCAAGGGATTGGTGGGTCGTACTAGGTTGAGGAATCAAGATTAGGGTTAGTAGGTTGAGTGATCAAAATAGTGGTTGGTTGGTTGAATTACACTAGATGCAACTTAAACTAAAGTAAACAATAATGCAATAACGAAAATAAAAGAGAGAAAGATAGATCTTAGGGTTTAGAGATCACCACTAAGCATACTTTTCTACACCTTTAATGAATGATTAATGAGGGGAAGATATGTGTTGCAATATTTGTGTGTGTGTGTTTGGTTGTTTGAATTAGCAAGGATGACCAATTAAGCATATATCGTCTAAGCAACATAATGAAAAGTACAATATATCAAACTAAGCCATTAATCCTTTCATTAAGCTCATAATCCAAACATATCACAAGGTTAGAGACAAATGCTACTTGCATTCAAAAGCATGGAACATCAAACAACAAGCATGGATTGTCCTCCCATTTAACAACTACACTACATCTACACTACAACTAAGCTAATGACATGAAATTAACTAATTAAACTAAGGGAGAGGCACAATCCATTAAGAAATGAGTATGAACCATTAAGTAAATCACAAGAGATTCTATTAAGCACTATGTCTTAACAATCTCTAGATCTATAGCATTAATATACATAGTAATGCATCAATAACACAAGAAATAGAGACAAACACATGAACATCTATTCTAGCATACATAGACATATGGATAAAATGAAATGAACAATTGGAAGCATTAAACCATACAAATCATTGAATAAACAAGATCTATATATAAAAGTGTCAAAACATGTATCACAATACAAATCCCCTCAAAAATACATAAATCAAGATGTAGAAAGCATGTTTAGGGCTTCCTCTAGCCCCAAGAGGATGTCTAGCCACTCATGGATGATGTCGTCCAACCCTCAAGGACAAGCTCCATGGAAGAAAGTTGCTCCTTGGTTGATGAAGAGCCTCCAATGGTGTCTCTAGCCTCCTCTTCTCCTTTACTTCCTCACTAAGAATTCTCTAAAAATCCCCCTCTATGGTTGTATGTGAATCCCCCCTCAAAAGTTGCTCAAATCCTCATTTTTAGTTGGTTAGGTGACACCCAAAAAAGATCTGGCACGTACTCCAATATTCTCCCAATGATTGGATAGAGGACAACTTTTTATGAGCTGGCAATTTAACTTTTTCGCACTGGAGGAAGTTCGATCGATTGAACCTTGACCTTGGATCGATCGAACATGGCTGAGATCTATCAAACTGAAGATGGATCGATCCTCTATGGCGGTGCCTTTTTGGATAAAAACAACTCTGAGATATTTTGAAGATATTTTTGGGAAAAGGACAAAAACGGTTAGCAGGGTGGTACAGCTGGATAAGATCAATCATTTGGATAAGGACAAGATAGTTTGATCGATCAGAGAATGAAGTTGGATTGATCAAACTTTGAGATCTTTGAATAGGGACAAACATGGATTAAATCCATCTTGAAGTGCTGAGATCAATGAAAGTTGGATCGATCAAACTTTTCTTGAGATCGATCGAAGTTGCTGAAATTCCACCTTTTGCTTCCTTTTGCTGTACTTTGCTCCTTTCTTTGATTCATCCCAGAATTGCTTTATTTCTGCTCTTATTTGGCTGAGTTAGCTTATTTTAGGGATAAGTACCTGAAAATGGAAATAATACAAAATCAATCTAAAGCGGGAAAATAAGATAGATAAAGTCCTAGAACACCTAAGCTTAAGGGGTTTAAATGCGCACTTTTCACCGCTCATCACACCCCCAAACTTAAATATTGCTAGTCCCTAGCAATGAACTATAAAGTAAATGAATGAAATGAACAACTATACAGCTATGAACTAGAAAGTAATAAATGGATAACGCCACTTTCGTAGGGAACAAGCCTTGTAAACTCCTAGGTTACCCCTAGTGGACGAGTGAAGTCTCGTGAGGGTTTTCAGAAATGATAGCCACAAACATTAAGCTCATTCTTTCAAAAGAGGTACCAATATTGCAAATAAGCATTGGGAGAAAACTACCTCAAGTATGCAATTTTTCAACCCATACCAAGCAATCTCCCAAAATTTTAACATCAAGCAAACAATTATGGTCCTCCCACATCAAGAAAATGATCATGAAAATCAAAACAACTATAGAATCCTTTTTGAGTGGACCGGCATCAAATATGTTGTTATCTTAGCCAACTAAAGAATTAATCACATCCTTACCCTCAAACTAGCACACAAATCCACTACCAATCATCAAGATAAAAAGTGGACCTTTTATTAAAGCTTTATTGCTCTAGGTGCGCTTATTCTTTTCACTCAATTTTTTTTTTTTTTTTTGATCAAAGATGGAAGCATAGTGTAATGTGTTTATCTATTAAGCTTTCTAGCGATCCATGAGGTCGAGCGTTAAGTCAATGACTCCCAAACCAGACGGCTTTAGGGCATTAGGTGTTCAAACACCCTTAAGGACTTACAAGCTCAAATAAACTAGGTTACAAATTAAACTAACCTCCATCTAATTATATCATATTTCTTACCTTTTGGGAGAAGTCCTCACTTTTTTATTGCTTTTGCAACTTCATTTTTTTTTTTTTTTTTTTTTGTTAAAAAAAAAAGAAAGCAAGTTCAATTATTAACCTAGAGTTTTGGCCCTCCACCTTTCGGCGCGAGAAGTTCAGTGCAGAGGCTAGAATCCTGGCTAGTTCGTGAAAAGGGGTTGTTATCACCTTTATCAAGAATGAAAGCTTTCAATGCACTACTAGCCCAATTGGGATATAACCAATTCAATAATCAACAAAGCATGTACCCCACAAATGAATGCTAGCGTGTGCCTATGCTAGTGTAGAATACTAAAGTGAATCTCAAAACAATCACAAAATTAGGATGATATGGACCACAAGTGCAAGCAAGATATCAATCTTTCGAAAAATTTACCCCTAAATGGCATCCACAAGGCATATAAGGAGTATTGTACTCTCAAGTCAAGCAAATTTTAAATTTTAAGCAATATAGTCCTCAAAAGATCAAAATCATAGCTAATCATGGACTAATCATAGAAAATCTCTCAAATACACAAGTCATGCTCAAAATTTTGAATTTAAAAACAAACAGTGCAAAGCACTATTACCCCCAAACTTAAATGGCACAGTATCCTCAATGTGCAAAGAGAACAAAAGGAAAGAGTATACCAGTGCAATTATAGCAACGATTTGCCGGAATAGAAGTATTCGAAGTAGGTGGCATAGCTCCCCCAAACTTGGGATTAACTATGATCCTGAAATTTTGGCACTTGGATAAAACTCATTAGATAACAAAAGGGATAATAATAGTGCACAGTGGACATGCAAGTGTAAATGGGATAGCAACGGAAAATAGAGAGAGGTATAAGGGTGGTTCTGAAAATTTTGGGCAGTACTCTCTCTCATTGAAGTCACTGGGATGCACCTGATGGAGTCAAACAAATAGATATAAGAATATTAAAATAGGACATCCATAAAGAAAACATATATAAACCAAAAATAAAGTACAGTACATCCAGTATCAAAGCCGACAGACACGGCTGCAAAAATAACATAACAGTATAAAAAATATGCAGATATCATAGATACATAAGAGGAATAAGAAGAATGGAAAGATCAAGTGGAGGAGGTAGGATGGGCAGGTCGCACTCCGCGGATGGCTCTGGATAGATCTCTGAATGTGGTCATAACATCCGTGCGGAGGGAAGCAATGTCAGCTCTAATGGAGACAGTCTCTACGCGGATAGATACCATGGTGTCCTCTAGAGTCTGAAGTCGTTCTCCCAAGTTGGGTATGTGAGCAGGACCCTCAGGTGTGGCTGGATTTGGAGAATGATGATCCTGAGCCTGCTCCACATCGTGAACGGGTGACCCAACTGGAGAGTGCTGCTCTAGGTCCTCTGCAGGCTACTCCAAATCAATATCCAAGTGTACGGTAGCCGGATCGACTGCGACGTCGTCCGCTACTAGGTCTGCTATTGCTGCCATCTCTTCTGCCTCTAGATCCTTAGCTGCCTCGGCAGCATCTTCCCGGAGACTCTTGATAAGAGCGTTGTAGCTCTTATCCCAGTCCTTCTTCTTGAATGAACAGGCCCCAGACTCAGTCTTCTCCTATGGCTGGAAGGGATAACGTTGATCACGTAGAATCTGTGTGATGAGATGGCCAAATGGGAGATACTTAGCCCTTTTGGGCTTGGCCTTGCTGATGTGGTTAACATATAGCTTCATCATGACGCTCCAGATAAGTGCAGGATTGGATAGCTAACACCCTGTGTAGAATGCATATAGAGCTATCAGGTAGTCGTCGCGTCTCTGTGTCTTATGGCCGGCCATGAAGATGTTACGGAACAAGACAGAGTCGAAACCACAGGTCATCTGGATGATAGGTGTGGGTGGCAAATATCTCACCACCGGTATAGTGACCTGTGAGTAAAATGGCCTTATCTGCATATGTGGGTCTGTAGAGAGTGGGATATGTGTCCTGTAGCTCTGGAGGGCAGATATGTGGACAGTGGCAAGATCTAGATAATGTATCCACTGTAATAGAGATCAAATAACCATCAATGGTGGTCCTCAGCTCCGCCGTGTTACGCAGGGCAGGCCAGAGGTTTTGGAAGAACATCCGTACTAGCCTCGGGTACACCAGGTATGTGACAGGGGCAAGAATGGCTACAAGGCCCCTCCGTAATATATCATCATATGCTATTCGGGTAAGTACCGATCGTGCGCCACTGAAAGGCGTGAGTATCTATGTAATGGTCGGTCTAGCTCCTGAACTGGCTGAGGTAGTATAGGTGAAGGAGATGGTGAATGTACAGCCTCAGCCTCAGCCTGTGAAGTGGATGCCTCAGCAGCAGAGTGCAATTTGCTGTCAGATAAGGGAGACTGAGGTGGAGTGGGCTCGGTTAGCTGGTCCTCCTGAATAGGGTCCTAGGCATGAGATGGACCTGTCTTGTCGTCCAAACTCTGCCTGCCCCTGTGGTGATAGTGTCCGCGAGCTACAATCTTGACCCTAGCCATGGCCTGCAAAATGAAAAAGAAAACTTACAAGGGAAGTTAGTGCCGATATAAAGAATTAAAGCACAATTTATAGAATCATGTATGTCAAATAAGATAGACAAAACAGATAAAGAACATGAATATATGCAAGTGACAAGGAATAAGTGTCATGATGTAAAGCATGCTAGACAGGATAAGTATGAAATGCATCCAATGTGGAAAACACAGGCATTGGGCATGTATAAGATAGCATGAAACACAATTTATGATGGATGAAATGTGTGTTGCAAATCTGCAAAGTTTGATCGATCGCGAAAGTTGTGAGATCGATCTCACTTAGATCGATCTTAAAAATGAGAAATCGATAAAAGTTCGATCGACCTTAAAAAATGAGTGGAATCAATCTCACTCAGATCGATCGGAGAAATATGTTCAATCGATTGAACTCTATAACAGAAAATGAAAAGTCACAGATCTGTGACGTGGATGGCACGGGGCCTTCACGAACATGGTCATGGGCCCATCAGCACAATAAACATCAACCAAGTCACTGGATTCGGCCCATAACTCCGAAAATCAAATCAAAGCAAGACTAATACAAAAACATTTATACATATATATACACATATATACAAAGAGGTCAAAGCTTCATCAATGGAGATAGACATCATAAAAACAACCTAGATCTAACAGTTAAAGCATGTGTTCATGAAATCAAAGCTTGAATCAAAGCGGTGAAGTCTCGGATCTTATCGGAATTGAGAGAGAAAGTGAGATGAAGATGAAGTCCTAGATCCAAGAAGAGAGAGAGAGATTCGACGCTTGGGATGCTAGCCGGAGTCTCGCCGGAGATGGAGAAGAGTTGGGATGCAGCGGCGAAGGGGGAACGAGGGTTTGAGATCGATTCTTGTGGAATCGATCGAATGACCCTAAATCGATTTTTTAAAACATTCCCTTGCCAGTACGATCGATCGAACTGAATCCTCAGATCGATCGAACTGACATCGATCTCTCCACCTAAGTGACAAAGTACTTTTGGGATTTTTGAAAAATAAAAAGTAAAAATATTTTTAGGATTTTTTTTTTTAGGAAAATAAAAATGACAATAAAAATAATAAAATATTTTTTTGGAATTTTTGAAATTAAGAATTTAAAACAAAGTCAAAATTAAAAAATAAAGAATAAATATTGATCTCTCTAAGATCAATCTCAGGATACCTTCGATCGATCGAGAATGCATAGAACTAAAGAAATGTTCGATCGATGAGACAGAGAGGCTTTTGGATGCAGGTGATACAGGTTCAAAATTTTTTCTAAGTGTTGGAACTGTAGATTGATCCAAGATAAAGTTGGATTGATCGAAGAACTAAAGATCGATTTAGGAACAAGTTTGAACGATGGGACACAGAGTTGAAATATGCAGGTTTTGTTCGAATCATTGGACAGATAGTGATTTGGATACAGGTTTGATGTAGGTGGGAAGTTCGATCGATCGAACTCATTTTGAGATCGATCGAACTTATGCAAAATGCTCAATTTCAACTTGAAAGTGCATGTAATCCTAATCACAGTTCCTAGCAACGCATATGAACCCAAAGCCAATATCTAAACTTCGCAAGAAATGAAATTAAAGATAGAAATGAGGGAGGAATAGGGTTTTGACACCTTACGAAATGTCTTGCTAGTCTTTAACGTCTTTAGCAAGACGTTGGGCTCTTTTAGCCTAGATCAAACATCTTATAATGCATCCCCTCCTTGATGGGGTGATAAGTACTTTGAACTCCACCCAACAAATGGTTCCCTAGAGAACTTGTTGGATTAAGCTCAAAAGTCGTTTTCGGTCCTTGATCAAAACAATCTTTAGGCTTCCACGCCCTTTCAAAACAAGACTTTGAAACAATTTTCTTAGAATGCAGGGTTGAAGATGAACCATTTGAAACTTTGGTTTCACTCAAAAACTCTATTCCTTCACATTTAAGGTCATGATATTTTTCTACAACATTAACCTCTTCATGCTTGTCAAATGAGTTGGGGGTTGGGTTAAAAATATTCAACTTTACCTTCATGTGGCCAAATGAGATCTTCATTATCCCCATCCTACAATTAATGTTGGCATTCACGGTTGCCAAGAAAGGAAGGCCAAAGATAACAGGAATTTGGCTCTTAGGATTTTGGACCGGTTCCGTGTCAATGACAACGAAATCAACGGGAAAGAAGAATTTATAAATTTTAATCAAAACATCCTCAATGATACCCCTAGGATTTTTGATTGATCGATCGGCAAGTTGTAAAACCACCGACGTCGGTTTCAAGTCTCCTAAGCCTAATTTGACATACACCGAGTGTAATGACCCGGATTTTCACGGATAATTTTTTGCCGTTGTCTTTCCTTTCTGAGTTCGGTTTCTTGTCACTTAGTGTCATCTCGAGTGCTCTGGAATGATTTTTGAGACTCTTTTCTTTGGATTGACAACTTCCTTTGAGGACCAAGTCAATTCCATACTTTCACTTTTTTGACACTATTCGCATTTCGTTTTTTTTTTTTTCCCTATTTTGTCTTTTCCCCGTTTGTCACTTTGTTGGCATAACCATACTTCTTGTGTTCGAAGTTGGTTTCTGACTTCACGTATCTTCATTCTCAGTGGTTTCCATGAAATATGTATCTTTACTTTTGTAGTAAAGTACTCTGGTTGCTCCCGGTGTCCATAGGGGCACGGATGCACAGTTCTTTGAAATATTTTTCTTTTCTTGCGGTGTTTTTCATAAATATCATTTAAAGATGTTTATTTCAGGGGTTTCTAAGAAAATATCTTTTTGGAAGATATTTTCATTCTGGGCAGTTTCGCAGTTTTCACTTTTTGGAGGGACCATTGTGCAATTAATGAAAGTTATTGCTCAATGTCTTGTTTTGAGCCTGGATCCTCATACAGGATTCATTTTCACTTTTCATCGAGTCGTGTACTCTTGGAATTTCCTTGTGGTTGTTTTTTCCAGTTTCAGGGTTTCTGGCCCCGGTTAGCGCCAAACTTGTTTAATGAAAGTTTGGCTCGGGACTCGGTTTTCGACGCCGTTTCTTCCATTATTCTTATTTTCTCATTTTTGAATCTTTTTCGTTCACAGAGTTTTGCCGTTTGAGCGTGTCTGCGTGAATTTGACTTTTCCTAACACAGCGGGGCCCGTTCGGGGCACTTTTAGGGTTTTTCTATAAATAGGAGTACTTAAGAGAAAATATCAGATTGCCGGATCTCATGGCAGCCATGGCCACCATGCTTCTCTCTGCTTTTCCGGTCACTTCCCTTGGTTGAAAAGGTGTAGTACCTTTATGTTTATTGTTCCCCTCGATGTGCTATTCCATTCCCCCTTATTAGAATTCAGTTTTGGCAATTTCTTGAGTTCGAGTTTGGATTCAACTTGTGAATTTGATGGGGCTTCCTTGGGGTTATGTTCACGGTGTTGTCCCCGACAAAACCTAGAAGTTTCGTCTGATTCAGAGCACATTCATTTTGGTGGGGATTTGAGATTTCATCTGAAATGGAGGTACGGGATGTTTTAGGATTTTATATGTGTTGCATTGTGTGTTTCCCAGGATTATACAACCTATATGTATGCCTTGTATCAAATCTAGAGAATTGAAATATTTAATTCTTTGTATAAGATTTAATTTTCATAATGATGTGTAACTTGGATTTGAATTGTGGCATGCCAGAAAATCTTGTTTTAATATGTTGGTTAACATATATTAAATTGGGATTAATTAAATAAGGATTGCACTTTTTAATTAATATTTATCTTTTGTGAAAGATTAAAGTTCATGGCCGTACCTTGTATGAATTCAACTTGTGTTATGCTTTTAAATCATGTTTTAATATGTTCTTTAACATACTTTAATTTGAGAGCATTTAGTTGAGTATGAAAATCTAGAGGGTTTAATTATTTTTATTTAATTAAACTATATCTTATTGTTCCATGGATTTAATGATGTTTTAAAAGTTGCTTCTATTTTAAAATCATGGATTTAAACTTGTGGTGCATTCACTTGATTATGTTTTAAGCATGGAAAAGCATTGTTATTAAATTTATATTCATGAGAACATGTTTCTAATATGAATATATTGTTGACTTGTGATTTCGTAGCGTTATGAATATGAAATGCTTATTATGCACTATTGGGAGTTAAATTGCTAACTTGTTACTATGTAGTAGTAATATGTATAAGTTGTGAACTTATTTGGCTTATTTTAGAGTCTTGGGACATTGTTGAGTTGAGATGGCTAGGGTTTGGCTCTAGTACGGGGATGTGAGTCTTCTAAGTCATTGAGATAGTGCACACTTAGGGTGGTCTTCCCTGCGGGTTAGTGCCCGGAATAACCATTGAGGTCTTGGCAAAATTCCGAGCGTGATGTCCAAGTCTTGCACTATTTGTTTTTGCTTTCAATTCCAAGTTAACAATCATGTTTATATTGTGACTTGTGGTTTTGGCTATTGGCGATTTTGATGTTGTTAAGTACATCTATGTTTGTAATTTTAATGAATTATTTTGATGTTGTTAAGTTCATCTATGTTTTATGATTTTAGTGAATCATTTTGATGTTGTTAAGT
The DNA here is from genome assembly GCF_030987335.1 of Cornus florida. Classification (NCBI taxonomy): domain Eukaryota; kingdom Viridiplantae; phylum Streptophyta; class Magnoliopsida; order Cornales; family Cornaceae; genus Cornus; species Cornus florida. The sequence continues at coordinate 95,905,307 of NW_026775573.1, read as the reverse complement.
ACATCTATGTTTATGATTTTAATGGATCATTTTAATGTTGTTAAGTACATCTATGTTTTATGATTTTAGTGAATCATTGTGAACTTTGATATTGTTAAGTACATTATGCCTTATATGTTCAAATGTGGTTTAGGAATGACCCTATAGATTCATTTGGAACATAGACATTAGGTGGCATGACCCACTTTGGTTATTCTAGCATTTTAGATTTCAAGTTGATAACCTTGAGAATCTACATTTTGTTGCTTTGTGTAAGCATGCTCCTATGTTGTTGGAATTGTATAAATGATGTGATTTATGCTAGAAATGATCTAGGGTAGCTTAGGATGCTCCCAGAGTCTCATCTTGACATAGATGTTAGGTGTCATGAGTCCTTTAGCATGTTTCACCTTAAGGTGATAAAATTATAAAACTTTAGGCCGATGCATGCTCATTTCCTACGAGTAGCTTTATGTTGCTCACCCCTACGTTACTGGGGCATATTTCAGGTGCAGGATTCAACACATGGAGATTAGTATTTATCTTTGATGGTTTGGAGATTTGAAGTTCCTTTAGAAGCATTCTTGTACACATGCAAGTGTTAGCATGTTTAAGTCTTACTTTTGACATTGTAACACTTAGTTAGGTTCAACATGCTCTTTTTGCCCTTTCATGTGTAAAGTGTACTTAGATACACTAACTGGGATCTATTTGATATGTACGACATGAGGCCAAGGGCCATAGACTTTAAATTTCAGGTGTATGTACTTAAATTCCAAGTTTTGCCTTTGAAGTGTAAACCTTTCCAACTTTAAGGTTTGGCATGTGAATTTGAGCGAATGAAATGTAATGAGGTCATAGGCCATTGTAACACATTTCAATATGTAAAGTACACTTGCTAGCATGTTTATATAGCTTAAAATCATGTTTTTGGACCATATTCATATTGGGGTTTAAGGCTTGGGTTAGGCCTTAATGTTTTTGGTTCATAAAAGGCCATTCAGCATGTTTTTGAGCCATTTCGGTCGTCCGAAGCTTCATTTTGGTCGACCGATGGCCTTTGGTATTTGTTTGAACTTCAAAAACATCATTTCCAGTAGCCAAAAGTACTGTTCAAGCCTATTTCGGTCGACCGTCGGGTTATTTCGGTCTACCGAAACAACCAGCCCCTTTGAACCATGATTTCAAATCTCAGCATGTCCATTTTGGACATCCAATGGGTCATTTTGTGGACCAAAATGACCCCTTTTACCCAACTTCTTCAGTTCAGTTTCAACACTGATGTTCTGACTTCGAATGACCATAACTTCTTCATTTTAAATTTAAATGGGGTGTTTCTTAAGCCTAAATTCATGGATTTTGAGTCAGCTATCCAATGGGACCAATACAATACTCAGATTCCAGTTAGAGTGGGAGTTATTCATATTTTAGTGAAGTAGTGTCAGTTTTTACTTCGACCGGGATAGGGCATTTTGTGGGATTCTTGTCCAATGTTCTTAGAACCTCTTAGAAAGTCATGAAATATTTAATTTAGGTTGTTATCACCTTGTTTGACTTGTTTAGAGTCAAGTTTCTCTTTTTGGTTGTGAGTTGACCAGTTTCCCCTTTGGTTCATGGTTTTTTTTCCGTTTCGACCTTTGTTTCTGTTTTCGTTCACCTTGAACTCCGTGACTTCTTAGAAGGTCACATTGGTGTCTTAGAGATGGTCTATATCTCTATAAACTTTGGTTCTATCTTTTGCTTCCGCATTTCAGACACGGGTCGCTACAAGTGGTATCAGTGCTCCTTCGTTTGAATACCTTGGATGATGGGTTTTGGGTGCATATCATTCTTTTGTTACCATGCTCTATGTGTTTATATGCTTTATGATAATATGTCTTGGTTCATAACATGTTTATGTGCTTACGTGCTACATGTTGTATGCTGTTTGTTTAAACATGATTTTAATTCTTATGTAAAGAACATGACATATGATGGATGCTAGATTAGAATTACATATGCATAACTGTGTTGCATATTTGGAATGACACGGGATTGGTCATTGAAGCACGAGTTGGGGTTGATGGTGATTGTAATCACAGCCTCGTGGTGGTATAGGATGTTGTCGACCTAGCATTGGTTTTGAAGTAGGTGGATGGTCACCTTTTGTTTAGGCTCTCATGAGGTGAGTCATTTAGAGTTGTTGTAGTGCTGGATTTATTGGTTGTGGCCCATTATAAGGTTATGGACCTCTTAGGATCCTTGATTGTTCGGGATGATTCCTCTAGAACTTGCGTTTTTTGTGGGCGGGTACGTTTGTGGGCGGGTGCATGGCACTATCATGCTACTGTACTGGCAAGCTACATGTGTAGTTCGGATGGAATCAGTGTTGGTTTGTTTTGATAGGCGTTGTCCTATGATCAATGATGATGATGGTTGTTTTGGGGATCAGTTATAGTGATTGATTTGGTTGTTGTTAGTATGGCTATAGTTACTATTTTCTTGGAGTTCTCCTTGCGTGATGATGCTTTTGGGATCAAGTCGATTGATTAATGCTTTGGGTAGAGAGAGCATTGCATTGTTAGTGTCATTTGTATTGTTACCTCTAGATTCGGAGATTGATTGTTAGCGTCTTACCATTGTGGTAAGGGCTCATGTTTGTTTTGAGACAGGTTGTTGTCGCATTCGGTTTTGGAGTCAGTTTATGGCTAGGAATTGTCCTTCCTTTTACCTAGACACTCTAGGACACGATGTCCTTAGGGTTCATTGTTGCATCATTTTGTCTTATGCAGTTTCGTCTACTACTATGTTAGTAGTATGACTTATGATATCGTAATGCATGAGTAGGTGGAGGTGTATCCACATTTGCGTTCTTATTATGTGACATTAGGATGCCTTCCTTATATGCTTAGAGATGCCATGTTGTTTCTGTACTTTAGTGACATGCTTTTGTGCTTACGTGGAGACGTGCTGCATGTACCTTTGATTTTATCTATGTGAGTAGATTTTCTTTCTGGGAGTTGTATTCCTTATCATATGCATGACTTCCAGGTTTGGTTTTCCCATTCGTTTCCCTTAGTCCCACATATTATATATGTGGGTTTCCGTAAGGGTTTTGTTGTGAAATTCCTTGTAGAGGAGTTATCACATTTGTTTTGTTTTGAGCTATCCATTTTCATAAGGTGGGAAGGATGCTCTATTTTCGTGGTTATCATATCGACACTTATGGGAGGATAGGGTTTTTTCTCTTTTCTGGTTCGTGTTAGGGATTTCACAAAGAATGAGTCTCTTCCCTCCGTTGCGTTGTGCATTGTTTTGGGGGTTGGTTGGTCCATGAGGATCGTCATTGTTGTCTTGAGTCCTTAGTGAGGATTTAATAGATTTTGGTCGACTTACTTCCATATAGGGGGTGAAGTCTTTGACCTTGTTGTCTTTCATTTCAGAGACGGGTCGCTACAAGTGGTATTGTGGTGCTCAGAGTGAGTTGATCGGTGTGAGGTCATTTTTTGGGGACTTATGTCCATATCATTGAGGATTTATTTGATTGTGAGGTGAGCTCAATGCTCTTTTGAGAATGTCTTTTAGAGACTAGTTTCCGTTTTGGAGACCTAGATGTGGTTAACTTTTAGGAAAAGTTTTGGAGGATTGCTATTGGATATGGCCTGTTATGGGGTTTCTCGTCCTAGTTATGACTAGGCATAGTTTTGAGGGATCGTAGTTCCGATGATTGGTTGCGGATTAAAATTGAGGAATTTTGATTTAGCTTGGTGTTGCCAAGCACTGTTTTGAGAGATTCATTTCGTAACCTTGGTTGTTGGCATTTTGATATGTGTGCCACTTGGTGGACTTGTATTTTGAGGATTTAGTTATCCATGATAGGGATGAAGATCTGATGTTTGATCATGGTGATTGGTCTTGTAGTTGATCTGCTTCAGGGAGAAATGTAGGACTTTCGATGAAATGTCTTGTGGTGAGGTTCATTTTGATTTCTGGAGGCTTCGATTTGCTTGTTAGGTTTTTAATTCTCAATTGATATTGTTAATAGGAGAATTTTGAGACGTTAGAGTTATTGATTATTGTATTGAGGATTTGGGGCCTTAAGCATAGCGGTACCTATAACATTGTTGTCAGAGTTTTGGGATTGGCCAGGATGGTCCGGCCGAACATCTTTGGACCATATCTCAACTCTCACAAAATGTTGGTCCCCATAGTACTTTTGGTAATGATCATTTTTGACATTGATGTCATTGGTATCGAGAGGTTTCATGGGTAGATCTAGTGGGGGGCAGGTTATGAACTAGTGCCTTATACTGTTATGTTACCATACAAGTTGTGTGTTGTGGGCGAGTGCTAGTTGCCATCAATGCTACCTTACTGACGAGTATGTGTGGGCGAGCACTAGGTACTATCATTGCTACCACACATTTGAGTACATCGTGGGTGGGTTTTGGTCACTATTCATACTGCCATGTTGTATTTGTTCTGTACCCTGATTTGATGCGTGGTTATCTTGGAGATCTTTTGGTGGTCATTTTTGGATCGGTATGATGGTTCATCTGGAGGGATGTTTACGGTTGTTGTCTTCATTCCTTTGTCTCACCTTGGGTTTTGTGTGTGAGTTCCGACTTATTGGGTGGCCATGCAGTCATTTTCCTTTTTGAGAGGTTATCCTGTCGTTAGCACGTGGGTGCGAATGACATTGGTCTGTGCGTTGTCTTTCAGTTTTAGGATTGCTTTTATATCACTTTGTGTGGGATACTCGGAGGTGTACTCCGTAGTTATCCTAGTTACTCCTTTTTGTTTTGTTGGGGCTGGATTTCGGGGACAAAATCCCTTTAAGGTGGGAAGGTTGTAATGACCCGGATTTTCACGGATAATTTTTTTCCGTTGTCTTTCCTTTTTGAGTTTAGTTTCTTATCACTTAGTGTCATCTCGAATGCTCTCGATTGATTTCCGAGACTCTTTTCTTAGGATTGACAACTTCCTTTGAGGACCGAGTCAATTCCGTACTTTCACTTTTTCGACACTATTCGCATTTCATTTTTTTTTTTTTCCCCTATTTTGTCTTTTTCCCGTTTGTCACTTTGTTGGCATAACCACACTTCTTGTGTTCAGAGTTGGTTTTTGACTTCACGTATCTTCATTCTCAATGGTTTTCATGAAATACGTATCTTTACTTTTGTAGTAAAGTACTCTGGTTGCTCCCGGTGTCCATAGGGGCACGGATGCACAGTTCTTTGAAATCTTTTTCTTTTCTTGGGGTGTTTTTCATAAATATCTTTCAAAGATATTTATTTCAGGGGTTTCAAAGAAAATATCTTTTTGGAAGATATTTTCATTCTGGGGCAGTTTCGCAGTTTTCACTTTTTGGAGGGGCCATTGTGCAATTAATGAAAGTTATTGCTCAATGTCTTGTTTTGAGCCTGGATCCTCGTATAGGATTCATTTTCACTTTTTGTCGAGTCGTGTACTCTTGCAATTTCCTTCTGGTTGTTTTCTCCAATTTCAGGGTTTTTGGCCCTAATTAGCACCAAACTTGTTTGGGGCATAACTTTTAGCTCGGGACTTGGTTTTCAACGCCGTTTCTTCTGTTCTTCTTATTTTCTCATTTTGAACCTTTTTTGTTCACAGAGTTTTGCCTTTTGAGCGTGTCTGCACGAAATTTGACGTTTCCTAACCCGAAGGGCCCGTTCAGGGCACTTTTAGGGTTTTTCTATAAATAAGAGCACCTAAGAGAAAATATCAGATTTTTCTCTCTCTCTCTCTCCTCTCTCTTGGCCAAATCTCATGGCAGCCATGGCTTCCATGCTTCTCTCTTCTTTTCCGGTCACTTCCCTTGGCTGAAAAAGTGTAGTACCTTTATGTTTATTGTTCCCCCCAACGTGCTCTTCAATTCCCTCTTATTAGAATTTGGTTTTGCCCATTTCTTGAGTTTGAGTTTGGATTCAACTTGTGAATTTGATGGGGCTTCCTTGGGGGTTATGTTCGCGGTGTTGTCCCCGACAAAACGTAGAAGTTTTGTTAGATATAGAGCACATTCATTTTGGTGGGGATTTGAGATTTCATCTCAAATGGAGGTAGGGGATGTTTTAGGATTTTATATATGTTGTATTGTGTGTTTCCCATGATTATACAACCTATATGTATGCCTTGTATCAAATCTAGAGAATTGAAATATTTAATTCTTTGTATAAGATTTAATTTTCATAATGATGTGTAACTTGGATTTGAATTGTGGCATGCCAGAAAATCTTGTTTTAATATGTTGGTTAACATATATTAAATTGGGATTAATTAAATAAGGATTGCACTTTTTAATTAATATTTATCTTTTGTGAAAGATTAAAGTTCATGGCCGTACCTTGTATGAATTCAACTTGTGTTATGCTTTTAAATCATGTTTTAATATGTTATTTAACATACTTTAATTTAAGAACATTTAGTTGAGTATGAAAATCTAGAGGTTTTAATTATTTTTATTTAATTAAACTATATCTTATTGTTCCATGGATTTAATCATGTTTTAGAAGTTGCTTCTATTTTAAGATCATGGATTTAAACTTGTGGTGTATTCACTTGATTATGTTTTAAGCATTGAAAAGCATTGTTGTTAAATTTATATTCATGAGAACATGTTTCTAATATGAATATATTGTTGACTTGTAATTTCATAGCATGATGAATATGAAATGCTTATTATGAACTATTAGGAGTTAAATTGCTAACTTGTTACTATTTAGTAGTAATATGTATAAGTTATGAACTTATTTGGCTTATTTTGGAATCTTGGGACATTGTTGAGTTGAGATGGATAGAGTATGGCTCTAGTACGGGGATGTGAGTCCTCTAAGTCATTGAGATAATGCGCACTTAGGGTGGTCTTCCCTACGGATTAGTGCCCGAAAAAACCATTGAGGTCTCGGCAGAATTTCGAGCGTGATGTCCAAGTTTTCTACTATTTGTTTTCGCTTTCAATTCCAAGTTAATAATCATGTTTATATTGTGACTTGTGGTTTTGGCTATTGGCGATTTTGATGTCGTTAAGTTCATCTATGTTTATGATTTTAATGAATCATTTTGATGTTGTTAAGTACATCTATGTTTTATGATTTTAGTGAATCATTTTGATGTTGTTAAGTACATCTATGTTTATGATTTTAATGAATCATTTTGATGTTTCTAAGTACATCTATGTTTTATGATTTTAGTGAATCAATGTGAACTTTGATGTTGTTAAGTACATTATGCCTTATATGTTCAAATGTGGTTTAGGAATGATCCTATAGATTCATTTAGAACATAAACGTTAGGTGGCATGACCCACTTTGGTTATTTTAGCATTTTAGATTTCAAGTTGATAACCTTGAGAATTTATAATTTGTTGCTTTGTGTAAGCATGCTCCCATGTTATTGGAATTGTATGAATAATGTGATTTATGCTTGAAATGATCTAGGGTTGCTTAGGATGCTCGCAGAGTCTCATCTTGATATAGACGTTAGGTGGCATGAGCCCTTTAGAATGTTTAACCTTAAGGTAATGAAATTGTAAAACTTTAGGTCGATGTATACTCATTTCCTACGAGTAACTTTATGTTGCTCACACCTACGTTATTGCCTTTGAAGTGTAGACCTTTCCAACTTTGGGGTTTGGCATGTGAATTTAAGCGAATGACATGTAATGAGGCCACAGGCCATTATAATACATTTCAATATGTAAAGTATACTTGCTAGCATGTTTATATAGCTTAAAATCATGTTTTTGGACCAAATTCATGTTGGGGTTCAAGGCTTGGGTTAAGCCTTCATGTTTTTGGTTCATAACAGGCCATTCAGCATGTCTTCGAGCCATTTCGGTAGTCCGAAGCTTCATTTCGGTCAACCGATGGCCTTTGGTAATTGTTTGAACTTCCAAAACATCATTTCCAGTAACCAAAAGTACTGTTCAAGCCTATTTCGGTCGACCGATGGGTTATTTCGGTCTACCGAAACAACCAGCCCCTTTGAACCATGATTTTAACTCTCAGCATGTCCATTTGGGTCATCCAATGGGTCATTTCGGTTGACCGAAATGACCCCTTTTACCCAACTTCTCCAGTTCAGTTTCAGCACAGATGTTCTGACTTCAAATGACCATAACTTCTTCATTTTAAATCCAAATGGGGTGTTTCTTAAGCCTAAATTCATGGATATTGAGTCATCTATCCAATGGGACCAATACAATACTCAGATTCCAGTTAGAGTGGGAGTTATTCATGTTTTAGGGAAGTAGTGTCAGTTTTTACTTCGACCGGGATAGGGCATTTTGTGGGATTCTTGTCCAATATTCTTAGAAACTCTTGGAAAGTCATGAAATGGTTAAGTTAGGTTTTTTTCACCTTGTTTGACTTGTTTAGAGTCAAGTTTCTCTTTTTGGTTATGAGTTGACCACTTTGCCCTTGGTTTATGGTTTTTGTCCGTTTCGACCTTTGTTTCCGTTTTTGTTCGCCTTGAACTCCGTGACTTCTTGGAAGGTCACATTGGTGTCTTAGAGATGGTCTATATCTCTATAGACTTTGGTTCTATCTTTTGCTTCCGTATTTCTGATTCGTTATCGGGTCAACTTTCGGTTCATCACTAACGAACCGGGTTGAAAAACTCGGGTTGCTACACCGAGTATGGAAGAAGATTAACACTTGCTCCTAAATCAAAGAGAGCCCAATTAATGATATGATCACCAATGATGCATGAAGGGGTAGGTGAACCGGGGTCCTTAAACTTTGGAAGAGTGTTATGTTGCAAAATTAAGCTTACTTCCACGGTTAAGACCACTTTTCTAGGTGCTTGGCTTTTGTTCTTCCTCTTTTGGGTGCACAAGTCTTTCAAGAATTTCGCATAAGCCGGAATTTGCTTGATCTCATCTAAAAGTGGAAGATTAACTTTCACTTGCCTAAACACATCCATAATTTCATTTGTTTTGGCCTTTTGCTTGTCATTTGAAATGGATCCTTTTAAGGCATCCGAAAATGGAGCTCTTGGTTCAAAAACCTCTTCAGAATTTTTCTTTGAAGTCTCTTCAATACAAGAAGTTTTGAAATCATGTTGCAAATCTTTCTTTTCAAAATCACATTTCAAATCATTTTTCAAGATATTTTCATTTGAAAAATCATGCATATGCAATGAAAGAGGAATAGGATGATAAACGGGACGGGTGTCGACTTGTGGTTGCACCGGTTCACTCTCTTCATTGGATATACCCACTTGGTTGTCCATAATCTTCCCACTTCTCAAGGTAGTCACCGCATTGACATGCTCTATTGTGTGACCTTCCGATGAGGAATGAGTCTCCACAACACATTGTTGCTTTTGTGGGGCATTTAGAGGCATTTTTCCTTTCTCTTTTGCATTTAAAGTGCTAGCAATTTGCCTACTTGGGCTTCTAGCTTTGCAATGGATTGAGAGTTAGAATGAAGTAATTGTGTGTTTGCCTTAAAGTGCCCAAAGCGGTCAAAACTTTCTCTTCAAAAGTGGGACTTCTAACATTTCCTTAGGAATATGATTGATTGGGAAAATGAGAATTCGAAAATTGGTTTCCTTGTGATTGGTATGATGATCTAAAAGCTTGGGAACCTTGGCCTTATAATGGAGGTGGTACTTTCCTTAAAAACCACCTTGGGAAGGGTTTGAACCCTCCCCTTGGCTTTTCCAAGAGAAGTTCTGGTGATTTCTCCAACAAGGATTATAGTGATTGTCATAAAGATTGTTCCCTTGATTAACAAAAGTTGCATTTACTTGTTCATGATGCTCACTTTACACATGTCCAAGGGGACAATTGGAAGTAGAATGTAAAACACTTGAACAAGTCATACATGTCTCATTAGATGCATGATGAGAATGATTACAGAAGGAAGATACTTGATTTGCCGAGTTTTAGTTGATCAAGAATTAATCAAACCTTTGAGATAATGATTTCATCTCGGCGGCAATTTCATTGGAGTGGTCGACTTGATGTAAGCCAACACTCTTCCTACCACTAGAATTTCTACCATTCTTCGAAGATAAAGTTCGATGCAAAGAATTTTCACTCATGCTCTCATAAAGACGCCACACGTCATCCTCATGCCTATCAATGTAAGAGCCACCCATGGAAGCATCAACCATGCCCTTGTAATTATCCGATAAACTCTTAAACAAATATTAAACTAATTGCCATTTCGGCATGTCATGATGTGGACACTTCCTAAGCAATTCATTAAAGCGTTCCCATGCCTCATGGAACATTTCCCCATCCCCATGTGAAAATTCCCTAATTGAAGTTCTCATGACATTGGTCTTAGAAGCCGGATAGTACTTCTTCAAGAACTCTTGTTGCATTTCTGCCCAAGAAGTTATTGAAAAAGGCCTAAGATTGTTAAACTAATATTTTGCCTTGTCTTTGAGGGTGAATGGAAAAAGTTTAAGCCTTAAGACCTCTTCCGGCATGTCCGTATATTTCACGGTGGAACATACTTTAAGAAACTCATCCAAATGCTTGTAAGGTTCTTCACTTGGAAGTCCATGATAGTTAGGAAGCATTTGAAGGGTTTGTGGTTTGATCTCATAGTGGTGTGCTCTAAATGGCGGCAATTGAATGCATGTGGGTGCATTGTATTCATTAGGTACATAGTGATCTTTTAAAGTAAGGGAGGATTAGTAATTGGAGGTGCAACATGGGCACCTTAATTGCCTTGAATGATGGGAGGTGGTGGAGCATAGATTAGCCTTGGCATTCCCAATAGAACTTGGTTTTGTTGTTGTGGTGGATAAACAAATGGCCTCGGCATGCCTAATAGAACTTGAATGTTATCATGATGCACATTGGGGTGGAGGATACCTTGTTGGTCTATGTGACCAAGTTCCTCCACATGGTCCTTATTATGTCCTTCCATTGATGAAATGGATTGACTAGAACTTCCTCTTCCCCTGGGGTTTCGAATAGTGGATTCAAGATGAAAATTTAGAGGGACAAGAGTGGGTCTCAATGATCTATGACCATGCATGCACAATGCAACACAACAAGCAATGATAACAAACACTTCACCTTCACAACAAATCAACAATCAACAAACTTCCTCCGCATACAATGTTCCTATACTCCCATGCTTTCAAAAATATGCAAAGAAAAGTAAATTGCCTCCACGCGGGCTCACGATTTATCTAAGAATTGAAATATAAGTATACACGAGGGCTGACGATTTAACTAAGGGTTGAGTAAGGAAAAGCTCACAAAGTTCCTTTAGCACTTCAACTCCAATTTTTGCTTTGCAAATTTTTAGATTTTTAGCCTTTTCTTTCTTTTGCTTAGCTCCTTTACTTGAATGCTCCTTTGCTTGCTTCCTAGCTCAATACTCCTAGTCAAACAAGAACAAACACAATGAGTAATTAAAAGAAAAATAAAAAGCAAAGTAAAGACACGATCAAAAGAGTACTAATTCCAAATTGATTCCACAAATATGACGTTGCCTTCAATCAATCCCCAGCAACGGCGCCAAAAACTTAGTGGGTTTATCGCACACCGACCCAAAGTTTGTGCACTAAAAGATAGTGGTGTAGAGCTACGATGAATATGGCCAAGTTTTACGTTTAGAAATTGCCACTACTACATTTCACTAAAAATATATCTAGGGCAAGTAGGGATCGTCCAAAGGGATTGGTGGGTCATACTAGGTTAAGGAATCAAGATTAAGGTTAGTAGGTCGAGTGATCCAAATAGTGGTTGGTTGGTTGAATTATACTAGATGCAAATTAAACTAAAGTAAACAATAATGCAATAAAGAGAATAAAAGAGAGAGAGAGATCTTGGGGTTTAGAGATCACCACTAAGCATACTTTTCTACACCTTTAATGAATGATTAATGAGGGGAAGATATGTGTTGCAATATTTGTGTGTGTGTGTTTGGTTGTTTGAAATAGCAAGGATAACCAATTAAGCATATATTGTCTAACTAACATAATGAAAAGCACAATATATCAAACTAAGCCATTAATCCTTTCATTAAGCTCACAATCCAAACACATCATAAGGTTAGAGACAAATGCTACTTGCATTCAAAAGCATGGAACATCAAACAACAAGCATGGATTGTCCTCTCATTTAACAACTACACTACAACTACACTACAACTAAGCTAATGACATGAAATTAACTAATTAAACTAAGGGAGATGCACAATCCATCAAGAAATGAGTATGAACCATCAAGTAAATCACAAGAGCATTCCATTAAGCACTATGTCTTGACAATCTCTAGATCTATAGCATTAATACACATAGACATGCATCAATAACACAAGAAATAGAGACAAACACATGAACATCTATTCTAGCATACATAGACATATGGATAGAATGAAATGATCAATTGGAAGCATTAAACCATACAAATCATTGAATAAACAAGATCTATATATAAAAGTGTCAAAACATGTATCACAATACAAATCCCCTCAAAAATATATAAATCAAGATGTAGAAAGCATGTTTAGGGCTTCCTCTAGCCCCAAGAGGATGTCTAGCCACTCATGGATGATGTCATATAACCCTCAAGGGTAAGCTCAATGGAAGAAATCTACTCCTTGGTTGATGAAGAGCCTCCAATGGTGTCTCTAGCCTCCTCTTCTCCTTTGCTTCCTCACTAAGAATTCTCTAAAAATTCCCTTCTATGGTTGTGTGTGAATCCCCCCTCAAAAGTTGCCCAAATCCTCCTTTTTGGTAGGTTAGGTGACACCCAAAAATGATCTGGCATGTACTCCAATATTCTCCCAATGATTGGATAGAGGATAACTTTTTATGAGTTGGTAATTTAACTTTTTCGCACTAGAGGAAGTTTAATAAATCGAACCTTGACCTTGGATCGATCGAACATAGCTGAGATCTATTGAACTGAAGCTGGATCGATCCTCTACAAATCTGAAATATTTTGAAGATATTTTTGGGAAAATGACAAAAGCGGTTAGCATGGTGGTACAGCTGGATAAGATCAATCATTTGGATAATGACAAGATAGTTCGACCGATCAGAGAACAAAGTTGGATCGATCGAACTTTGAGATCTTTGAATAGGGACAAACATGGCTCAAATCCATCTTGAAGTGCTGAGATCGATGAAAGTTGGATCGATAAAACTTTTCTTGAGATCGATCGAAGTTGCTGAAATTCCACCTTTTGCTTTCTTTTGTTGTACTTTGCTCCTTTCTTTGATTCATCCCAGAATTGCTGTATTTCTGCTCTTATTTGGCTGAGTTAGCTTATTTTAGGGATAAGTACCTGAACATGGAAATAATACAAAATTAATCTAAAGCAAGAAAATAAGATAGATAAAGATCCTAGAACACCTAAGCTTAAGGGGTTTAAATGCGCACTTTTCAGTGCTCATCACACCCCCAAACTTAAATATTGCTAGTCCATAGCAATGAACTATAAAGTAAAGGACTGAAATGAACAACTATACAGCTATGAACCAGAAAGTAATGAATGGATAACGCTACTTTCGTAGGGAACATGATTGCATTTAGCATATGCAACAAGCCTTTTAAACCCCTAGGTTACCCCTAGTTGACGAATGAAGTCTCGTGAGGGTTTCCAGAAATGATACCCACAAACATTAAGCTCATTCTTTCAAAAGAGGTACCAATATTGCAAGCAAGCATTGGGAGAAAACTACCTCAAGTATGCAATTTTTTAACCCTTTCCAAGCAATCTCCCAAAATTTTAACATCAAGCAAACAAGTATGGTCCTCCACAAATCAAGAAAATAATCATGAAAATCAAAACAACTATAGAATCCTTTTTGAGTGGACCGGCATCAAATATGTTACTATCTTAGCCAACTAAAGAATTAATCGCATCCTTACCCTCAAACTAGCACACAAATCTAGTACCGATCATCAAGATAAAAAGTGAACCTTTTATTAAAGCTTTATTGTTCTGCGTGCTTATTCTTCTCACTCAATTTTTTTTTTTTTTTTTTTTTTTTTTTTTTTTTTTTTTTTTTAGGATCAAAGATAGAAGCATAGTGCAATGTGTTGATTTATTAAGCTTTCTAGCGATCCATGAGGTCGAGCGTTAGGTCAATGACTCCCAAACTAGACGGCTTTAAGGCATTAGGTGTTCAAACACCCCTAAGGACTTACAAGCTCAAATCAACTAGGCTACAAATCAAAACAACCTCCATCTAATCATTTCCCACTTCTCACCTTTTGGGAGAAGTCCTCACTTTTTTATTACTTTTGCAACTTTTTTCATTTTTTTTTTTTTTTTTTTTTTTTTTTTTTTTTTTTTTCCTTTTAAAAAAAAAATAAGTTCAATTATTAACCTAGAGTTTGGGCCCTCCACCTTTCGGCGCGAGAAGTTCAGTGCTGAGGCTAGAATCCTGGCTACTTAGTGAAAAAGGGTTGTTATCCACCTTTATCAAGAATGAAAGCTTTCAATGCACTACTAGCCCAATTGGGATATAACCAATTCAATAATCAACAAAACATGTACCCCACAAATGAATGCTAGCGTGTGCCTGGGCTAGTGTACAATACTAGAGTGAATCTCAAAACAATCACAAAATCAGGATGATGTGGACCACCAGTGCAAGCAAGATATCAATCTTTCAAAAAAATTACCCTTAAATGGCATCCACAAGGCATACAAGGAGTATTGGACTCTCAAGTCAAGTTATTTTTAAATTTTAAGCAATATAGTCCTCAAAAGATCAAAATCATAGTTAATCATGAACCAATCATAAAAAATCTCTTAAATACACAAGTCATTCTCAAAATTTTGAATTTAAAAACAAACACTGCAAAGCACTATTTTCCCCAAACTGAAATGGCACAGTGTCCTCAATGTGCAAAGAGAACAAAAGGAAAGAGTATACCAGTGTAATTATAGCAATGATTTACCGGAACAGAAGTATTCGAAGTAGGTGGCATAGCCCCCCCAAACTTGGGATTAACTATGATCCTGAAATTTTGGCACTTGGATAAAACTCATCAGATAACAAAATGGATAATAACAATGCACAGTGGACATGCAAGTGTAAATGGGATAGCAACGGAAAATAGAGAAAGGTATAAAGGTGGTTCTGAAAATTTTAGGTAGTACTCTCTCTCACTGAAGTCACTGGGAAGCACCTGATGGAGTCAAACAGATAGATATAAGAATATGAAAATAGGACATCCATAAAAAAAGCATATATAAACCAAAAATAAAGTACAGTACATCCAGTATCAAAGCCGACAGACACGGCTGCAAAAATAATATAATAGTATAAAAAATATGCAGATATCACAGATATATAAGAGGAATAAGAAGAATGGAAAGATCAAGTTGAGGAGATAGGACGGGCAGGTCGCGCTCCCCGGATGCCTCTGGATAGATCTCTGAATACGGTCTTAACATCCGTGCGGAGGGAAGCAATGTCAGCTCTAATGGAGACAGTCTCTGTGCGGATAGATACCATGGTGTCCTTCAGAGTCTGAAGTCACTCTCCGAAGTTGGGTATGTGAGCAGGACCCTCAGGTGTGGCTAGATCGAGAGAATGACTATCCTGAGCCTGCTCCTCATCGTGAACGGGTGACCTAACTGGAGAGTGCTGCTCTGGGTCCTTTGCAGGCTACTTCAAATCAATATCCATGTGTACGGCAGCTGAATCGACTGCGACGTTGTCTGCTACTAGGTCTGCTACTGCTGCCATCTCTTCTGCCTCTAGATCCTCAGCTGCCTCGGCAGCATCTTCCCGGAGACTCTTGATAAGAGTGTTGTAGCTCTTATCCCAATCTTTCTTCTTGAATGAACAAGCCCCAGACTCAATCTTCTCCTGTGGCTGGAAGGGATAGCGTTGATCACGTAGAATTTGTGTGATGAGATAGCCAAATGGGAGATACTTAGCCCTTTTGGGCTTGGCCTTGCTGATGTGGTTAACATAGAGCTTCATCATGATGCTCCAGATAAGTGCAGGATTGGATAACTAACACCCTGTGTAGAATGCATATAGAGCTATCAGGTAGTCGTCGCGTCTCTGTGTCTTATGGCCGGCCATGAAGATGTTACGGAACAAGACAGAGTCAAAACCACAGGTCATCTGGATGATAGGTGTGGGTGGCAAATATCTCACCACCGGCATAGTGACCCGAGTTTTTCAACCCGGTTCGTTAGTGATAAACCGAAAGTTGACCCGATAACGAGTCCGAAATGCGGAAGCAAAAGATAGAACCACAGTCTATAGAGATATAGACCATCTTTAAGACACCAATGTGACCTTCCAAGAAGTCACGGAGTTCATGGCGAACGAAAACGGAAACAAAGGTCGAAACGGACAAAAACCATGAACCAAGGGCAAAGTGGTCAACTCACAACCAAAAAGAGAAACTTGACTCTAAACAAGTCAAACAAGGTGAAAACAACCTAACTTAATCATTTCATGACTTTCCAAGAGGTTCTAAGAACATTGGACAAGAATCCCACAAAATGCCCTATCCCGGTCGAAGTAAAAACTGACACTACTTCACTAAAACATGAATAACTCCCATTGTGATTGGAATCTAAGAATGGTATTCATACCATTGGAAAGAGGACTCAAAATCCATGAATTTAGACTCAAGAAACACCCCATTTGGATTTAAAATGAAGAAGTTATGGTTATTTGAAGTCAGAACATCAGTGATGAGACTGAACTGAAGAAGTTGGGTAAAAAGGGTCATTTTGGTCAACCTAAATGACCCATCGGATGACCAAAAGGGACATGATGAGAACTGAAATCATGGTTCAAAGGGGCTGGTTGTTTTGGTAGACGGAAATAACCCATCGATCGACCGAAATAGGCTTGAACAGTACTTTTGGCTACTGGAAATGATGTTTTTGAAGTTCAAACAAATACCAAAGGCCATCAGTCGACCAAAATGAAAATTTGGATGACCGAAATGGCTCGAAAACATGCTGAATGGCCAGTTATGAACCAAAAATATTAAGGCTTAACCCAAGCCTTGAACCCCAATATGAATATGGTCCAAAAATATGATTTTAAGCTATATAAACATGCTAGCAAGTGTACTTTACAAATTGAAATGTATTACAATGGCCTATGGCCTCATTACATGTCATTCGCTCAAATTCACATGCCAAACCTCAAGGTTGGAAAGGTTTACACTTCAAAGGCAAAACTTGGAATTTAAGTACATACACTTAAAATTTAAAGTCTATGGCCCTTAGCCGCATGTCGTACATATCAAATAGATCCCAGTTAGTGTATCTAAGTACACTTTATGCATTAAAGGGTAAAAAGAGCATGTTGAACCTAACTAAGTGTTACAACGTCAAAAGTAAGACTTAAACATGCTAACATTTGCATGTGAACAAGAATGCTTCTAAAGGATCTTCAAATCTCCAAACCATCAAAGATAAATGTCAATCTCCATATCTTGAATCCTGCACCTGAAATATACCACAGTAACGTAGGGGTGAGCAACATAAAGCTACTCATAGGAAATGAGCATGCATCAACCTAAAGTTTTACAATTTCATCACCTTAAGATGAAACATGCTAAAGGGTTCATGCCACCTAACATCTATGTCAAGATGAGACTCTAGGAGCATCCTAAGCTACCCTAGATCATTTCTAGCATAAATCACATCATTCATGCAATTCCAACAACATAGGAGCATGCTTGCACAAAGCAACAAAATGTAGATTCTCAAGGTTATCAACTTGAAATCTAAAATGCTAGAATAACCAAAGTGGTCATGCCACCTAATGTCTATGTTCCAAATGAATCTATAGGATCATTCCTAAACCACATTTGAATATATAAGGCATAATATACTTAACAACATCAAAGTTCACAATGATTCACTAAAATCATAAAACATAGATGTACTTAACAACATCAAAATGATTCATTAATATCATAAACATAGATGTACTTAACAACATCAAAATGATTCACTAAAATCATAAAACATAGATGTACTTAACAACATCAAAATCACCAATAGCGAAAACCACAAGTCACAATATAAACATGATTGGTAACTCGGAATTGAAAGCGAAAACAAATAGTGCAAGACTTGGTCATCGAGCTCGGAATTCTACCGAGACCTCAATGGTTATTCCGGGCACTAACCCGCAGGGAAGACCACCCTAAGTGCGCACTATCTCAATGACTTAGAGAACTCACGTCCGCATACTAGAGCCAAACCCTAGCCATCTCAACTTAACAACGTCCCAAGATTCCAAAATAAGCCAAATAAGTTCACAACTTATACATATTACTACTACATAGTAACAAGTTAGCAATTTAACTCCCAATAGTGCATAATAATCATTTCATATTCATAATGCTATGAAATCACAAGTCAACAATATATTCATATTAGAAACATGTTCTCATAAATATAAATTTAACAACAATGTTTTTTAATGCTTAAAACATAATCAAGTGAATACACCACAAGTCTAAATCTATGATTTTAAAATAGAATCAACTTCTAAAACATGATTAAATCCATGGAACAATAAGATATAGTTTAATTAAATAAAAATAATTAAACCCTTTAGATTTTCATACTCAACCAAATGCTCTCAAATTAAAGTATGTTAAAAAACATATTAAAACATGATTTAAAAGCATAACAGAAGTTGAATTCATGCAAGGTACGACCATGAACTTTAATCTTTCACAAAAGATAAATATTAATTAAAAAGTGCAATCCTTATTTAATTAATCACAATTTAATATATGTTAACCAACATATTAAAACAATATTTTCTGGCATGCCACAATTCAAATCCAAGTTACACATCATTATGAAAATTAAATCTTATACAAAGAATTAAATATTTTAATTTTCTTGATTTGATACAAGGCATACATATAGGTTGTATAATCATAGGAAACACACAATACAACACATATGAAATCCTAAAACATCCCCTACCTCCATTTGAGATGAAATCTTAAATCCCCACCAAAATGAATGTGCTCTGAATCCGACGAAACTTCTAGGTTTTGTCGGGGACAACACCGTGAACATAACCCCCAAGGAAGCCCCATCAAATTCAAAACTTGAGTCCAAACTCGAACTCTAGAAATGGCCAAAACTGAGTTCTAATAAGGGGGAAAGGAAGAGCACGCCGAGGGGAATAATAAACATAAAGGTACAACACCTTTTCAACCAAGGGAAGTGACTGGAAAAGAAGAGAGAAGCATGGAAGCCATGGCTACCATGAGATCCGGCCAAGAGAGAGGAGAGAGAGAGAGAAATCTGATATTATCTCTTAAATACTCTTATTTATAGAAAAACCCTAAAAGTGCCCCGAACGGGCCCTGCCGGGTCCAGAAAAGTCAAATTCATGCAGACGCGCTCAAACGGAAAAACTCTGTGAATGAAAAAAGTTTAAAATGAGAAAATAAGAATAACGGAAGAAACGGCGTCAAAAACCAAGTCCCGAGCCGAAAGTTATACCCCAAACAAGTTTGGCGCTAACTAGTGCCAGAAACTGGAGAAAACAACCACAAGGAAATTCTAAGAGTACACGACTCGACGAAAAGTGAAAATGAATCTCGGACGAGGATCCAGGCTCAAAACAAGACATTGAGCAATAACTTTCATTAATTGCACAATGGCCCCTCCAAAAAGTGAAAACTGCGAAACTACCCCAAAATAAAAATATCTTCCAAAAAGAAATTTTCTTAGAAACCCCTAAAATAAGAGAAAAACCCCAAGAAAAGAAAAAGATTTCAAAGAACTGTGCATCCGTGCCCCTATGGACACCGGGAGCAACCAGAGTACTTTACTACAAAAGTAAAGATACGTATTTCATGGACACCACTTAGAATGGAGATACGTGAAGTCAGAAACCAACTACGAACACAAGAAGTGTGGTTATGCCAACAAAGTGACAGACGGGGAAAGACAAAATAGGTAAAAAAAAAAAAATAAATAAAAATAAAAAACGAAATGCGAATAGTGTCGAAAAAGTGGAAGTACGAAATTGACTCGGTCCTCAAAGGAAGTTGTCAATCCAAAGAAAAGAGTCTTGGAAATCATTCTAGAGCACTCGAGATGACACTAAGTAACAAGAAACCGAACTCAGAAAGGAAAGACAACGGAAAAAAATTATCCGTGAAAATCCGAGTCATTACACTCGGTGTATATCAAATTAGGCTTAGGAGACTTGAAACCGACGTTGGTGGTTTTACAACTTGCTGACTGATCAATCAAAAAGCCTAGGGGTATCATTGAGGATGTCTTGATTAAAATTGATAAATTCTTCTTTCTCGTTGATTTCGTTGTCATTGACACGGAACCGGTTCCAAATCTTAAGAGCCAAATTCCCGTTATCCTTGGCCTTCCTTTCTTGGCAACCGCAAATACCAACATTAATTGTAGGATGGGGATAATGAAGATCTCATTTAGCCACATGAAGGTAAAGTTAAATATTTTTAACCCAACCCCCAACACATTTGACAAGTATGAAGAGGTTAATGTTGTAGAAAAATATCATGACCTTAAATGTGAAGGAATAGAGTTTTTGAGTGAAACCAAAGTTTCAAAAGGTTCATTTTCAACCCTGCATTCTAAGAAAATTGTTTCAAAGTCTTGTTTTGGAAGGGCGTGGAAGCCTAAAGATTGTTTTG
Source organism: Cornus florida (assembly GCF_030987335.1). Lineage (NCBI taxonomy): Eukaryota > Viridiplantae > Streptophyta > Magnoliopsida > Cornales > Cornaceae > Cornus > Cornus florida. Next base: position 95,884,708 of record NW_026775573.1, on the reverse strand, counting down.
ATCAAGGACCGAAAACGTCTTTTGAGCTTAATCCAACAAGTTCTCTAGGGAAACATTTGTTAGGTGGAGTTCAAAGTACTTATCACCCCATCAAGGAGGGGATACATTATAAGATGTTTGATCCAGGCTAAAAGAGCCTAACGTCATGCTAGCGATGTTAAAGGCTAGCAAGACATTTCGTAGGGTGTCAAAACCCTATTCCTCCCTCATTTCTATCTTTAATTTCATTTCTTGTGAAGTTTGGATATTGGCTTTGGGTTCATATGCATTGCTAGGAACTGTAATTAGGATTGCATGCAGTTCCAAGTTGAAATTAAGCATTTTACATAAGTTCGATCGATCTCAAAATGAGTTCGATCGATCGAACTTCCCACCTACATCCAAATCACTCTTTGTCCAATGGTTCGAACAAAACTTGCATAGTTCAACTCTCTGTCCCATCGTTCGAACTTGTTCCAAAATCGATCTTTAGTTCTTTGATCGATCCAACTTTATCTTGGATCAATCTACAGTTCCAACACTTAGAAAAAATTTTGAACCTGCATCCAAAAGCCTCTGTCTCATCGATCGAACATTTCTTCAATTCTATACATTCTCGATCGATCGAAGGTATCCTGAGATCGATCTTTGTTCTTTGTTTTTCAATTTTGACTTTGTTTTAAATTCTTAATTTCAAAAATTCCAAAAAAATATCTTATTATTTTTATTGTCATTTTTATTTTCCTAAAAAAAAAAATTCTACAAATATTTTTACTTTTTATTTTTCAAAAATCCAAAAAATACTTTGTCACTTAGGAGGAGAGATCGATGTCAATTCGATCGATCTGAGGATTCAGTTCGATCAATCGAACTGGCAAGGGAATGTTTTAAAAAATTGATTTAGGATCATTCGATCGATTCCACAAGAATCGATCTCAAACCCTCATTCCCCCTTCGCCGCTGCATCCCAACTTTTCCCCATCTCCAGCGAGACTCTGACGAGCATCCCAAGCATCGAATCTCTCTCTCTCTTCTTAGATCTAGGACTTCATCTTCATCTCACCTACTCTCTCAATTCCGGTAAGATCCGAGACTTCACCTCTTTGATTCAAGCTTCGATTTCATGAACACATGCTTTAACTGTTAGATTTAGGTTGTTTTCATTATGCCTATCTCCATTGATGAAGCTTTGACCTCTGTGTATATATGTGTATATATATGTATAAATGTTTTTGTATTGTTCGTGCTTTGATTTGATTTTCGGAGTTATGGGCCGAATCCAGTGACTAGGTTGATGTTTGTTGTGTTGATGGGCCCACGACCATGTTCGTGAAGGCCCCGTGCCATCCACGTCACAGATCTGTGACTTTTTGTTTTCTGTTACAAAGTTCGATCGATCGAACATATTTCTCCGATCGATCTGAGTGAGATCGATCCCACTCATTTTTTAAGGTCGATCGAACTTTTATCGATTTCTCATTTTTAAGATCGATCCAAGTAAGATTGATCTCATAGCTTTTGTGATCGATCGAACTTTGCAGATTTGCAACACACACTTCATCCATCATATATTGTGTTTCATGCTATCTTATACATGCCCAATGCCTGTGTTTTCCATATTGGACGCATTTCATACTTATCCTGTCTAGCATGCTTTACATCATGACACTTATTCCTTATCACTTGCATATATTCATGTTCTTTATCTGTTTTGTCTATCTTATTCGAGATACATGATTCTATGAATTGTGCTTTAATTCTTTATATCGGCACTAACTTCCCTTGCAAGTTTTCTTTTTCATTTTGCAGGCCATGGCTAGGGTCAAGACTGTATCTCGCATACACTATCACCGTAGGGACAGGTAGAGTTTGGACGACAAGACAGGTCCATCTTATGCCCAGGACCCCATTCAGGAGGACCAGCCAGCCGAGCCCACTCCACCTCAGTCTCCCTTATCTGACAGCAAATTGCATTCTACTATTGAGGCATCTACTTCACAGGCTCAGGCTAAGGCTATACATTCACTATCTCCTTCACCTCTGCTAGTTTAGCCAGTTCAGGAGCTAGACCGACCATTACATAGATACTCACGCCTTTCAGTGGCACACGAGTCAGTCTTCGATACAGACTTCTTTTCCAGATTGATACTTACCCGATCAACATATGATGATATATTACGGAGGGGCCTTGCAGCCATTCTTGCCCCTGTCACATACCTGGTGTACCCGAGGCTAGTACGGATGTTCTTCCAAAACCTCCGGCCTGCCCCGCGTAACACGGCAGAGCTGAGGACCACCATTGATGGTTATTTGATCTCTATTACAGTGGATAAATTATCCAGATCTTACCACTGTCCACATGTCTGCCCTCCAGAGCTATAGGACACATATCCCACTCTCTACAGACCCACATATGCAGACACGACCAATTTACTCATAGGTCACTATGCCGGTGGTGAGATATTTGCCACCCTCACCTATCTTCCAGATGACCTGTGGTTTTTCGACCCTGTCTTGTCCCGTAACATCTTCATGGCAGGCCATAAGACATAGAGGCACGGCGACTACCTAACAGCTCTATATGCATTCTACATAGGGTGTTGGCTGTCCATTCATGCGCTCATCTGGAGCATCATGATGGAGCTGTATTTTGACCACATCAGCAAGGCCAAGCCCAAAATGGCTAAGTATCTCCCATTTGGCTATCTCATCACACAAATTCTACGTGATCAACGCTATCCCTTCTAGCCACAGGAGAAGATTGAGTCTGGGGCTTGTTCATTTAAGAAGAAAGACTGGGATAAGAGCTACAACGCTCTTATCAAGAGTCTCCGGGAAGATGCTGCCAAGGCAGCTGAGGATCTAGAGGCAGAAGAGATGGCAGCAGTAGCAGACCTAGTAGCAGACAACGTCGCAGTCGATTCAGCTGCCGTACACATGGATATTGATTTGAAGTAGCCTGCAAAGGACCCAGAGCAGCACTCTCCAGTTAGGTCACCCGTTCACGATGAGGAGCAGGCTCAGGATAGTCATTCTCTCGATCTAGCCACACCTGAGGGTCCTGCTCACATACCCAACTTCGGAGAGTGACTTCAGACTCTGAAGGACACCATGGTATCTATCCGCACAGAGACTGTCTCCATTAGAGCTGACATTGCTTCCCTCCGCACGGATGTTAAGACCGTATTCAGAGATCTATCCAGAGGCATCCGGGGAGCGCGACCTGCCCGTCCTATCTCCTCTACTTGATCTTTCCATTCTTCTTATTCCTCTTATATATCTGTGATATCTGCATATTTTTTATACTATTATATTATTTTTGCAGCCGTGTCTGTCGGCTTTGATACTGGATGTACTGTACTTTATTTTTGGTTTATATATGCTTTTTTTATGGATGTCCTATTTTCATATTCTTATATCTATCTGTTTGACTCCATCAGGTGCTTCCCAGTGACTTCAGTGAGAGAGAGTACTACCTAAAATTTTTAGAACCACCTTTATACCTTTCTCTATTTTCCGTTGCTATCCCATTTACACTTGCATGTCCACTGTGCATTGTTATTATCCATTTTGTTATCTGATGAGTTTTATCCAAGTGCCAAAATTTCAGGATCATAGTTAATCCCAAGTTTGGGGGGGCTATGCCACCTACTTCGAATACTTCTGTTCCGGTAAATCATTGTTATAATTACACTGGTATACTCTTTCCTTTTGTTCTCTTTGCACATTGAGGACACTGTGCCATTTCAGTTTAGGGAAAATAGTGCTTTGCAGTGTTTGTTTTTAAATTCAAAATTTTGAGAATGACTTGTGTGTTTAAGAGATTTTTTATGATTGGTTCATGATTAACTATGATTTTGATCTTTTGAGGACTATATTGCTTAAAATTTAAAAATAACTTGACTTGAGAGTCCAATACTCCTTGTATGCCTTGTGGATGCCATTTAGGGGTAATTTTTTTGAAAGATTGATATCTTGCTTGCACTGGTGGTCCACATCATCCTGATTTTGTGATTGTTTTGAGATTCACTCTAGTATTGTACACTAGCCCAGGCACACGCTAGCATTCATTTGTGGGGTACATGTTTTGTTGATTATTGAATTGGTTGTATCCCAATTGGGCTAGTAGTGCATTGAAAGCTTTCATTCTTGATAAAGGTGGATAACAACCCTTTTTCACTAAGTAGCCAGGATTCTAGCCTCAGCACTGAACTTCTCGCGCCGAAAGGTGGAGGGCCCAAACTCTAGGTTAATAATTGAACTTATTTTTTTTTAAAAGGAAAAAAAAAAAAAAAAAAAAAAAAAGAAGAATGAAAAAAGTTGCAAAAGTAATAAAAAAGCGAGGACTTCTCCCAAAAGGTGAGAAGTGGGAAATGATTAGATGGAGGTTGTTTTGATTTGTAGCCTAGTTGATTTGAGCTTGTAAGTCCTTAGGGGTGTTTGAACACCTAATGCCTTAAAGCCGTCTAGTTTGGGAGTCATTGACCTAACGCTCGACCTCATGGATCGCTAGAAAGCTTAATAAATGAACACATTGCACTATGCTTCTATCTTTGATCCTAAAAAAAAAAAAAAAAAAAAAAAAATTGAGTGAAAAGAATAAGCACCTAGAACAATAAAGCTTTAATAAAAGGTTCACTTTTTATCTTGATGATCGGTACTAGATTTGTGTGCTAGTTTGAGGGTAAGGATGCGATTAATTCTTTAGTTGGCTAAGATAGCAACATATTTGATGCCGGTCCACTCAAAAAGGATTCTATAGTTGTTTTGATTTTCATGATCATTTTCTTGATTTGTGGAGGACCATACTTGTTTGCTTGATGTTAAAATTTTGGGAGATTGCTTGGAAAGGGTTAAAAAAATTGCATACTTGAGGTAGTTTTCTCCCAATGCTTGCTTGCAATATTGGTACCTCTTTTGAAAGAATGAGCTTAATGTTTGTGGGTATCATTTCTGGAAACCCTCACGAGACTTCATTCGTCAACTAGGGGTAACCTAGGGGTTTAAAAGGCTTGTTGCATATGCTAAATGCAATCGTGTTCCCTACGAAAGTAGCGTTATCCATTCATTACTTTCTGGTTCATAGCTGTATAGTTGTTCATTTCAGTCCTTTACTTTATAGTTCATTGCTAGGGACTAGCAATATTTAAGTTTGGGGGTGTGATGAGCACTGAAAAGTGCGCATTTAAACCCCTTAAGCTTAGGTGTTCTAGGATCTTTATCTATCTTATTTTCTTGCTTTAGATTAATTTTGTATTATTTCCATGTTCAGGTACTTATCCCTAAAATAAGCTAACTCAGCCAAATAAGAGCAGAAATAAAGCAATTCTGGGATGAATCAAAGAAAGGAGCAAAGTACAACAAAAGAAAGCAAAAGGTGGAATTTCAGCAACTTCGATCGATCTCAAGAAAAGTTTTATCGATCCAACTTTCATCGATCTCAGCACTTCAAGATGGATTTGAGCCATGTTTGTCCCTATTCAAAGATCTCAAAGTTCGATCGATCCAACTTCGTTCTCTGATCGGTCGAACTATCTTGTCATTATCCAAATGATTGATCTTATCCAACTGTACCACCCTACTAACCGCTTTTGTCATTTTCCCAAAAATATCTTCAAAATATTTCAGATTTGTAGAGGATCGATCCAGCTTCAGTTCAATAGATCTCAGCTATGTTCGATCGATCCAAGGTCAAGGTTCGATTGATTAAACTTCCTCTAGTGCGAAAAAGTTAAATTACCAACTCATAAAAAGTTATCCTCTATCCAATCATTGGGAGAATATTGGAGTACATGCCAGATCATTTTTGGGTGTCACCTAACCTACCAAAAAGGAGGATTTGGGCAACTTTTGAGGGGGGATTCACACACAACCATAGAAGGGAATTTTTAGAGAATTCTTAGTGAGGAAGCAAAGGAGAAGAGGAGGCTAGAGACACCATTGGAGGCTCTTCATCAACCAAGGAGTAGATTTCTTCCATGGAGCTTACCCTTGAGGGTTATATGACATCATCCATGAGTGGCTAGACATCCTCTTGGGGCTAGAGGAAGCCCTAAACATGCTTTTTACATCTTGATTTATGTATTTTTGAGGGGATTTGTATTGTGATACATGTTTTGACACTTTTATATATAGATCTTGTTTATTCAATGATTTGTATGGTTTAATGCTTCCAATTGATCATTTCATTCTATCCATATGTCTATGTATGCTAGAATAGATGTTCATGTGTTTGTCTCTATTTCTTGTGTTATTGATGCATGTCTATGTGTATTAATGCTATAGATCTAGAGATTGTCAAGACATAGTGCTTAATGGAATGCTCTTGTGATTTACTTGATGGTTCATACTCATTTCTTGATGGATTGTGCATCTCCCTTAGTTTAATTAGTTAATTTCATGTCATTAGCTTAGTTGTAGTGTAGTTGTAGTGTAGTTGTTAAATGAGAGGACAATCCATGCTTGTTGTTTGATGTTCCATGCTTTTGAATGCAAGTAGCATTTGTCTCTAACCTTATGATGTGTTTGGATTGTGAGCTTAATGAAAGGATTAATTGCTTAGTTTGATATATTGTGCTTTTCATTATGTTAGTTAGACAATATATGCTTAATTGGTTATCCTTGCTATTTCAAACAACCAAACACACACACACAAATATTGCAACACATATCTTCCCCTCATTAATCATTCATTAAAGGTATAGAAAAGTATGCTTAGTGGTGATCTCTAAACCCCAAGATCTCTCTCTCTCTTTTATTCTCTTTATTGCATTATTGTTTACTTTAGTTTAATTTGCATCTAGTATAATTCAACCAACCAACCACTATTTGGATCACTCGACCTACTAACCTTAATCTTGATTCCTTAACCTAGTACGACCCACCAATCCCTTTGGACGATCCCTACTTGCCCTAGATATATTTTTAGTGAAATGTAGTAGTGGCAATTTCTAAACGTAAAACTTGGCCACATTCATCGTAGCTCTACACCACTATCTTTTAGTGCACAAACTTTGGGTCGGTGTGCGATAAACCCACTAAGTTTTTGGCGCCGTTGCTGGGGATTGATTGAAGGCAACGTCATATTTGTGGAATCAATTTGGAATTAGTACTCTTTTGATCGTGTCTTTACTTTGCTTTTTATTTTTCTTTTAATTACTCATTGTGTTTGTTCTTGTTTGACTAGGAGTATTGAGCTAGGAAGCAAGCAAAGGAGCATTCAAGTAAAGGAGCTAAGCAAAAGAAAGAAAAGGCTAAAAATCTAAAAATTTGCAAAGCAAAAATTGGAGTTGAAGTGCTAAAGGACCTTTGTGAGCTTTTCCTTACTCAACCCTTAGTTAAATCGTCAGCCCTCGTGTATACTTATATTTCAATTCTTAGATAAATCGTGAGCCCGCGTGGAGGCAATTTACTTTTCTTTGCATATTTTTGAAAGCATGGGAGTATAGGAACATTGTATGCGGAGGAAGTTTGTTGATTGTTGATTTGTTGTGAAGGTGAAGTGTTTGTTATCATTGCTTGTTGTGTTGCATTGTGCATGCATGGTCATAGATCATTGAGACCCACTCTTATCCCTCTAAATTTTCATCTTGAATCCACTGTTCGAAACCCCAGGGGAAGAGGAAGTTCTAGTCAATCCATTTCATCAATGGAAGGACATAATAAGGACCATGTGGAGGACCTTGGTCACATAGACCAACAAGGTATCCTCCACCCCAATGTGCATCATGATAACATGCAAGTTCTATTAGGCATGCCGAGGCTATTTGTTTATCCACCACAACAACAAAACCAAGTTCTATTGGGAATGCCAAGGCTAATCTATGCTCCACCACCTCCCATCATTCAAGGCAATTAAGGTGCCCATGTTGCACCTCCAATTACTAATCCTCCCCTTACTTTAAAAGATCACTATGTACCTAATGAATATAATGCACCCACATGCATTCAATTGCCACCATTTAGAGCACACCACTATGAGATCAAACCACAAACCCTTCAAATGCTTCCTAACTATCGTGGACTTCCAAGTGAAGAACCTTACAAGCATTTGGATGAGTTTCTTAATGTATGTTCCACCGTGAAATATACGGACATGCCGGAAGAGGTCTTAAGGCTTAAACTTTTTCCATTCACCCTCAAAGACAAGGCAAAATATTAGTTTAACAATCTTAGGCCTTTTTCAATAACTTCTTGGGCAGAAATGCAACAAGAGTTCTTGAAGAAGTACTATCCGGTTTCTAAGACAAATGTCATGAGAACTTCAATTAGGGAATTTTTGCATGGGGATGGGGAAATGTTCCATGAGGCATGGGAACGCTTTAATGAATTGCTTAGGAAGTGTCCACATCATGACATGCCCAAATGGCAATTAGTTTAATATTTGTTTAAGAGTTTATCGGATAATTACAAGGGCATGGTTGATGCTTCCATGGGTGGCTCTTACATTGATAGGCATGAGGATGACGTGTGGCGTCTTTATGAGAGCATGAGTGAAAATTCTTTGCATCGAACTTTATCTTCGAAGAATGGTAGAAATTCTAGTGGTAGGAAGAGTGTTGGCTTACATCAAGTCGACCACTCCAATGAAATTGCCACCGAGATGAAATCATTATCTCAAAGGTTTGATTAATTCTTGATCAACTAAAACTCGGCAAATCAAGTATCTTCCTTCTGTAATCATTCTCATCATGCATCTAATGAGACATGTATGACTTGTTCAAGTGTTTTACATTCTACTTCCAATTGTCCCCTTGGACATGTGTAAAGTGAGCATCATGAACAAGTAAATGCAACTTTTGTTAATCAAGGGAACAATCTTTATGACAATCACTATAATCCTTGTTGGAGAAATCACCAGAACTTCTCTTGGAAAAGCCAAGGGGAGGGTTCAAACCCTTCCCAAGGTGGTTTTTAAGGAAAGTACCACCTCCATTATAAGGCCAAGGTTCCCAAGCTTTTAGATCATCATACCAATCACAAGGAAACCAATTTTCGAATTCTCATTTTCCCAATCAATCATATTCCTAAGGAAATGTTAGAAGTCCCGCTTTTGAAGAGAAAGTTTTGACCGCTTTGGGCACTTTAAGGCAAACACACAATTACTTCATTCTAACTCTCAATCCATTGCAAAGCTAGAAGCCCAAGTAGGCAAATTGCTAGCACTTTAAATGCAAAAGAGAAAGGAAAAATGCCTCTAAATGCCCCACAAAAGCAACAATGTGTTGTGGAGACTCATTCCTCATCGGAAGGTCACACAATAGAGCATGTCAATGCGGTGACTACCTTGAGAAGTGGGAAGATTATGGACAACCAAGTGGGTATATCCAATGAAGAGAGTGAACCGGTGCAACCACAAGTCGATACCCGTCCCGTTTATCATCTTATTCCTCTTTCATTGCATATGCATGATTTTTCAAATGAAAATATCTTGAAAAATGATTTGAAATGTGATTTTGAAAAGAAAGATTTGCAACATGATTTCAAAACTTCTTGTATTGAAGAGACTTCAAAGAAAAATTCTGAAGAGGTTTTTGAACCAAGAGCTCCATTTTCGGATGCCTTAAAAGGATCCATTTCAAATGACAAGCAAAAGGCCAAAACAAATGAAATTATGGATGTGTTTAGGCAAGTGAAAGTTAATCTTCCACTTTTAGATGAGATCAAGCAAATTCCGGCTTATGCGAAATTCTTGAAAGACTTGTGCACCCAAAAGAGGAAGAACAAAAGCCAAGCACCTAGAAAAGTGGTCTTAACCGTGGAAGTAAGCTTAATTTTGCAACATAACACTCTTCCAAAGTTTAAGGACCCCGGTTCACCTACCCCTTCATGCATCATTGGTGATCATATCATTAATTGGGCTCTCTTTGATTTAGGAGCAAGTGTTAATCTTCTTCCATACTCGGTGTAGCAACCCGATTTTTTCAACCCGGTTCGTTAGTGATGAACCGAAAGTTGACCCGATAACGAATCAGAAATACGGAAGCAAAAGATAGAACCAAAGTCTATAGAGATATAGACCATCTCTAAGACACCAATGTGACCTTCCAAGAAGTCACGGAGTTCAAGGCGAACAAAAACGGAAACAAAGGTCGAAACGGACAAAAACCATAAACCAAGGGCAAAGTGGTCAACTCACAACCAAACAGAGAAACTTGACTCTAAACAAGTCAAACAAGGTGAAAAAAACCTAACTTAACCATTTCATGACTTTCCAAGAGTTTCTAAGAATATTGGACAAGAATCCCACAAAATGCCCTATCCCGGTCGAAGTAAAAACTGACACTACTTCCCTAAAACATGAATAACTCCCACTCTAACTGGAATCTGAGTATTGTATTGGTCCCATTGGATAGATGACTCAAAATCCATGAATTTAGGCTTAAGAAACACCCCATTTGGATTTAAAATGAAGAAGTTATGGTCATTTGAAGTCAGAACATCTGTGCTGAAACTGAACTGAAGAAGTTGGGTAAAAGGGGTCATTTCGGTCAACCGAAATGACCCATTGGATGACCCAAATGGACATGCTAAGAGTTAAAATCATGGTTCAAAGGGGCTGGTTGTTTCGGTAGACCGAAATAACCCATCGGTCGACCGGAATAGGCTTGAACAGTACTTTTGGTTACTGGAAATGATGTTTTGGAAGTTCAAACAATTACCAAAGGCCATCGGTTGACCGAAATGAAGCTTCGGACTACCGAAATGGCTCGAAAACATGCTGAATGGCCTGTTATGAACCAAAAACATGAAGGCTTAACCCAAGCCTTGAACCCCAACATGAATTTGGTCCAAAAACATGATTTTAAGCTATATAAACATGCTAGCAAGTATACTTTACATATTGAAATGTATTATAATGGCCTGTGGCCTCATTACATGTCATTCGCTTAAATTCACATGCCAAACCCCAAAGTTGGAAAGGTCTACACTTCAAAGGCAATAACGTAGGTGTGAGCAACATAAAGTTACTCGTAGGAAATGAGTATACATCGACCTAAAGTTTTACAATTTCATTACCTTAAGGTTAAACATGCTAAAGGGCTCATGCCACCTAACGTCTATGTCAAGATGAGACTCTGCGAGCATCCTAAGCAACCCTAGATCATTTCAAGCATAAATCACATTATTCATACAATTCCAATAACATGGGAGCATGCTTACACAAAGCAACAAATTATAAATTCTCAAGGTTATCAACTTGAAATCTAAAATGCTAAAATAACCAAAGTGGGTCATGCCACCTAACGTTTATGTTCTAAATGAATCTATAGGATCATTCCTAAACCACATTTAAACATATAAGGCATAATGTACTTAACAACATCAAAGTTCACATTGATTCACTAAAATCATAAAACATAGATGTACTTAGAAACATCAAAATGATTCATTAAAATCATAAACATAGATGTACTTAACAACATCAAAATGATTCACTAAAATCATAAAACATAGATGTACTTAACAACATCAAAATGATTCATTAAAATCATAAACATAGATAAACTTAACAACATCAAAATCGCCAATAGCCAAAACCACAAGTTACAATATAAACATGATTATTAACTTGGAATTGAAAGCGAAAACAAATAGTAGAAAACTTGGACATCACGCTCGAAATTCTGCCGAGACCTCAATGGTTTTTTCGGGCACTAATCCGTAGGGAAGACCACCCTAAGTGCGCATTATCTCAATGACTTAGAGGACTCACATCCCCGTACTAGAGCCATACTCTATCCATCTCAACTCAACAATGTCCCAAGATTCCAAAATAAGCCAAATAAGTTCATAACTTATACATATTACTACTAAATAGTAACAAGTTAGCAATTTAACTCCTAATAGTTCATAATAAGCATTTCATATTCATCATGCTATGAAATTACAAGTCAACAATATATTCATATTAGAAACATGTTCTCATGAATATAAATTTAACAACAATGCTTTTCAATGCTTAAAACATAATCAAGTGAATACACCACAAGTTTAAATCCATGATCTTAAAATAGAAGCAACTTCTAAAACATGATTAAATCCATGGAACAATAAGATATAGTTTAATTAAATAAAAATAATTAAAACCTCTAGATTTTCATACTCAACCAAATGTTCTTAAATTAAAGTATGTTAAATAACATATTAAAACATGATTTAAAAGCATAACACAAGTTGAATTCATGCAAGGTACGGCAATGAACTTTAATCTTTCACAAAAGATAAATGTTAATTAAAAAGTGCAATCCTTATTTAATTAATCCCAATTTAATATATGTTAACCAACATATTAAAACAAGATTTTCTGGCATGCCACAATTCAAATCCAAGTTACACATCATTATGAAAATTAAATCTTATACAAAGAATTAAATATTTCAATTCTCTAGATTTGATACAAGGCATACATATAGGTTGTATAATCATGGGAAACACACAATACAACATATATAAAATCCTAAAACATCCCCTACCTCCATTTGAGATGAAATCTCAAATCCCCACCAAAATGAATGTGCTCTGAATCTAACAAAACTTCTACGTTTTGTTGGGGACAACACCGCGAACATAACCCCCAAGGAAGCCCCATCAAATTCACAAGTTGAATCCAAACTCAAACTCAAGAAATGGGCAAAACTAAATTCTAATAAGAGGGAATTGAAGAGCACGTTGGGGGGAACAATAAACATAAAGGTACTACACTTTTTCAGCCAAGGGAAGTGACCGGAAAAGAAGAGAGAAGCATGGAAGCCATGGCTGCCATGAGATTTGGCCAAGAGAGAGGAGAGAGAGAGAGAGAAAAATCTGATATTTTCTCTTAGGTGCTCTTATTTATAGAAAAACCCTAAAAGTGCCCTGAACGGGCCCTCCGGGTTAGGAAACGTCAAATTTCGTGCAGACACGCTCAAAAGGCAAAACTCTGTGAACAAAAAAGGTTCAAAATGAGAAAATAAGAAGAACAGAAGAAACGGCGTTGAAAACCAAGTCCCGAGCTAAAAGTTATGCCCCAAACAAGTTTGGCGCTAATTAGGGCCAAAAACCCTGAAATTGGAGAAAACAACCAGAAGGAAATTGCAAGAGTACACGACTCGACGAAAAGTGAAAATGAATCCTATACGAGGATCCAGGCTCAAAACAAGACATTGAGCAATAACTTTCATTAATTGCACAATGGCCCCTCCAAAAAGTGAAAACTGCGAAACTGCCCCAGAATGAAAATATCTTCCAAAAAGATATTTTCTTTGAAACCCCTGAAATAAATATCTTTGAAAGATATTTATGAAAAACACCCCAAGAAAAGAAAAAGATTTCAAAGAACTGTGCATCCGTGCCCCTATGGACACCGGGAGCAACCAGAGTACTTTACTACAAAAGTAAAGATACGTATTTCATGAAAACCATTGAGAATGAAGATACGTGAAGTCAAAAACCAACTCTGAACACAAGAAGTGTGGTTATGCCAACAAAGTGACAAACGGGAAAAAGACAAAATAGGGGAAAAAAAAAAAAATGAAATGCGAATAGTGTCGAAAAAGTGAAAGTACGGAATTGACTCGGTCCTCAAAGGAAGTTGTCAATCCTAAGAAAAGAGTCTCGGAAATCAATCGAGAGCATTCGAGATGACACTAAGTGATAAGAAACTAAACTCAACAAGGAAAGACAACGGAAAAAAATTATCCGTGAAAATCCGGGTCATTACAACCTTCCCACCTTAAAGGGATTTTGTCCCCGAAATCCAGCCCCAACAAAACAAAAAGGAGTAACTAGTATAACTACGGAGTACACCTCCGAGTATCCCACACAAAGTGATATAAAAGCAATCCTAAAACTGAAAGACAACGCACAGACCAATGTCATTTGCACCCACGTGCTAACGACAGGATAACCTCTCAAAAAGGAAAATGACTGCATGGCCACCCAATAAGTCGGAACTCACACACAAAACCCAAGGTGAGACAAAGGAATGAAGACAACAACCGTAAACATCCCTCCAGATGAACCATCATACCGATCCAAAAATGACCACCAAAAGATCTCCAAGATAACCACACATCAAATCAGGGTACAGAACAAATACAACATGGCAGTATGAATAGTAACCAAAACCCACCCACGATGTACTCAAATGTGTGGTAGCAATGATAGTACCTAGTGCTCGCCCACACATACTCGTCAGTAAGGTAGCATTGATGGCAACTAGCACTCGCCCACAACACACAACTTGTATGGTAACATAACAGTATAAGGCACTAGTTCATAACCTGCCCCCCACTAGATCTACCCATGAAACCTCTCGATACCAATGACATCAATGTCAAAAATGATCATTACCAAAAGTACTACGGGGACCAACATTTTGTGAGAGTTGAGATATGGTCCAAAGATGTTCGGCCGGACCATCCTGGCCAATCCCAAAACTCTGACAACAATGTTATAGGTACCGCTATGCTTAAGGCCCCAAATCCTCAATACAATAATCAATAACTCTAACATCTCAAAATTCTCCTATTAACAATATCAATTGAGAATTAAAAACCTAACAAGCAAATCGAAGCCTCCAGAAATCAAAATGAACCTCACCACAAGACATTTCATCGAAAGTCCTACATTTCTCCCTGAAACAGATCAACTACAAGACTAATCACCATGATCAAACATCAGATCTTCATCCCTATCATGGATAACTAAATCCTCAAAATACAAGTCCACCAAGTGGCACACATATCAAAATGCCAACAACCAAGGTTACGAAATGAATCTCTCAAAACCGTGCTTGGCAACACCAAGCTAAATCAAAATTCCTCAATTTTAATCCGCAACCAATCATCGGAACTACGATCCCTCAAAACTATGCCTAGTCATAACTAGGACGAGAAACCCCACAACAGGCCATATCCAATAGCAATCCTCCAAAACTTTTCCTAAAAGTTAACCACATCTAGGTCTCCAAAACGGAAACAAGTCTCTAAAAGACATTCTCAAAAGAGCATTGAGCTCACCTCACAATCAAATAAATCCTTAATGATATGGACATAAGTCCCCAAAAAATGACCTCACACCGATCAACTCACTCTGAGCACCACAATACCACTTGTAGCGACCCGTCTCTGAAATGAAAGACAACAAGGTCAAAGACTTCACCCCCTATATGGAAGTAAGTCGACCAAAATCTATTAAATCCTCACCAAGGACTCAAGACAACAATGACGATCCTCATGGACCAACCAACCCCCAAAACAATGCACAACGCAACGGAGGGAAGAGACTCATTCTTTGTGAAATCCCTAACACGAACCAGAAAAGAGAAAAAACCCTATCCTCCCACAAGTGTCGATATGATAACCACGAAAATAGAGCATCCTTCCCACCTTATGGAAATGGATAGCTCAAAACAAAACAAATGTGACAACTCCTCTACAAGGAATTTCACAACAAAACCCTTACGGAAACCCACATATATAATATGTGGGACTAAGGGAAACGAATGGGAAAACCAAACCTGGAAGTCATGCATATGATAAGGAATACAACTCCCAGAAAGAAAATCTACTCGCATAGATAAAATCAAAGGTACATGCAGCACGTCTCCACATAAGCACAAAAGCATGTCACTAAAGTACAGAAACAACATGGCATCTCTAAGCATATAAGGAAGGCATGCTAATGTCACATAATAAGAACGCAAATGTGGATACACCTCCACCTACTCATGCATTACGATATCATAAGTCATACTACTAACATAGTAGTAGACGAAACTGCATAAGACAAAATGATGCAACAATGAACCCTAAGGACATCGTGTCCTAGAGTGTTTAGGTAAAAGGAAGGACAATTCCTAGCCATAAACTGACTCCAAAACCGAATGCGACAACAACCTGTCTCAAAACAAACATGAGCCCTTACCACAATGGTAAGACGCTAACAATCCATCTCCGAATCTAGAGGTAACAATACAAATGACACTAACAATGCAATGCTCTCTCTACCCAAAGCATCAATCAATCGACTTGATCCCAAAAGCATCATCACGCAAGGAGAACTCCAAGAAAATGGTAACTATAGCCATACTAACAACAACCAAATCAATCACTACAACTGATCCCCAAAACAACCATCATCATCATTGATCATAGGACAACGCCTATCAAAACGAACCAACACTGATTCCATCCGAACTACACATGTAGCTTGCCAGTACAGTAGCATGATAGTGCCATGCACCCGCCCACAAACGTACCCGCCCACAAAAAACGCAAGTTCTAGAGGAATCATCCCGAACAATCAAGGATCCTAAGAGGTCCATAACCTTATAATGGGCCACAACCAATAAATCCAGCACTACAGCAACTCTAAATGACTCACCTCATGAGAGCCTAAACAAAAGGTGACCATCCACCTACTTCAAAACCAATGCTAGGTCGACAACATCCTATACCACCACGAGGCTGTGATTACAATCACCATCAACCCCAACTCGTGCTTCAATGACCAATCCCGTGTCATTCCAAATATGCAACACAGTTATGCATATGTAATTCTAATCTAGCATCCATCATATGTCATGTTCTTTACATAAGAATTAAAATCATGTTTAAACAAACAGCATACAACATGTAGCACGCAAGCACATAAACATGTTATGAACCAAAACATATTATCATAAAGCATATAAACACATAGAGCATGGTAACAAAAGCATGATATGCACCCAAAACCCATCATCCAAGGTATTCAAACGAAGGAGCACTGATACCACTTGTAGCGACCCGTGTCTAAAATGCGGAAGCAAAAGATAGAACCAAAGTTTATAGAGATATAGACCATCTCTAAGACACCAATGTGACCTTCTAAGAAGTCACGGAGTTCAAGGTGAACGAAAATGGAAACAAAGGTCGAAACGGAAAAAAAACCATGAACCAAAGGGGAAACTGGTCAACTCACAACCAAAAAGAGAAACTTGACTCTAAACAAGTCAAACAAGGTGATAACAACCTAAATTAAATATTTCATGACTTTCTAAGAGGTTCTAAGAACATTGAACAAGAATCCCACAAAATGCCCTATCCCGGTCGAAGTAAAAACTGACACTACTTCACTAAAATATGAATAACTCCCACTCTAACTGGAATCTGAGTATTGTATTGGTCCCATTGGATAGCTGACTCAAAATCCATGAATTTAGGCTTAAGAAACACCCCATTTAAATTTAAAATGAAGAAGTTATGGTCATTCGAAGTCAGAACATCAGTGTTGAAACTAAACTGAAGAAGTTGGGTAAAAGGGGTCATTTTGGTCCACAAAATGACCCATTGGATGTCCAAAATGGACATGCTGAGATTTGAAATCATGGTTCAAAGGGGCTGGTTGTTTCGGTAGACCGAAATAACCCGACGGTCGACCGAAATAGGCATGAACAGTACTTTTGGCTACTGGAAATGATGTTTTTGAAGTTCAAACAAATACCAAAGGCCATCGGTCGACCAAAATGAAGCTTCGGACGACCGAAATGGCTCGAAAACATGCTGAATGGCCTTTTATGAACCAAAAACATTAAGGCCTAACCCAAGCCTTAAACCCCAATATGAATATGGTCCAAAAACATGATTTTAAGCTATATAAACATGCTAGCAAGTGTACTTTACATATTGAAATGTGTTACAATGGCCTATGGCCTCATTACATTTCATTCGCTCAAATTCACATGCCAAACCTTAAAGTTGGAAAGGTTTACACTTCAAAGGCAAAACTTGGAATTTAAGTACATACACCTGAAATTTAAAGTCTATGGCCCTTGGCCTCATGTCGTACATATCAAATAGATCCCAGTTAGTGTATCTAAGTACACTTTACACATGAAAGGGCAAAAAGAGCATGTTGAACCTAACTAAGTGTTACAATGTCAAAAGTAAGACTTAAACATGCTAACACTTGCATGTGAACAAGAATGCTTCTAAAGGAACTTCAAATCTCCAAACCATCAAAGATAAATACTAATCTCCATGTGTTGAATCCTGCACCTGAAATATGCCCCAGTAACGTAGGGGTGAGCAACATAAAGCTACTCGTAGGAAATGAGCATGCATCGGCCTAAAGTTTTATAATTTTACCTTAAGGTGAAACATGCTAAAGGACTCATGACACCTAACATCTATGTCAAGATGAGACTCTGGGAGCATCCTAAGCTACCCTAGATCATTTCTAGCATAAATCACATCATTTATACAATTCCAACAACATAGGAGCATGCTTACACAAAGCAACAAAATGTAGATTCTCAAGGTTATCAACTTGAAATCTAAAATGCTAGAATAACCAAAGTGGGTCATGCCACCTAATGTCTATGTTCCAAATGAATCTATAGGGTCATTCCTAAACCACATTTGAACATATAAGGCATAATGTACTTAACAATATCAAAGTTCACAATGATTCACTAAAATCATAAAACATAGATGTACTTAACAACATTAAAATGATCCATTAAAATCATAAACATAGATGTACTTAACAACATCAAAATGATTCACTAAAATCATAAAACATAGATGAACTTAACAACATCAAAATAATTCATTAAAATTACAAACATAGATGTACTTAACAACATCAAAATCGCCAATAGCCAAAACCACAAGTCACAATATAAACATGATTGTTAACTTGGAATTGAAAGCAAAAACAAATAGTGCAAGACTTGGACATCACGCTCGGAATTTTGCCAAGACCTCAATGGTTATTCCGGGCACTAACCCGCAGGGAAGACCACCCTAAGTGTGCACTATCTCAATGACTTAGAAGACTCACATCCCCGTACTAGAGCCAAACCCTAGCCATCTCAACTCAACAATGTCCCAAGACTCTAAAATAAGCCAAATAAGTTCACAACTTATACATATTACTACTACATAGTAACAAGTTAGCAATTTAACTCCCAATAGTGCATAATAAGCATTTCATATTCATAACGCTACGAAATCACAAGTCAACAATATATTCATATTAGAAACATGTTCTCATGAATATAAATTTAATAACAATGCTTTTCCATGCTTAAAACATAATCAAGTGAATGCACCACAAGTTTAAATCCATGATTTTAAAATAGAAGCAACTTTTAAAATATCATTAAATCCATGGAACAATAAGATATAGTTTAATTAAATAAAAATAATTAAACCCTCTAGATTTTCATACTCAACTAAATGCTCTCAAATTAAAGTATGTTAAAGAACATATTAAAACATGATTTAAAAGCATAACACAAGTTGAATTCATACAAGGTACGGCCATGAACTTTAATCTTTCACAAAAGATAAATATTAATTAAAAAGTGCAATCCTTATTTAATTAATCCCAATTTAATATATGTTAACCAACATATTAAAACAAGATTTTCTGGCATGCCACAATTCAAATCCAAGTTACACATCATTATGAAAATTAAATCTTATACAAAGAATTAAATATTTCAATTCTCTAGATTTGATACAAGGCATACATATAGGTTGTATAATCCTGGGAAACACACAATGCAACACATATAAAATCCTAAAACATCCCCTACCTCCATTTCAGATGAAATCTCAAATCCCCACCAAAATGAATGTGCTCTGAATCAGACGAAACTTCTAGGTTTTGTCGGGGACAACACCGTGAACATAACCCTAAGGAAGCCCCATCAAATTCACAAGTTGAATCCAAACTCGAACTCAAGAAATGGCCAAAACTGAATTCTAATAAGGGGGAATGGAATAGCACATCGAGGGGAACAATAAACATAAAGGTACTACACCTTTTCAACCAAGGGAAGTGACCGGAAAAGAAGAGAGAAGCATGGTGGCCATGGCTGCCATGAGATCCGGCAATCTGATATTTTCTCTTAAGTACTCCTATTTATAGAAAAACCCTAAAAGTGCCCCGAACGGGCCCCGCTGTGTTAGGAAAAGTCAAATTCACGCAGACACGCTCAAACGGCAAAACTCTGTGAACAAAAAAGATTCAAAAATGAGAAAATAAGAATAATGGAAGAAACGGCGTCGAAAACCGAGTCCCGAGCCAAACTTTCATTAAACAAGTTTGGCGCTAACCGGGGCCAGAAACCCTGAAACTGGAAAAAAACAACCACAAGGAAATTCCAAGAGTACACGACTCGATGAAAAGTGAAAATGAATCCTGTATGAGGATCCAGGCTCAAAACAAGACATTGAGCAATAACTTTCATTAATTGCACAATGGTCCCTCCAAAAAGTGAAAACTGCGAAACTGCCCAGAATGAAAATATCTTCCAAAAAGATATTTTCTTAGAAACCCCTGAAATAAACATCTTTAAATGATATTTATGAAAAACACCGCAAGAAAAGAAAAATATTTCAAAGAACTGTGCATCCGTGCCCCTATGGACACCGGGAGCAACCAGAGTACTTTACTACAAAAGTAAAGATACATATTTCATGGAAACCACTGAGAATGAAGATACGTGAAGTCAGAAACCAACTTCGAACACAAGAAGTATGGTTATGCCAACAAAGTGACAAACGGGGAAAAGACAAAATAGGGAAAAAAAAAAAAACAAAAAAAAAAAAAACGAAATGCGAATAGTGTCAAAAAAGTGAAAGTATGGAATTGACTTGGTCCTCAAAGGAAGTTGTCAATCCAAAGAAAAGAGTCTCAAAAATCATTCCAGAGCACTCGAGATGACACTAAGTGACAAGAAACCGAACTCAGAAAGGAAAGACAACGGCAAAAAATTATCCGTGAAAATCCGGGTCATTACACTCGGTGTATGTCAAATTAGGCTTAGGAGACTTGAAACCGACGTCGGTGGTTTTACAACTTGCCGATCGATCAATCAAAAATCCTAGGGGTATCATTGAGGATGTTTTGATTAAAATTTATAAATTCTTCTTTCCCGTTGATTTCGTTGTCATTGACACGGAACCGGTCCAAAATCCTAAGAGCCAAATTCCTGTTATCTTTGGCCTTCCTTTCTTGGCAACCGTGAATGCCAACATTAATTGTAGGATGGGGATAATGAAGATCTCATTTGGCCACATGAAGGTAAAGTTGAATATTTTTAACCCAACCCCCAACTCATTTGACAAGCATGAAGAGGTTAATGTTGTAGAAAAATATCATGACCTTAAATGTGAAGGAATAGAGTTTTTGAGTGAAACCAAAGTTTCAAATGGTTCATCTTCAACCCTGCATTCTAAGAAAATTGTTTCAAAGTCTTGTTTTGAAAGGGCGTGGAAGCCTAAAGATTGTTTTGATCAAGGACCGAAAACGACTTTTGAGCTTAATCCAACAAGTTCTCTAGGGAACCATTTGTTGGGCGGAGTTCAAAGTACTTATCACCCCATCAAGGAGGGGATGCATTATAAGATGTTTGATCTAGGCTAAAAGAGCCCAACGTCTTGCTAAAGACGTTAAAGACTAGCAAGACATTTCGTAAGGTGTCAAAACCCTATTCCTCCCTCATTTCTATCTTTAATTTCATTTCTTGCGAAGTTTAGATATTGGCTTTGGGTTCATATGCGTTGCTAGGAACTGTGATTAGGATTACATGCACTTTCAAGTTGAAATTGAGCATTTTGCATAAGTTCGATCGATCTCAAAATGAGTTCGATCGATCGAACTTCCCACCTGCATCAAACCTGCATCCAAATCACTATCTGTCCAATGATTCGAACAAAACCTGCATATTTCAACTCTGTGTCCCATCGTTCGAACTTGTTCCTAAATCGATCTTTAGTTCTTCGATCGATCCAACTTTATCTTGGATCAATCTACAGTTCCAACACTTAGAAAAAATTTTGAACCTGTATCACCTGCATCCAAAAGCCTCTCTATCTCATCGATCAAACATTTCTTTAGTTCTATGCATTCTCGATCGATCGAAGGTATCCTAAGATTGATCTTAGAGAGATCAATATTTATTCTTTATTTTTTAATTTTGACTTTGTTTTAAATTCTTAATTTCAAAAATTCCAAAAAAATATTTTATTATTTTTATTGTCATTTTTATTTTCCTAAAAAAAAAAATCCTAAAAATATTTTTACTTTTTATTTTTCAAAAATCCCAAAAGTACTGTGTCACTTAGGTGGAGAGATCCATGTCAGTTCGATCGATCTGAGGATTCAGTTCGATCGATCGAACTGGCAAGGGAATGTTTTAAAAAATCGATTTAGGGTCATTCGATCGATTCCACAAGAATCGATCTCAAACCCTCGTTCCCCCTTCGCCGCTGCATCCCAACTCTTCTCCATCTCCGGCGAGACTCCGGCTAGCATCCCAAGCGTCGAATCTCTCTCTCTCTTCTTGGATCTAGGACTTCATCTTCATCTCACCTTCTCTCTCAATTCCGATAAGATCCGAGACTTCACCGCTTTGATTCAAGCTTTGATTTCATGAACACATGCTTTAACTGTTAGATCTAGGTTGTTTTCATGATGTCTATCTCCATTGATGAAGCTTTGACCTCTTTGTATATATGTGTATATATATGTATAAATGTTTTTGTATTAGTCTTGCTTTGATTTGATTTTCGGAGTTATGGGCCGAATCCAGTGACTTGGTTGATGTTTATTGTGTTGATGGGCCCACGACCATGTTCGTGAAGGCCCCGTGCCATCCACGTCACAGATCTGTGACTTTTCATTTTCTGTTATAGAGTTCAATCGATTGAACATATTTCTCCGATCGATCTGAGTGAGATTGATTCCACTCATTTTTTAAGGTCGATCGAACTTTTATCGATTTCTCATTTTTAAGATCGATCTAAGTGAGATCGATCTCACAACTTTCGCAATCGATCAAACTTTGCAGATTTGCAACACACATTTCATCCATCATAAATTGTGTTTCATGCTATCTTATACATGCCCAATGCCTGTGTTTTCCACATTGGATGCATTTCATACTTATCCTGTCTAGCATGCTTTACATCATGACACTTATTCCTTGTCACTTGCATATATTCATGTTCTTTATCTGTTTTGTCTATCTTATTTGACATACATGATTCTATAAATTGTGCTTTAATTCTTTATATCGGCACTAACTTCCCTTGTAAGTTTTCTTTTTCATTTTGCAGGCCATGGCTAGGGTCAAGATTGTAGCTCGCGGACACTATCACCACAGGGGCAGGCAGAGTTTGGACGACAAGACAGGTCCATCTCATGCCTAGGACCCTATTCAGGAGGACCAGCTAACCGAGCCCACTCCACCTCAGTCTCCCTTATCTGACAGCAAATTGCACTCTGCTGCTGAGGCATCTACTTCACAAGCTGAGGCTGAGGCTGTACATTCACCATCTCCTTCACCTATACTACCTCAGCCAGTTCAGGAGCTTGACCGACCATTACATAGATACTCACGCCTTTCAGTGGCGCACGATCGGTACTTACCCGAATAGCATATGATGATATATTACGGAGGGGCCTTGTAGCCATTCTTGCCCCTGTCACATACCTGGTGTACCCGAGGCTAGTACGGATGTTCTTCCAAAACCTCTGGCCTGCCCTGCGTAACACGGCGGAGCTGAGGACCACCATTAATGGTTATTTGATCTCTATTACAGTGGATACATTATTTAGATCTTGCCACTGTCCACATATCTGCCCTCCAGAGCTACAGGACACATATCCCACTCTCTACAGACCCACATATGCAGATAAGGCCATTTTACTCACAGGTCACTATGCCGGTGGTGAGATATTTGCCACCCACACCTATCATCCCGATGACTTGTGGTTTCGACTCTGTCTTGTTCCGTAACATCTTCATGACCGGCCATAAGACACAGAGACGCGACGACTACCTGATAGCTCTATATGCATTCTACACAGGGTGTTAGCTATCCAATCCTGCACTTATCTGGAGCGTCATGATGAAGCTATATGTTAACCACATCAGCAAGGCCAAGCCCAAAAGGGCTAAGTATCTCCCATTTGGCCATCTCATCACACAGATTCTACGTGATCAACGTTATCCCTTCCAGCCATAGGAGAAGACTGAGTCTGGGGCCTGTTCATTCAAGAAGAAGGACTGGGATAAGAGCTACAACGCTCTTATCAAGAGTCTCCGGGAAGATGCTGCCGAGGCAGCTAAGGATCTAGAGGCAGAAGAGATGGCAGCAATAGCAGACCCAGTAGCGGACGACGTCGCAGTCGATCCGGCTACTGTACACTTGGATATTGATTTGGAGTAGCCTGCAGAGGACCCAGAGCAGCACTCTCCAGTTGGGTCACCCGTTCACGATGTGGAGCAGGCTCAGGATCATCATTCTCCAAATCCAGCCACACCAGAGGGTCCTGCTCACATACCCAACTTGGGAGAACGACTTCAGACTCTAGAGGACACCATGGTATCTATCCGCGTAGAGACTGTCTCCATTAGAGCTGACATTGCTTCCCTCCGCACGGATGTCATGACCACATTCAGAGATCTATCCAGAGCCATCCGCGGAGTGCGACCTGCCCATCCTACCTCCTCCACTTGATCTTTCCATTCTTCTTATTCCTCTTATGTATCTATGATATCTGCATATTTTTTATACTGTTATGTTATTTTTGCAGCCGTGTCTGTCGGCTTTGATACTGGATGTACTGTACTTTATTTTTAGTTTATATATGTTTTCTTTATGGATGTCCTATTTTAATATTCTTATATCTATTTGTTTGACTCCATCAGGTGCATCCCAGTGACTTCAATGAGAGAGAGTACTGCCCAAAATTTTTAGAACCACCCTTATACCTCTCTCTATTTTCCGTTGCTATCCCATTTACACTTGCATGTCCACTGTGCACTATTATTATCCCTTTTGTTATCTAATGAGTTTTATCCAAGTGCCAAAATTTCAGGATCATAGTTGATCCCAAGTTTGGGGGAGCTATGCCACCTACTTCGAATACTTCTATTCCGGCAAATCGTTGCTATAATTGCACTGGTATACTCTTTCCTTTTGTTCTCTTTGCACATTGAGGATACTGTGCCATTTAAGTTTGGGGGTAATAGTGCTTTGCAGTGTTTGTTTTTAAATTCAAAATTTTGAGCATGACTTGTGTATTTGAGAGATTTTCTATGATTAGTCCATGATTAGCTATGATTTTGATCTTTTGAGTACTATATTGCTTAAAATTTAAAATTTGCTTGACTTGAGAGTCCAATACTCCTTATATGCCTTGTGGATGCCATTTAGGGGTAAATTTTTCGAAAGATTGATATCTTGCTTGCACTTGTGGTCCATATCATCCTAATTTTGTGATTGTTTTGAGATTCACTTTAGTATTCTACACTAGCATAGGCACACGCTAGCATTCATTTGTGGGGTACATGCTTGGTTGATTATTGAATTGGTTATATCCCAATTGGGCTAGTAGTGCATTGAAAGCTTTCATTCTTGATAAAGGTGATAACAACCCCTTTTCACGAACTAGCCAGGATTCTAGCCTCTGCACTGAACTTCTCGCGCCGAAAGGTGGAGGGCCAAAACTCTAGGTTAATAATTGAACTTGCTTTTTTTTTTTTTTAACAAAAAAAAAAAAAAAAAAATGAAGTTGCAAAGGCAATAAAAAAGTGAGGACTTCTCCCAAAAGGTAAGAAATATGATATAATTAGATGGAGGTTAGTTTAATTTGTAACCTAGTTTATTTGAGCTTGTAAGTCCTTAAGGGTGTTTGAACACCTAATGCCCTAAAGCCGTCTGGTTTGGGAGTCATTGACTTAACGCTCGACCTCATGGATCGCTAGAAAGCTTAATAGATAAACACATTACACTATGCTTCCATCTTTGATCCAAAAAAAAAAAAAAAAAAATTGAGTTAAAAGAATAAGCGCACCTAGAGCAATAAAGCTTTAATAAAAGGTCCACTTTTTATCTTGATGATTGGTAGTGGATTTGTGTGCTAGTTTGAGGGTAAGGATGTGGTTAATTCTTTAGTTGGCTAAGATAGCAACATATTTGATGCCGGTCCACTCAAAAAGGATTCTATAGTTGTTTTGATTTTCATGATCATTTTCTTGATGTGGGAGGACCATAATTGTTTGCTTGATGTTAAAATTTTGGGAGATTGCTTGGAATGGGTTGAAAAATTGCATACTTGAGGTAGTTTTCTCCCAATGCTTATTTGCAATATTGGTACCTCTTTTGAAAGAATGAGCTTAATATTTGTGGCTATCATTTCTGAAAACCTTCACGAGACTTCACTCATCCACTAGGGGTAACCTAGGAGTTTACAAGGCTTGTTCCCTACGAAAGTGGCGTTATCCATTTATTACTTTCTAGTTCATAGCTGTATAGTTGTTCATTTCATTCATTTACTTTATAGTTCATTGCTAGGGACTAGCAATATTTAAGTTTGGGGGTGTGATGAGCGGTGAAAAGTGCGCATTTAAACCCCTTAAGCTTAGGTGTTCTAGGACTTTATCTATCTTATTTTCCCGCTTTAGATTGATTTTGTATTATTTCCATTTTCAGGTACTTATCCCTAAAATAAGCTAACTCAGCCAAATAAGAGCAGAAATAAAGCAATTCTGGGATGAATCAAAGAAAGGAGCAAAGTACAGCAAAAGGAAGCAAAAGGTGGAATTTCAGCAACTTCGAACGATCTCAAGAAAAGTTCGATCGATCCAACTTTCATTGATCTCAGCACTTCAAGATGGATTTAATCCATGTTTGTCCCTATTCAAAGATCTCAAAGTTTGATCAATCCAACTTCATTCTCTGATCGATCAAACTATCTTGTCCTTATCCAAATGATTGATCTTATCCAGCTGTACCACCCTGCTAACCGTTTTTGTCCTTTTCCCAAAAATATCTTCAAAATATCTAAGAGTTGTTTTTATCCAAAAAGGCACCGCCATAGAGGATCGATCCATCTTCAGTTTGATAGATCTCAGCCATGTTCGATCGATCCAAGGTCAAGGTTCAATCGATCGAACTTCCTCCAGTGCGAAAAAGTTAAATTGCCAGCTCATAAAAAGTTGTCCTCTATCCAATCATTGGGAGAATATTGGAGTACGTGCCAGATCTTTTTTGGGTGTCACCTAACCAACCAAAAAGGAGGATTTGAGCAACTTTTGAGGGGGGATTCACATACAACCATAGAGGGGGATTTTTAGAGAATTCTTAGTGAGGAAGTAAAGGAGAAGAGGAGGCTAGAGACACCATTGGAGGCTTTTCATCAACCAAGGAGCAACTTTCTTCCATGGAGCTTGTCCTTGAGGGTTGGACGACATCATCCATGAGTGGCTAGACATCCTCTTGGGGCTAGAGTTAGCCCTAAGCAAGCTTTCTACATCTTGATTTATGTATTTTTGAGGGGATTTGTATTGTGATACATGTTTTGACACTTTTATATATAGATCTTGTTTATTCAATGATTTGTATGGTTTAATGCTTCCAATTGTTCATTTCATTCTATCCATATGTCTATGTATGCTAGAATAGATGTTCATGTGTTTGTCTCTATTTCTTGTGTTATTGATGCATTACTATGTATATTAATGCTATAGATCTAGAGATTGTCAAGACATAGTGCTTAATAGAATCTCTTGTGATTTACTTAATGGTTCATACTCATTTCTTAATGGATTGTGCCTCTCCCTTAGTTTAATTAGTTAATTTTATGTCATTAGCTTAGTTGTAGTGTAGATGTAGTGTAGTTGTTAAATGGGAGGACAATCCATGCTTGTTGTTTGATGTTCCATGCTTTTGAATGCAAGTAGCATTTGTCTCTAACCTTGTGATATGTTTGGATTATGAGCTTAATGAAAGGATTAATGGCTTAGTTTGATATATTGTACTTTTCATTATGTTGCTTAGACGATATATGCTTAATTGGTCATCCTTGCTAATTCAAACAACCAAACACACACACACAAATATTGCAACACATATCTTCCCCTCATTAATCATTCATTAAAGGTGTAGAAAAGTATGCTTAGTGGTGATCTCTAAACCCTAAGATCTATCTCTCTCTCTTTTATTTTCGTTATTGCATTATTGTTTACTTTAGTTTAAGTTGCATCTAGTGTAATTCAACCAACCAACCACTATTTTGATCACTCAACCTACTAACCCTAATCTTGATTCCTCAACCTAGTACGACCCACCAATCCCTTGGGACGATCCCTACTTGCCCTAGCTATATTTTTAGTGAAAGGTAGTAGTGGCAATTTCTAAATGTAAAACTTGGCCACATTCATCATAGCTCTACACCACTATCTTTTAGTGCACAAACTTTGGGTCAGTGTGCGACAAACCACCATTTAGTAGTAAGACACAGTGGTGTTGAGATAGCCTTACAATCAGCCATTTTAAACTTTTTAAGTAGCTCAGAGGCATACTTTTGTTAAGAAATAAAGATTCCTTTGGATGTTTGAGTGATTTGTAGGCCTAAAAAATATATGAGAGTGCCTAAGAGTGACATTTCAAACCTTGTCTTCGTGAGATTATCAAATTCTAAAGCTAATGAGGTGTCTGAGCCACAAAACATGACATCATCAACATAGATTTGCAGAATTAGAAACTGTTCTTGATGAATTTTGATATACAGGTGTTATCAACCTTGCCTCTGTGGAATCCTTGTTCAACTAAAAACTGATGTAGCTTTTCATACCAGGCTCTAGGGGCTTGTTTGAGACCATACAAGGCCTTTCTTAGTTTGAACACATGAAAGGGATACTCTGAATCTTCAAAGCCTTCAGGTTATTTCAAGTAAACTTCTTCATTTAAGTATTCATTTAAGAAGGCAGACTTAACATTCATTTGGTACACTTTGACTTGCTTGTGATAGGTAAAAGATAAAAGCATTCTTATGGATTCCATTCTTGTAACTGGAGCAAAAGTTTCATTATAATAAATACCAACCTGTTGAGAAAAACCCTTGCACACCAATCTTGCCTTGTTTTTGATAACAGACCCCTTCTTATCCATCTTATTTCTTTAAATCCACTTTGAGCCAATTACATTCTTGTCTTTAGGTATAGGTACAAGTTTCTAGGTATCATTCTTGTAAATTTAATCAATTTCTTTTTGCATAGCTACTATCCATTCTTTAGCTTTTTATCTTCAAAATAAGACTTTGGTTCAATGGATGACAGCATAGCAAAATGACTATATTCTTCACCATCTTCAGCTTCTAGATCAGTTAGTCTCTTTTTGTTCCTTGTTTGAATTCTAGTTTGAGGTGAACTAATAATGTTTTCAGCTTGAACCTACTTTTGCAGCCTTGGATAAGTGATTTCTCTTGGATTTTCAGGTTCAAAGACTGAGAAACTGGTTTCATTTGAACCTAGTGTATTGTTACTATCTTCAAGTAGTGCTGACTGAGGATTCTCATCAAACTTCACATGGATTGACTCAACCATCTTTGAAGACATGAGATTATAGCACTTATAAGCCTTACTTTTTGTAGAATACCCCAAGAATATGCCTTCATCAGCCTTTGAATCAAACTTTCCCAAACTTTCAATGTGGTTCAGTACATAACATTTGCTGCCAAACACCTTGAAGTAGTGAACTATTGTAGGTCTTCCATACCATAATTCATAAGGTGTTTTGGTTGAATTTGGTCTAAAAAGAACCCTATTGATTATGTGTACAGAGGTACTCACAGCTTTAGCCCAAAATCCTTTTGCCAAACCCTTTTTCAAGCAACATTATTCTTCCCATTTCTTGAACTGTCTTGTTCTTTCTCTCCATAACCCCATTTTGTAGGGGAGTAGCTACAGCTGAGAATTCTTTCTTAATCCCTTTATCATCACAGTAATACTCAAATTCTCTTATGATAAATTCAGAACCAAAATTAGACACGACTCTCTTCACAATACAACTTCTTTCATTTTCAACAAGATTGACAAATTAGATGAAGTGTGTAATACCTTCAGATTTTTCTTTCAAAAAGTAAACCCACACCATTCTACTGAAATCATCAATAAGAAGCATGAAATACTTACTTCCACTAATACTAGTGGTTCTAGTAGGGCCACAGAGATCCATATGTATCAAGTTAAGGGCTCTTGAGGAGTTTGTTTCCTTGAAGAGGAATGAGACTTTGGTTTGCTTTCCTTGTTGACAAGCTTTACAAAGATGATCTTCTTTAAAATTGATGTCAATCAGTCCTTTGACAGCTTTTAACTTGAGAATTTTAGATAAATTCCTTGAATGAAGATGTTTGAACCTTTTGTACCACAGCTTAGCTTCATCATAGGTTGTCAGATTTCATTGAGTGGACTGAGTTTCTTCAGTGACAGTATACACATTTCATGAGGATCTACAAGCTGTGAATAAAACTTGTTTAGATTTTAGATTAACCACATTGCATTTTTCCTTATTGAAGCATACTTCTTTTCCATTGTCATACAGTTTGCTAACACTGAGAAGATTTTGTTTAAGCCCTTCAATAAGTAGAATTTCTTGGATCTCAGGTAATTCTTCAAACTTGATCACAATACTAATGCCAACAATTTTTTCCTTTTGATTGTCCCCAAAGACTACATTTCCCCCATCAAACTATTTTAGAGAAACAAATTTGGAACCATCACCTGTCATGTGTCTTGAACAGCCACTGTCAACATACCATTTGTCCTGTATGTTATAGGCCTTGAAAGTTGTATACATAAGTAGACTCAAAAAGTTTAACTTCTTAGGAATCCACATCATCTTAGATTTCACAATTGACCCTTTGTCCTTAGTTTTCTGAATTCGAGTTAAGTCAGACTTCTTAACATATATCTTAGAAACCTTGAAGTTTCTTATGGCTGTGGTAACAAAGTCTCTTCTGTTGAAACTTAAGGTATTGTAAGTGTTATCAAGTGACCTCAGGGGTTTTACAATAGGAAACCTTACATACACTTCACCAATTGTGGCCTTAACAAACACAGAGTGAATTTTTTTTTTTTACTTTGAGGCTGTATCACATATATAGCCAATTCCAGGCTTCCCAATTTACTTAGTAGATTGCTTCCAAATCTCAACCATTTTCAAGGATCTCTCTTCAAGTATAAGGGACAGTTCTTCTTTACACCTCTTAGTAGGTTTAGAAAGATAAGGGAGATTGAACACAAGGTTAACAGTTTAAGCTTGAAGTGTTTAGTGAGGATTTGTTTTAACTTTAGTAGAGCTGCATTAAGTCTTTTGATTTGAGATTTCTATTGATTACACTTCATAGCAAGTCTCTCACATTATTCTAGAATTTCTTCTATTTTAGTGTCACTATCTTTTTCAACTTGGACCGAGTCTGTTGGTGTTTTAAGAATAACCATGAAGAGGCATTCATCTTCTTTTGGTTCTTTAGATTTTTCTTCTTCAGGAGCTATATTCCAATCAGTAATCAGTGCCTTTTTTCTAAATCTTTCCTTGTTATTTGGCTCTTTAAACTTCCTTTGATATTGTCCCTTTGAACTAGGGTCATTTGACACTACATGACCAAGTTTACCATAACTATAACAGGTTAGATTTTGCAGTTGAGATTTCTTTTTGAACTTGAATTTTCTGAATTTCTTAGCAAGATAAGCCACTTTATCCTCTTCCAGATCATCTTTAGACTTTGTATCAGCTTCCTCAACAACTTCCTTGGCTTTGAGAGCAACTTCTCTTCTATGTAAGGTTAGAGGATCGATCCTCATTTCATAGGTTGTTAAAGCGGCTTGAAGTTCATCTATCTTCATGTTTGTTAAATCCTTGTCTTCTAGGATAGTAACCTTAACATTGAACCTAGAAGTGAGAGACCTAAGTATATTCTTGCAAACATCAGAGTCTTTAATATTTTCACCAAGAGATTTCATATTATTGACAAGATCATTAATTCTGAATACGTACTCAGCAACAGTTTCCTTTTCTTCCATTTTACAGATTTCGTATTGGACTTTGAACAGCTATATTTTGTTGTCTTTTGTAATATTATTTCCCTCATGAGCTACCTAAAGAGAATCCCACATTTCCTTGGCTGTCTTATAATTTTTAACTCTTGTAAACTCTTGTTGCTTCAAGGCATAGAAAAGAACATGTTTTTCTTTTCCATCATTAGCCATAGCTATTTTGTCTTCTGCAGAAGGGTTATCTGGACTACGAATCACAACACCAAGTATAGTAGCATGCCACACATCATAGGACTGAGACATTAGAAAAGCTTCCATTCTAGTTTTCCAAGAATCATAGTTTGAACCTTCAAACCTTGAGGCGTTGTTGATAACTTGACCTTCATCCATTGTTAGATCAACTACAGGCCTGTTAGAACCTTCAGTGCATAACAAAGCTCTGATACCAATTGTTAAACCAAGAGGAGGGTATTTTGGTTAAAACCTTTATTTTTAAGTCTTCACAGAAACAAGCACACAAAGATTAATGCAAACAAGGACTATAAGGAAACCCTCTTAACTAAGGAAAACCTTGGTTCTTGGCCTCTGCCAATATGAAATCCACTACTAGCTGTATGTATCTTGTTACACACTCAACTATCTCACTCTCTGTACACACCCAGGTACAAGAATAGACACTAGTTTTCATAACCAATACACACACTAGTTCACACAGTGCACACAAGCACTCCCCTTATCCTAAGCAACCTTGTATGGACCTTGTAAGCTCTCATAGCTCACCACACACACCATTACAGATGTAAAACTATATCAACAAGTCTTTCCTACAATTAAAATAGTACAGACAGCTTAAAACTCCAAGTTACAACCACAAAACCACAATCTGCTGCAATCAGGAATTGAGGGTAAAATGGGAATTTCCTCTCGAGGTCAATTTACCAGCACCTTACATAGTCTTCTTTCACTATAGTACTCATGTTTGTAGCATAAAATATTCTTGAATAGCATGAGTTAATCAAAAGGTTCAGTTACAGTGCTTAAACAAGCACACCACAGCATAGATTTAGGGTTCTAGAAGTTCAATACCACAATGTGCCAATAGTATGTTCCACAATTTCAACAGCTCTGATTCACCAAAATAAACTTGCTAGCAGTTAGATAATTCATGAAACAGCTAGACTTAACCATTTTTTACTTAAATCACAGATTAAACTAGAAAAATAGGCTTGTATGATGATCTAGAGATCCAAATTCAGTTCCAGCATGTTTTTGTTCAAAATAAAATACTGAGCAAGTGTAAATAGCTTGGTTATACCTATGATAGCCCTTGGAATAGACCACAGCAGCTTGGAACTCAAAATCACTACTCAATCCACCCCTTGCACTAGTAAACTTGATAGCAGAATCATCTCAGCACTTGTACACACCTAAGGCTTGATTCAGTGAGTTTTTCTTGCATAGATCGTCATCAAA
This sequence comes from Cornus florida, assembly GCF_030987335.1. Classification (NCBI taxonomy): domain Eukaryota; kingdom Viridiplantae; phylum Streptophyta; class Magnoliopsida; order Cornales; family Cornaceae; genus Cornus; species Cornus florida. The sequence goes on along the minus strand of NW_026775573.1, from coordinate 95,851,428 downwards.
TAACAGAGAAAAACTTGCTTGACATATAGTACTCGAGATTTCTTAGCTGCAGCCTAATATTCAGTGAGATTTCAAGGCTTAGAAACCCTAAAAAGCCTTATCACAGCATATTTATACTCCATACAATACAGCGGCCCTTTGCACAGCTATACAATACACCTATCACCTTCCACCAATCATTGAGAGAGAATAATTAAGATATTTTCAGGGCAATGAACCAATGTAGGCCTGCCACCCCAGCTATTTTGTCACTAATCTCACCAGCTTCAACAAGTTACAGGTTATATGCTACAATTGCAATTTTATCCAGACTTAGCCTCTAAGAAATGTAATATTCTTGCATATACTATCTCTCTAGGACCACTGAGACGTGACACACTCTGAGCACAGTTGGAAAGGACCAAAATACCCTTTTAATAGTTTTTAATCTTCCAGCCAAATAATAGTCTTGATGTGACGGCCTAAGTTTTTCGACCCGGTGATAACGGATCCAAAATGCGGAAGCTAAAGGTAAACCAAGGTATCTAGAGATATTAGTCACTCCTAAGACACAAATGTGACCCTTCATGAGATCATGGAACTTAAAGAGGACAAAAACGGAAACAAAGGTCAAAAAGGACAAAGTTTGCTATCCAAGGGGCAAAAAGGTCAATTCACTATTAAAAGGAGAAAATTGACTCTAAACAAGTCAAACAAGGTTAATACAACCTAATCTAATCATTTTGAAACATTCCAAAAGGTTCCATGAACATTGGCTAAGAATCCCACAAAATGCCCCATCCCGGTTGAAGTGAAAACTGACTACTTCACTAAAATATACATAACTCCCACTATGTTTGGAATTTGAGAATGATATAGGTACCATTGGAAATCTGACTCAAAATCCTTGAGTTTAGGATTAAGAATCACCCCATTTGGATTAGCATTGAAGAAGTTATAACCCATTGCAGTTGGATGATCAGTGCTGGAACTCCACAGAGACTAGGCTCTGGATCAAGCTATTTCGGTCGACCGAAATGGACTTTCCGATAACCAAAATGAAAGTGCTTAGACCTGAAATCATGAAGAAAAGGTTCATGTTGCTTCGGTAAACCGTAATAAAGGTTCGGTCGACCGAAATGACTCATGAACAGTGCATTTGGCTACTATAATGTGATTATACTATGCATTGGCAATTCCATTTGCCATCAGTCAACCAAAATAGAGTTTTAGTCGATCGAAACACCACAAAAAGCTGCTAAAAAGGTTGCTATCAGTCCAAGGTGTTAAGGTTCAACCTCAACTTTGAATCCCATGATGTTTTGGTTCAGAATGAATATATAAAACTGATTTTTCATGAGTTTTGAGAATGTGTACACGTCAACAACTTTGATATGAATAAATAAACATAAAACAATGGCCCATGGCCTCATACACATCGTTTACAAAATTTTCATATGTTAGACCTCAAACTTTGGTTTAAATACACTTTTGATGCAAAGGTTGATACCAAAAGTGTTTAAGTACAAAAGTATATATGTTTGGACCTTGGCCTCTTTACATACATGTTTATAATGTCAAAAGTAAATGTTTGAGTATCATTACATATCAGGATATCAAAAGAAACACATGCTAAACACTTGCACGTTAATATACAAAAATGCTTCATTTATCTCAAAAGCTTCTAAGGATAATGAGCCTCCAAGAACATAATCTCTTTACCTGAAAAACAACCCAAACCCCTAGGGTGAGTAATCAAGTTACTCGTAGGATGTGGTGCATGCGCATACCCCATAGTTTCAAGTATATTGTGAACCATACATAGACCATCACAAGGGTGCATTCCACCTAACGTCTATATTCCCATGGTGCTCTAAGGGATCATCTCAAGCTATATAAATGTTGAAACGGTAAACACGTAACATCCAAGTATACATAAGCAAGTACACTAACCACATTAAAACTAAGACTTACCAAATCACAGGCTACAAGAAATCCATGATTTACAACTTGGAAAGTAATGCGAAATCAAGTAATGGAATGACTAGGATATGTGGCCACGAGACCATACAAGTTATTTTGGATAATTATGACCCACAAGGTACTACCTAGTACGCACTATGACTTAGGAGAATTCCTATTCTCCGTATTAGAGCCAAACTCTAGCCATGAAACATTTCATATCCTTACAAGCTTCCAAAAAATCAACAAGTTCATGACATTTATACAATCTCAATGCATGAACTACCTACCAAGCACAAGTAGGGTAAAACCACACAAACCATGTCCTAAGGTTTCATGTCTAAACGGGCAAGCTAATGATACTACACATTATGCCAAATGGATTTAATATTAATATAGGCCACAGTTACTAATTATGCAATATAGTAATTTACCTACAAGCAATTTCAAGTAATACTTACAAGTCTTTCAATGAAATCTATATTACTTAACAACACAAGAGTAATTTCAAGATATTCATCATAAATCCTCAATGAAATCACAAGTAATAGGCAAATCATTAAGCAATAATCTACCTATACAATTTAATAGTTATATACATGCTTTAATCCACAAATCCTAAGTCAAGCATACAAAAACTCTACTCATATGCAAATACAAGAATTTTAAAGCATGTAATCAATATATATCAAGCTCTAATATATATAAAACCCAAAGAGGATAAACATACAACCACCCCTACCTCAATAGAGAATTGAATCTCTACAATCCAAGCAACCAAGCCCTAAATGTAAAACAAGTTTAGGGTTATTGAAGAGGAGAGTGAGAGGAATCTTTTCTCTCCCAAGGTTTCTACTCTAAGGTGTAAGGAAGTGAGCCAAATTGAAGGGAGAAGTTATGAATTAAGCTTTCCTCCAATGGTGGATTTGCTAGGGATAATGAAATGAAAAAGATAAAGTGTAAAATGGTGAGTGGAAGGGCTAGAAATCCTCCACTCACTATGTACTCTTGCACTACCTCTCTCACACACACAATGCAAGACTACACCTTAATCCTACACTTGTCACAAATCCAATGCCTCTTCCAAGACTAAATCCCAAGCCCACACTTGTCACAAATCAAAGGCTACATGTGCACTAATCCAAGGCCAACAAATGGATGAATCTCCACCCACCAAATGTCAAGAGGTCATGGTGCCAAGTCTCTTCACCTAAATGCCAACAAATGGCTCCATGAGAGTGTGACACTTGTCACACTGTTCAAAAATTACAAAATGGTACTTTTTTAAAATATCTTCTAAAATAAATTGCAAAAAGGTCCCTAAAACGAAAAATAATTATTTTACATAATCACACTAAAATCTCAAAAATTATAAATAATTACACATTCATGCCCTTTACAAGAAAAGTACTAATCTAGTATGCTTTTCAAGAAAAGTAAAAATACCAATGTCATGGAAATCAAATACCATGAATGCATGCAAAACCGGAATTAAATCCGAGCACAACAAGTGAGGTTATGCAAGGAAAAACGAAAAATGACTAAAAAACGAAATAAGGAAAAGACAAAATAAGAAAAAGACGAAAAAAGAAAATCGCCGAAAATGGAAAAGGAGGAAAAAGACCGGGTCATTACACCTGAGGCTATGTAATTCACAATGTAGGTTCAACCAAGGTTGTTCAGTACAATGTAGCTATCAAGGCAAACGTATATACATGGAATACAATAGAGAATAGACCATAATGCCCCTGCAAACACCTGTAGCTAAATTTGAAGAGCTAAACCTTCACTATCACAGTGATTTCAGCTAAGACAAGTAAACAAATTGTAATGCACTATCTAAGACCAATGTATAAAATGTGTTATTTATGAGTAAATGACAATACTACCCTTACACCTTATTTCAAACCACAATGCAGGTAGAGATCATACTTGAATCAACACAAACAAGGCTTTTGACATTAAACAGACAAACATCCTTAAGACAGCTTAGGACCAACACTCCCAAAACAGCTTAGGGGAGTTCTCTAAAAACCATAACTATCAAACTTAGTTTTTGAAAAAATGTTTCCAAAAAATTGTTCCAATTAGATTATAAATCAGTTTTCTAAGTTTTTATTAACTGTTTTGGAGTATGTATGGGTATATAATAAAATGATATTGAGCCAAAAATCAAAATGGAAATAATCCATAGGACAGGTCATCCGCTGCATCACCATTGATTAAGCCTATCGGCTTCAAAGTCATCATTTGCTTAAAAGAAACAAATTACAACGGGCGCAAATCCTTTGAAGTGGATTATCCTGCTGTCCCATGAAGTGCATAATATGCGGCACATAGTTGGCACCGTCTTTCTATATTTAAAAGTTATGTGGGTCCCATTATAACAATGATACTAGTTAAAACAAAATAGCTTTTTCCATCACCGTTAACTTCCTTCTTTGCCGTTAAGTTCTAATTTTTCTTAATACAGACAAGTAAAAAAAAAAAAAAACTAAAAATGGGTTCCTCAAATCAAGTTAGATCAAAAATTTCTCCCAAAACAAAACTAATAGCCGCCAAGCTTATCATCTCCTCCGTCGACAACCCCAAATTTGTCAAGTGCATAACATGGATCAGGCCACGCGAGATTTAGGTCGAGTAAGTTCCCTTGTACTCATGAATCTGCTCTCTCGCTGATCTCACTCGCCAGATCTTCCTAAAAGAAAAATCATTCACGGAATCAATTCTCAAAAACAAGTCAAAATTGCCGATTTTAGGGTATCTTGAATTTCTACCATGTCTGTGACTTTAGTTATCTTCCACGGATTTTATGCTTAAAAATAGAGCATAAATGGTGAAATTATGTTAGGGGCCATGTTACGTTTAGTCTTTCTTTTAATGTCTTAGAATGAATGAATTTATGGGCTTAATGTTCTGAATGGTTTCCTAAATACTACTCTATTATAGTATATTCTAACATGAATGATAATGTATACATTGATGATTTTGAATATTTAAGGGTAAATTCTTTTATAGGTGGTTCAATTGAGTTGTTATGTAAGATTGAGCGAAAAATACTTATTTTTCATTCTCTTATATGTAATTTTTAGTTCTTTGTTGAAGTTCTAAATTTTATTTACATGGATAACATCCCCCTTGATCTTATTTTTAAATTAAAATTTAAAAATTTCTTGTGCATTTAAATTTTGATTGTTTAAAGCACATTAAATTGTATTGAGTGCATCCACGTGTTTATCGTTCAATTTATTATTTATAATAGCTTGACCTCAGATAATTTCTTTCCCCCATCTTGCCTAAATTAGGCTCCTTCTCATTTAAAGGTAGTCCAATTGTTTGTGTATGGCAGATATGAGCTTAAAAAGTTTCTCTTTATTTAGTTTTCTCAGTTGGGATTTTAAATTGTAAGTCTTGAGTTAAACAATTATTAGGATTTTAATTGAATGTTTGGAATGCGAATACTGAATATATAAAGAGATATATTGATGTAGATATATATGTGTACAGGTGGACCAAGTGTTCATTAGTATTAGATTAAGCTAAACAAATATTTTACCTTTATCTAATATTGTTAGTTTTTAGTAAATGAAAATAATTTTTTTCTCCACTTTCTTTGTTGTGTTAACTTGCATTGGGCAGACTTTTTTCTAGGCATATTGTTTGGTAAAAGAAGTGCGGATCTGGTTTTCTAGTATATGCAATTGGATTAATCTTTTACAGGCTGCATCTTTCGAGGAGGCTCTGCATGGTTTGTGACTAGTTCAAAAGGATCACAAATGGGAGTAAAGTTCATTAGATGGTATTGTGATTATTTGAAATATATGGAGGGAGAGTAATCTCAGGTTTGTTACTCAGCTAGCTACTGATGCATGTTTGGGAGCACTACTTAGACTTAAGCTTGAGGATATAGATGGAACCTCTTGGAATGTTTCAAAATGATTAGATTAGGTTGTATACACCTTGTTTGACTTGTTTAGAGTCAAGTTTCTCTCTCTTGTTGTGAATTGACCATTTTGCCCCTTAAATGACAAATTTTGTCCTTTTTGATCTTTGTTTCCGTTCTTACTCTCTTTAAGTTTCATGATCTCATGAATGGTCATATTTGTGTCTTAGGTGTGATTTCTATCTCCTAATACCTTTGTTCATCTTTTTCTTCCGCATTTCAAATCCGTTATCAGATTAACTTTCGGATCATCACTAACGCACCAGGTTGAAAAACTTGGGTCATCCCATTAAAAAGGTCTAGTGACATAATAGGTTCCTTTATTGAGGTAATTTCATTCAAAATTTCAATCTTTACATATTAAAACACTCTACGCGACTTCAAAGGTAACTTGAATAAGTTTAACTCAAAACTCTCATTTTCTGCCAAAGATTCAATCTTTTTTGTAGTAAAAATATCTAATGACATACACTACAAGAAAATTGACTTTTTACAAGAAGCCGTTTAAGTTGTAAAAATTAGTTTACAACGTACAAGTAATATGTTGTTAAATCCCATGTTGTAAAAAGTATCTCATTTTTACAAGATGTGAGGCACCTTGTAGAAGAAGATGGATACACCTTATAAAAGTATTATCTACAACATTACATAGTGTGTTGTAAATAGATTCTATATTCACAAGGTGTTTTGTATTTTGTAAATAATATATTCAACAAGGTTTCAAGCCTGTTGTAATTAGTAACAAACAATTACAAGGGTTATATGTTTGTTATAATTGCACATATTCACAAAGTCCTATCTCATGTTGTAATTATCTTACTTGGATATTTACAAGAGTCACTTGTATGTCGTAATTTTTCTTTTTTTTTAAAAAAAATAATAAATAAACTAATTTCGTCCATTATTTCCCTGTACAGACTTTAACCCTTAAACACGCTAATAGTAATTGAGAAAATCAATCAAATAACCATACACAAGCATAATCAACTACAAAATACATGATATGCAAAAAGATAAAAAATTTTAAACATGCACTTCACATTAATGCAAATAATTAACAATTCAAATTTTAGTTCAAGATCAATTACAATGAAAATCAATATCTCAAACTACAATAAAATATGTATATTAACTATAAATAGTTAGCTAAAATCATGTCGAGTGATTCTGGAACTTATTAGTTGATCTTCTTATGCAACCATGATCTTTTAAAAGCTTTAAAATAGGTGATCATGTTCATGCAAAAGGAATGATATAATAATTAAACCAACTTGATATAATGTAAAAAAAAAAATATCCAAAGAAGTTCGATCATCAACTTGATATAACATGGTTGACATATATGTCTATAATCAACATATTATTAATACTGCAATAGATCTCCTCAATCACATACTGCAACAAAGTTTACAAACCACAATTGAGGGCCATCCAATCAACATTATTTTCTAGGAGTGCATGTATCTGAGCAATTTGAAGGAAGAAGAATAACTTATAATTTCAATTTTGGTGATTTCTAATGGCCTAGTGCAGATACATAAAATACCAACAATTTCAACTCGCAAGTAATCACTTAGTCAGTGATTTCCAAATAATCTGAAAAATGAACTGTCTCATGAACTTGATGATAACTACAATGGCCTTTCTATTCAACTCTAAAATGCGAAAATGAAAAAAAAAAAAAAAAATAGTTTCATTAATGTTTAACCTCTACATTCAGCCAGTCATAAAAAAAAAATAATAATAATAATAATAATAATAATAATAATAATAATAATAATTAGTTTTGCACAAAGTTGAATCACACCCAAGTAAAAGCTGGAGAATTATTTTGCTAAGAAAGCGATCAGAAAGAAAGAACATCATAGTAAGCTGAAAAAATCTACTTAACTGACGAAAAATTAAAATAATAATATTAAATGCAAGGTAATCTACACCTATATCTATTGGAAAATTCAGAAGCACAACCATTAACACTTTAGGCATAAAAGATGAATAAATGAAAAGCTTACCTACAACAATTGTAATAAGACCTTCGCCAACTTTCTCCATTGCCTTGGCTATATGCTCACCAATCTCTCTTTCTCTATTTGTTGATATTAACAAAATGTTAGTCCTATAAATAATCTCTCTACCATCCCACAACCTAATATTCTGTATCAAGAAACAAATACAGGATATAAAGACAAAATCAGTTTTTGTGGCAAACTATTTTCCAAATTCAAATAAGCAATCAAAGCTTTCAAAACCCTAAAAAATAAGTGAAACAATCTCCATTTCATATTTGCAACAAAAGCACAATCTGCAAAAATTTAAATTAAACAATCAACAATCTTCAAGAAATGAAATTGAACAATCCCATCATGCTAACTAATTCCATTTGAATTCAAGGTTGATTTCAGCCAAAAATTATCATTCCCAATAAATCAACCCAACATGAAAGCAACAACACATGAATCCAAAAAGAGAGAAGTGCAATAACCCTTTTAGGATTTTTCATTGGTGTGGCCTTGATCTGAACTCTCTTCAAAAAAAAAAAAATCTAACCTTCATGGCAAAATTTGAGAATGCACTTTCCAAATACCTAAGGCATATCTTTACGGAGAAGAATAGTTTTATACTGATGGTAATAATTTAATACTCATAACAACTCTTAATGAATTAAACATCTTTTTCACATGCACTGACACAAAATAAATTTGTATTGGATTACAGTAACAAAAAGTCACATATAAATAATAACAGAAAGTTACTCTAAGAGAGCCAAAATGTAGTAGTTTTATTTCTTATCCTTCGTTTGGGCTTCTAATACGCTTTTGTTTTAACTCTGACTATTCTCAACCATGTGAATTCATCTAAAGATTGCCAACGATAGAGTTGCAATGCACTTCTATGTGTATGTATATATATATATATATATATATATATATATATTATTGAGTCTGAATTTGAGCATTAAAGAAGCAATAATAAACGGAAGAAACAATTTTAGTTATTTTGTACATATGCATTGGGTCTTGCAATAATTTTGTTCATTAATAGAAACAATTTTAGTTATTTTATATAAGAGGAGCACCAAGATATGGAGTTTGAATTTCTTCAGTAAGTAATTTAATTCACTTATCCAACTTTAGTAATCTTTGTGAAATTAAGACCCAATTAATAGAAAATAGTGTTAGGCTTAAAGTTTCGCACATAAGGCCAATTAAGTTCTTAGTGTGAGATATATAAACTTAATTAAAAGTTCTTAAAAAATTCACTATTCGTAGTTAGTTTTCTTTTAATGACTTCAGTCCATTCATCCTGGAGGTGAAAAAAGAATCATCTATAAATTAACCTAAATTTTTTCTTGATTATTTTATAAGAAGAAAAAAGAAGAAAATTATACAGGTTGATAGATACTTCCATGGAATCTTAAATCTAGCTAGCAGCCTTAGGTAGTATGAATTTAATTGGTGAAAAGGAAGCCAAGTCCATTCAACTCTCCCTAACAGTGACGGCCTTGGTTTTTCAGACCAGTACGTCCTTTGACGAATCAAAAATAGACCCAATAACGGATTCGAATTGCGGGAGTGAAAACAAAAAACAAGACTCTAAGAAGTTAAAGTGACCTTCCATGAGGTTGTGTAACTCAATGAGAACTGATGCGGAAGCAAAAGATCAAAAATATGACAAATAAGCCCTCAGGGGCAAAATAGTCATTTTTAAAAACTATGGACTTGGGTGCCACCGAGCACACCGCTGAAAAGAAAGTGAAAAACTAATTAAGATGGACTCAAGAATCGCATGATTCGGAGTCCGGACGAAGGAGAAACGGCATGACGAAGAAAAAGGAGCACCACAGGCTAAAAGGGTAAACTGGTAATTATCCAGGAAGATCCGGGTGTAACTGAGCAAACCGTTAAAAAGACAGCGAAAAATTAATCAAGTTCAAAAAAAAGTTCACTCGATTTGGAGTCCGAACGAGGGAGAAACAAGTGTTTGAAGTTTTGACGTCACGGCGGCCCGACGAAGGCTGCCCCATGCGCGCCGCCGCGCGCAAGCACCCAATGGCATGCCCATGCTGACAGCAAAGGTCCAAAGCAGGTTTTCTAGAACTGAGGCTTGAAACGGAGGTCAAGACGAGTTTTTATGGAAAAACACGGAGAAATAATCCCCCCTAAAATCGAGTTTTCTACGTGACACGGGAGAGAATTAAAAAAAAAAACTCACTGTAAAATGCCCAAAATCCCCCTCCATGAAATCTGGTCATAAAGGCCAAAAAGCTACTAAAATACAAACTGGAAGCTGAAACTTCACGAGGGATTTCTGGTACCAAGACGACATTTTCTGGAGAAACACGAAGAAGAAACCCCCCCTAAAATCACATTTTCTATTCAACCATGTCGAAAGAAGAAATTAAAACAAATGTGAAAGGTCTAGAATGCCCCTAGATCAGATTATGCAACAAAATTTCAAAATGAGTCCATAGGAGGCTCATTTCACCAAAGAAGAAGGTTTGCCCGAAAACGACCATGCATACAAACGTAACATACCTATTTGGATGCACTACAGTGGTCCGTGGCTTAAAAATACCACCGATACAAAATCCGACCCCCAACGGGCAAAAAGGCAAAAATGAACAAGAAAAGGGATATTTGAAAACTAAAATTATCAAATGATTTTAAATTACTGTTTGGCCCTTGGCCACACTTCAAACATGGTTTATAAGACCCTATAAAAGAATAAGAATGGAATTCCCACACCCGATGCAAAAGTTATCAAGTAATGACGTAGCATTTTTCAATATTTTCATAATATTTCATAAAGTTAAAGTTGCATAGAATACAAGATACATGCCATTGGCCTTCGGCCTCATCTCATACATGTCAAATACATTGCATAGAGTGTACTTATGTACACATTACATAATTGGAATTAAATATACACATTTTGACATATAAGGCTACAAGTGGCATTTCAAGCCAACTTTTACAAGAATTGAAACTTTCAAGGCTACAAATCATCCAAGCAATATGAGAATCTCGAATCTTGATTCCTGTACCTGAAAAATATCCCCACTACGTGGGTGAGTAACATAAATCTACTCATAGGAGATGAGTATGCATCGACCTAGCATTTTACAATAAGATCACCTTATGGTGAAACATGTTAAAAGGGCTCATGCCACCTAACGTCTATATCAAAATGAGACTCAGGGAGCATCCTAAGCTACTCATGCAATTGAAATGAACTACGGCATACAAGTATACATGCCAAAGTACACTAAACCGTATTAAAACATGATACACGACATTCAAGTACACATGCTGACAAGTATACTAAATCATGTTAAACGGGATAAGCAATATCTAGCATACATGCACAGGTATAAGATATTTGTATAGAGTACTCATAAATCAAGTATACAAACACAAGTATATTAAGCTAAACATATACGCACAAAAATGAAATCCGCACACACAAGACAAGCATACTAAGCGTAAATACACTAAATAGAGTTTAGATACACCAACAAGGATACAAGTTCAAGTATACAGTTTCAAGTATAATAAATGAGATCAAAATGCATAGGCAAGCACCAATTCTCAAGTTACAAGTAATCCATGATTAACAACTTGAAATTGATTGGGAAATCAAAGTAAAAAGAATAGGACATGGGGTCACTAGACCAAGCAAGTGTTTCCAGGTAATTACGACCCACAAGGCACTACCTAGTGCACACATGCATAAGTTATTCCGGGCAATTACAACCCACAAGGTACTACCTAGTGCGCACGTATGACTTAGAAGACTCTTGTCTCCGTACTAGAGGCAAACCTTAGCCACCACGTGAAATATGTCCTTACAAGCTTTCCAAAATCAATAAGTCCAAAACTTATACAAAAATCAATAAGTTAAACCAAACTTATACCAAATCCACTAATGCATAAAACCATCTTCCATGCACAAATAAGTTTGAATCGACACAAACAATGTCATATAATTCAAGTCTAGATAGCATATGACATGTCAAGCCTCCAATATGCAATTTATACACCAACACAAGAATATTTTACAACAATTGAACCACATTACCACAATAAGTCATAAGTACTAAATAAGTCCCAATTTAGTAACTAGCTTCCAAGGTAAATAATTGTAATATTCTAACAAGCTATACACCTACATAAGATATATCTAAACAAGCTATGCAAGTCAATGATATTCTATATCATGCTAAGTCCAATTACCATTTCAAGAGGTCTCAAGTACTAATTCTACATCAAATTAGTAACATGCTCGCAAGGTGATTAAACAGACTACATTTCAAGGGATTATTAACCTATTACCTCCAATATCAATTTAAGTGACCAACACACTTAAAATAAAATTAGTTAAGCTCATTAATTAATTTTTCTCTAGATTTTCAAACATATCCGAATGTCCTCAATTTAATATATGTTAAAGAACTCACCAAGGCCTACTTTAATATCACATTACAAGTTGGTTTCATACTTGATACAACTATGTGAATTAATCTTTCACAAAAGATAAATATTAAATAAGTTTTGCAATTCTTACTCAAATACTCCAAATTTAATATATGTTACACAACTCACCAAGGCCTAATTTACTAGCATGCCACAATTTAATTCTAAACTATATATCATCATTAGAATTAAATCCTAAACAAATAAAATAAATAAATTAAATTCTAAAAACTTGAACAATGCATGCTCACAAGTTGTATATGCTTATAAAATAATCAATACAACAATAATATAAACCTTAGACATCCCCTACCTCAATTTGAGATGAAAATCTTAAAAGCCCACCGAAAAAAAAGTGCTCCGAATCCGACGATACCGAAGGGTTTTGTTGGGGACAACACGATCTACATGAACCCACAAGAAGCCCCATCAAAATCACAACTTGACTTCAAACCCGAACTCAAAATTTGGCCAATAATGGGTTCTAATAAGGGTGAAAGAAGCACGTAGTCAACACGAACACAAAACGCAAAAGCCCTACTGTGTTCTGAGAAAGAAATTAAGTTCAAACGAGGAGAGAGAAGGTGGTAGCCTCCCTTGGGCTGCCATGGAAGCTTCAGGCCATGCAAGAGAGTGGGGAAGATGAAGAAATAAAATATCTCATCCCCCTTTTATAGAAATCTCAAAAAGTGCCTCGAACGGGCCCCGCCGGGTCTGGAAAAGTGAAATTTGAGTAGACGCACTCAAATGATGAAACTTTGTGAACAAAAAAGATTCAAAATGAGAAAATAAGAATAATGGAAGAGACGGCGTCAAAAACTGAGTCCCGAGCAGAAAGTTATGCCCCAAACAAGTTTGGCGCAAACCAGGGCCAAAAACCCTAAAACTGGAAAACATCAACCAGAAGGGACTTCTAAGAGTCTGTGACTCGATGAAAAGTGAAAATGAATCCCGTATGAGGATCCAGGCTCAAAATAAGATAATTTGCAATAACTTTCATTAATTGCACAATGGCCCCCACAAAAAGGGTTAACTGCAAAACTGCCCCAGAATGAAATAAAATATCTTCAAAATATATTTACAAAAAACAACCTAAGAAAATAAATTAATTTCAAAGAATTATGCATCCATGCCCCTATGGCCACCGGGAGTAACCGGAGTACTTTCCTGCAAAAGTAAAGATACGTATTTCGTGGAAACCACTCACGATAACGATACGTGAAGTTAAAAACCATCTCCGAGCACAAAAAGTGAGGTTTTGCCAACAAAGTGACAAATAGGGAAAAGACAAAATAGGGAAAAGGATAAAATAGGAATAAGGACAAAAAAGTGAATAGTATCGAAAAACGAAAATTGTGGAAATGACTCGGTCCTCAAAGGAAGTTGTCAATCCAAAAGAAAGAGTCTCAGAAACCATTCTGAGCACTCAAGACGGCACCAAGCGACGAGAAACTGAACTCAGAAAAGAAATTTCAACGAAAAAAATTCATTCGTAAAATTCTGAGGAAAAAGGAAAGGAAAGAAATGACCGAGTCTTTACAACCTACCCTCCTTAAAGAGATTTCGTCCCTGAAATCAGGAACATTCCCAGAAGAACCGAAAAAGGACCGTACACAAGGTCACACGAAAGAACAAATCATAAAGTATCTAAGGACAACTCCAAAGGTCTTAAAATCAACGAAGAGACACGAAACCGCGAATAGTGAGACACCTCTCCAACGAATTGACATACTAACCCAATGTCAGCCACCCTAAAGAGATCAAGGAAACTACATAACTAAACAAGGAACACAACCAGAAGCAACATGGCAGCACGAATACTGACTAGAATCTGCCCACAATGTACCCAAGGTGTGGTAGCATCCACAGTGTCATGTGCCCGCCCACACTCACATTACTAGCTAGGTAATGCAAGGTAGCATCGACAGCAACTAGCACTCGCCCACACACAACCTGTACGGCAGCATGATAGTATAAAGCCCTAATTCATCACTTGCCCCCAACAAGCTCACCCGTGAAACCTATCGATACAAATGACATCAATGTCAAACAATCATTACTAAAAGCACCACGGAAACCAGGCATTCTATGAGAATTACAATATGGTCCAAAATGTCCGGCCGGATCATTTTTGTCAATCCAAAACCCTGACAACAATATCATAGGTACCGTTACGCTTAAGGTCTTAAATCCTCAATACTGGAAAACTGACAACCATAAGTCTCAAAACACTGTTGTCAACCACACCAGTCATGAATCCAAAGCCTGACAAGTCTATTCCTTCAAGCCAATGGATTGGACTTTACAAATCAAACAACATCATCATCGCCTTTGTCACAACGACTCCTAACAAAACAATGCACCCAAAATCTTCCACGTCATCCTAAAGTTGACTTACTATAAGGCTACGCCTAGGAATCAAGACATCAGATCAAGCTCACACACACAATCCCGACAACCAAGGTCATATAACCCCAAGCACAGTGTGGAATGATAAAAAGGAATAAACTAATAAAGCAAATAGTTATGAAACATATATATACATATGCAAGTATACACTCACAAGTATACTAAGAAATATCGAAATGGAAATACTATATATATATATATATATATATATATATATATATATATGTACAAGTATACATTTGTAAGTATCCTAAGCAGTATTAAATCCATGCTAGACAAGTATACAGGCTCAAGTATACTATACCCAAAACGAACTGAAATAAACAACGTGCAAGCATGCTAGGTACAAGTATACTAAACGTAAATGAAATTCCACGAACAATTTCACAGAAACAATATCGCACCATATAACTAGACACATAGTGTACAAGCGCACTCAAATATGCTACCTATCATACAGGGGTCAAGCATTAGAGACACGCTACACATCACCTATGACGCTAGCATGATAAGCAGATATAGTAAATGAAAAACACATCATCTATATCATCACATAACCACCAAATAGTCACATCCCCTAACATGTTTCTAAGGCATGCTCAAAACAACAAGGCATATAAACATGTAGGAATCACTATGCAAATAACGATCCTACAAAATCACAAGCAAGAAGGGATGAAATGCCTTTCAGAAGGACAAACTCACGGAAAGTGAATCCCAAAAACCCGGATGAGTTTGATCTCTCTCCGTGAGGAAAGGAATCATCTCCTAGAATGAACACTAAGGTTCCTGAAACAAAGAGTCTACAAGTCTTTCCCAAGACTGGCCCAAACACAAGGTGGAATCCTAACGCCACACAAAACAAACAACGGTGTAATGGATAGTCCCAATACTAACCATTACGAGACATCAACAAGAGAACTCAACTCAAGATGCCAATAAGTTCGATGAGAACTCTACAGGATCCTATCCATACAAAATCCCAAGTCTCCAAGGATGAGGGAGAATAATTAATTGCACCAATGTAATTAATTAAGCGCAACCACTCACACCCCAACCTTAGCTTGTAAGAGCTGTCCAAGGCAAAATAAGAAGAATCCTAGGTCAACACACCTATCAAATCTCCAACCATTACTCTAAGAATAAGAAACGCGAGGACCTCGCCATTGAGGCTCACAAAAATGAATCTCCCAATCCCCAGGGAAGGACTCGAGTCAATCCGACTCGTCGTCCCGTGGCTTTAGAAACAAGACCCCAATGACGTCATCACATCAAGGTCACCACGAAACTCCAAGAGATGATGCCCTAGCATCAATCTCAACCAACCAAGCTAGGACAACCCGCAATGCCTAAACAAGACATAAAATAAGTAGTTGTCACGTAATATAACAATGGACTACGTACTCACACAAGTAGAAAATAATCACATAAGGCATATCAATGTAAGTATTATACAATCATGCTAAGAATAACAAGCACATATAACATGCCAAGGCAAATAAGTATAACCCACATGCTAAGCTGACAAGCGTAAATCAACATGCTGAAACAGACAAGCATATACAATGTACCCAGACAACAAGCACATATAACATGCTAAGACGCAAAAATATATACTATATGTTAAAGCAACAAGTATATATATCATGCTAAGACAGTTAAGTAAACTTCTAAACATACGTCCACATAAGCACGTAAACATGTTACCAAGAAGCCACTAAACACATAGATCATGGCAACATAAGTATGATATGCACCCAAAACCCGTCGTCCTAAGGTTTTCGAACCTAGAAGCTCTGATACCACCTGTAACGGCCCTAGATTTTCAAGCCAGTGCATCCTGTGATGAACCGAAGATTGACCCGATAACAGATCCGAATTCCGGAAGCGAGAACAGAAAACAAGACTCTAAGAAGTCAAAGTGACCTTCCATGAGGTCGTGGAACTCAATGAGAACTGATGCGGAAGCAAAAGATCAAAAATATGACAAATAAGCCCTCAGGAGCAAAATAGTCATTTCTGAAAACTGTGGACTCGGGTGCCACCAAGTACACCGCTGGAAGGACAACGAAAAACTAATCAAGATGGACTCAAGAATCGCATGATTCGGAGTCCGAACGAAGGAGAAATGGCATGACGAAGAAAAATGAGCGCTTAAGGCTAAAAAGGTAAACTGGTAATTATCCAGGAAGATCCGTGTGCAACCAAGCACACCGTTGGAAAGACAACGAAAAATTAATCAAGTTCAAAAAAAAGTTCACTCGATTTGGAGTCCGGACGAGGGAGAAACGAGTGTTTGAAGTTTTGACGTCACGGCGACTCGACGAAGGCCATCACATGACCCATGCGCGCCCAGTGCCCATGCCGGCGCGTGCGCCGGTGCCCAATGGCATGCCCATGCTGACAGTAAGGGTTCAAAGTAGGTTTTCCAGAACTGAGGCTCAAAACGGAGGTCAAGACGAGTTTTTCTGGCAAAACATGGAGAAGAAACCCCCCCTAAAATCAAGTTTTCTACGTTACTAATGAGACAATTCAAAAAAAAAATTCACTGTAAAATGCCCAAAATGCCCCTCCATGAAATCTGGTCATGAAGGCCAAAAAGCTGCTAAAATGCAAACTGGAAGCCGAAACTTCATGAGGGATTTCCGGTACGAAGACGACATTTTTTTGGAAAAACACGAAAAAGAAACCCCCCCTAAAATCACATTTTCTATTCAACCATGTTGAAAGAAGAAATTAAAACTGATGTGAAAGGTCTAGAATGCCCCTAGATCAGATTATGCAACAAAATTTCAAAATGAGTCCATAGGAGGCTCATTTCACCAAAGAAGAAGGTTTGCCCAGAAACGACCATGCATGCAAACGTAACTTACCTATTTGGATGCGCTACAATGGTCCACGGCTTAAAAATACCACTGATACAAAATCTGACCCCCCAACGGGCAAAAAGGCAAAAATGAACAAGAAAAGGGAAATTTGAAAACCAAAATTATCAAATGATTTCAAATTACCGTTTAGCCCTTGGCCACACTTCAAACATGATTTATAAGACCCTATAAAAGAATAAGAATGGAATTCCCACACCCGATACAAAAGTTATGAAGTAATGACGTAGCATTTTTCAATATTTTCATAATATTTCATAAAGTTAAAGTTGCATAGAATACAAGATACATGTCATTGGCCTCCGGCCTCATCTCATACATGTCAAATACATTGCATAGAGTGTACTTTTGTACACATTACATAATTGGAATCAAATATACACATTTTGACATATAAGGCTACAAGTGGCATTTCAAGCCAACTTTTACAAGAATTGAAACCTTCAAGGCTACAAATCATCCAAGCAATATGAGAATCTCGAATCTTGATCCCCGTACCTGAAAAATGTCCCCACTACGTGGGTAAGTAATATAAAGCTACTCGTAGGAGATGAGCATGCATCGACCTAGCATTTTACAATAAGATCACCTTATGGTGGAACATGTTAAAAGGGCTCATGCCACATAACGTCTATATCAAAATGAGACTCAGGTAGCATCCTAAGCTACTCATGCAATTGAAATGAACTACGGCACACAAGTATACATGCCAAAGTACACTAAACCGTATTAAAACATGATACATAACATTCAAGTATACATGCTCACAAGTATACTAAATCATGTTAAACGGGATAAGCAATATCTAGCATACATACACAAGTATAAGATATATATATAGAGTACTGATAAATCAAGTATACAAACACAAGTATACTAAGCTAAACACATACGCACAAGACAAGTATACGTGGTACAAGTATACAAAAATGAAATCCGCACACACAAGACAAGCATACTAAGCGTAAATACACTAGATAGAGTTTAGATACACCAACAAGGATACAAGTTCAAGTATACAGCTTCAAGCATAATAAATGAGATCAAAATACATAAGCAAGCACCAATTCTCAAGTTATAAGTAATCCATGATGAACAACTTGAAATTGAATGCGAAATCAAAGTAGAAAGACTAGGACATGTGGTCACTAGACCAAGCAAGTGTTTCCGGGTAATTACGACCCACAAGGCACTACCTAGTGCGCATATGCATAAGTTATTTCGGGCAATTACAATCCACAAGGTACTACCTAGTGCGCACGTATGACTTAGAAGACTCTTATCTCCGTACTAGAGCCAAACCCTAGCCATCACGTGAAGTATGTCCTTACAAGCTTTCCAAATTCAATAAGTCCAAAACTTATACAAAAATTAATAAGTTAGACCAAACTTATACCAAATCCACTAATGCATAAAACCATCTTCCATGCACAAATAAGTTTGAAACCACACAAACCATGTCATATAATTCAAGTTTAGATAGTATATGACATGTCAAGCCTCCAATATGCAATTTATACACCAAAACAAGAATATTTTACAACAATTGAACCACATTACCACACTAAGCCACAAGTACTAAATAATTCCCAATTTAGTAACTAGCTTCCAAGGTAAACAATTGTAATATTCTAACAAGCTATACACCTACACAAGATATATCTAAACAAGTTATGCAAGTCAATGATATTCTATATCATGCTAAGTCCAATTACCATTTCAAGAGGTCTCAAGTACTAATTCTACATCAAATTAGTAACATGCTCGCAAGGTGATTAAACAGACTACATTTCGAGGGATTATTAACCTATTACCTCCAATATCAATTTAAGTGACCAACACACTTAAAATAAAATTAGTTAAGCTCATTAATTAATTTTTCTCTAGATTTTCAAACATATCCGAATGTCCTCAATTTAATATATGTTAAAGAACTCACCAAGGCCTACTTTAATATCACATTACAAGTTGGTTTCATACTTGATACAACTATGTGAATTAATCTTTCACAAAAGATAAATATTAAATAAGTTTTGCAATTCTTACTCAAATACTCCAAATTTAATATATGTTACACAACTCACCAAGGCCTAATTTACTACCATGCCACAATTTACTTCTAAACTATATATTATCATTAGAATTAAATCCTAAACAAAGAAAATAAATAAATTAAATTCTAAAAACTTGAACAAGGCATGCTCACAAGTTGTATATGCTTATAAAATAATCAATACAACAATAATATAAACCTAAGACACCCCTACCTCAATTTGAAATGAAAATCTCAAAAGTCCACCGAAAAAAAAGTGCTCCGAATCTGACGATACCGAAGGGTTTTGTCGAGGACAACATGATCTACATAAACCCACAAGAAGCCCCATCAAAATCATAACTTGACTTCAAACCCGAACTCAAAATTTGGCCAAAAACGGGTTCTAATAAGGGTGAACGAAGCACGTAGTCAACACGAACACAAAACGCAAAGGCCCTACTATATTCTGGCAAAGAAATTACGTTCAAATGAGGAGAGAGAAGGTGGCATCCTCCCTTGGGCTGCCATGGAAGCTTCAGGTCGTGCAAGAGAGTCGGGAAGATGAAAAAATAAATTATCTCATCCCCCTTTTATAGAAATCTCAAAAAGTGCCCCGAACTGGCCCCGTCGGGTCCGGAAAATTAAAATTTGAGCAGACGACCTCAAATGATGAAACTCTGTGAACGAAAAAGATTCAAAATGAGAAAATAAGAATAAAGGAAGCAACGGCATCAAAAACTGAGTCCCGAGTAGAAAGCTATGCCCCAAACAAGTTTGGCATAAATCGGGGCCAGAAACCCTAAAACTGGAAAACATCGACCAGAAGGGACTTCTAAGAGTTTACGACTCGATGAAAAGTGAATATGAATCCTGAATGAGGATCCATGCTCAAAATAAGATAATTTGTAATAAATTTCATTAATTGCACAATAGCCCTCACAAAAAGGGTTAACTGCAAAACTGCCCCAGAATGAAAATATCTTCCAAAAGATATTTTCTTAGATACCCCTGAAATAAAATATCTTCAAAAGATATTTACAAAAAACACCCCTAGAAAATAAATTAATTTCAAAAAATTATGTATCCATGCCCCTACGGACACCGGGAGCAACCAGACTACTTTCCTACAAAAGTAAAGATATATATTTCGTGGAAACCACTCATGATAAAGATACGTGAAGTCAAAAACCAACTCTGAGCACAAGAAGTGAGGTTTTGCCAACAAAGTGACAAACGGGGAAAAGACGAAATTGGGAAAAGGACAAAAAAGTGAATAGTGTCGAAAAACGAAAATTGTGGAAATGACTCGGTCCACAAAGGAAGTTGTCAATCTAAAGGAAAGAGTCTCAGAAACCATTTCCGAGCACTCGAGATGACACTAAGCGATGAGAAACTGAACTCAGAAAAGAAATTTCAACGAAAAAAATTCATTCGTAAAATTCTGAGGAAAAAGGAAAGGAAGGAAATGACCGTATCATTACACTAACCTTGTACTCTTTTGATAAAGACAAATTACCTTGAAGTTGTATCCTTAAAGAAACCTAAGTAACTAAAAAAACACCAAGTAATTTGGTCAATCTCTCTCGATAATCATACAGTAATATATTCACATATAGCTTGCTATTCAACTAAATAAATCATACTAATATTTTGATGATAATAAGTAGTTATCATGGTCTTTACTTGATTTAAATGTTTCCAAGAGTTTGCTAAAATCATTATCCATTAACTTGCTATCTAATTAAATTGATCCAATCCCTAGTTGATTTGGATGTAACAATTCAAAAAAAAAAAAATTGTAATGTAGCTCATGTTCAAAACTAGGGAATAAAGATCAGAATTTCAATTGCACAAAATTTATAGCACTAATACCCCAAACAAAGTTATATCAAAGCAATAATTTATAGGAGCTCAAGAAAATAAAAAACCATTATCAAAACTATAGAAAAAGTACACTAAACAAAAACACTATAATAGTTCCATTAAACTACTGAGTGATAATCAGAATTTATAAAAAAAAAAAAAAAAAAAAAACACAAATTGTAATACTAAATTAACAATTCAAACTCATTGTTAAAGCAACAATAGCAAACCTTTTCACAAAAACATGACCATAATACTCCAAAAAAATCACCAAAAAATATAATCCAGTCTAGATAACTCATTTTCTTATTCTATACATGTGTATGTGTGTGTACTTGTGATGACCCTGGTTTTTAGGTCAGCGTGTCCTGTGATGAACCGTAAGGATGATCTGATAACGGATCCGAATGCGGAGGCAAAAATAGAAAACAAGACTCTAAGAAGTCAAAGTGACCTTTCATGAGGCCGTGGAACTCAACAAGAACTGATGCGGAAGCAAAAGATCGAAAATATGACAAATAAGCCCCCAGGGGCAAAATAGTCATTTCTAAAAACTATAGATTCGGGTACCACCGACCACACCGCTGGAAGGACAATGAAAAACTAATCAAGATGGACTCAAGAATCACATGATTCAGAGTCCGGACGAAGGAGAAACGGCATGACGAAGAAAAACGAGCACTTAAGGCAAAAAGGGTAAACTGGTAATTATCTAGGACAAAATAGATGCAACTGAGCACACCGTTGGAAAGACAGCAAAAAATTAGTCAAGTTCAAAAAAAAATTCACTTGAATCGGAGTCCGGACGAAGGAGAAACGCCCAAAAGAAGAAATGACGTCGCGACGGCCCGACGAGGGGCCACGACAGCCCCATGCGCACGCCCATGCGCGCGCCCATGCACGCCGCGCGTGCGCCGGGGCACACATGGCTGGCAGCAGCAGCCCATAAAGCTGCTGTGGGTTTGTTTTTCAGAGAAATCCGGAACAGAGGCTGAATTTAGAGGCCTACATGAATTTTTTGCAAAAACACAGAGAAGAAACCCCCTCAAAATTGAGTTTTCTACATGACTCGCGAAAGAATTCAAAAAAAACACAATCTAAAATGCCCAAAATGCCCTCCCAAGAAATTTGGTCCAGAGGGTCGAAAAAGCTGCTAAATAGAAAACTGAAAGCTGAACTTTGCGATCGATTTTCGGCACCAAGACGACATTTTCTGGAAAAACACGAAAAAGAAACCCCTCCCCCCCCCCCCCCCCCCCCCCCAAAATCACGTTTTCTATTCAACCATGTTGAAAGAAGGAAATAAAACCACCGTGAAAGATCCATAACGCCCCTAGATCAGATTATGCAAAAAAAGTGCGAAATGAATTCACAAGAGGCTCAAAACACAAACGATAAGGTTTTGCCCGGAAACGACCATGCATGCAAACGTAACTTACCTATTTGGACATGCTACAATGGTCCACGACTTAAAAACATAGCCGAAACAAAATCCGACCCCCCAACGGGCAAAAAGGCCAAAATGGACTTAGAATGGAAAACATGGAATCCAAAAATGTAAAATGGAGTCAAATGACCGTTTGGCCCTTGGCCACACTTCATACAAGATTAATAAGACCCTATGGAAGAATGAAAATGGAATTCCCACACCCGATGCAACCATGGTGAAGCAATGACTTGCGATTTTTCAAGGTTTTCATAATATTTCAGGAAGTTAAAAAGTTGTATAGAATACAATACACATGTCATTGGCCTCCGACCTCATCTCATACATGTCAAATACATTGAAAGGAGTGTACTTAAGTACACATTACATACATGGAATCAACTATACATATTTTGACATAGACGTCTACAAAATGACATATCATGCTAACATTTGCATGAAATGGAAACTTGAAAGTTACACGACATCCAAGGAATGCTAGGCTTCACGAACCAAGTCTTCATACCTGAAATATGCCCCAGTATCGTAGGGGTGAGTAACATAAAGCTACTCGTAGGAGATGAGCATGCATCGACCTAGCATTTTACAAATTTATCACCTTATGGTGAAACATGTTAAAGGGGCTCATGCCACCTAACGTCTATGTCCAAGTGAGACTCGGGGAGCATCCTAAGCTACCTTAGAGTCTAAGCAACAAGAATCATGATATACATACGTGTATAAAACGAATCATGGTTGGGATAATCCAAAGAACACGACAAGAAGAATGCTTGAGCATAGATTAACATGAATTGCATTTTCAATACAATTAAACTAGGTCTAGAGTAATCCATACAACATGACAAAAGCATATTTGAATACAAGTTAACAAGAATCACCTTATCCATACAATTCAACAACAAAAGAGCATGTTATACAATGCAACAAGGTTTAAGTTCTCAAAGCCATCAACTTAGAATCTAAAGTACAAAATAACAGTAGTGGTTCATGCCACCTAACGTCTATGTTATAAATGAATCAATAGGATCAATCCTAAGCTTTATTAGAACGTCAAAACACGATTTTCAATATCGATGCAATTTAACCAACATTGGAACTTCCAATACAACGCATAAAGCACAATTTTGCAAAGTTAACATCCTGTAACTTAAAATGGAACGACAAATAAGAAACAACAAGTTACAACATCATCTAGTTATCAACTTGAAAATGAAATGCGAAATCAAACAAAGTGGATACTCGGACGTCACGCTGGATCAGACCGACAACATAGTTTCTTTAGGGTTACTAGCCCAAGGGTAACCTCCCGATGTGCGCACTAGACCATATAGAAAGACTATCCCCCATACTAGAACCATGTCCTAGCCATAGTCAAACAATGACATCCCCAAGTTTCCAAAATCAACAAGTTGTGGAACAACGCATATATCAACAGGAATATGCAAGATAATCAACTATCTACCAAGCACAACCAAATTTGGAAACCTATACAGTACATGCTCTAAGTCCACAACTAATATGATGTGATGAATGTCGAATCTTCAGTGTGCGATTCGTTATACGCTATGCATGAATGATGTTAAATACAAAATGTGCAAAT
Organism: Cornus florida; assembly: GCF_030987335.1. Taxonomy (NCBI): domain Eukaryota; kingdom Viridiplantae; phylum Streptophyta; class Magnoliopsida; order Cornales; family Cornaceae; genus Cornus; species Cornus florida. Next base: position 95,826,832 of record NW_026775573.1, on the reverse strand, counting down.
CATTACATAAGGCAACAGTATATTCAATAAGGAAAACATATTCTCATGAGTATAAACATAGCAACTCTGTTATCCAATGCTCAAAACATAACCAAATGAATATACAAGAAGTCCATATCCAGGATTTTGATATAGAAACGACTTTCAAACACAATTAAATCCGTGGCTCAATTCGATAGAATTTAATTAAATAAAAATAATTAAATTCTCTAGATTCTAATTCAATTCCAAATAACCTCAAATTAATACATATTAAAGAACATGGCATAGTCATCACCTATATCCATTCTAAAACTCAATTAGGTTATTGGAACAACAAAGTAGAATTCTAATTAAATCATGCTAATTTAATTACCAATGTTCTAAAGCAACTTCAAATGGTCCACAATTAATAAATACTAGTAAACAAGTCATGGCCAATACAAACATCAAGTTAAAACCTTAAGCTAATGGGACCACAAAATAGATTTTAATTAATTCTTTTAATTAAAATCTCTAGATTTTCAAACTTAACCAAATGCTCTCAAATTAACCTATGTTGGAAAGCATGCCAAAAACTAATGTAATATCACATTACAAGTTTATTTCATTCAGTTTAAGACCACGTGAATTAAACTTTCACTAAAGTTAAATATAAATTAAAAGTTACAATTCTCATGCAATTAATCCCAATTTAATATATGTGAACAACTATACCTAAGCTTAATTTTCTAGCATGCCACAATTCAATTCCAAGTTGTATATCACCATGAGGATTAAATCTTAAACAAGGAAATTAATTAAATGAAAGGTTTCAAAACCTCACCGAATATCCTAAATCAAATATATGTGAAGCTATATGGCATATAGATCAAGAATATCAAGTCGGAATTCAAATAGAGTGAATAGTGCACTTGGGGCAAATTAATTAATAATTACTAATTTTCAAAACACCTCCAATTACTTTCAAATTCAATTATGTTGAAAAGCATGCTAAGGCCTAATATAATATGCTAACACATATTAATTTCAAGCTAGTTAAGGCCATGTGAATTAATCTTTCACCTAAGATAAATATTAAATAAAATCTTTAATACTTATTCAAATGTTCCAATTTTAATACACGACAATGAGCATATCAAGGGGCAATATAAAATCATGCTACATGTTTAAACCAAGTCATGAGCAATCGGGAAAATTAGATCCCGTACAAGAAAAATAAATAATAAAATCTCTAGATTTTATATTTAATCATGCAAACGAGTAGTATAAGCATCACAAGCATGCTATATAACAAGAATTTAAACCTAGAACATCCCCTACCTCAATTTGAGATGAAAATCCCAAAGGCCCACCAAAATAAAAGTGCTCCGAATTCGACGATACCGAGAGGTTTTGTCGAGGACAACACCGTGAACAAGAATCCGCAAGAAGCCCCATGAAAATCATAACTTGACCTCAAAACCAAACTCAAGAAATGGTCAAAACTAAATTCTAATAAGGGGGAAAGGTAGAGCACGGCGAGGGGAACAACAACCGTTAAGGCCGAAGACTTTCCATCAAAGAAAAGTGAACCAAAAGAGGAAAGAGAAGATGGCAGCACACCTTGGGCTGCCATGGGAGCTCCAGGTCGTGCATGGAGCTTTAATAGAAATCTCAAAAAGTGCCCCGAACGGGGCCCCGCCGGGTTCGAAAAAGTAAAATTTGAGCAGACGCGCTCAAATGGCAAAACTTTGTGAACAAAAAAGATTTATAATGATAAAATATGAACAACGGAAGAAACGGCATCAAAAACAGAGTCCCGAACAGAAAGTTATACCCAAAACAAGTTTGGCGAAAACTAGGGTTAGAAACCCTGAAACTGGAAAACATCGACCAGAAGGAAATTCCAAGATTACACAACTCGACGAAATGTGAAAATGAATCCCGTACGAGGATCCAGGCTCAAAATAAGACATTTTGCAATAACTTTCATTAATTGCATAATGGCCCCTCCAAAAAGTGAAAACTGCACTTATGGCCCAGAATAAAAGTATCTTCCAAAAATATTTCTTTAAAAACCCCTAAAATAAAATATCTTCAAAAGATATTTATGAAAAACACCCCAAGAAAGGAAAATAATTTCAAAGAACTTTGCATCCATGCTCCTATGGACACCGGGAGCAACCAAAGTACTTTCTTACAAAAGTAAAGATACATATTTCGTGGAAACCACTCAAGATGAAGACATATGAAGTCAAAAACCAACTCCGAGCATGAGAAGTGAGGTTGTGCCAAAAATTGACAAACAGAGATAAGACAGAATAGGGAAAAGGACGAAGTAGCGCATAATGTCGAAAAACGAAAAATGTGAAAATAACTCGGTCTTCAAAGGAAGTTGTCAATCCACGGAAAAGAGTCTCAGGAACCAATTCTGAGCACTCGAGATGACACTAAGCGACACGAAACAGAGCTCAGAAAAGAAATTTAAACGAAAAAAATTCATTCATAAAATTTCAGAAAAAAGGAAAGGAAGGCAAATGACTGGGTCGTTATAATTATGTTCATTATAGAATTGATAGTATCCACTTGATTACAAGAGATATTTATATATGTATGTGATGGCGATCAATACATGAATATAAATAGTAATCATAAATTGTTCATAGTCGGTAATTATGGATGGACTCATAATTAATTAAGATTTGAACTTGATCCACGTTAGGTTGAGATAGATTGCGAGAGCCGTCGTATGCAATTACTCCCTTTCACCGTCATGGCACTTGACTCTTAAGCATGAGAAAAGTATAGACTCTTTTATTAATTAATAATTACTTTGATTTATTCGGCAGATTCTTCGGGATCCTTAGACCGACACTTTGGGTAGTTATCTAATTAATAGTTAGAGGGTTATATTTTCAATATTTGCATCATTACTACTTGTATTTATTTTGTATTGATTATGGTTGATCACAAAGTTAATTTGAAGGCCTTCGTGTGTTTTTAGACAAAATGATTTATTATATATTTATTTATTTAGATTATTGTCAAACAAATGTTTTATTGTGATCAAGCCAGAAATAATCAATGGTACCAAAATAAATATATTAATTAAGTAGTCGGATTGATGGCTTTATTTATCCGATAACAATTTATGCATAGAGGGGTCAAAGTGCAATATTGACTTAGAGGTTATTTATTATTTAATTGGAGTTCAATTAATTTCTTTTAATGGAGTAGAAATTAATTTATGAATTAATTGAATTGGGTCCATGGACCGGGTCAATTATTAATTCATTGTAGCCAATAAAATAATAAGCCTAAACGATTCTCACTCATAGCCCAACTTGATATTGGAATCCTATTAGATTTGAGACATGTGAATTAGAGATTGAGAAGGATTTGTTGTTTCCTTTTCTTTATCTTTATGTTGCCTACAAATATACATGGTCTATGTATATTTTAGGTGTGATTTTTGGTAGAAGGAAAAAGGAACATATTTTCTCTCTCTAGAATATTAGGGTTTATGTTCTCATCTAATGTAGGCTCCCATAAGCCTAGTTTTTCCAAGGTCATTCATGGAGGCTTATGAGTGATTTCTAAAGGCAAAATAATTACCAAGAAGATGGAGATCAAATGAGAAGGCATCTTGCAAAGGGATCTACAATAAGTGAGAACATTCACTTTAGAGGAAAGTTTTAAAGGTTTACTCAGACCTTTGATGTAAGTATTCAATTTGTTAATTGAATGATACATCATATTTTATTTTTACATAAAACTTGTGTCTATGTGATGAATCAAGATTTATAAATCAAAATCCCTCAAAAAGTTTTAAAACTTGCACGTTTCCCAACAGTGGTATCAGAGCATGGTTTGATTCATTACTAGAGATCATGACTTTATAAAAATCATCTTCATGGATCCAAATTATATATACATATATATAATTATTGATATATGTTGATGTATGGTTTATTATGTTGATGTATGGTTTATTATGTTGATATATATTAATACATGATGATGTATGTATAATTTTGAATGAATGATGATGTGTGTTTGGGCCATGGATGGAGCTTATAGGTAAATTGAATGTAATTTTATCTTTGGATGAATGTAATTAAGGCTTTGATTTAGCCGTTTGAAAGTTCAATGATGTAATTTAATTTTTTCCGTTGTAGTTCAAATTGTAAATATTTTTAAAGCCATGTAATTTTCATCAAAGGATGCTATGAAGCTTCAAGAAGGTCCAAGAGGTTTAAATTAGGCTTTAGAAATTTTCTGGAATTTTTTTCAGAATTTTTTGAAATTTTTCTAGAATTTTTTGTGCTTAAATTTAATTTCTGGATATTTTTTAATTATTTTCGGTGGCTTTCCGGCGAAATTCCGGCGGCCGAAGCGCCGCCGGCAGTGGCAGGAGCACCGGAAAGTAGGACGGCAATCCCATGCTTCGCGGTGCATCAACATTTAGTGCAACCGCAGCAAGGAACCATTGGATGAAGATGGTGGCTGAAGATTTATCCCATGCGGCGCGATTACTGTAGGCATGGAGAGACCACCAGCCATCTGGCGCGTGAGGATCATGCGCTAGGAGATAGAGGAGGCAAGGACATGCTGGAGCGTGAGATACACGCGCCAGCACAATGCATGTGCGCTCCACGCACATGAAGGCGCGTGGAGGGGAGTTTCACGTGCCACAACACGCCCCAGGCGCGTGCCAACGCTTGGTGGCGCGTGCCTTGACCTACCAGCTTCTCTAGGCACGTGGGAGCGCGTGTGGGGTCCTCCGGGCTTGTTCCAAGCAGCGTTTTGCTTCTCCTAACACATACAAGCTTCCTACGGGTGTTTACAAACTGTTGAAGGATGCCCATACAACAAGAATAGTATTTAAATGTTAAAAACGGAATCCATTAGCCATTGAAATGTCTTCTGTCTATTACTTAATTATTTATGTGATGCATAGAATAATTTAATACTAATTATAATTATTCATGCATTGGATCCATGATATTTAATTAAATGACTTGATTTATATTAATTAAATTATGAAAATTAATTGGATTTAAATACTAATTAATTTGAGGGTACTTATTGGGAAACGAAAAATCATTTTTGTAAATTATTTTTAAAGTGTGCCTCAAATTAAATATTAGTAAATCGTTTAAAGTTCAAATATTTTCTAAATTTAATTGGATTAAAATCAAGACGTTTTGCATGCATTATAGCATGTAAATAAATAAAATGAAAACCCTAATTATAAATGATTAAAAATTGAGTGGGAGCGAGGATTTTTATACATTGCCCCATGGCCTTCGTTATTAAAACCATTGTAATAAGATCTTCAAAAATAAGGCCCCACGCATGATTTGAAGAGTCTTAATATTACAAGAATGGTTGTCTCATGAAAATAAAAATATTAAATGTTCATTGTAATTAGATCTTTAAAAATAAGGCTATACGCATGATTTAAAGAGTCTAGATTATAATGACAAGATATTTAATGTTTTATTTTTCATTAGAATATTAATAACGTTATACACTCAATCTAGAATCAAAACTGTTAGCTCCCCAATGGAGTGGTCTACAGTAATTGATTTTAGAAAGGCTAAACATAATCGGGAATCATTTCATATAGATAGACAAGGCATTGTCTTAAGAGATATGGAAATGATGGGATTTACCCGCCAATAGCAATAATGAACTTTGCCAACTGAATAAGTTATTGGCGTATTGGTTATCTGATTTTTCATGCAGTGGTTAAGGGACCCACATACTATTTTAATGGAACTGCTCGCCTAATAACAAATAAATCTCAGAAATAGTAATAATGAACTCTTCCATTATGATAAGTTATTGACTTATTGATTGTGTGATTTATTATGCTACAGAGTTGAGGGACCCGTATTAATTAAAAGGGATTGTTCACCAATAATGATAATGATCTTTTATTCTATTGAAATTTATTATATTATATGGTTGACAAACACATTTTAATTTTAAATATGCATGATAGTATTAATAATTCACCTTGCATATTGTATGAATGCATTTATATTCAAATTTATTATGTCTAATCCATTTTATCTGCTTGCTTACATTATCAATGTATTTGGACCTCATTTATATTGTCTAGAAAAGGAACTTAGATATTTTATTCACAACGTAAGGGTACAAAATGTATTTAATACTTCTATACCTAATTCCGTTACTTTAAGATACTTAATGAGATATTTTTAGTGAGATTAGATAGGGCATATGCCTACGTACTATGTCAGACTTGAACACCATCAAGATAGCCTAAAGATTTCCAGTAAAAGATCGTATTTTGAAAACGATTGTTTTTATTTAAAAATTTAGCTAGAGATCAATAGGGCTGACTTGGGTGGTAAGTTTCAAATTGACATGATTATTGCCTTGTTACCAAACTGGTTCGGCTCTTTTAGAGTAAACTAAATAAGGAATCAGTTTGAGTTCACACTCGTTGATATTCTTATTGAATTGGTAACAAATGAAGGGATAATCAAAAGTATAGGCATTCCTATCAATCTAACCTAGTCTATACCATCTTCTTCTAGGCCCAAATGGAAGGGCAAAGCAAAGAAGAATGATGATAATAGGACTAGGCTAGCACAAAACATGGGTATCCAAAAGGTTAAAGGGAATAAGGCAGTGAATGTTAAGGGCGAAGGAAATTATTTCTTTTGCCGCTAACTAAGACACTCAAGGACGAACTGTCTAAGCAATGACGTGGCATAGGAAAATATATATTTAATCATTGAGCCATGTTATGTGGTTGTATCTATTAATTCCTGATGGATAGATTCTGGAGCCACTAAATATGTTTGCAATTCGTTGCAAGGATTTCAGGAATCCAGAAGCCTCGATGATATGGATATATATTTGTCTTTTGACCTGAGGTCGAAGTTGTAGCTAAGTCAGTGAGAGTAATACATCTAAAATTAGAGAGTATGAGGATATTAGTATTAGAGAACTATCTTTATGCACAGAAGTTAGACGCTTGTTTCACTTGTGGTTTATAAAAACTGGATTGTTATTTTGGAAAACTGGTTTTATAAAATTGAATAAATGTGCGATTGCTTCTGGTGTATTAAAAGATGGTTAATATACAATAACTACAAGCTCTTAATATTTATAGGATGTATAAACTAATGTTCTATCTTCTAGATTGAATGTTAAGAGAAAATTTGTTATTCCTGACTCATTGTATTTTTAGTGTCTATTTTTGGGATTGTAATCAGTCAAAATGAGATTCAAAGATTGGTCAAAGAATGTTTATAACCTAGTGAGTCAAGGGAGCCTAAACCAAATTATGAATCCTGTTTTGAAGGATAGATAAACTCTAAGGGCTTAATCAGCCAAATGAAATAGACATAAAAAATAATTTAAGTCGGTACACATAGATACGTGTGGTCTTATGAACATCCAAGTAAGATTACTCAAGTTTTGGATAAATTTATCTGATGCAACAAGAGTCTTAAACTTTTGGTATATTCTAAAAGTGTCAAGACTGATGTGGAGCACAGATTAGGCAAACTTATCAAAACACTTCGATCTGATCGTGGATATAAGTATTTCTTGGGATAGTGCAAAGATTATATAGTCAATGAGGGTATTGTGTACCAATTTTCCACAATTGACGCTAAATAGATTTAGGTGTCAAATAGGAATAACATAATTCCGCTTAACATGGTTAGATCAATGAACAGTTATGCTACAGTATCTCTTTCATTTAAGAGGCGTTAATGATATCGATGCGTATTATGAACTGCATTCCATCTTAGTCTGTCTCAAGGATACTGTTTGAGCTGTGTTTTTGACTAAATCTTAGTTTGAATCACATGCACATATGGGGTAGTCTTGCACATGTGCGCTTGATATGGACAAGTAAGTTGGAAGCAGATCATAAGCATGCTTGATTTGATGGCTACTCTAAATGCACTAGGATGAATTATTTTATGATTTCAATGATAAAAGTTGATTGTTTACACTCACTGTTTATCCATAGTAGGATCATATTATGAATCATATACCTAGTAGCATAATATTAGAGAATATGGTATGAGTACCAGATGTACCACAAGTGAACACACTTATTATAGAGATTGAGAATAATATATGAATTCCCTATTGATGCGTCAGCATCATCTAGTACACAGATTCATACATCGGTACATTATTGTAGTGGGAGGATTATCATCCAATCTGACAGAATCATGTTTTTAGGTGAGACCTTTACAGATTTCCCAGTTAAACATGAGTTGGACCCAGTAAGCTGCACGGAAGCGTGAACCGATATGGATACAGATCGTTTTGGTAAGTTGCTATGAAATCAGAGTTGGAATCTATGTATTCTAATAAAATCTGGGGTCTTGTAGAACTTTCTAGTAGGGTGATACCTATAAAAGGCAAGTTAATCTACAAAATGATACTAGAAGATTTCTTAGTGAATGAACCATGTGTGTACAGGGTAATGTCATTATTTTTCCTAATTCTATATATTGATGACATCTTACTCATTTATAATGACGTGGAAGTTTTGTTATCAATAAAGAGGTAGTTATTCAATTATTTTGAAATGGTGGATTTTCAAGGTGTAAGCTATATTCCTAGGATCAAGCTTTTGCAAGATTAGGTTAAAAGGAAAATAGGCTTATCTTAATAATCCTACATTGATAAAATTTTGACCAGGTTTGGTATGCATAACTCATAGAATGAGTTCTTGCTTTATTGATATGGATTGCTCTCTCTAGTAAGTAGTTTTCCAAGACTAGCAGAGGAGATTGAGCAAATAAGACTGGAACTATTTGCTTTGGCATATGGGAGTCTCATATATGCCATGGTCTATACCAAATAGGACATCCGCTATAGAGTAGGGATAGTCAGATGATATCAGTCCAATCCTGGACTTGATAACTGGTCTGTTGTGAAAAATATCATTAAGTACCTAAGGAGAACCAATGATCTCACACTCATTTATGGATGTGATGATGTGGTTCCAGTAATGTATGATAGTTCTGTTTTTCAATCAGAAGTAGATACTATGAGGTTCATGACTTAGTGTATGTTCACTTAATGGAGGGGAAATCAGTTAGTAGATTGTTAAGCAGATTTCAACTGCTGACTCAAACCTGAAGGTGGAGTACATTGCAGCCTTGAAGGCAGCAAAGGAAGTTTTTTTTGGTTTGATATCATTGATTTAGAGGTTGTGGAGTATACTAGCCTACCTATAAATCTATATTGTGATAATAGTGCAGAAGTAGTCCAAACCAATGATCCAAGGTTCCATAGAGGAACAAGATACACTGAGAGGAAGTATCATGTTCTACATGATATTGTCCGGCAAGAAAATGTACTCGTGGCTGGAACATTGCATTGGAACACAACTCTGTTAATCCATTAACAAGGGTGTCATTGATCAATAATTTTGATCGTCATCCGGATAACATTGAAGTTAGATGCAATTTGAATTGGCTATGAGGGAAAGTGGGAGCTATTGGATTTATATGCCCTGGCATAACAAATTCTTATCTGGTTTAATGTGACATAGGTTCTTGACGTTTCTAAAATATTTATGCTTTATACAATTGGTGAATTCAATATATCATGTTCATTATAGAATTGATAGTGTCCACTTGATTACAAGAGATATTTATATATGTATGTGATGGCGATTAACACATGAATATAAATAGTAATCATAAATGATTCATAGTCGGTAATTATGGATGTACTCATAATTAATTAAGATTTAAACTGAATCCACGTTAGGTTGAGATAAATTGCGAGAGCCATCGTATGCAATTGCTCCCTTTCACCATCATAGCATTTGACTCTTAAGCATGAGAAAAGTATAGACTCTTTTATTAATTAATAATTACTTTGATTTATTCAGTGAATTCTTCGGGATCCTTAGACTGACACTTTGGGTAGTTATCTAATTACTAGTTAGAGGGTTATATTTTCAGTATTTGCATCATTACTACTTGTATTTATTTTGTATTGATTATGGTTGGTCACAAAGTAAATTCGAAGGCCTTCGTGTGTTTTTAGACAAAATGATTTATTATATATTTATTTATTTAAATTATTATTTTTGTCAAACAAATGTTTTACTGTGATCGAGCCAGAAATAATCAATGGTACCAAAATAAATATATTAATTAAGTAGTCGGATTGATGGTTTTATTTATCCGATAACTAATTATGCATAGAGGGGTCAAAGTGTAATATTGACTTAGAGGTTATTTATTATTTAATTGGAGTTCAATTAATTTCTTTTAATGGAGTAGAAATTAATTTATGAATTAATTGAATTGGGTCTATGGACCGGGCCAATTATTAATTCATTGTAACTAGTAAAATAATAAGCCCAAAGGATTATCACTAATAGCCCAACTTGATATTAGAATCCTATTAGATTTGAGACATGTGAATTAAAGATTGAGAAGGATTTGTTGTTTCCTTTTCTTTATCTTTATGTTGCCTATAAATATACATGGTCTATGTATATTTTAGGTGTGATTTTTGGTAGAAGAAAAAAGGAACCTATTTTCTCTCTCTAGAATATTAGGATTTATATTCTCATCTAATGTAGGCTCCCACAAGCCTAGTTTTTCCAAGGTCATTCATGGAGGCTTATGAGTGATTCCTAAAGGCAAAACAATTACCAATAAGTTGGAGATCCAAGGAGAAGGCATCTTGCAAAAGGATCTACAATAAGTGAGAGCATTCACTTTAGAGGAAAGTTTTAAAGGTTTACTCAGACCTTTGATGTAAGTATTCAATTTGTTAATTGAATGATACATCATATATATTTTTTTTTTTTTTGCATAAAACTTGTCTCTATGTGATGAATCAAGATCTATGAATCAAAATCCCTCAAAAAGTTTTAAAACTTGCACGTTTCCCAACAGTATTTTGGTCTCTGAATCCCAAACATGTTGGCCGAAGTCTGCACAAAATTGTAGAACTAACAATGGCATCTTTAAGCTAATTAAACAGTGAACATGTACTAAGACATTGAAAAATGTAATCAGTCTGTAGTGATATTTTAACTTCAATTGTTGTCGAGTTGGGGAAATGTTGGCTGAGATGGTTTGATAAAATTCAACATAGATATACTAACTGCATCTAGTTGATTATTATTTTCTTTTTGTTGATCGAAGGATGGTGATGATTTATATTTCTATTTTATTTCACATTTTTGTTCTTTTTATGATGTGTTTCTCTGGGTAATTTTTGTTATTATTATTTTTTTTTTATAAAATGATAAAGATGTGGCGGGCTAAGGGCTTTGCAATTCCTAAGCCTGAGAAATTCATTCAGGGCTATGCAATTCCTAAGCTTAAGAAATTTATAGAGGGCTGTGCAATTTGTTTTTGCATCTGATAGAGTCATCTTTACTCTTACACAATATGCTCTCTGATTATTGTTAGCATTCGGTCAACACATAGATTCAAAGCTTCGCTTTTTATGGTAATTCTTGTGATTTATCACAATTCTTCAACATTTTTGTTTCCAAATTTCCAAAATTCGTTTAAATAAAGCTCTCGTTTAGCTTAATTGAAGCTCTTAAATATAATTATTGTTTTATAGTACTGTAACGACCTGGTCATTTGCCTTCCTTTCCTTTTTCTTAAAATTTTACGAATGAATTTTTTTCGTTTAATTTTCTTTTCTGAGCTCTGTTTCGTGTTGCCTAGTGTCATCTCGAGTGCTCAGAATTGGTTTTTTAGACTCTTTCATGTGAATTGACAACTTCCTTTGAGGACCGAGTCATTTTCCCATTTTTCATTTTGCAGACACTATGGGTTATTTCGTCTTTTCCCTATTCTGTCATTTTCCTTATTCTGTCTTATCTCCGTTTGTCAGTTTTTGGCACAACCTCACTGCTCAAATTTTACTTTTTGGACCCGGCGGGGCCCGTACGGGGCACTTTTTGAGATTTCTATAAAAGGAGGGTGAGATATTTCATTTTTCATCTTCTCCCCTCTTCATGCACAACCTGGAGCTCACATGGCAGCCTAAGGGGTACTGCCATCTTCTCTCTCCTCTTTTGGTTCACTTTTCCTTGATGGAAAGTCTTCGGCCTTAACGTTTGTTGTTCCCCTCGCCGTGCTCTACCTTTCCCCCTTATTAGAATTCAGTTTTGACCATTTTTTGAGTTTGGTTTTGAGGTCAAGTTATGATTTTGATAGGCCTTTGATGGGGGTTATGTTCACGGTGTTGTTCCCGACAAAACCTCTCGGTATCGTCGAATTTGGAGCACTTTTATTTTGGTGGGCCTTTGGGATTTTCATCTCAAATTGAGGTAAGGGATGTTTTAGGTTTAAATTCTTGTTATATAGCATGCTTGTGATGCTTATACTACTTGTTTGCTTGATTAAATATAAAATCTAGAGATTTTATTATTTATTTTTCTTGTACGGGATCTAATTTTCCCGGTTGCTCATGACTTGGTTTAAACATGTAGCATGATTTTATATTGCCCGTTGATATGCTCATTGTCATGTATTAAAATTGGAATATTTGAATAAGTATTAAATATTTTATTTAATACTTATCTTAGGTGAAAGATTAATTCACATGGCCTTAACTAGCTTAAAATCAATATTTGTTAGCATATTAAATTAGGCCTTTGCATGCTCTTCAACATAGTTGAATTTGAAAGTAATTGGAGGTGTTTTGAAAATTAGTAATTATGAATTAATTTGATTAATTAATTTGCCCCGAGTGCACTATTCACTCTATTTGAATTCTGACTTGATATTCTTGATTTACATGCCATATAGTTTCACATATATTTGATTTAGAATATTCGGTTAGGTTTTGAAACCTTTTATTTATTAAATTCCATGTTTAAGATTTAATCCTCATGGTGATATACAACTTGGGATTGTATTGTGGCATGCTAGAAAATTAAGCTTAGGTATAGTTGTTCACATATATTAAATTGGGATTAATTGCATGAGAATTGCAACTTTTAATTTATATTTAACTTTAGTGAAAGGTTAAGTCACATGGTCTTAAATTGAATGAAATAAACTTGTAATGTGATATTACATTAGTTTTTGGCATATTTCTCTAACATATGTTAAATCGAGAGCATTTGGTTAAGTTTAAAAATCTAGAGATTTTAATTAAAAGAATTAATTAAAAATCTATTTTGTGGTCCCATTAGCTTAATTAAGGTTTTAACTTGATATTTGTAATACCCCTAATTTTAAAAAGGATATTCCTGGTATTTAATGGTATTTAATTTATTATTTAAGTGCATTTTATTTGATTATGTGTCATTATTTTTTTTGTTAGGTGCTTAATTTATTTCTTTTGTGGTGATTTAATTTATTTAAATGATATTTATTTTTAGTTATTTGATTGGAATTACTTGTTAGTGTTTTAATTATTTAAGTGGCATTAATGGTTTAAGTGTAATTGGTTTAGTTATTTGATTGGAATTACTTGTTAGTGTTTTAATTATTTAATTGGCATTAATGGTTTAAGTGTAATTGGTTTAATTATTCTATGTATGTCTTATTTTATGTGTGTCTTATTTGGTTTAATTGGGTTTACTAATTATTATTTTGTTCAATTAGATTATTTGTTAAGTATTTAATGGATCCGAGGGGTATCTCAGTTGGTATCAGAGCCAGACCCAGCCGGAAGTGTGCCGACGGGGACGTCGGGCCTCCAAGGGGGGTGGATTGTGATGACCTTGTCGGCGGGTGTGTCGTGGGCAGGTGCGAGAGACACTGTCAGGCTACCACACTGGCGAGCTACGGGTTCACAGTCCCACATCGCCTGGGTAGAGGAAAGGTGAAGTGCTTATATGTAAGTGCATCATCTCCAATTGGTATGAGGCCTTTTGGTGAAGCCCAAGAGCAAAACCGTGCGGGCTCAGGCCCAAAGCGAACAATATCATACTATGTGGTGGAGTGAGTCATTGCATATGGTATCAGAGCCTGACCCAGCCGGAAGTGTGCTGACAGGGACGTCGGGCCTCCAAAGGGGGTGGATTGTGATGCCCTTGTGGGCGGGTGTGCCGTGGACTGGTGCAAGAGACACTGTCAGGCTACCACACTGGTGAGCTACGGGTGCACAGTCCCACATCGCCTGGGTAAAGGAAAGGTGAAGTGCTTATATGTAAGTGCATCATCTCCAATTGGCATGAGGCTTTTTGGGGTGAAGCCCAAGAACAAAACCGTGCGGGCTCAGGCCCAAAGCGGACAATATCATACAATGTGGTGGAGTGGGTCGTTACAAATGGTATCAGAGCCAGACCCAGCCGGAAGTGTGCCGACGGGGACGTCGGGCCTCCAAAGGGGGTGGATTGTGATGACCTTGTAGGCGGGTATGCCGTGGGCAGGTGCGAGAGCCACTGTCAGGCTACCATACTTGCGAGCTACGGGTGCACAGTCCCACATCGCCTGGGTAGAGGAAAGGTGAAGTGCTTATATGTAAGTGCATCATCTCCAATTGGTATGAGGCCTTTTGGGGTGAAGCCCAAGAGCAAAACCGTGCGGGCTCAGGCCCAAAGCAGACAATATCATACTATGTGGTGGAGTGAGTCGTTACAATATTTGTATTGGCCATGACTTGTTTACTAGTATATATTAATTTGGGACTATTAGAAGTTGTTTTAGAACCTTGGTAATTAAATTAGCATGATTTAATTAAAGTCCTACTTTGTTGTTCCAACAATCTAATTGAGTTTTAGAATAAATATAGGTGATGACCATACCATGTCCTTTAACATGTATTAAATTGAGGTTATTTGGAATTGAATCGGAATCTAGAGAATTTAGTCGTGTTTATCTATTTAAATTCTTTCAATTTGCTCCATGATCTAGTTGTGTTTTAGAAGTGGTTTCTATATTCAAATCATGGACTTAGACTTGTTGTATTTTCATTTGGTTATGTTTTGAATATTGGATAACATAGTTGTTATGTTTGTATTCGTGATAATATGTTTTCCTTATTGAATATATTGTTGCCGTGTGTAATGATTTGCACACTTCGTGTTTCACATCTTTCATGCATAGCGTGTAACGAATCGCACACTGAAGATTCGACATTCATTATATCATATTAGTTGTGGATTTAGAGCATGTATTGTATAGGTTTCCAAATTTGGTTGTGCTTAGTAGATAGTTGATTATCTTGCATATTCCTATTGATATATGCGTTGTTGCACAACTTGTTGATTTTGGAAACTAGGGGATGTCGTTGTTTAACTATGGCTAGGACGTGGTTCTAGTACGGGGGATAGTCCCTCTATATGGTCTAGTGCGCACATAGGGAGGTTACCCATGGGCTAGTAACCCTAAAATAACTATGTTGTCAGTCTGATCCGGCATGACGTCCGAGTATCCACTTTGTTTGATTTCGCATTTCATTTTCAAGTTAATAACTAGATGATGTTGTAACTTGTTTCTTATTTGTCGTTCCATTTTAAGTTACAGGATGTTAACTTTGCGAAATTGTGCTTTATGCATTGTATTGGAAGCTCCAATATTGGTTAAATTGCATCGATATTGAAAACTGTGTTTTGACGTTCTAACATAGCTTAGGAATGATCCTCTTGATTCATTTAGAACTTAGATGTTAGGTGGCATGACCCACTACTGTTATTTTGTGCTTCAGATTCTAAGTTGATGGTTTTGAGAACTTATACCTTGTTGCATTATATAACATGCTCTTTTGTTGTTGAATTGCATGGATAATGTAATTCTTGTTAACTTGTATTCAAATATGCTTTTGTCATGTTGTATGGATTCCTCTAGACTTTGTTCAATTACATTGATAATGTGATCCGTGGTAATTATAAACTCATTGTATTAATCGGATTACTCCAACTTTGATTTGTTTCATTCATGTATTTATATCATGATTCTTGTTGCTCTGTATAACTTGTTTCTATGTTGTTGAAATGCGTGGATGATGTGATTTATGCTAGAAACATTCTAAGGTAGCTTAGGATGCTCCTTGAGTCTCACTTGGACATAGACGTTAAGTGGCATGAGCCCCTTTAACATGTTTCACCTTAAGGTGATAAATTTGTAAAATGTTAGGTCGATGCATGCTCATCTCCTATGAGTAGCTTTATGTTACTCACCCCTACGATACTGGGGCATATTTCAGGTACGAAGACTTGGTTCGTGAAGCTTAGCATTCCGTGGATGTCGTGTAACTTTCAAGTTTCCATTTCATGCAAATGTTAGCATGAAATGTCATTTTGTAGACTTATATGTCAAAATATGTATATTTGATTCCATGTATGTAATGTGTACATAAGTGCACCCTTTTCAATGTATTTGACATGTATGAGATGAGCCCGGAGGCCAATGACATGTGTATTGTATTCTATACAACTTTTTAACTTCATGAAATATTATGAAAACCTTGAAAAATCACAAGACATTGTTTCACCATGGTTGCATCGGGTGCGGGAATTCCATTTTCATTCTTCCATAGGGTCTTATTAATCTTGTATGAAGTGTGACCAAGGGCCAAATGGTCATTTAACTCCATTTTACATTTTTGGATTCCATGTTTTCCATTCCAAGTCTATTTTTGCCTTTTTGACCGTTGGGGGGTCGGATTTTGTATCGGCTATATTTTTAAGCCATGGACCATTGTAGCGAGTCTAAATAGGTAAGTTACGTTTGCGTGCATGGTCATTTCCAGGCAAAACCTTATCATTTGTGTTTTGAGCCTCTTGTGAATTTTCGCATTTTTTTTGCATATTCTGATCTTGGGGCATTATGGACCTTTCACATTAGTTTTATTTTCTTATTTTGACATAGTTGAATAGAAAACATGATTTTGGGGAGGGTTTCTTATTCATATTTTTCCAGAAAATGTCGTCTTGGTACCGGAAATCCCTTGTGAAGTTTCAGCTTCCAGTTTTCATTTAGCAGCTTTATGACCCTCTTGTTCAGTTCTGATCTAGGGGCATTTTTGGAATTTCACAGTGAGTTTTTTTCGATTCTGTCCGTGTTGCCGGGTAGAAAACTCGATTTTAGGAGGGGTTTCTTCTTCGTGTTTTTCCAGAAAAACTCGTCTTGACTTCCGTTTCAAGCCTCAGTTCTGGGCAGATCAAAAAAAATGTAGCAGCAGCCAAGGGCTGCCACCATGCCATCTCTTTGGGCGCCGGCATGCACGCCGATGGGCTCGCGCATGGGCGCCGTGTGCGCCATGGCCCATCGTCGGGCCGCCGCGACGTCAATTCTTCTTTTGGGCTTTTCTCCTTCGTCCGGACTCCGATTCAAGTGAATTTTTTTTTTGAACTTGACTAATTTTTCGCTGTCTTTCCAACAGTTGCTCGGTTGCACCCGGTTCTTCTTGGATAATTACCAGTTTACCCTTTTGTCTTAAATGCTCGTTTTTCTTCGTCATGCCGTTTCTCCTTCGTCCGGACTCCGAATCATGTGATTCTTGAGTCCATCTTAATTAGTTTTTCGTTGTCCTTCCAACGGTGTGCTCGGTGGCACCTGAATCTACAGTTTTTAGAAATGACTATTTTGCCCCTGGGGGCTTATTTATCATATTTTCGATCTTTTGCTTCCGCATCAGTTCTTGTTGAGTTCCACGACCTCATGGAAGGTCACTTTGACTTCTTAGAGTCTTGTTTTCTGTTTTCGCTTCCGCATTTAGATCCGTTATCGGATCATCCTTACGGTTCATCACAGGACACATTGGCCTAAAAACCAGGGTCGTCACGATAATACATTGAATTCACCAATTGTATAAAGCATAAATATTTTAGAAACGTCAAGAACTTATGTCATATTAATCCAGATAGGAATTTGTTATGCCAGGGCATATAAATCTAACAAATACATCCAATTTCACACGCCATTGTCTAATACAAGTCTTTCACCACAGTAAGTATGTCAAATTATTCTGAAATTATGGAAAACCATTGAAACTATTAAATTCGAAAAAGTATGTCAAATTTCTAACCTTCTAAGCCTTTTAAACTAAGACCTTCGAAACTTATGACATATTCTGGCAAAATATGAGTATTCATTTGGGTACTACACACAATATACATTTTAGGAGCTGAAAGATTATCAATACCAGAATCAAACTCTTCACAACTTGGATGACACTATTCAGACCCTGTTTGAACAAGCACTGACTTCCCCAAGATAATGCGACAAAGCAGTACATGCCTTACAGCATCCTCATCAACAATGGCATATTTAACACTGTAAAACAAGCCCATTAACCAAAAAAAAAAAAATAAGTATATATATACAAAATTACAAAAATAAGTTTAACACTACTTAAATTTAACAAAAATCAAATAAGAAATTATAGAATCAAAAGTATGGAATATGGAAACAAGCCTTGTTGAGATTTTTTTCACCTTTTTGTCTTTGTTTTTGCAAGTAGTAAACGAATATCACCTAAAAACAAAAGATTATATTTTAACGCAGAACCTCAAGTGGTTTGGCTGTGTAAGTCAACTGGTGACTCCTGAATTTAGGGACGTCAAACGGAACTCGAATAAGTTCAAAACTCTCAATTTCTTTCAAAGATTCAATTTTTTTACATTAAGAAGGTCTTGTACATAATAGGTACCTTGAATGATGTATTTTCATTCAAAGATTCAATCTTTAGTCATTAAAACACCCTTCGCGACTTCATAGGTAACTCGAATAAGTTAAATTTAAAAATCTCATTTTCTTTAAAAGACTCAATTTTTATACATTAAAAAGATCCAGTGGCATAATAGGTATCTTTATTGAGGTATTTTCATTCAAAGATTCAATCTTTACTCATTAAAACTCTATTCGCGACTTCGTTGGTAACTCGAATAAGTTTAACTCAAAACTCTAAATTTCTTTCAAAGATTCAATCTTTATACGTTAAAAAAGTCTAGTGATATAATAGGTACCTTTATTGACGTATTTTCATTCAAAGATTTAATCTTAACTCATTAAAACACTATTCGCGACTTCATAGGCAACTCCAATAACTTGAACTCAAAACTCTCAATTTGATTCAAAAATTCAATCTTTATACATTAAAAAGGTCTAATGACACAATAGGTACCTTTATTAAGGTATTTTCATTCAAAGATTCAATCTTTAGTCATTAAAACACTCTTCGCGACTTTATATGTAACTCGAATAAGTTTAACTCAAAACTCTCATTTTCTTTCAAAGATTCAATATATTTACATTAAAAAGTTCTAGTGACATAATAGGTACCTTGATTGAGGTATTTTTATTCAAAGATTCAATCTTTAGCCATTAAAACACTCTTTGCGACTTCGTACGTAACTCGAATATATTTAACTCAAAACTCTCATTTTCATTCAAAGATTCAATCTTTATACTTTAAAAAGGTCTAGTGAGATAATATGTAACGTTATTGAGGTATTTTCATTTAAAGATTCAATCTTTAATTATTAAAACACTTATCGCGACTTCATTGGTAACTCGAAAAAGTTTAACTCAAAACCCTTAAGTTTTTTTCAAAGATTCAATCTTTATACATTAAAAAGGTCTAGCGACAAAATAGGTACCTTTATTGTGGTATTTTCATTCAAAGATTCAATCTTAAGTCATTAAAACACTTTTTGAAACTTCATTAGAAACTCGAATAAGTTTAACTCAAAACTCTTAATTTTTTCAAAGATTCAATCTTTATACATTAAAAAGGTCTACTGACATAATAAGTACCTTTATGAGGTATTTTCATTCAAAGATTCAATCTATTGTCATTAAAACACTCTTCACGACTTCATAGGTAACTCGAATAAGTTAAACTCAAAACTTTCACTTTCTTTCAAAGATTCAATCTTTTTATATTAAAAAGGTCTAGTGACATAATAGTTACCTTGATTGAGGTATTTTTATTCAACGATTCAATTTCACTAATTAAAACACTCTTTGGGACATCAAAGGGAACTCGAATAAGTTTAACTCAAAACTCTCATTTTCTTTTAAATATTCAATCTTTAGTCCTTAAAACTCTCTTCGCGACTTCATAGGTAACTCGAATAAGTTAAACTCAAAACTCTCATTTTCTTTCAAAGATTCAACCTTTATACTTTAAAACGGTCTAGTGACATAATAGGTACCTTGATTGAGGTATTTTCTTTCAAAAATTCAATCTTTACTTATTAAAACACTCTTTGGGACATCAAAGGTAAATCGAATGAGTTTAACTCAAAACTCTCATTTTCCTTCAACGATTCAATCTTAATACATTAAAAGGTATAGTGACATAATAGGTAGCTTTATTGAGGAATTATCATTCAAAGAGTCAATCTTTACACATTAAAACACTTTACGCGACTTCAAAGCTAACTCTAATAAGTTTAACTCAAAACTTTCATTTTCTGTCAAAGATTCAATCTTTATATATTAAAAAGGTCTAATGACATAATAGGTACATTTATTGACGTATTTTCAGTCAAAGATTCAATCTTTGCTTATTAAAATACTCTTCGTGACTTCATAGGTAACTCGAATAAGTTTAACTCAAAAATCTCAATTTCTGTCAAAGATTTAATCTTTTTACATTAAAATGGTCTAATGACATAATAGGTACCTTTATTGAGGTATTTTCATTCAAAGATTCAATCTTTGGATATTAAAACACTCTTCGCGGCTTTATCTGTAACTCGAATAAGTTTAACTCAAAACTCTCAATTTCTTTCAAAGATTCAATCTTTATACATTAAAAAGGCCTAGTGACATAATAGGTACCTTTATTGAGGTTTTTTTTCATTCAAAGAATCAATGTTTAGTCATTAAATCCCTCTTTTCAACTTCAAAGGTAACTCGAATAAGTTAAACTCAAAACTCTCATCTTCTTCCAAAGATTCAATCTTTATACATTAAAAAGGTCTAGTGACATAATAGGTACCTTTATTGAGATATTTTCATTCGAAGATTTAATATTTAGCCATTAAATGTAACGACCCGGTCATTTGCCTTCCTTTCCTTTTTTCCAAAAATTTTACAAATGAATTTTTTTCGTTTATGTTTCTTTTTTGATCTCTGTTTCGTGTCGCTTAATGTCATCTCGAGTACTCGAAATTAGTTCCAGAGACTCTTTTCCGTGGATTGACAACTTCCTTTGAGGACCGATTCATTTTCACATTTTTCGTTTTTCGACATTATGCGCTATTTCGTCCTTTTCCCTATTCTGTCTTATCTCTGTTTGTCAGTTTTTGGCACAACCTCACTTCTCATGCTCGGAGTTGGTTTTTGACTTCACGTCCCTTCATCTTGAGTGGTTTCAATGAAATACGTATCTTTACTTTTCCAAGAAAGTACTCTGGTTGCTCTCGGTGTCCATAGGGGGCATGGATGCAAAATTCTTTGAAATTATTTTCTTTTCGTGGGGTGTTTTTTGTAAATATCTTTTGAAGATATTTTATTTCAGGGGTTTTTAAGAAAATATTTTGGAAGATATTTTCATTCTGGGCCATAACTGCAGTTTTCACTTTTTGGAGGGGCCATTGTGCAATTAATGAAAGTTATTGCAAAATGTCTTAATTTGAGCTTGGATCCTCGTACAAGATTTATTTTCACATTTCGTCGAGTTATGTACTCTTGGAATTTCCTCCTGGACGATATTTTCCAGTTTCAGGGTTTCTGGCCCCAATTAGCGCCAAACTTGTTTTGGGCATAACTTTTTGCTCAGGACTCAGTTTTTGACGCCGTTTCTTCCGTTATTCATAGTTTATCATTTTGAATCTTTTTTGTTCACAAAGTTTTGCCATTTGAGCAAGTATGCTCAAATTTTACTTTTTCGGACTCGGCGGGGCCGGTTCGGGGCAGTTTTTGAGATTTCTATAAAAGGGGGGTGAGATATTTCATTTTTTATCTTCTCTCCTCTTCATGCACGACCTGGAGCTCCCATGGCTGCCCAAGGGGTGCTGCCATCTTCTCTGTCCTCTTTCGGTTCACTTTTCCTTGATGGAAAGTCTTCGGCCTTAACGTTTGTTGTTCCCCTCGCCGTACTCTACCTTTCCCCCTTATTAGAATTTAGTTTTGACTATTTCTTGAGTTTGGTTTTAAGGTCAAGTTATGATTTTGATGGGGCTTTGATGGGGGTTATGTTCACGGGATTGTCCTCGACAAAACCTCTCGGTATCGTCGAATTCAGAGCACTTTTATTTTGGTGGGCCTTTGGGATTTTCATCTCAAATTGAGGTAGGAGATGTTCTAGGTCTAAATTCTTGTTATATAGCATGCTTGTGATGCTTATACTACTTATTTGCATGATTAAATATAAAATCTAGAGATTTTATTATTTATTTTTCTTGTACGGGATCTAATTTTTCCAGTTGCTCATGACTTGGTTTAAACATGTAGCATGATTTTATATTGCCCCTTGATATGCTCATTGTCATGTATTAAAATTGGAACATTTGAATAAGTATTAAAGATTTTATTTAATATTTATCTTAGGTGAAAGATTAATTCACATGGCCTTAACTAGTTCAAAATCAATATGTGTTAGCATACTAAATTAGGCCTTAGCATGCTCTCCAACATAGTTGAATTTGAAAGTGATTGGAGGTGTTTTGAAAATTAGTAATTATTAATTAATTTGTCCCGAGTGCACTATTTACTATATTTGAATTCCGACTTAATATTCTTGATTTACATGTCATATAGTTTCACATATATTTGATTTAGAATCTTCGGTGAGGTTTTGAAATCTTTCATTTAATTAATTTCCTTGTTTAAGATTTAATTCTCATGGTGATATACAACTTGGAATTGAATTGTGGCATGCTAGAAAATTAAGCTTTGGTGTGGTTGTTCACATATATTAAATTGGGATTTATTGTATGAGAATTGCAACCTTTATTTTATATTTAACTTTACTGAAAGTTTAATTTACATAGGTGTAACTTGCATGAAATAAGCTTGTAATGTAATATTACATTAGTCCTTGGTATGTTCTCTGAGATATGTTAGATTAAGAGCATTTGGTTAAGTTTGAAAATCTAGAAATTTTAATTAAAAGAATTAATTAAAATCTATTTTGTAGTCTCATTAGCTTAATTAAGGTTTTAACTTGATATTTGTATTGGCCATGACTTGTTTACTAGTATATATTAATTTGGGACTATTAGAAGTTGTTTTAGAACCTTGGTAATTAAATTAGCATGATTTAATTAAAGTTCTACTTTGTTGTTCCAACAGCCTAATTGAGTTTTAGAATGGATATAGGTGATGAGCATACCATGTCCTTTAACATGTATTAAGTTGAGGTTATTTGGAATTGAATTGGAATCTAGAGAATTTAATCGTGTTTATCTATTTAAATTCTTTCAATTTACTCCATGATCTAGTTGTGTTTTAGAAGTGGTTTCTATATTCAAATCATGGACTTAGACTTGTTGTATATTCATTTGGTTATATTTTGAACATTGGATAACATTGTTGCTATGTTTGTATTTGTAATAATATGTTTTCCTTATTGAATATATTGTTGCCTTGTGTAATGATTTGCACACTTCGTGTTTAACATCTTTCATGCATAGCGTGTAACGAATCGCACACTGAAGATTCGACATTTATCATATCATATTAGTTCTGGATTTAGAGCATGTATTGTATAGGTTTCCAAATTTGGTTGTGCTTAGTAGATAGTTGATTATCTTGCATATTCCTGTTGATATATGCGTTATTGCACAACTTGTTGATTTTTGAAACTTGGGGATGTCGTTGTTTGACTATGGCTAGGACGTGGTTCTAGTACGGGGGATAGTCCCTCTATATGGTCTAGTGCGCACATAGGGAGGTTACCCATGAGGTAGTAACCCTAAAGTAACTATGTTGTCGGTCTGACCCGGCGTGACGTCCGAGTATCCATTTTGTTTGATTTCGCATTTCATTTTCAAGTTGATAATAGATGATGTTGTAACTTGTTGTTTCTTAATTGTCATTCCATTTTAAGTTACAGGATGTTAACTTTATGAAATTATGCTTTATGCGTTGTATTGGAAGTTCCAATGTTGGTTAAATTGCATCGATATTGAAAATCGTGTTTTGACATTCTAATAAAGCTTAGGATTGATCATATTGATTCATTTATAACTTAGACGTTAGGTGGCATGACCCACTTCTGTTGTTTTCGTGCTTTAGATTACAAGCTGATAGCTTTAAGAAATTGTATTTTGTTGCCTTGTATGATATGCTTTTATGTTGTTAGATTGCATTAAAGTTGTAAATTGCGTTTTGATTGTTCAGCATGGCCTAGGATGATTCCTTAGACTTATTTAGAACATAGACGTTAGGTGACATGATTACTTTAGTTGTTTCTGTATTCGAGATTGCAAGTTAATACCTATAAGAACCTATATCTTTTTACTTTTTATAACGTGCTTCCATATTGTTTAAATGGCATAGATGATGTGATTTATACTAGAAACACTCTAAGGTAGCTTAGGATGCTCCTTGAGTCTCATTTCAATATAGACGTTAGGTGGCATGAACCCCTTTAACGTGTTTCACCTTAAGGTGATCAATTTGTAAAATGCTAGGTCGATGCATGCTCATCTCCTACTAGTAGCTTTATGTTACTCACCCCTACGATACTGGGGCATATTTTAGGTACGAAGACTTGGTTCGTAAAGCCTAGCATTCCTTGGATGTCGTGTAGCTTTCAAGTTTCCATTTCATGCAAATGTTAGCATGAAATGTCATTTTGTGGACTTATATGTCAAAATATGTATATTTGATTTCATGTATGTAATGTGTACATAAGTGCACTCCTTTCAATGTATTTGACATGTATGAGATGAGGCCGGAGGCCCATGACATGTGTATTGTACTCTATACAACTTTTTAACTTCATGAAATATTATGAAAACCTTGAAAAATCGCAAGTCATTGCTTCACCATGGTTGCATCGGGTGTGGGAATTCCAATTTCATTCTTTCATAGGGTCTTATTAATCTTGTGTGAAGTGTGACCAAGGGCCAAACGGTCATTTGACCCCGTTTGTATTTTTGGATTCCAAGTTTTCATTCCAAGTTCTATTTTTGCCATTTTGACCGTTGGGGGTCGGATTTTGTATTGGCTATATTTTTAAACCATGGACCATTGTAGCGTGTCTCAATAGGTAAGTTACGTTTGCGTGCATGGTCGTTTCCGGGCAAAACCTTATCGTTTGTGTTTTGACCCTCTTGTGAATTCATTTCGCATTTTTTTTGCATATTCTGATCTAGGGGTATTATGGACCTTTCACCTCAGTTTTATTTTCTTCTTTCGAAATGGTCGCTTAGAAAACATGATTTTAGGGGGGGTTTCTTCTTCATGTTTTTCCAGAAAATGTCGTCTTGGTACCGGAAATCCCTCGTGAAGTTTCAGCTTCCAGTTTTCAATTAGCAGCTTTATGACCCACTTGTTCAGTTCTGATCTAGGGGCATTTTGGGGATTTCACTATGAGTTTTTTTTTATTCCGTTCGTGGGTTCGGGTAGAAAACTCGATTTTAGGGTGGGTTTCTTCTTCGTGTTTTTCCAGAAAAACTCGTCTTGACCTCCGTTTCAAGCCTCAGTTTTTGGCAGATCAAAAAAAAATGTAGCAGCAGCCAAGGGCTGCCACCAGCCATGTCTTTGGGTGCCGGCATGCACGCCGGTGGGCTCGCGCATGGGCGCCGTGTGCGCCGTGGCCCCTTGTCGGGCCGCCGTGACATCAATTATTCTTTTGGGCTTTTCTCCTTCGTCCGGACTCCGATTTAAGTGAATTTTTTTTTGAACTTGACTAATTTTTTGTTGTCTTTCCAACGGTGTGATTGGTTGCAACCGGTTCTTCTTGGATAATTACCAGTTTCCCCTTAAAGCTTTAAGTGTCCGTTTTTCGTCGTCATGCCATTTCTTCTTCGTCCGAACTCCAAATCATGCGATTCTTGAGTCCATATTGATTAGTTTTTCGTTGTCCTTCTAGCGGTGTGCTCGGTGGCACCCGAAACATATTTTTCAGAAATGACCATTTTGCCCTTGGGGGCCTATTCGGT
This sequence comes from Cornus florida, assembly GCF_030987335.1. Classification (NCBI taxonomy): domain Eukaryota; kingdom Viridiplantae; phylum Streptophyta; class Magnoliopsida; order Cornales; family Cornaceae; genus Cornus; species Cornus florida. Next base: position 95,800,851 of record NW_026775573.1, on the reverse strand, counting down.
CTTTTTCTGATCATTCATTCCCGCATTAGTTCTTATTGAGTTCCATGACCTCATAGAAGGTCACTTTGACTTCTTAGAGTCTTGTTTTCTATTTTCGCTTCCGCATTCGGGTCCGTTATCGGGTCAACCTTCGGTTCATCACCGGACACGCTGGCCTAAAAACCAGGGTCGTCACAGGTGGTATCAGAGCATCCGGGTTCGAATACCTTGGACGATGGGTTTTGGGTGCATATCATGCTCATGTTGTTTTGCTTTGATTTGTTATTTATATCTTGATAACATGTCTTATATGATAACATGTTCACATGTTCAGGTGTTTTGAGAAATCTATCATTGGTTGAGCATGCTTTTGTGTATATATGCTTCCTGATAACATGTTCTGTGTCACTATCATGTTCTAGTGTGATAACATGTCTGCGTGCTTCTTGATAACATATTTGATTTGATAACATGCCTATTTGCTTATGTGGCAACTTGTTTACTACTTGTGTGAGTAGATAGTTATGCTATGTTGCATGCTACTTATTTACTTTATGTCAGGTTTTTGCATTGTCTCTTAGGATCTGTCGTATCCCTTAGATGCGTTCTTGTTTCACGAGTTTCTTCCTTGGATAGGAGAAATTCATTTTGTGAGGACCCATGTAGGGAACCTTCTTGTCTATTCTGCTGGTTGATGCGAGTGAGGCTCATGTCAGCGTAGACGACTGCGATTCATTTCCTTTTCCTTGTCGGGTGGAGTGAGACGTGTGCCAGGGAGACACCGTTTCATTTCTTTTTCCTTTGTGGCTTCTAGATCTAAGGCCTTAAGCGTATGGTGCCAGTGTCATTGTTGTCATAGTTTTGGGATTTGCTACCCCAACTCTCGTAGATGCCTGGTTCCCGTGGTGCTTTTGGTAATGATCATTTTCGACATTGATGTCATCCGTATCAATAGGTTTCTCACAGTTGACCTAGTTTAGGGTATGTTACGGACTAGTGCCTTTACCGTCATGCTACCTTATTGACGAGTAAGTGTGGGCAAGTTCTGGTTGCTGTTCATACTGCCTTGTCACTCTCTCATTTCATCGTGATTCAACGTTCCTTTGTCTTGGGATTCTCTCGGTGGTTGACGTTGAGTAAAAATGCTGGTTCGTATGAGGTGTTATCTTAGTTCATGGTTTTGCGTTCCTTCAGTTAATCTTTAGACTTCAGGATTTGTCCTTCGGTGCGTTATGAGCTATCATTTGATTTGACCTTTTGTTCGGTCATTATTCTATTCTCTCTAGTATGTTCCTAATTTCGGGGACGAAATTCCTTTAAGGAGGGTAGGTTGTAACAACCCAGTCATTTGCCTTCCTTTCCTTTTTTCCTGAAATTTTATGAATGAATTTTTTTCTTTTAATTTTCTTTTCTGAGCTCTGTTTCGTGTCGTTTAGTGTCATCTCGAGTGCTCGGAATTAGTTCCTGAGACTCTTTTCCGTGGATTGACAACTTCCTTTGAGGACCGAGTCATTTTCACATTTTTCGTTTTTCAACAATATACGCTATTTCGTCCTTTTCCTTATTTTGTCTTATCTCCGTTTGTCAGTTTTTGGCACAACCTCACTTCTCATGCTTGGAGTTGGTTTTTGACTTCACGTGCCTTCATCTTGAGTGGTTTCAACGAAATACGTATCTTTACTTTTGCAAGAAAGTACTCTGGTTGCTCCCGGTATTCATAGGGGGCATGGATGCAAAGTTCTTTGAAATTATTTTCTTTTCTTGGGGTATTTTTTGTAAATTTCTTTTGAAGATATTTTATTTCAGGGGTTTTTAAGAAAATATTTTTGGAAGATATTTTTATTCTGGGCCATAAGTGCAGTTTTTACTTTTTGGAGGGGCCATTATGTAATTAATGAAAGTTATTGCAAAATGTCTTATTTTGAGCCTGGATCCTCGTACAAGATTCATTTTCACATTTCGTCGAGTTGTGTACTCTTGGAATTTCCTCCTGGACGATGTTTTCCAGTTTCAGGGTTTCTGGCCCCGGTTAGCGCCAAACTTGTTTTGGGCATAACTTTTTGCTCGGGACTCGGTTTTTAATGAAGTTTCTTCCGTTGTTCATATTTTATCATTTTGAATCTTTTTTGTTCACAAAGTTTTGCCATTTGAGGGCGTCTGCTCAAATTTTACTTTTTCAGACCCGGCGGGGCCCGTTCGGGGTAGTTTTTGAGATTTCTATAAAAGGGGGGTGAGATATTTCATTTTTCATCTTCTCCCCTCTTCATGCATGACTTGGAGCTCCCATGGCTACCCAAGGGGTGCTACCATCTTCTCTCTCCTCTTTTGGTTCACTTTTCCTTGATGACGGAAAGTCTTCGGCCTTAATGTTTGTTGTTCCCCTCGCCGTGCTCTACCTTTCCCCCTTATTAGAATTCAGTTTTGACCATTTCTTGAGTTTAGTTTTGAGGTCAAGTTATAATTTTGATGGGGCTTTGATGGGGGTTATGTTCACGGGGTTGTCCTCGACAAAACCTCTCGGTATCATCGAATTCGGAGCACTTTTATTTTGGTGGGCCTTTGGGATTTTCATCTCAAATTGAGGTAGGAGATGTTCTAGGTCTAAATTCTTGTTATATAGCATGCTTGTGATGCTTATACTACTTGTTTGCATGATTAAATATAAAATCTAGAGATTTTATTATTTATTTTTCTTGTACGGGATCTAATTTTTCCAGTTGCTCATGACTTGGTTTAAACATGTAGCATGATTTTATATTGCCCCTTGATATGCTCATTGTCGTGTATTAAAATTGGAACATTTGAATAAGTATTAAAGATTTTATTTAATATTTATCTTAGGTTAAAGATTAATTCACATGGCCTTAACTAGTTTAAAATCAATATGTGTTAGCATACTAAATTAGGCCTTAGCATACTCTCCAACATAGTTGAATTTGAAAGTGATTGGAGGTGTTTTGAAAATTAGTAATTATTGATTAATTTGCCTCGAGTGCACTATTCACTCTATTTGAATTCTGACTTGATATTTTTGATTTACATACCATATAGTTTCATATATATTTGATTTAGAATATTCGGTGAGGTTTTGAAACCTTTCATTTAATTAATATCCTTGTTTAAGATTTAATTCTCATGGTGATATACAACTTGGAATTGAATTGTGGCATGCTAGAAAATTGAGCTTTGGTGTGTTTATTCACATATATTAAATTGGGATTAATTACATGAGAATTGCAACCTTTATTTTATATTTAACTTTAGTGAAAGTTTAATTTACAGAGGTGTAACTTGTATGAAATAAGCTTCTAATGTAATATTACATTAGTCCTTGGCATGTTCTCTGAGATATGTTAAATTGAGAGCATTTGGTTAAGTTTGAAAATATAGAGATTTTAATTAAAAAAATTAATTAAAATATATTTTGTGGTCTCATTAGCTTAATTAAGGTTTTAACTTGATATTTGTATTGGCCATGACTTGTTTACTAGTATATATTAATTTGGGCCTATTAGAAGTTGTTTTAGAACCTTGGTAATTAAATTAGCATGATTTAATTAAAGTTTTACTTTGTTGTTCCAACAACCTAATTGAGTTTTAGAATGGATATAGGTGATGACCATACCATGTCCTTTAACATGTATTAAATTGAGGTTATTTGGAATTGAATCGGAATCTATAGAATTTAATTGTGTTTATCAATTAAAATTCTTTCAATTTGCTCTATGATCTAGTTGTGTTTTAGAAGTGGTTTCTCTATTCAAATCATGGACTTAGACTTGTTGTATATTCATTTGGTTATGTTTTGAACATTGGATAACATAGTTTCTATGTTTGTATTCATGATAATATGTTTTCCTTATTGAATATATTGTTGCCTTGTGTAATGATTTGCATACTTTGTGTTTAACATCTTTCATGCATAGCGTGTAACGAATCGCACACTGAAGATTCGACATTCATCATATCGTATTAGTTGTTGATTTAGAGCATGTATTGTATAGGTTTCCAAATTTGGTTGTGCTTAGTAGATAGTTGATTATCTTGCATATTCCTGTTGATATATGCGTTATTGCACAACTTGTTGATTTTGGAAACTTGGGGATGTCGTTATTTGACTATGGCTAGGACGTAGTTCTAGTACGGGGGATAGTCCCTCTATATGGTCTAGTGCGCACATAGGGAGGTTACCCATGAGCTAGTAACCCTAAAGTAACTCTGTTGTCGGTCTGACCCGGCGTGACGTCCGAGTATCCACTTTGTTTGATTTTGCATTTCATTTTCAAGTTGATAACTAGATGATGTTGTAACTTGTTGTTTCTTAATTGTCATTCCATTTTAAGTTACAGGATGTTAACTTTGCGAAATTATGCTTTATGCGTTGTTTTGGAAGTTCCAATGTTGGTTAAATTGCATGAATATTGAAAATCGTGTTTTAACGTTCTAATAAAGCTTAGGATTGATCCTATTGATTCATTTATAACTTAGACGTTAGGTGGCATGACCCACTTCTGTTGTTTTCGTGCTTTAGATTTCAAGCTGATAGCTTTAAGAAATTGTATTTTGTTGGCTTGTATAATATGCTTTTATGTGGTTAGATTGCATTGAAGTTGTAAATTGCGTTTTGATTGTTCAGCATAGCTTAGGATGATTCCTTAGACTTATTTAGAACATAGAAGTTAGGTGACATGATCACTTTAGTTGTTTCTGTATTCGAGATTGCAAGTTAATACCTTTAAGAACCTATATCTTGTTACTTTGTATAACGTGCTTCCATATTGTTTAAATGGCATAGATGATGTGATTTATGCTAGAAACAGTCTAAGGTAGCTTAGGATGCTCCCTGAGTCTCATTTCGATATAGACATTAGGTGGCATGAACCCCTTTAACATGTTTCACCTTAAGGTGATAAATTTGTAAAATGCTAGGTCGATGCATGCTCATCTCCTACGAGTAGCTTTATGTTACTCACCCCTACGATACTGGGGCATATTTCAGGTACGAAGACTTGGTTCATGAAGCCTAGCATTCCTTAGATGTCGTGCAGCTTTCAAGTTTCCATTTCAAGCAAATGTTAGCATGAAATGTCATTTTGTAGACTTATATGTCAAAATATGTATATTTGATTTCATGTATGTAATGTGTACATAAGTGCACTCCTTTCAATGTATTTGACATGTATGAGATGAGGCCGGAGGCTCATGACATGTGTATTGTACTCTATACAACTTTTTAACTTCATGAAATATTATGAAAACCTTGAAAAATCGCAAGTCATTGCTTCACCATGGTTGCATCGGGTGTGGGAATTCCATTTTCATTCTTTCATAGGGTCTTATTAATCTTGTGTGAAGTGTGGCCCTGGGCCAAACGGTCATTTGACCCCGTTTTGTATTTTTGGATTCCAAGTTTTCATTCCAAGTTCCATTTTTACCTTTTTGCTCATTGGGGGGTCGGATTTTGTATCGGCTATATTTTTAAGCCATGGACTATTGTAGCGCGTCTAAATAGGTAAGTTACGTTTGCGTGCATTGTCGTTTCCGGGCAAAACCTTATCATTTTTTTTTTTTTTGTGCCTCTTGTGAATTCATTTCGCATTTTTTTTGCATATTCTGATCTAGGGGTATTATGGACCTTTCACCTCTGTTTTATTTTCTTCTTTCTATATGGTCGCTTAGAAAACATGATTTTAGGGGGGGTTTCTTCTTCATGTTTTTCCAGAAAATGTCGTCTTGGTACCGGAAATCCCTCGTGAAGTTTCAGCTTCCAGTTTTCATTTAGTAGCTTTATGACCCTCTTGTTCAGTTCTAATCTAGGGGCATTTTGGGGATTTCACAGTGAGTTTTTTTCGATTCCGTCCACAATATTGGGTAGAAAACTCGATTTTAGAGGGGGTTTTTCTTCGTGTTTTTCTAGAAAAACTCATCTTGACCTCCGTTTCAAGCCTCAGTTCTGGGCAGATCCAAAAAAAAATGTAGCAGCAGCCAAGGGCTGCCACCAGCCATGTCTTTGGGCGCCGGCATGCACGCCGGTGGGCTCGCGCATGGGCGCCGTGTGCGCCATGGCCCCTCGTCGGGCCGCCGCGACGTCAATTCTTCTTTTGGGCTTTTCTCTTTCGTCCAGACTCTGATTCAAGTGAATTTTTTTTTGAACTTGACTAATTTTTCGCTGTCTTTCTAACGGTGTGCTCGGTTGCACCCGGTTCTTCCTGGATAATTACCAGTTTGCCCTTAAAGCTTTAAGTGTTCGTTTTTCGTCGTCATGCCATTTCTCCTTCGTCCGGACTCCGAATCATGTGATTCTTGAGTCCATCTTGATTAGTTTTTCATTGTCCTTTCAGCGGTATGCTCGGTGACAACCGAAACCACATTTTTTAGAAATGACCATTTTGCCCTTGGGGTCCTGTTCGGTCTTTTTCTGATCATTCGTTCCCGCATTAGTTCTTATTGAGTTCCATGACCTCATGGAAGGTCATTTTGACTTCTTAGAGTCTTGTTTTCTATTTTTGCTTCCGCATTCGGATCCGTTATCGGGTCGACCTTCGGTTCATCACAGGACACGCTGGCCTAAAAACCAGGGTCGTCAAATTAAAACACTCTTCGCGATTTCATATGTAACTCAAATAAGTTAAACTCAAAACTTTCATTTTCTTTCATTGATTTAATCTTTTAACTCGAATAAGTTAAACTCAAAACTCCCTTTTTCTTTCAAAGATTCAATCTTTTTACGTTAAAAAGGTCTAGTGACATAATAGGTACCTTGATTGAGTTATTTTCATTCAAAGATTCAATCTTTACTCATAAAAACACTATTCGGGACACCAAAGGTAACTTGAATAAGTTTAACTCAAAACTCTCAATTTTTTACAAAGATTCAATCTTTATACATTAAAAAGGTACCTTTATGGAGTTATTATCATTCAAAGATTCAATCTTTAGTCATTAAAACACTCATCGCGACTTTATAGGTAACTTGAATAAGTTTAACTCAAAACTCTAATTTTCATTGAAAGATTTAATCTTTATACTTTAAAAAGGTCTAGTGACATAGTAGGTACCTTTATTGAGGTATTTTCATTTAAAGATTAAATCTTTAATTATTAAAACACTCATCGTGACCTCATTGGTAACTCAAATAAGTTTAACTCAAAACTCTTAATTTCTTTCAAAGATTCAATCTTTATACATTAAAAAGGTCTAGTGACAAAATAGGTACCTTTATTGTGGTATTTTCATTCAAAGATTGAATCTTTAGTCATTAAAACACTTTACGAGACTTCATTGGTAACTCGAATAAGTTTAACTCAAAACTCTTAATTTCGTTCAAAGATTCAATCTTTATAAATTAAAAAGGTCTACAGGCATAATAAGTACATTTATTGAGGTGTTTTCATTCAAAGATTCAATCTATGGTCATTAAAACACTCTTCGTGACTTCATAGGTAACTCGAATAAGTTAAACTCAAAACTCTCATTTTCTTTTAAAGATTCAATCTTTTTTCTGAGATCGGTTTCTCGTTACTTAGTGTCATCTCGGGTGTTTAGAAATAGTTTCTGAGACTCTTGTCTTTGGATTGACAACTTCCTTTGAGGACCGAGTCATTTCCATAGTTTCATTTTTCGGACACTATTCACTTTTTCGTCCTTTTCCCTATTCTGTCTTTTCCCCGTTTGTCACTTTGTTGGCATAACCTCACTTCTTGTATTCGAAGTTGGTATTGACTTCACGTATCTTCATTCTAAGTGGTTTCCATGAAATAAGTATCTTTACTTTTGCAGAAAAGTACTTTGGTTTCTCCCGGTGTCCATTAGGGCATGGATGCATAGTTCTTCAGAAACATATTCTTTTCTTGGGGTGTTTTTCGTAAATATCTTTTGAAGATATTTTATTTCAGGGGTTTTTAAGAAAAAAATTTTGGAAGATATTTTCATTCTGGGGTATTAGTGTAGTTTTCACTTTTTGGAGGGGCCATTGTACAATTAACGAAAGTTATTGCAAAATATATCATTTTGAGCCTGGATCCTTTTATGGGATTCATTTTCACTCTTTTTTGAGTCGTGTACTCATAGAATTTCCTTCTAGTGGTTTTTATCCAGTTTCAAGGTTTCTGGCCTTAGTTGCCGCCAAACTTGTTTAGGGCATATCTCTCTACTCGGAACTCAGTTTTTGATACTGTTTCTTCCGTTGTTCATATTTTCTCATTTTGAATCTTTTTTGTTCATAGAGTTTTGCCGTTTGAGCGCGTCTACTCAAATTTCACTTTTCCAGACCCGGCAAAGCCCTTTCGAGGCACTTTTTGAGATTTTCTATAAATAAGTGACTTAAAGAAGAAAAATCAAAATTTTCTCTTCTTCTTCCTCTCTTGGCCAGCAGCCATAGATGCCCATGGAGCTGCCACTTTCTCTCTCCTCCTTTGATCCACTTTTCCTAAGTGAAAAGTCTTCGGCCTTAACATTTATTGTTCCCCTTGTCGTGCTCTATCTTTCACCCTTATTAGAACTCATTTTTGACCATTTTTTTAGTTTGGGTTTGAAGTCAAGTTGTGATTTTCATGGGGCTTCATGGGGATTGTTGTTCATCGTGTTGCCCCCGACAAAACCCCACGGTATCGTCGGATTCGGAGCACTTTTCTTCCGATGGGGAATTGAGATTTCCATATCAAATCGAGGTAGGGGATGTTTTAGGATTTTATAAGTGTTGTATGGAGTGTTTCCCATGATTATACAACTTGTATGCATGCTTTTGTTTAAGTCCTAGAATTTAATTTAATTAATTTCTATGGTTAGGATTTAATTTTCATGATGATGTATAACTTAGAAATAAATTGTGGCATGCTAGAAAGTTTCGATTTCATATGTTTGTTAACATATATTAAATTGAAATTAATTGAATAAGAATTGGAATTTTTATTTAATAATTATCTTTGGTGAAAGTTTAATTCTCATGGCCGTACCTTACATGAAATTAACTTATGATATATTTTAAAATTAAGTCATGGCATGTTGAATAACATACTTAAATTTGAGAGCATTTGGATGAGTATGAAATTCTAGAGATTTTAATTAAAAGAATTAATTAAAATTTATTTAATGGGTCCATTAGCTTAAATTGAGTTTTTAACTTGATATTGGTGATGACTAGGACTTGTATACTAGCGTATATCAATTTGGGACCATTTAGAGTTGATTTGGAAATTAGAGATTTAATTATCATGACTTAATTAAATCATATCTCATTGTTCTATGGATTTTAATTATATTGTAGAAGTTGTTTTTATATTTAAATCATGGATTTGGACTTGTTGTGTAGTCTCTTGGTTATGTTTTAAGCATTGAGTACATTGTTGTTAAATTTATATTCATGAGAACTTGCTATCAATATTAAATATATGATTGACTTGTGTAATGAATTGTACACTTTATGTTTAACATTATATATGCCATTTTAGAATTAAAACTCTAAGGCATGGATTGTGTGGTTTCAACCTACTTGTGCATGGAAGGTGATTTTCATGCATTATATAAATTACGTATAAGTTGTGAACTTATTTGATTAGTTTGGAGTCTTGGAACATTGTTACAAGTGATATGGCTAAAGTTTGGCTTTAATGCGGGAGGTATGAGTTCTCCCCAATTGAGATAGTGCACACTAGGGTCGTATTCCCAGCGGGTTAATGCCTGCAATAGCCATTTTGTTGTTGGTTTAGTCCAAGACGTGATGTCCAAGTCTTCCACTATTTGATTTCGCATTCAATTCCAAGTTGAAAATCATTTTTAATTGTAACTTGTGGTTTTGGCTATTGGCGATTTGATGTTGTTAAGTACATCCATACTAAATTGTTATATTTATTTGTTTTCACACTTTTAGATTTCAAGTTGATAACTTAGAGAATCTATGTCTTGATGTGTGGTATTAGAAATTCTAATTGTACTAAATTGTTATATTTAGTTGTTATTGCATTTCAGATTTCAAGATGGGAACCTTGAGAATCTATATCTTGATACTTGTGTAGCATGTTTCTATGTTGGTTAATTGCATAGATGTTATGATTTGTACTTTGTTGTTTAAATGTGACTTTGGAATGACCCTATAGATTTATTTGGAACAAAGACTTTAGGTGGCATGGCCCACTATAGTTGTTTTAACATTTTAGATTTCAAGTTGGTGACTTTAAGAATCTATATCATGTTGTTTGTATAGCATACTTCTATGTCGTTTGAATTGCATGAATGATGTGACTTATGTTAGAAATGATCTAGGGTAGCTTAGGATGCTCCCTTAGTCTCACCCTTGACATAGGCATTAGGTGGCATGAGCCTTTAACATGTTTCACCTTAAGGTGATAAAATTGTAAAACGTTAGGTCGATGCATGCTCATTTATTACGAGTAGTTTTATGTTGCTCACCCCAAAGTTACTGGGGCATATTTCAGGTACATGATTCAAGATTGGAGATTTGTACTTGCTTTGGGTGAATTGCAGAATGGAAGTTTCTTCAAAAGCATTCTTGTTCACATGCAAGTGTTAGTATGTTTAAGTTTTGCCTATGAAATGTAATTTTTCTAACTTAGAGGTTTGACATGTCAAATGTTGTAAATAATTTGTAATAAGGCCATTTGCCATTGTAGCATGTCTAAAATGCCATATTATATTTGCGGGTATGTTCACATCATCACACAATAGCATATTATTAAGTTTGATTATGCCATGGGGGATTCAAATGAGGCTTAGGAACCCATTTCAGCTTTGGTGCATAACAGGTCCATTTTACACGTTTTTGACCAGTTTCGGTCGACCGATGGCTTGTTTCGGTCGACCAAACCCCTTCTGGATTTCATTGTTCAGCAAAAACTCCACTTCTAGTGGCCTTTTTCACTTCGAGGCTTATTTCGGTCTACCGATTCTCTACATCGGTCAATCAAAACTCATTTTTTTCATCTCGAGCCCTAAACCGGTCGATCGGTTGGTCACTTCAGTCGACTGAACTGAGAACTCTTTTCTCTTCTTTTTCCAGGCTTATTTCGGCAGACCGATGCTCCATTTCGGTCGACTGAAATGGAGCTGCCTTGTGAGTTTTGCTTAGTTTGTTGCCTTAACGGTTTAACCTTGTTCCACTTGTTTCCATTTAACCTTGTTGGACTTGTTCAAGCTATTTAATGGTGTGAGTAGTCTAGTTTGAACTAGATCTTGTTCCCTTGGGTGTCATTAGTGCCATAGGGTATCGTTTAACCTTTTCATTCAAGTTTCCGCTTCTGGTTATTTCCTTGAGCTTCGTGACTTCATGGAAGGTCACATTGGCGTCTTGGGGATGGTTTACATCTCTATAGACTTTAGATTTATCTTTTACTTCCGCATTTCAGATCTATTATCGGATCAACTTTCGGTTCATCACTGACACACCAGGTTGAAAAACTTGGGCCATCACAAGTGGTATCAGAGCTCTTAGGTTCGAAAACCTTAGGACGACGGGCTTTAGGTGTATATCATGCTTGTGTTGTCATGCTCTATATGTTTATATGCTTCATGATAACATGTTTTGGACTGATAACATGTTTATGTGCTACATGTGGTATACCATTTGTTTAGCATGATTTAAATTTTATTGTAAAAAGCATGACATATGATGTATGCTAGATTTGATTTGTATATGCATGGCTGTCTTGCATATTTGGCATAACACGGGATTGGTCATTAAGGCACGAGTTGGGGATGATGGTGATTGTAGTTACAGTTTCGTAGTAGTGTAGGTTGTTATCGATCTAGCATTGGTTTTGAGGTAGGTGGTGAGACACCTTTTGTTTAGGCTCTCATGAGTTGAGTCATTTGGCATTGCCATAGTGATGGATTTGTTGGTTTTGGGCCATGGTGAGGTTATGGACCTCTTAGGATCCTTGGTTGATCAGAATGATTCCTCTGGGATTGCAATTTTCGTGGGCGGGTACGTTGTGGGTAGGTGCATGGCACTGTCATGCTACCGTACTGGCTAGCTACAAGTGCAGTTCGGATGGAATCGATGTTGGTTTTGTTTTGATAGGCGTTGTCCCTTTGATCGATGATAATGATGGTTGTTTTAGGGATCAGTTATAGTGATTGACTTGGTTGTTGATGGTATAACTATGGTTGCCATTTTCTTTGAGTTCTCTTGCGTGATGACGATTTTCAGATCAAGTTGATTGATTGATGTTTGGGGTAGAGAGAACATCACATTGCTAGTGTCACTTATAGTGTCACCTTTAGATTCAGAGATGGATTGTTAAAGTCTTACCATTCTGGTAAGGGCTCACATTTGTTTTGAGACAAGTTATTGTCGTGTTGGTTTTTGGAGTTAGTTTATGGCTAGGACTGGTCTTTCCTTTCACCTAGACACTCTAGGACAAGATGTCTATAGGGTTCATTGTTGCATCATTTTTATCTTCTGCAGTTTCGTTTACTACCATGTTAGTAGTTTGATTTGTGATATTGCGATGCATGAGTAGGTGGAGATATGTCCACATTTGCTTTCTTGTTGTGTGGCATTAGCATGCCTTCCTTATATGCTTAGAGATACCATGTTGTTACTGTATTTTAGTGACATGATTTTGTGCTTATGTGGAGACGTGTTGCATGTACCCTTGATTTTATCTATATGAGTAGATTTATTTCCTTGGTAGTTGCATTTCCTTGTTATTTGCATGACTTCCATGTTTAGTTTTTCCCTTTTGTTTCCCCTCGGTCGCACGTAGTGTGTATGTGGGTTTCCATAAGGGTTTCATTGTGAGATTCCTTGTAGAGGAGTTGTCACATTTGTTTTGTCTTGGGTTGTCCACTTCCCTAAGGTGGGAAGGACGCTCCATTTTCTTATTTGTCGTGTTGACACTTATAGGGGGAATAGGGTTTCTCCTCTTTTCTTGGTTCATGTTAGGGACTTCACAAGGAGTGAGTCTCTTCTCTTCGTTGTGTTGTACATAGATTTGGGTTTGGCTGGTCCATGAGGATCACCATTGTTGTCTTAAGTCCTTGGTGAGGATTTGGTTGATTTTGGTCGACTTACTTCCATGTAGGGGGTGAAGTCTTTGACATTATTGTCTTTTACTTCAGAGATGTAGTCATGGTGTAATCCTTCTTAGGACTGATGGTTCCCTTTCTTTCGTGTTTTCCCCTGGGGAGTTTTGCCGTGATTGTTAATGGGTTGTGGAGCTCAGAATGAGTGGATTGGTGTGAGATCATTTTTCGGGGACTTGTGTCCATATCATTGAGGATATGTTTGATTCGTGAGGCTCGATGCTCTTTTGAGAATGTCTTTTGGAGACTTGTTTCCGTTTTGGAAACCTAGATGTGGTTGGCTCTTAGGAGAAGTTTTGGAGGATTGCTGTTGGATATGACTTATTTATAGAGTTTTCTCGTCCTAGTTATGACTAGGCATAGTTTTGAGGAATTGTAGTTCCAGTGGTTGTTATGGATCGATGGAAATTGAGGAATTTTGATTTAACTTGGTGTTGCCGAGTATAGTTTTGAGGGACTCATTAGGTGATTTTGGTTGTCGAGATTTTGATATGTGTGCCACTTGGTGGACTTGTGTTTCGAGGATCTAGTTATCTGTGATAGGGATGTGAATCCGATGTTTGACTACGGTGTGGTCTTGTAGTTGATCTGTTTCAAGGAGATATGTAGGACTTTCGATGAAATGTCTTGTAATAAGGTTCATTTTGGTTTCTGGATGTTTTAACTTGTTTTTCAGGCTTGGGACTCTTGATTGATGTTGTCATGGAAGTTTTTTGAAACATTGGAGTTGTCAGTTTTGTTGTATTAAGGATTTAAGGCCTTAAGCGTAGCGGTACCTATGGCATTGTTGTTAGAGTTTGGGATTTGCCAAGATGGTCCGGCCGGACATCTTTGGACTATATCTCAACTCTCATAAAATGTCTGGCCTCCGTGGTGCTTTTGGTAATGATCATTTTTGACAGTGATGTCATTTGTATCGAGAGGTTTCATGGGTAGACCTAGTGGGGGGGGGGGGGGGGGGCAGGTTATGAACTAGTGCCTTATACCGTCATGTTACCATACAAAGTTGTGTGTTTTGGGCAAGTGTTAGTTACCGTCGATGCTACCTTACTGACGAGTAAGTGTGGGTGGGCGCTAGGTACTGTCATTGCTACCACACATTTGAGTACGTCGTGGGTGGGTTCTGGTCACTATTCGTACTGCCACATTGTCCTTGTTCTGTACCTTGATTCGATATGTGGGGATCTTGGAGTTCTTTTGGTAGTTGTTTTTGCATCCGTGTGATGGTTTGTCAAGAGGGATGCTTTGGTGGTTGTCTTCCATTCCCTCGTCTGACCTTGGATTCTGTGTGTGAGTCTTGACTTGTTCTGTGGCCACCTGGTCACTTTCCTTTTGAGAGGTTGTCTTGTCATGAGCACGTGGGTGCGACTGACATTGGCTTCTACGTTGTCCTTCAGTGTTGGATTTACTTTTGTAGCATATTTTGTGGGATACTCGGGAGATGTACTCCGCAGTTATCCTGGTTTCGCCTTTTTGTTTTCTTGGGACTGGATTTCGGGGACGAAATCCCTTTAAGGTGGGAAGGTTGTAATGACCAAGTCATTTTCATTCCTTTCCCTTTTCTCTGATTTTCACGGATATTTTTTTTCTGTTAATCTTTTCTTTATGAGATCGGTTTCTCGTCACTTAATGTTATCTCGGGTGCTCAGAAATAGTTTCTGAGACCCTTTTCTTAGGATCGATAACTTCCTTTGAGGACCGAGTCATTTCCATATTTTCATTTTTCGGTCACTATTCACTTTTTCGTCCTTTTCCCTATTCTGCCTTTTCCCCGTTTGTCACTTTGTTTGCATAACCTCACTTCTTGTGTTTGGAGTTGGTTTTGACTTCACGTATCTTTATTCTAAATGGTTTCCACGAAATACGTATCTTTACTTTTGCAGAAAAGTACTCTGGTTGCTCCCGGTGTCCATAGGGGTATGGATGCATAGTTCTTCAGAAACATTTTCTTTTCTTAGGGCATTTTTCATAAATATCTTTTGAAGATATTTTATTTTAGGAGTTTTTAAGAAAATATTTTTGGAAAATATTTTCATTCTGGGGTATTAGTGCAGTTTTCATTTTTTGGAGGGGTTATTGTGCAATTAACTAAAGTTATTGCAAAATACATTGTTTTGAGCCTGTTTCCTCATACGGGATTCATTTTCACTTTTTGTCGAGTCATGCACTCATGGAATTTCCTTCTGGAGGTTTTTCTCCAGTTTCAGGGTTTCTGGCCCTAGTTGCTGCCAAACTTGTTTGGGGCATATCTCTTTGCTCGGGACTTGGTTTTTTATGCCGTCTCTTTCTTTGTTCATTTTTTGTTATTTTGAATCTTTTTTGTTCTTGGAGTTTTACCGTTTGAGAGCGTCTGCTCAAATTCCACTTTTCCAGACCCGGCGGGGCCCTTTCGGGGCACTTTTTGAGATTTTCTATAAATAGGGGACTTAAAGAAGAAAAAACTAATTTTTCTCATCTTCTTCCTCTCTTGGCCAGCAGCCATGGATGCCCATGGAGCTACCACTTTCTCTCTCCTCCTTTGATCCACTTTTCCTAAGTGAAAAATTTTCGGCCTTAACATTTATTATTCCCCTCGTCGTGCTCTATCTTTCACCCTTAGTAGAACTCATTTTTGACCATTTTTCGAGTTTGGGTTTGAAGTCAAGTTGTTATTCTCATGGGGCTTCTTGGGGATTCTTGTTCATCACGTTGTCCCCGACAAAACCCCGGGGTATCGTCGGAATCGGAGCACTTTTCTTCCGATAGGGAATTGAGTTTCCATCTCAAATCGAGGTAGGGGATGTTTTAGGATTTTATATGTGTTGTATGGAGTGTTTCCCAGGATTATACAACTTGTATGCTTGCTTTTGTTTAAGTCCTAGAATTTAATTTAATTAATTTCTATGGTTGGGATTTAATTCTCATAATGATGTATAACTTAGAAATAAATTGTGGCATGCTAGAAAGTTTAGATTTGATAAGTTTGTTAGCATATATTAAATTGAAATTAATTGAATAAGAATTGGAATTTTTATTTAATAATTATCTTTGATGAAAGTTTAATTCTCATGGCCGTACCTTGCCTGAAATTAACTTATGATATGTTTTTAAATTAAGTAATGGCATGTTGTTTAACATACTTTAATTTGAGTGCATTTGGATGAGTATGAAATTCTAGAGATTTTAATTAAAAGAATTAATTAAAATCTATTTAATGGGTCCATTGGCTTAAATTGAGTTTTTAACTTGATATTGGTGATGACTAGGACTTGCATACTAGCGTATATCAATTTGGGACCATTTAGAGTTGATTTGGAAATTATAGATTCAATTATCATGATTTAATTAAATCATATCTCATTGTTCCATGGATTTTAATTATGTTGTAGAAGTTGTTTCTATATTTAAATAATGGATTTGGACTTGTTGTGTAGTCTCTTGGTTATGTTTTAAGGATTGAGTACATTGTTGTCAAATTTATATTCATGAAATTTGTTACAAATATTGAATATATGATTGACTTGTGTAACAAATTGCACACTTTGTGTATAACATTATATATGCCATTTTAAAATTTAAACTCTAAGGCATGGATTCTGTGGTTTCAACCTACTTGTGCATGGAAGGTGATTTTCGTGCATTATATAAATTAGGTATAAGTTGTGAACTTATTTGATTATTTTGGAGTCTTGGAACATTGTTACAAGTGATATAGCTAAAGTTTGGCTTTAGTGCGGGAGGTATGAGTTCTCCCCAATTGAGATAGTGCGCACTAGGGTGGTCTTCCCAGCTGGTTAATGCCCAGAATAACCATTTTGTTCTTGGTTTAGTCCAAGATGTGATGTCCAAGTCTTCCACTATTTGATTTTCCATTCAATTCCAAGTTGACAATCATGTTTAATTGTGACTTTGTGGTTTTGGCTATTGGCAATTTGATGTTGTTACGTACATCCATACCAAATTATTATATTTAGTTGTTTTCACACTTTTAGATTTTAAGTTGATAACTTAGAGAATCTATGTCTTGATGTGTGGTATTAGAAATTCTAATTGTACTAAATTGTTATATTTAGTTGTTATTGCATTTTAGATTTCAAGATGGTAACCTTGAGAATCTATATCTTGATACTTGTCTAGCATGTTTCTATGTTGGTTAATTACGTAGATGTTATGATTTGTGCTTTGTTGTTCAAATGTGACCTTGGAATGACCCTATAGATTTATTTGGAACATAGACTTTAGGTGGCATGATCCACTATAGTTGTTTTAACATTTTAGATTTCAAGTTGGTGACTTTGAGAATCTATGTCATGTTGCTTGTATAGCATGCTTCTATGTCGTTTGATTTCCATGAATGATGTGACTTATGTTAGAAATGATCTAGGGTAGCTTAGGATACTCCCTGAGTCTCACCTTGACATAGACGTTAGGTGGCATGAGCCTTTAACATGTTTCACTTTAAGGTGATAAAATTGTAAAACGTTAGGTCGATGCATGCTCATTTCCTACGAGTAGTTTTATGTTACCCACCCCAAAGTTACTAGGGCATATTTCAGGTACATGATTCAAGATTGGAGATTTGTACTTGCTTTGGGTCAATTGCAGAATGGAAGTTTCTTTAGAAGCATTCTTGTTCACATGCAAGTGTTAGCATGTTTAAGTTTTGCCTATGAAATGTAATTTTTCTAACTTGGAGGTTTGACATGTCAAATGTTGTAAATAATTTGTAATAAGGCCATGGGCCATTGTAGCATGTCTAAAATGCCATATGACATTTGCGGGTACGTTCACACCATCACACAATAGCATATTATTAAGTTTGATCATGCCATGGGGGATTCAAATGAGGCTTAGGAACCCATTTCAGCTTTAGTGCATAGCAGGTCCATTTCACACGTTTTTGACCAGTTTCGATCGACCGATGGCTTGTTTTGGTCGACCGAACCCCTTTTGGATTTCATTGTGAAGCAAAAACTCCACTTCTAGTGGCCTTTTTCACTTCGACGCTTATTTCGGTCTACCGGTTCTCTATATCGGTCGACCGAAACTCATTTTCTTCATCTCGAGCCCTAAACCGGTTGACTGGTTTATCACTTCGGTCGGCCGAACTGAGAGCTCTTTTCTCTTCTTTTTCCAGGCTTATTTCGGCAGACCGATGCTCCATTTCGGTCGACCGAAATGGAGCTGCCTTGTGAGTTTTGCTTGGTTTGTTGCCTTGACAGTTTAACCTAGTTCCACTTGTTTCCATTTGAACTTGTTGGCCTTGTTCAAGCCATTTAATGGTATGAGTAGTCTAGTTTGAACTAGATCTTGTTCCCTTGGGTGTCATTGGTACCATAGGGTATCGTTTGACCTTTTCATTCAAGTTTTTGCTTCTGGTTATTTCCTTGAGCTCCGTGACTACATGGAAGGTCACATTAGCGTCTTGGGGATGGTTTGCATCTCTATAGACTTTAGATTTATCTTTTGCTTCCGCATTTCGGATCTGTTATCGGATCAATATTCGGTTCATCACTAACGCACCGGGTTGAAAAACTTGGGCCGTCACAAACACTCTTCGGGACGTTAAAGGGAACTCGAATAAGTTTAACTCAAAACTTTTATTTTCTTTCAATGATTCAATCTTTACTCATTAAAACACTCTTTGGGATGTCAAAGGTAACTCGAATAAGTTAAACTCAAAACTCTCATTTTCTTCACAGATTCAAACTTTATACATTAAAAAAGTCTAGTGAAAAAATAGGTACCTTGATTGAGGTATTTTCGTTCAATGATTCAATCTTTACTCATTAAAACACTTTTTGGGATGTCAGAGGTAACTCGAATAAGTTTAACTCAAAATACTCATTTTCTTTCAACGATTCAATCTTAATGCATTAAAAAGATTTACTGACATAGTAGGTTCCTTTATTGAGGTATTTTCATTCAAAGATTCATTCTTTACACATTAAAACACTCTACGCGACTTCAAAGATAATTAAAACAAGTTTAACTCAATACTCTCATTTTCTTTCAAAGATTCAACCTTTTTATACGAAAAAGTTCAGTGTCATAATAGGTACATTTATTAAGGAATTTTCAGTCAAAGATTTAACTTTATTCATTAAAATACTCTTCGTCACTTCATCGGTAACTCGAGTAAGTTAAACTCAAAACTCTCATTTTCTGTCAAAGATTCAATCTTTTTACATTAAAAAGGTCTAGTGACATAATAGGTACCTTTGTTGAGGTATTTTTGTTCAAATATTCAGTCTTTAGACATAAAAAAACACTCTTCGCGACTTCATATGTAACTCGAATAAGTTTAACTCAAAATACTCAATTTCTTCCAAAGATACAATTTTTATACATTTAAAAGGCCTAGTGACAGAATAGGTACCTTTAATGAGGTTTTTTCATTCAAAGATTCAATCTTTAGTCATTAAAACACTCTTTGCGACTTCATAGGTAACTCGAATAATTTAAACTCAAAACTCTCATTTTCTTTCAAAGATTCAATCTTGATACATTTAAAAGGTCAAGTGACCTAATAGGTACCTTTTTTCAGATATTTTCATTGAAAGAATTAATCTTTAGTCATTAAAACACTATTCGCGACTTCATATGCAACTCGAATAAGTTAAACTCAAAACTTTCATTTTCTTTCAAATATTCAATCTTTTGACATTAAAAAGTTCTAATGACAAAATAGGTACCTTGATTGAGGTATTTTCATTCAAAGATTGAATCATTAGTCATTAAAACACTCTTCAAGACTTTATAGGTAACTCGAATAAGTTAAACTCAAAAAAAAAATTTCTTTTAAAGATTCAATCTTTTTACGTTAAAAAGGTCTAGTGACATAATAGGTACCGTGATTGAGTTATTTTTACTCAAAGATTCAATCTTTACTCATTAAAACACTCTTCGGGACGTCAACGGAAACTCGAATAAGTTTAAATCAAAACTTTCAATTTCTTTCCAATATTCAGTATTTATACATTAAAAAGGTACTTTATGGAGTTATTTTAATTCAAAGATTCAATCTTTTGTCATTAAAACACTCTTTGCGACTTCATAGGTAACTCAAATAAGTTAAAATCAAAACTCTCATTTTCTTTCAAATATTCAACCTTTATACATTAAAAAGGTCTAGTGACATAATAGGTACATTGATTGAGGTATTTTCATTCAAAGATTCAATCTTTACTCATTAAAACACTCTTTGGGATGTCAAAGGGATCTCGAATAAGTTTTAATCAAAAGTCTCATTTTTTTTCAATGATTCAATCTTTATACATAAAAAAGGTCCAGTGACATAATTGGCACCTTTGTTGAGGTATTTTCATTAAAAGATTCAATCTTTATTCATTAAAACACTCTTCGTGGCTTCATAGGTAACTCGAATAAGTTAAACTCAAAATTCTCATTTTTTGTCAAAGATTCAATCTTTTTACATTAAAAAGGTCTACTGACGTAATAGGTACCCTGATTCAGGTAATTTCTTTCAAATATTCAATCCTTACTCATTAAAACACTCTTCAGGACTTTAAAGGGAACTCAAATAAGTTTCATTCAAAACACTCAATTTCTTTCAAAGATTCAACCTTTTTGAATTAAAAAGATCTTGTATATAATAGGTACCTTGAATGAAGTATTTTTATTCAAAGATTCAATCTTTAGTCATTAAAACAGTCTTCCCAACTTTATAGGCAACTCGAATAAGTTAAACTCAAAACTCTCATTTTCTTTCAAAGATTTAATCTTTATACATAAAAAAGATCTAGTGACATAATAGGTATCTTTATTGAGGTATTTTCATTCAAAGACCCAATCTTTACTCATTAAAACATTCTTCGCTACTTCATAAGTAACTCGAATAAATTTAATTCAAAACTCTAAATTTCTTTCAAAGATTCAATCTTTATACATTAAAAAGGTCTTGTGTCATAATAGGTACCTTTATTTAGGTATTTTCATTCATAGATTCAATCTTTACTCGTTAAAACACTCTTCGCGACTTCATAGGAAACTCCAATTTTTTCAAAGATTCAATTTTTATACATTAAAAAGGTCTAGCGACTTAAGAGGTAACTTTATTAAGGTATTTTCACTCGAAGATTTAATCCTTAGTCATTAAAACACTCTTCTCGACTTCAGAGGTAAGTCAAATAAGTTACAATCAAAACTCTCATTTTCATTCAAAAATTCAATCTTTACACTTTAAAAAGGTCTAGTGACATAATAGGTATCGTTATTTTGGTATTTTCATTCAAAGATTCAATATTTAGTCATTAAAACACTCATCACGACTTAATCGGTAACTCGAATAAGTTTAACTCAAAACTCTTAATTTATTTCAAAGATTCAATATTTATATATTAAAAAGGTCTAGTGACAAAATAGGTACCTTTATTGAGTTATTTTCATTCAAAGATTCAATCTTTAGTCATTGAAACACTCTTTGTGGCTTCATAGGTAACTCGAATAAGTTAAACTCAAAACTCACATTTTCTTTCAAAGATTCAACCTTTATACATTAAAAAGGTCTAGTGACATAATAGCTACCTTGATTGAGGTATTTTCATTCAATGATTCAATCTTTACTCATTAAAACACTCTTCGAGACGTCAAAGGGAACTTGAATCAGTTTAACTCAAAACTTTCATTTTCTTTCAAAGATTCAATCTTGATACATTTAAAAGGTCAAGTGACCTAATAGGTACATTTTTTGAGATATTTTCATTGAAAGAATTAATCTTTAGTCATTAAAATACTATTCGTGACTTCATATGTAACTCGAACAAGTTAAACTCAAAACTCTCATTTTCTTTCAAATATTCAGTATTTTGACATTAAAAAGTTCTATTGACAAAATAGGTACATTGATTGAGGTATTTTCGTTCAAAGATTCAATCATTAGTCATTAAAACACTCTTCAAGATTTTATAGGTAAGTCGAATAAGTTAAACTCAAAACACTTTTTTCTTTCAAAGATTCAACCTTTTTACGTTAAAAAGGTCTAGTGACATAATAGGTACCTTGATTAAGTTATTTTTATTCAAAGATTCAATCTTCACTAATTAAAACACTCTTCGGGACGTCAACGGTAACACGAATAACTTTAAATCAAACTTTCAATTTCTTTCCAAGATTCAATCTTTATACATTAAAAAGGTACCTTTATAGAGTTATTTTAATTCGAAGATTCAATCTTTTGTCATTAAAACACTCTTTGCGACTTCATAGGTAACTCAAATAAGTTAAAATCAAAACTCTCATTTTCTTTCAAATTTTAAACCTTTATACATTAAAAAGGTCTAGTGACATAATAGGTACATTGATTGAGATATTTTCATTCAAAGATTCAATCTTTACTCATTAAAACACTCTTTGGGACGTCAAAGGGATCTCGAATAAGTTTTACTCAAAAGTCTCATTTTTTTTCGTTGATTCAATCTTTACACATAAAAAAGGTCCAGTGACATAATTGTTACCTTTTGTTAAGCTATTTTCATCCACAGATTCAATCTTTATTTATTCAAACACTCTTCGTGACTTCATAGGTAACTCGAATAAGTTAAACTCAAAACTCTCGTTTTCTGTCAAAGATTCAATATTTTTACATTAAAAAAGGTCTACTGACGTAATAGGTACCCTGATTAAGGTAATTTCATTCAAAGATTCACTCTTTACTTATTAAAACACTCTTTGACACTTCAAAGGGAACTCGAATAAGTTTAACTCAAAACACTCATTTTTTTTTCAAAGATTCAACCTTTTTACCTTAAAAATGTCTTGTACATAATAGGTACCTTGAATAAGGAATTTTCATTCAAAGATTCAATCTTTAGTCATTAAAATAGTCTTCCCAACTTTATAGGCAACTCGAATAAGTTAAACTCAAAACTCTCCTTTTCTTTCAAAAATTCAATCTTTACTCATTAAAACACTCTTCGCGACTTCATAGGTAACTCGAATAAATTTAATTCAAAACTTTAAATTTCTTTCAAAGATTCAATCTTTATACGTTAAAAAGGTTTAGTGTCATAATAGATACCTTTATTTAGCTTTTTTCATTCATAGATTCAATCTTTACTCGTTAAAACACTCTTCGCGACTTCATAAGTAACTCTAATTTGTTTCAAAGATTCAATCTTTATACATTAAAAAGGTCTAGCGACTTAATAGGTACCTTTATTGAGGTATTTTCACTCAAAGATTCAATCCTTAGTCATTAAAACACTCTTCTCAACTTCATAGGTAAGTCGAATAAGTTAAACTCAAAACTGTCATTTTCATTCAAAAATTCAATCTTTACACTTTAAAAAGGTCTACTGACATAATAGGTACCGTTATTGAGGTAATTTCATTCAAAGATTCAATATTTAATCATTAAAACACCCATTGCGACTTCATAGGTAACACGAATAAGTTTAACTCAAAACTTTTAATTTATTTTAAAGATTCAATATTTATACATTAAAAAGGTCTAGTGACAAAATAGGTACCTTTATTTAGTTATTTTCATTCAAAGATTTAATCTTTAGTCATTGAAATACTCTTCGCGACTTCATAGGTAACTCGAATAAGTTAAACTAAAAACTCATATTTTCTTTCAAAGATTCAACCTTTACAGATTAAAAAGGTCTGGTGACATAATAGCTTCCTTGATTAAGGTATTTTCATTCAATGATTCAACCTTTACTCATTGAAATACTCTTTGAAATGCCAAAGGGAACTCGAATAAGTTTAACTCAAAACTCTCATTTTATTTTAAAGATTATATCTTTATACATTAAAAAGGATTAGTGACATAATAGGTACCTTTATTGAGTTATTTTCATTCAAAGATTCAATCTTTAGTCATTAAAACACTCTTCGCGACTTCATAGGTAACTCGAATAAGTTAAACTCAAAACTCTCATTTTCTTTCAATGATTCAACCTTTGTACATTAAATGTGACGACCCTGGATTTTTCAACCCAGTGTGTTCTGAGATGATCCAAAATGGATCCAAAATGTGGAAGCAAAAGATAGAAAAATGGTCTTTAGAGATACAGTACTCCTCTGAGACACCAATGTGACCCTCGACGAGGTCACGAAACCCAAAGGAAGAAAATGCGGAAGCAACATTTCAAAAATGGAAAAGAATGAACCTAGGGCAAAATGGTCATTCCACACTGAAATGGGTGCCACCGTGCACACCATTGGAAAGACAATGAAAAATTAATAAAGATAGACCCAAGAATCACTTGATTCGGGGTCCGGACGGCAAAGATATCAAGTTCTGAAGTCGAAGGAAGGATACCCTATCCCGGTTCGAACCAAAAACAGACACTAACTTACTAAAACTTGAATAACTATAGGCACAAGAAGAATCTGAAGCTCTAATTAGTACCATTGGAAATCTTATATTGACGCGATCAATTTAGACTCAAGAACGGACCAATTCGGAGTTAAAACAAAGAAGTTATGATGATTTGAAGTCGGAGGTGCAGTGCTGAACCAAGACACATACACCCGTGAACAGTACATCGAGCACTCGAACAAGGACTTCGAGTGCTCAAAAATTGCCCTAAGAAATCTGCCCAAAGTTCGAGCACTCGAACTCCCTATTTAGAGCGCTCGAACTCCTGTAGGCTGCGCTTGAAATGTTGACTTGAAATGCAATTTTGAGGACTTTTTGGGCTTTTTTGAGAAAAACACAAAGAAGAAACTACCCTCAAAATCATGTTTTCTAGCCAACCATGCAAAAAGAAAACTTTATTTTTCATGTGAAAACCCCAAAATGCCCTTATGCTCAGTTTAGGCTCAAAACGGCAAAAAATGTAAGTTTGCACCAAACATACTTTTGACTCCAAATACACTTCTAGGCTGAAACGAATATGCACGCAAACGTAATAAGAGATTTTGAGCGTGCGGGAATGGTCCGCGGCTCCCGGAATCGACCGATGCAAACCTAGTGAGACAACAACTTGACATTTTTCAATATTTTCATAATATACCATAAAGTCAAAACTACATAGAATACAAATACATGTCATTGGCCTCCGGCCTCATCTTATGCATGTCAAATACATTGTAAGGAGTGCATTCATGTACACATTACATATTTAAATTCAAATATACATATTTTGACATATAAGGCTACAAGTGGCTTTTGAAGCCAACCTTTACAAGAAATGGAAATCTTCAAGTCCACCAATCATCCAAGCATGACGAGAATTGCAACCTTGATTCTTGTACCTGAAATATGCCCCAGTATCGTAGGGGTGAGTAACATAAAGCTACTCGTAGGAAATGAGCATGCATCGACCTACGTTTTACAAGTTTGCATGATTTAATTATTGTGGTTCATTCCACCTAACGTCTATGTCAAAGGTGAGACTCAAGGAGTATCCTAGCTACCTAGGATCATTTCTAGCATCAATCACTAGATTCATGCAATGTTAGCAACATAGGGTCATGCTTACACAAAGCAACTACATAGGAGCATGCTTACATAAAGCAACAACATATAGATTCTCAAGGTAATCAACTTGAAGTCTAAAATGCAACATCAACTAAATATAACAATTTAGCATAATTAGAATATCTAATACCACACATCAAGACATAGGTTCTCTAGGTTATCAATTAGAAATCTAAAAGTGTGAAATCAACTAAATATATCAATTTAGTATGGATGTACTTAACAACATCAAAATGATTCATTAAAATCATATTCATGGATATACTTAACAACATCAAAATCGCCAATAACTAAAACTACAAGTTACAATATAAACATGATTGTTAACTTGGAATTGAATGCGAAAACAAATAATGGAAGACTTGGACATCTACGCTCGGAATTCTGCCGAGACCTCAATGGTTATTCCGGGCACTCACCCGCAGGGAAGACCACCCTAAGTGCGCACTATCTCAGACTTAGAGGACTCACGTCCCCGTACTAGAGCCAAACCCTAGTCATCTCAACTCAACAATGTTCCAAGATTCCAAAATTAAACCAAATAAGTTCACAACTTATACATAACTTATATAATGCATGAAAACACCTTCCATGCACAAGTAGGTTGAAAGCACACA
Organism: Cornus florida; assembly: GCF_030987335.1. Taxonomy (NCBI): domain Eukaryota; kingdom Viridiplantae; phylum Streptophyta; class Magnoliopsida; order Cornales; family Cornaceae; genus Cornus; species Cornus florida. Next base: position 95,774,781 of record NW_026775573.1, on the reverse strand, counting down.
ATCCATGCCTTAGAGTTTCAATTCTAAAATGACATACATAATGCCAATTACAAAGTGTACAATTCACTACACATGGCATCAATATATTCTATAAAGAAAACATGTTCTCATGAATATAAATATAACAACAAAGTTGTCCAATGCCCAAAACACAACCAAGTGGATACATAACAAGTTCAAGTCCATGATTTGAATATAGAAACAACCTCTAAAATACCAATAGACCCATGGAGCCATTAGATAGAATTTAATTAAACAAGGTGATTAAATTCTCTAGATTTAAAATAACCTCAAATTAATATATGTTAAGCAACATATCATGGTTTTTACATATATCAAATCAAAAGTGCAAGATAAGTAAGATATCATCAAATAGAATTTAATTAATTTAAATCAATTAAATCTCTATATTTCAAAAGTTGTCCAAATGATCTCAAATTAATTTATATCAAGCACTAAGTCATGGTCATACCATATATCAAGTCTAAGATGGATTACACACAAAACACAATTTACTAGAATTTAAACCAAATTAAATCCATTTAATCTCTAGATTTGAAAACTCATCTAAATCAACCCAATTTAATATATATCAAAGATCAACTCATGGCCATGCCATTTACCAAGTCTAAAATGAGTTATAAGCAAACTACCATTAGTCATAATTTCTCAAATTAATACACTACATGCATACAAGTTGTATAAGCATCAAAAACATGCAAGACAACAAACATATAACCCTATAACATTCCCTACCTCACTAGAGAAGTGTCTCTCTAGAATCCAAGGCAAAATCAACACAAAATGGCAAACCCTTCTAAGGTTATGAAGAGGAAGATGAGGGGAACAAATTGTATTCCCAAGTTCAAGCTTGGACATCAATGGAAGGCTCTAAAAAATCAAGGTCAAAGCTTAAGGCTTTAGGCTCCATCCATGGAGGCTAGGGTTTTCTTTACAAAAGAGGGAGGAAATGAAAAAACGATGAAGATGAAATGTAAGTGGAGGGGATAGAGATCCTCTACTCACTATGTGCTCTTACATTACCTCTCACACACACACTAATGCAAGATCAAATTGTGAGCCTACACTTATCACAAATCCAAGGCTCCATCCTAGGTTAAATCTCAAGCCTACACTTGTCAACCATCCAAGCCAACAAGTGCACCAATCCCAGGCCAATAAGAGTGTGACACTTGCCACACTTTCTAAAAATTGTAAAAAAATCCTTTTTGAAAATATATTCCAAATTATATTGCAAAATGGTCGCTAAGACGAAAAATAATTACTTTACAGTAATTACACAAAAACCCCTAAAGTTTGGAAAATTATAAAATGGTCATGTATCTATACCCTTTACAAAAAAAGTAAGCACTTAGTATGCTTTTCTACAAAAGTGAAAATACATGTAGTATGGAATTTAAATATCGTGGATGCATGCAAAATTAGAATCAAATCCGAACACGAAAAGTGAGGTTATGCCAACAAAGTGACAACCGAGAAAAAGACGAAAGTGAATAGTGTTACAAAAGTGAAAATGTGAAAATGATTCGATCCTCAAGGGAAGTCGTCAATCCAAGGAAAAGAGTCTCGGAAACCATTCCAGAGTACTCAAGATGACACCAAGTGATGAGAAACTAAACTCAGAAAGGAAAAGATCAACGGAAAAAAATATCCGTAAATATCCGAGAAAAGGAAAGGAATGAAAATGACCGGGTCATTACAACCTTCCCACCTAAAAAGAATTTCGTCCCCGAAATCCAGCCCCAACCAACAAAAGGCGAAACAAGGAACACCACAGAGTACATCTCCGAGTATCCCACGCAACACGCCACACCAGCGACCTCAAAGTTGAAAGGAACCCCACAACCTAGTGTCATTTGCACCTACGTGCTCTTGACAAGACAACCTCTCAAAAGGAAAATGACCACACGGCCATACAACAAGTCAGAACTCACACACAGAACCCAAGGTCAGATAAGGGAACGGAAGACAACAACTAAAAGTATCCCTCCTGACAACCATTAAATGGATCCAAAACACATCCACCAAAAAGGACTCCAAAATAATCATATATCAAATCAAGGTACTGAACAAAGACGACATGGCAGTACAAATAGCGACCAGAACCCGCCCACGACGTACTCAAATGTGTGGTAGCAATGACAGTACCTAGTGCCCGCCCACACTTACTCGTCAGTAAGGTAGCATCGACGGCAACTAGTACTCGCCCACAGCATACAACTTTGTACGGAAACATGACAGTATAAGGCACTAGTTCATAACCTGCCCCCCACTAAGTCTACCCAAGAAACCTCTCAATACAAATGACATCAATGTCAAAAAAAATGATCATTGCCAAAAGTACTACGAAGACCAACATTTTGTGAGAGTTGAGATATGGTCCAAAGATGTCCGGCCGAACCATCCTGGCCAATCCCAAAACTCTGACAACAATGTGATAGGTACCGCTATGCTTAAGGCCCCAAATCCTCAACACAACAAAACTAACATCTCCAATGTCTCAAAATACCCCTATTAACAACATTAATCAGGAATCCAAAACCTGACAAGCAAATCAGCGCCTATGGAAATCAAAACGAACCTCACGATAAGACGTTTCATCGAAAGTCTTTCATATCTCCCTGAAATAAATCAACTACAAGACTACACTGTAATCAAACATCAGATCCGCATCCCTATCATAGATAACTAAATCCTCTAAATGCAAATCCACCAAATGGCACACACATCAGAATACCAACAACCAAGGTCACAAAATGAATCTCTCAAAACCGTACTTGGAAACACCAAGTTAAATCAAAATTCCTCAATTTTTGATCCACAACCAATCATCAGAACTACGATTCCTCAAAGCTACGCCTAGTCGTAACTAGGATGAGAAAACTCCATAGACAAGCCATATCCAACAACAATCTTTCAAAACTCTTCTAAGAGTCAACCACATCAAGGTCTCCAAAACTGAAACAAGTCTCCAAAAGACATCCTTAAACAGCGTCAAACTCATACAACGAGTCAACCACATCCCCAATCAAATGGACACAAGTCCCCTTAAAATGATCTCACACCAATCCACTTACTCTGAGCACCACAACCCGTCAACAACCACGACAAAAACTCCCCAAGGGAAGATATGAAAGAAAGGGAACCACCAGTCCTAAGAAGGACAACACCACGACTCTATCTCTGAAATGAAAGATAGCAAGGTCAAAGACTTCACCCCCTACATGGAAGTAAGTCGGCCAAAATCTATCAAATCCTCACCAAGGACTCAAGACAACGATAGTGATCCTCACGGACCAACCAACCCCAAAGCTATGCACACTGCAACGAAGAGAGGAGACTCACTCCTTGTGAAGTCCCTAACATGAACCAACATAAAACCCTCGTGGAAACCCGCATACACACTACGTGCGACCGAGGGAGACGAATGGGGAAAACCAAACCTGGAAGTTATGCATATGATAAGGAAATGTAACTATCAAGAAATAAATCTACTTACATAGATAAAAATCAAGGTTACATGCAGCACGTCTCCATGTAAACACAAAATCATGTCACTAAAGTACAGCAACAACATGGCATCTTTAAGCATATAAAGAAGGCATGCTAATACCACGCAACAAGGAAACAAATGTGGATACACTTCCACCTACTCATGCATCACAATATCTGAAATCATACTACTAACATGGTAGTAAACGAAACTACAGAAAACAAAATGATGCAACAATGAACCCTATGCACATCGTGTCCTAGAGTGTCTAGGTAAAAGGAAGGACCAGTCCTAGCCATAAATTGACTCCAAAACCAATGCGACAACAACCTGTCTCAAAACAAATGTGAGCCTTTACCACAATGATAAGACTTCAACAATCCAACTCCGAATCTAGAGGTGACACTATAAATGACACTAACAATGCAATGCTCTCACCAACCCAAAACATTAATCAATTAACTTGATCCCAAAAGCATCATCACACAAAGAGAACTCAAACAAAATGGCTACTTTAGCTGTACAATCAAGCAACCAATTCAATCTCCAAAATCGTCCTCAAAATGACCATCAATCACCTTCTCAACACCGGACACCCAAAACAAAACTCATATTATCACCAACCAAAAGGACAACGCCTATCACAATAAAACCAACATTGATTCCATCCGAACTACACTTGTAGCTAGCCAGTACGGTAGCATGACAGTGCCATGCACCCGCCCACAACGTACCTGCCCATAGAAATTGCAATATCAGAGGAACCTTCCAAAATAATTAAGGATCCTAAGAGGTCCATGACCTCATCATGGCCCAAAACCAAAAATCCAGCACTATGGCAACGCCAAAAGACTCACCTCACTAGAGCCTAAACAAAAAGTGTCTCACCACCTACCTCAAACCAATGCTAGGTCGATAACAACCTATACTACCATAAAACCATGTGGACAATCACCAACAACCTCAAGGAAGAATGCCAAAATGAAACCAATTTCGCCAACCATCGTACTAAGTGAAAACTCGCCAAACGACTCAATCTCAACTCAAACATCCAATGACTAATCCCAAATCCTGCCAAATATGCAACACAACAATGCATATACAATTCTAATCTAGCACACATCATATGTCATGCTCTTTACATTAGAATAAATTCATGCTTAAAAAAATGGCATACCACATATACCACATAAGCACATAAGCATATAAACATGTTATCAAACCAAAACATGTTATCATGAAGCATATAAACATATAGAGCATGGCAACATAAGCATGATATACACCTAAAACCCGTCGTCCAAGGTATTCAAACCTAGGAGCTCTGATACCACCTGTGACGACCCTGAATTTTTCAACCCAGTGTGTCCTGTGATGACCCAAAATGGATCCAAAATGTGGAAGCAAAAGACAGAACAATGGTCTTTAGAGATACAACACTCCTCTAAGACACCAATGTGACCCTTGACAAGGTCATGAAACCCAAAGGAATAAAATGCGGAAGCAACGTTTCAAAAACAGAAAAGAATGAACCTAGGGGCAAAATGGTCATTCCACACTGAAATGGGTGCCAACGTGCACACCATTGGAAATAAAATGAAAAATTAATAAAGATAGACTCAAGAATCACTTGATTCGGGGTCCGGACGGCAAAGATATCAAGTTCTGAAGTCGAAGGAAGGATACCCTATCCCGGTTCGAACCAAAAACAGATACTACCTTACTAAAACTTGAATAACTTGAGGTACAAGAAGAATCTGAAGCTCTAATTAGTACCATTGGAAAGCTTATTTTGACGCGATCAATTTAGACTTAAGAACGGACCAATTCGGAGTTAAAACAAAGAAGTTATGATGATTTGAAGTCGGAGGTGCAGTGCTGAACCAAGACACACACACCCATGAACAGTACTTCAAGTGCTCAAACAAGGACTTCGAGTGCTCAAAAGTTGCCCTAAGAAATCTGCCCAAAGTTCGAGCGCTCGAACTCCCTATTTAGAGTGCTCGAACTCCTGTAGGCTGCGCTTGAAATGCTGACTTGAAATGCAATTTTGAGGACTTTTTGGGCTTTTTTGAGAAAAACACAAAGAAGAAACTACCCTCAAAATCATGTTTTCTAGCCAACCATGCCAAAAGAAAACTTTGTTTTTCAAGTAAAAACCCCAAAATACCCTTATGCTCAGTTTAGGCTCAAAACGGCAAAAAATGTAAGTTTGCACCAAACATACTTTTGACTCCAAATACACTTCTAGGCTGAAACAAATATGCACGCAAACGTAATAAGTGATTTTGAGCATGCGGGTATGGTCCGCGGCTCCCAAAAATGACCGATGCAAACCTACTGAGACAACAACTTGACATTTTTCAATATTTTCATAATATACAATAAAGTCAAAACTACATAGAATACAAATACATGTCATTGGCCTCCGGCCTCATCTTATACATGTCAAATACATTGTAAGGAGTGCACTCAGGTACACATTACATGTTTAAATACAGATATACATATTTTGACATATAAGGCTACAAGTGGCTTTTCAAGCCAACCTTTACAAGAAATGGAAATCTTCAAGTCCACCAATCATCCAAGCATGACGAGAATCGCAACCTTGATTCTTATACTTGAAATATGCCCCAGTATTGTAGGGGTGAGTAACATAAAGCTACTTGTAGGAAATGAGCATGCATCGACCTACGTTTCACAGGTTTGCATGATTTAATTATTGTGGTTCATTCCACCTAACGTCTATGTCAAAGGTGAGACTCAAGGAGCATCCTAGCTACCTAGGATCATTTCTAGCATCAATCACTTCATTCATGCAATGTTAGCAACATAGGGTCATGCTTACACAAAGCAACTACATAGGAGCATGCTTACATAAAGCAACAACATATAGATTCTCAAGGTAATCAACTTGAAGTTTAAAATGCAATATCAACTAAATATAACAATTTAGCGTAATTAGAATATCTAATACCACACATCAAGACATAGGTTCTCTAGGTTATCAACTAGAAATCTAAAAGTGTGAAATCAACTAAATATATCAATTTAGTATGGATGTACTTAACAACATCAAAATGATTCATTAAAATCATATTCATGGATGTACTTAACAACATCAAAATCGCCAATAACTAAAACCACAAGTTACAATATAAACATGATTGTTAACTTGGAATTGAATGCGAAAACAAATAATGGAAGACTTGGACATCTACGCTCAGAATTCTGCTGAGACCTCAATGGTTATTCCGGGCACTAACCCGCCGGGAAGACAACCCTAAGTGCGTACTATCTTAGACTTAGAGGACTCACGTCCCCGTACTAGAGCCAAACCCTAGCCATCTCAACTCAACAATGTTCCAAGATTCCAAAATTAAACAAAATAAGTTCACAACTTATACATAACTTATATAATGCATGAAAACACCTTCCATGCACAAGTAAGTTGAAAGCACACAATCCATGCCTTAGAGTTTCAATTCTAAAATGACATACATAATGCCAATTACAAAGTGTACAATTCACTACACATGGCATCAATATATTCTATAAAGAAAACATGTTCTCATGAATATAAATATAACAACAAAGTTGTCCAATGCTCAAAACACAACCAAGTGAATACATAACAAGTTCAAGTCCATGATTTGAATATAGAAATAACCTCTAAAATACCAATAGACCCATGGAGCCATTAGATAGAATTTACTTAAACAAGGTGATTAAATTCTCTAGATTACAAATAACCTTAAATTAATATATGTTAAACAACATATCATGGTCTTTACATATATCAAATCAAAAGTGCAAGATAAGCAAGATATCATCAAATAGAATTTAATTAATTTAAATCAATTAAATCTCTATATTTCAAAAGTTGTCCAAATGATCTCAAATTAATTTATATCAAGCACTAAGTCATGGTCATACCATATATCAAGTCTAAGATGGATTACACACAAAACACAATTTACTAGAATTTAAACCAAATTATATTCATTTAATTTCTAGATTTGAAAACTCATCTAAATCAACCCAATTTAATATATATCAAAGATCAACTCATGGCCATGCCATTTACCAAGTCTAAAGTGAGTTATAAGCAAACTACCATTAGTTATAATTTCTCAAATTAATACACTATATGCATACAAGTTGTATAAGCATCAAAAACATGCAAGACAACAAACATATAACCCTATAACATTCCCTACCTCACTAGAGAAGTGTCTCTCTAGAATCCAAGGCAAAATTAACACAAAATGGCAAACCCTTCTAGGGTTATGAAGAGGAAGATGAGGGGAACAAAACGTATTCCCAAGTTCAAACTTGGAAATCAATGGAAGGCTCTCAAAAATCAAGGTCAAAGCTTAAGGCTTTAGGCTCCATCCATGGAGGCTAGGGTTTTCTTTACAAAAGAGGGAGGAAATGAAAAAATGATGAAGATGAAATGTGAGTGGAGGGGATAGAGATCCTCCACTCACTATGTGCTCTTACACTACCTCTCACACACACACCAATGCAAGATCAAATTGTGAGCCTACACTTGTCACAAATCCAAGGCTCCATCCTAGGTTAAATCTCAAGCCTACACTTGTCAACCATCCAAGCAAACAAGTGCACCAATCCTAGGCCAACAAGTGGTTAAATCTCCACCCTCCACATGTCCTCATCCAAGGCCTCAAAGTGTTTCCACACACATGTCAACAAGTGGACCAATGAGAGTGTAACACTTGTCACACTTTCTAAAAATTGCAAAAAAATGCTTTTTGAAAATATCTTCCAAATTTAATTGCAAAATGGTCCCTAAGACGAAAAATAATTACTTTACAGTAATTACACAAAAACCCCTAAAGTTTAAAAAATTACAAAATGGTCATGCATCTATACCCTTTACAAGAAAAGTAAGCACTTAGCATGCTTTTCTACAAAAGTGAAAATACACGTAGTATGGAATTTAAATATCGTGGATCATGCAAAATTGGAATCAAATCCGAACAGAAAAAGTGAGGTTATGCCAACAAAGTGACAACCGAGAAAAAGACGAAAGTGAATAGTGTCACAAAAGTAAAAATGTGAAAATGACTCGGTCCTCAAAGGAAGTCGTCAATACAAGGAAAAGAGTCTCGGAAACCATTCCTGAGTACTCAAGATGACACTAAGTGACGAGAAACTGAACTCAGAAAGGAAAAGATCAACGGAAAAAAATATCCATGAAAATCCGAGAAAAAGAAAGAAATGAAAATGAGCGGGTCATTACATTAAAAAGGTCTAGTGAGACAATAGGTACCTTGATTTAGGTATTTTCATTCAAAGATTCAATCTTTACTCATTAAAACACTCTTTGGGACGTCAAAGGAAACTCAAATAAGTTTAACTCAAAACTCTCATTTTCTTTCAACGATTCAATATTAATATATTAAAAAGGTCTAGGGACATAATAGGTTCCTTTATTGAGGTATTTTCATTTAAAGATTTAATCTTTACATAGTAACACACTCTACGCGATTTCAAAGGTAACTCGAATAAGTTTGACTCAAAACTCTCATTTTCTTTCAAAGATTCAATCCTTGCATATTAAAAAGGTCTAGTGACATAACAGGTACATTTATTAAGGTATTTTTAGTCAAAGATTCAAACTTTATTCATTAAAACACTCTTGGTGACTTCATTGGTAACTCGTATAAGTTAAACTCAAAACTCTCATTTTTTGTCAAAGATTCAATCTGTTTACATTAAAAAAGTCTAGTGACATAATAGGTACCTTTATTGAGGTATTTTTGTTTAAAGATTCAATCTTTAGACATTAAAACACTGTTCATGACTTCATATGTACCTTGAATAAGTTTAATACAAAACTCTCAATTTTTTTCAAAGATTCAATCTTTATATTTTAAAAAGGTCTTGTGACATAAAAAATATCTTTATTGACGTATTTTTATTCAAAAATTCAATCTTTAGTCATTAAAACACTATTCGCGACTTCATAGGTAACTCGAATAAGTTAAGCTCAAAACTCTTATTTTCTTTCAATGATTCAACCATTGTACATTAAAAAGATCTTGCGAGACAATAGGTACCTTGATTAAGGTATTTTCATTCAAAGATTCAATCTTTACTCCTTAAAACAATCTTTGGGACGTCAAAGGGAGCTCGAATAAGTTTAACTCAAAACTCTCATTTTGTTTCAACGATTTAATTTTAATATATTAAAAAGGTCTAGGGACATAATAGGTTCCTTTATTGAGGGATTTTCATTCAAAGATTTAATCTTTACACAATAACACACTCTATGCAATGTCAAAGGTAACTCGAATGAGTTTAACTCAAAACTCTCATTTTCTTTCAAAGATTCAATCCTTATATATTAAAAAAGTCTAGTGACATAACAGGTACATTTATTAAGGTATTTTTAGTCAAAGATTCAATCTTTATTCATTAAAACACTCTTGGTGACTTCATTGGTAACTCGTATAAATTAAACTCAAAACTCTCATTTTCTGTCAAAGATTCAATCTTTTTACATTAAAAAGGTCTAGTGACATAATACGTACCTTTATTGAGGTATTATCATTTAAAGATTCAATCTTGAGACATTAAAACACTCTTCACGACTTCATATGTAACTCGAATAAGTTTAACACAAAACTCTCAATTTTTTTCAACGATTCAATCTTTATACTTTAAAAAGGTCTTGTGACATAATAAGTACCTTTATTGACATATTTTCATTCAAATATTCAATCTTTAGTCTTTAAAACACTTTTCGCAATTTCATAGGTAACTCGAATAAGTTAAACTCAAAACTCTCATTTTCTTTCAATGATTCAACCTTTGTACATTAAGAAGGTCTAGTGAGACAACAGGTACCTTAATTGAGATATTTTCATTCAAAGATTCAATCTTTACTCTTTAAAACACTCTTTGGGACGTTAAAGGGAACTCGAATAAGTTTAACTCAAAACTTTCATTTTCTTTCAACGATTCAATATTAATATATTAAAAAGGTCTAGGGACATAATAGGTTTCTTTATTGAGGTATTTTCATTCAACGATTTAATCTTTACATAGTAACACACTCTACGCGATTTCAAACGTAACTCGAATAAGTTTAACTCAAAACTCTCATTTTCTTTCAAAGATTTAATCCTTATATATTAAAAAGGTCTAGTGACATAACAGGTACATTTATTAAGGTATTTTTAGTCAAAGATTCAATCTTTATTCATTAAAACACTCTTGGTGACTTCATTGGTAACTCGTATAAATTAAACTCAAAACTCTCATTTTCTGTCAAAGATTCAATCTTTTTACATTAAGAAGGTCTAGTGACATAATAGGTACCTTTATTGAGGTATTTTCATTTAAAAATTCAATCTTTAGACATTAAAACACCCATCGCGAGTTCATATGTAACTCGAATAAGTTTAACACAAAACTCTCAATTTTTTTCAAAGATTCAATCTTTATACTTTAAAAAGGTCTTGTGACATAATAAATACCTTTATTGACGTATTTTCATTCAAAGATTCAATCTTTAGTCGTTAAAACACTCTTCGCAACTTCATAGGTAACTCGAATAAGTTAAACTAAAAAATCTCATTTTCTTTCAATGATTCAACCTTTGTACATTAAAAAGGTCTAGTAAGACAATAGGTACCTTGATTGAGGTATTTTCATTAAAAGAATCAATCTTTACTTATTAAAACACTATTTGGGACGTCAAAGGAAACTCGAGTAAGTTTAACTCAAAACTCTCATTTTCTTTTAACGATTCAATATTAATATATTTAAAAGGTCTAGGGACATAATAGGTTCATTTATTCGGGTATTTTCATTCAAAGATTTAATCTTTACACAGTAACACACTATACACAATTTCAAAGGGAACTCGAATAAGTTTAACTCAAAACTTTCATTTTCTTTCAAAGATTCAATCCTTATATATTAAAAAGGTCTAATGACATAACAGGAACATTTATTAAGGTATTTTTAGTCAAAGATTCAATCTTTATTCATTAAAACACTCTTGGTGACTTCATTGGTAACTCGTAAAAGTTAAACTCAAAACTCTCATTTTCTGTCAAAGATTTAATCTTTTTACATTAAGAAGGTCTAGTGACATAATAGGTACCTTTATTTAGGTATTTTCATTTAAAGATTTAATCTTTAGACATTAAAACACTCTTCATCACTTCATATGTAACTCGAATAAGTTTAACACAAAACTCTCAATTTTTTTCAAAGATTCAATCTTTATACTTTAAAAAGGTCTTGTGACATAATAAGTACCTTTATTGACATATTTTCATTCAAAGATTCAATCTTTAGTCATTAAAATACACTTCGCGACTTCATAGGTAACTCGAATAAGTTAAACTCAAAACTCTAATTTTCTTTCAAAGATTCAATCTTTATACATTAAAAAGGTCTAGTGGCATAATAGGTACCTTTATTGAGATATTTTTATTCAAAAATTCAATCTTTAGTCTTTAAAACACTCTTCAAGACTTTATTGGTAACACGAATAAGTTGAACTCAAAACTCTCAATTTCTTTCAAAGATTTTCTCGTTTTTACATTATTAAGGTCTATTGACATAATAGGTACCTTGATTGAGTTATTTTCATTCAAAGATTCAATTTTTACTCATTAAAACACTCTTCGGGACATCAAAGGTAACTCGAATAAGTTTAACTCAAAACTCTTAATTTTTTGTAAAGATTCAATCTTTATACATTAAAAAGGTACGTTTATGAAGTTATTTTCATTCAAAGATTCAACCTTTAGTCATTAAAACACTCTTCGCACTTCATAGGTAACTTGAATAAGTTAAACTTAAAACTTTCATTTTCTTTCAAAGATTCAATCTTGATACATTAAAAAGGTCTAGTGACGTAATAGGTACCTTTATTGAGGCATTTTAATTCAAAGATTCAATCTTTAGTCATTAAAACACTCTTCGCGACTTCATATGTAACTCGAATAAGTTAAACTCAAAACTTTAATTTTCGTTCAAAGATTCAATCTTTTAACATTAAAAAGGTTTAGTGACATAATAGTTACATTGATTGAGGTATTTTCATTCAATGATTCAATCTTTAGTTATTAAAACACTCTTCGCGACTTCATAGTTAACTCGAATAAGTTAGACTCAAAACTCTTATTTTCTTTTGAAGATTCAATCTTTATTCTTTAAAATGGTCTAGTGACATAATACGTTCCTTTATTGAGGTATTTTCATTCAAAGATTCAATCTTGAATCATTAAAACACTCTTCGCGACTTTATAGGTAACTAGAATAAGTTTAACTCAAATCTCTCAATTTCTTTCAATAATTTAATCTTTAAGCATTAAAAAGGTCTAGTGACAAAAAAAGTACCTTTATTGTGGTATTTTTATTCAAAGATTCAATCTTTAGTCATTAAAACACTCTTCGCGACTTCATAGATAACTCGAATAAGTTAAACTCCAAACTCTCATTTTCTTTCAAAGATTTAAACTTTTTACATTAAAAAGGTCTAGTGATACAATAGGTGCCTTGATTGACGTATTTTCATTCAAAGATTCAGTCTTAACGCATTAAAATACTCTTGGGGACGTCAAAGAGAACTCGAATAAGTGTCACTCAAAACTCTCATTTTCTTTCAAAGATTCATTCTTTAGTCATTAAACACTTTTCGCGACGTCATAGGTAACTCAATTAAGTTAAACTCAAAACTCTCATTCTCTTTCAAATATTCAACCTTTAGACATTAAAAAGGTTTAGTGACACAATAGGTACCTTGATTGAGGTACTTTCATTCAAAGAAACAATCTTTACTCATTAAAACACTCTTTGGGTCGTCAAAGTGAACTCAAATAAGTTTAACTCAAAACTCTCATTTTCCTTCAACGATTCAATCTTAATACATTAAATAGGTTTAGTGACATAATAGGTTCCTTTATTGAGGTATTTTCATTCAAAGATTAGATCTTTACACATTAAAACACTCTACGTGACTTCATTGGTAACTCAAATAAGTTTAACTCAAAACTCTCATTTTCTTTCAAAGATTCAATCTTTATATATTAAAAAGGCCTAGTAACATAATAGGTACATTTATTGAGGTATTTTCTTTCAAAGATTCAATCTTTATTCATTAAAACACTCTTCGTGATTTCGTAGGTAACTCGAATAAGTTAAACTCAAAACTCTCTCATTTTATGTCAAAAATTTAATCATTTTACATTAAAAGACATTATAGGTACCTTGATTGTGGTAATTTCATTCAAATATTCAATCTTTACTCATTAAAACACTCTTTGGGATGTCAAAGGGAACTCGAATAAGTTTAACTCCAAACGCTCGATTTTTTTCAAAGATTCAATCTTTAGAAATTAAAAAGATCGAGTGACATAATAGGTACCTTTATTGAGGTATTTTCATTCAAAGATTCAATCTTTAGTCATTAAAATACTCTTCGCAACTTCATAGGTAACTTGAATAACTGAAACTCCCAACTCTCATTTTCTTTCAAAGATTCAATCTTTATACATTAAAAAGGTCTAGGGACATAGTAGGTACCTTTACTGAGGTATTTTCATTCAAAGAATCAATCTTTATTCATTAAAGCACTCTTTGTAACTGCATAGGTAACTCGAATATGTTAAACTCAAACTCTTATTTTCTGTCAAAGATTCAATCTTCTTACTTTAAAAAGGTCTAGTGACATAATAGGTACTTTGATTGAGGCAATTTCATTCAAAGATTCAATTTTTACACATTAAAACACTCTTCGGAACGTCAAAGGGAACTCGAATAAGTTTAACTCAAAACTCTCAATTTTTTTCAAAGATTCAATATTTATACATTAAAAAGGTCTAGTGACATAATAGCTACCTTGATAGAGGTAATTTTATTCAAAGATTCAATCTTTAATCATTAAAACACTCTTCAGAACGTCAAAGGGAACTTGAATAAGTTTAAGTCAAAACTCGCAATTTCTTTCAAAAATTCAATCTTTACACATTAAAAATATCTAGTGACATCATAAGTAACTCGAATAAGTTAAATTCTAAACTCTTATTTTCTTTAAATGATTCAATCTTTATACACTAAAAAGGTTTAGTGACATAATGGGTACCTTTATTGAGGTATTTTCATTCAAGGATTCAATCTTTACTTTTTAAAACACTCTTCGCGACTTCATATGTAATTCGAATAAGTTTAACTCAAAACTTTCAATTCATTTCAAAGATTCCATCTTTATACAGTAAAAAGGTCTAGTGACATAATAGGTACCCTCATTGATATAATTTCATTCAAAGATTTAATCTTTAGTTATTAAAAAACTCTTCGCGACTTCATACGTAACTCGAATAAGTTAAACTCAAAACTTGCATTTTCTATCAAAGATTCAATCTTTTTACATTAAAAAGTTTTAGTGATATAATGGTACTTTGATTGAGGTAATTTCATTGAAAGATTCAATCTCTAATCATTAAAACACTCTTCAAAACGTTAAAGGGAACTCGAATAAGTTTAACTCAAAACTCTCAATTTCTTTCAAAGATTCAATCTTTATGCATTAAAAAGGTCTAGTAACATGATAGGTACCTTTATTGAGGTTTTTTCATTCAAAGATTCAATCTTTAGTTATTAGAACACTCTTCACGACATCATAGGTAACTCGAATAAGTTAAACTCAAAACTCTCATTTTCTTTTAAAGATTCAATCTTTATACAATAAAATATTCTAATGACGTAATAGGTACCTTTATTGAAAAACTCTTTCAAAGATTCAATCTTTATACATTAAGAAGCTCTAGTGACATAATAGGTACCTTTATTGAGTTATTTTTATCCAAAGATTCAATCTTTACTTATTAAAACCGTCTTCGCAACTTCCTTGTAAACTTGAATAAGTTTAACTGAAAGCTGTAAATTTCTTTCAAACATTCAGTCTTTATACATTAAAAAGGTCTAGTGACATAATAGGTACCTTTTCTGAGGTATTTTCATCTAAAGATTCAATATTTAGATATTAAAACACTCTTCACTACTTCATTGGTAACTCGAAGAAGTTATACTCAAAACTCGCATTTTCTTTCAAAGCTATCTTTATACATTAAAAAGGTCTAGTGACATAATAGGTACCTTTATTGAGGTACTCTCATTCAAAGAATCAATCTTTACTCGTTAAAGCACTCTTTGCGACTTCTTAGTTAACTAGAATAAATTTAACTCAAAACTCTCAATTTGTTTCAAAGATTCAATCTTGATACATTAAAATGGTCTAGAGACATAATAGGTTCCTTGATTGAGGTATTTTAATTCAAAGATTCAATCCTTAGTCATTAAAACACTCTTCGCGACTTCACATGTAACTCGAATAAGTTAAACTCAAAATTTTCATTTCCTTTTAAAGATTGAATCTTTTTACATTAAAAAGGTCTAGTGACTTAATAGTTACCCTGATTGAGGTATTTTCATTCAAAGATTCTATCTGACTACATAGATAACTCGAATAAGTTAAACACAAAACTCTTATTTTCTTTCAAAGATTCAATCTTTATACTTTAAAAAGGTCTAGTAACATAATTGGTACATTTATTGAGGTATTTTCAATCAAAGATTAAGTCTTGGATCATTAAAATACTCATCGCGACTTCATAGGTAACTCGAATAAGTTTAACTCAAAATTCTCAATTTCTTTCAAGATTTCAATCTTTATGCATTAAAAATGTCTAGTGACTAAATAGGTACCTTTTTTGTGGTATTTTTATTCAATCTTTAGTCATTAAAACACTTTTCGCAACTTCATAAGTAACTCGAATAATTTAAACTCAAAACTCTCATTTTCTTTCAAAGATGCGAACTTTTTACATTAAAAAGGTCTAGTGATATAATAGGTACCTTGATTGAGGTATTTTGATTCAAAGATACAATCTTTACTTATTAAAACACTCTTTGGGATGTCGAAAGGAACTCGAATAAATTTAACTCAAAACTCTTATTTTCTTTCACAGATTCAATCTTTGGTCATTAAAACACTTTTAGCGACTTCATAAGTAACTCAATTAAGTTAAACTCAAAACTCTCATTTTCATTCAAATATTCAATCTTTATACATTAAAAAGGTCTAGTGACATAATAGGTACCTTGATTGAAATATTTCATTCAAAGATACAATCTTTACTCATTAAAACACACTTTAGGTCGTCAAAGTGAATTCGAATAAGTTTAACTTAAAACTCTCATTTTCTTTCAACGATTCAATCTTAATACATTTAAAAGGTCTAGTGACATAATAGGTTCCTTTATTAAGGTATTTTCATTCAAAGATTCAATCTTAGCACATTAAAACACTATGCGCGACTTCATAGGTAACTCAAATAAGTTTAACTCAAAACTCTCATTTTCGTTCAAAGATTCAATCTTTAAATATTAAAAAGGTCTAGTGACATAGTAGGTACAATTATTGAGGTATTTTCACTCAAAAATTCAATCTTTATTCAATAAAACACTCTTTGTGACTTCGTAGGAAACTCGAATAAGTTAAGCTTAAAACTCTCATTTTCTTTCAAAGATTCAATCTTTTTACATTAGAAAAGTCTAGTGACATAATAGGTACCTTTATTGAGGTATTTTCATTCAAAGATTCAATATTTACTTATTAAAACACTCTTCGCGACTTCATAGGTAACTCGAATAAGTTTAACTCAAAACTCTCAATTTCTTTCAAAGATTCAATCTTTATACATTAAAAAGTTCTAGTGACATAATAGGTATCTTTATTGAGGTATTTTCATTCAAAGATTCTATCTTTAGTCATTAAAACACTCTTCGCGACTTCATAGGTAACTCGAATAAGCTAAACTCAAAACTCTTATTTTCTTTCAAAGATTCAATGTTTTTACAATAAAAAGGTCTTGTGACATAATCGGTACCTTCATTTAGGTATTTTCATTCAAAGATCAAATCTTTGGTCATTAAACACTCTTCGCAACTTCATACGTAACTCGAATAAATTAAACTTAAAACTCTCATTTTCTATCAAGGATTCAATATTTTTACATTAAAAAGGTCTAGTGACCTAATAAATACCTTGATTGAGGTAATTTCATTTAAAGATTCAAATTTTACTCATTAAAATACTCTTTGGGACGTCAGAGGGAATTCGAATAAGTTTAACTCAAAACTCTCAATTTCTTTCAATGATTTAATCATTATACATTACAAAGGTCTACTGAAATAATAGGTACCTTTATTGAGGTATTTTCATTCAATGATTCTATCTTTACGCATTAAAACACTATTCGGGACCTTATAGGTAACTCGAATAAGTTAAAGCAAAAACTCTCATTTTCTTTCATAGATTCAATCTTTATACATTAAAAAGGTCTAGGGACATAATATGTACCTTTAGGGAGGAATTTTCATTCAGTGATTTCATCTTTACTCATTAACACACTCATCGCGACTTCATAGGTAACTCGAGTTAGTTTAACTCAAAACTCTCAATTTCTTTCAAAGATTCAATCTTTAGATAATAAAGAGGTCTAGTGACATAAAAAGTACCTTTATTGTGACGACCCTGGTTTTTAGGCCAGCGTGTCCTCTGATGAACCGAAGGTTGACCCGATAACGGATTCGATAAGCGAAAGCGAACACAGAAAACAAGACTCTAAGAAATCAAAGTGATCATCCATGAGGTCGTGGAACTCAATGGGAACTGATGCGGAGGCAAAAGGTCAGAAATATGACAAATAAGCCCCTAGGGGCAAAATAGTCATTTTTAAAAAATGTGGATTCTGGTGCCACCAAGCACACCGCTGGAAAGACAGTAAAAAATTAACAAATCTAGACTCAAGAATCACCTGATTCAGAGTCTGGATGAAGAAGATATGAAATTCTGAAGTTTCATAAAAATCAACTTTTGGGTTTCAAAACAGTGCGGCAAGGGTAATTGATAAGGGGTAAAATGGTCTTTTTAGACAAAATTGGATGCAACTGAGCATACCAATAGATAGACTAGGAAAAATTAATGAATCTAGACTCAAGAATCACTTACTTCGGAGTCTGGATGAAGAAGATATCAAACGTCAAAGTTTCAAAAAAACCAACCTTTGAGTTTAAAATCAGTGCGGCAAGGGTACTTTACAAAGGGTAAAATAGTCTTTCCAGATATAATTAGACTAGAAAAAACTAATAAACTTAAACTAAAAAATCAATTGATTTGGAGTCGGGACGAAGAAGATATGAAGCCTCAAAGTTTCAAAAAATTAGACTTATTGTCCGGGTAAGAAATCTGGGCAGGAATAGTGTTTTAACAGCAAACACCAATTAAATTTTTTTTTCCAGAACCGAGGCTAAAAACGGACCCTTAAACGAGTTTTTTAGGAAAAACACGAAGAAGAAACCCCCCTTAAAATCACGTTTTCTACCCGACTATGCATAAGAAACAACAAAAATATGATGTAAAGTCCCTTAAATGCCCCTTGAATAGCCTAGGTCAAGATAGACCCAAAAAGCTGCTACAAGCATTTTTTTCCAGAAACAGCCAGAACAGAGAGTAAAAAAGGGCTAGTAGATGAATTTTTCTGGAAAAACACAAAGAAAAAACCCCCCTCAAAATTGAATTTTCGACATGACTTGCGAGAGAATTCAAAAAAACCGTAATATAGAATACCCGAAATGCCCCTCCATAAAATCTGGTCATAGAGGTCCAAAAAGCTGCTAAAACAAAATAGAAAGCTGAACTTTACGATCGATTTCCGGCACCAAGACGACATTTGCTTGAGAAACACAAAAAAGAAACCCCCCTAAAATCACGTTTTCTATTCAACTTTGTTGAAAGAAGGAAATAAAACTGAATTAAAAAGCCTAGAATGCCCCTAGATCAGAATATGCAACAAAAACGCAAAATGAATTCGTAGGAGGCTCAAAACACAAACGAGGAGGTTTTGCCCAGAAACGACTATGCACGCAAACGTAACTTACTTATTGAGACACGCTTCAATGGTCCATGGCTTAAAAATATAGCCGATGCAAAATCCGACCCCCCAACGGGCAAAAAGGCAAAAATGGACTTGGAATGGAAAACATGGAATCCAAAAATGTAAAATGGAGTCAAATGACCATTTGGTCCTTGGCCACACTTCATACAAATTAATAAGACCCTATGAAAGAATGAAAATGGAATTCCCACACCTGATACAACCATGGTGAAGCAATGACTTGCGATTTTTCAAGGTTTTCATAATATTTCATGAAGTTAAAAACTTGTATAGAATACAATACACATGCCATTGGCCTCCGGCCTCATCTTATACATGTCAAATACATTGAAAGGAGTGCACTTATGTATACATTACATACATGGAATCAAATATACATATTTTGATATATAAGTCTACAAAATGACATTTCATGCTAACATTTGCATGAAATGGAAACTTGAAAGCTACACGATATTCAAGGAATGCTAGCCTTCACAAACCAAGTCTTCGTACCTGAAATATGCCCCAGTATCGTAGGGGTGAGTAACATAAAGCTACTCGTAAGAGATGAGCATGCATCGACCTACCATTTTATAACTTTATCACCTTAAGGTGAAACATGTTAAAGGGATTCATGCCACCTAATGTCTATGTCCAAGTGAGACTCGGGGAGCATCCTAAGCTACCTTAGAGTCTAAGCAACAAGAATCATGATATACATACGTGTATGAAACGAATCATGGTTGGGCTAATCTAAAGAACACGACAAGAAGAATGCTTGAGCATAGATTAACATCAATTGCATTTTCAATACAATTGAACTAGGTCTAGAGTAATCCATATAACATGACAAAAGCATATTTGAATACAAGTTAACAACAATCACATTATCCATGCAATTCAAGAACAAAAGAGCATATTATACAGTGCAACAAGGTATAAGTTCTCAAAGCCATCAACTTAGAATCTAAAGCACAAAATAACAATAGTGGTTCATGCCACCTAACGTCTAAGTTCTAAATGAATCAATAGGATCAATCCTAAGCTTTGTTAGAACGTCAAAACACAATTTTCAATATCGATTCAATTTAACTAATATTGGAACTTCCAATACAATGCATAAAGCACAATTTCGCAAAGTTAACATCATGTAACTTAAAATGGAACGATAAATAAGGAACAACAAGTTAAAACATTATCTAGTTATCAACTTGAAAATGAAATGCGAAGTCAAACAAAGTAATTACTCGGATGTCACGCTGGATCAGACCGACAACATAGTTACTTTAGGGTTACTAACCTATGGGTAACCTTCCTATGTGCACACTAGACTATATAGAGGGACTATCTCTCGTATTAGAACCACGTCCTAGCCATAGTCAAACAACAATATCCCCAAGTTTCCGAAATCAACAAGTTGTGCAACAACGCATATATCAACAGGAATATGCAAGATAATCAACTATCTACCAAGCACAACCAAATTTGGAAACCTATACAATACATGCTCTAAGTCCATAACTAATATGATGTGATGAATGTCGAATCTTCAGTGTGCGATTCGTTACACGCTATGCAAGAATGATGTTAAATACAAAATGTGCAAATCATTACACAAGGCAACAATATATTCAATAAGGAAAACATATTCTCATGAGTATAAACATAGCAACTATGTTATACAATACTCAAAACATAACCAAATGAATATACAACAAGTCCATGTCTAGGATTTTGATATAGAAATGACTTTCAAACACAATTAAATCCATGGCTCAATTCGATAGAATTTAATTAAATAAAAATAATTAAATTCCCTAGATTCTAATTCAATTCCAAATAACCTCAAATTAATACATATTAAAGAACATAGCATGGTCATCACCTATATCTATTCTAAAACTCAATTAGGTTATTGGAACAACAAAGTAGAACTCTAATTAAATCATGCTAATTTAATTACCAAGGTTCTAAAGCAACTTCAAATGGTCCACAATTAATATATACTAGTAAACAAGTCATGGCCAATACAAATATCAAGTTAAAATCTTAATTAAGCTAATGGGACCACAAAATAGATTTTAATTAATTCTTTTAATTAAAATCTCTAGATTTTCAAACTTAACCACATGCTCTCAATTTAACGTATCTTAGAGAACATACCAAGGACTAATGTAATATCACATTACAAGCTTATTTCATGCAAATTACACCTATGTAAATTAAACTTTCACTAAAGTTAAATATAAAATAAAGGTTGCAATTCTCATGCAATTAATCCCAATTTAATATATGTGACCAACCACACCAAAGCTTAATTTTCTAGCATGCCACAATTTAATTCCAAGTTGTATATCACTATGAGGATTAAATCTTAAACAAGGAAATTAATTAAATGAAAGGTTTCAAAACCTCACCGAATATTCTAAATCAAATATATGTGAAGCTATATGGCATGTAGATCAACAACATCAAGTTGGAATTCAAATGGAGTGAATAGTGCACTCGGGGCAAATTAATTAATCAAATTAACTAAAAATTACTAATTTTCAAAACACCTCTAATTACTTTCAAATTCAACTATGTTGGAGAGCATACTAAGGCCTAATTTAATATGGTAACACATATTGATTTTGAGCTAGTTAAGGCCACATGATTTAATATTTTATTCAAGATAAATATTAAATAAAATCTTTATTACTTGTTCAAATTCCCTCAATTTAATATATGTCAATGACCATATTATAGAGTATTATATTACCATGCTACATGATTAAAATAAGTCATAAGCAACCGGGAAAATCAAATCTAATACAAGAAAATTAAATAATAAAATCTTTAGATTTCATATTTAAGCATGCAATCAAGTTGTATAAGCATCAATAGCATGTTATATAACAAGAATTAAACCTATAACACCTCCTAAATCAATTTGGGATGAAAATCCCAAATCCCCACCGAATTGAAACGGCTCCGAATCCGACGAAACTCCTAGGTTTTGTCGGGGACAACACGATCTATATGAATCTCCAAGAAGCCCCATGAAAATCCAAACTTAACTCTTAACCCAAACTCAGGAAATGGTAGGAAATGAATTCTAATAAGGGGGAATGGCAGAGCACGTCGAGGGGAGCGATAAACGTAAAGGCCGAAGAGATTTCACTTAGGAAATCAAGTGGAGGAGAAGGTCAAAGGGTGGCAGCCAAGGAGCTTCCATGGTTGCTAGCCAAGAGGAGGGCATCCTATTTATAGTAAGTCTCAAAAACTGCCCCGAAAGGGCCCCGCCGGGTCTGGAAAAGTAGATTTTGAGCAGACGCGCTCAAACGGCAAAACTCCATGAACAAAAAAGATTTAAAATGAGAAAATATGAACAACGAAAGAAACGGCGTAAAAACTAAGTCCCGAACAAAAAGTTATGCCCCGAACAATTTCGGCGGCAACCGGGTCCAGAAACTTTGAAACTGGAGAAAACGAACAGAACGGAATTCTAAGAGTCCACGACTCGACGAAATGTGAAAATGAATCCCGTACGAGGATCCAGGCTCCAGACGAGACATTTTGTAATAACTTTCGTTAATTGCACAATGACCCCTACAAAAAGGGTTAACTGCGAAACTGCCCCAGAATGAAAATATCTTCCAAAAGATATTTTCTTAGATACCCCTGAAATAAAATATCTTCAAAAGATATTTATGAAAAACACCCAAAGAAATGAAAAAGATTATAAAGAATTGTACATCCATGCCCCTGTAGGCACCGGGAGCAAGCAAAGTACTTTCTTACAAAAGTAAAGATACGTATGTTGAGGAAACCACTCAAGATGAAGGCACGTGAAGTGAAAAACCAACTCCGAGCATGAGAAGTGAGGTTGTGCCAAAAATTGACAAACGGAGATAAGACAGAATAAGGAAAAGGACAAAATAGCGCATAGTATCGAAAAATGAAAAATGTGAAAATGACTCGGTCCTCAAAGAAAGTTGTCAATCCATGGAAAAGAGTCTCAGGAACCAATTCCGAGCACTCGAGATGACACTAAGTGACACGAAATAGAGCTCAAAAAAGAAAATTAAACGAAAAAAATTTATTCGTAAAATTTCAGGAAAAAGGAAAGGAAGGCAAATGACCAGGTCGTTACAACCTACCCTCCTTAAAGGAATTTCGTCCCCGAAATTAGGAACTTACCAGAGAGAACAGAATAGTGACCGAACAAAAGGTCAAATCAAAGGACAGCTCACAATGCACTGAAGGACAAATCTTCAAGTCTAAAGATCAACTGAAGGAACACAAAACCATGAACTAAGACAACACCTTATACAAATCGGCACATTAACTCAACGTCAACCACCAAGAGAATCCCAAGAAAACGAAACGTCATACGTGGTGAAAGAAGAGAGTGACAAGGCAGTATGAATAGTAATCAGAACCCGCCCACACTTACTCGTCAATAAAGTAGCATGGCAGTATAAGGCACTAGTTCGTAACATGCTCCAGAAGGGAACTTTTTGATATAAATGATGTCAATGTCAAAAAAGATCATTACCAAAGGCACTACAGAAACCAGGCATTTGCGAGAGTTGGGGTAGCTAGTCCCAAAACTCTGACAACAATGATACTGGCACCATTATGCTTAAGGCCTTAGATCTAGAAGGCACGAAGGAAAAAGAAATGAAACGGTGCCTCCTTGGCCCACGTCCCACTCCTGCAGACAAGGAAATGGAACGAATCGCAGTCCTCTACGCTAATATGAGCCTTACTCGCATCAATTGGCAGAACAGACAAGAAAGTTCCCGACATGGCCCTTATAGAATGAATTTCTCCTTTCCAAGGAAGAAACTCGTGAAACGAGAAGGCATCCAAGGGATACGACAGATCCTAAAAGACACTGTCAAAACCAGACATAAAAGTAAATAGCTAGCATGCAACTTAGCAATGGACTATCTACTCAAGGTGCCACATAAGCAAACAGACATGTTATCAAATCAAAACATGTTATCAAGAGCATATATACACATAAAGTATGCTTAACAAATAATAGATGTCTCAAAACACCTAAGCATGTGAACATATTATCATACAAGGCATGTTATCAAACAAAGCATGTTATCAACATATAAATGACACATCAAAGCAAAAAAAATGTGAGCATGATATGCACCCAAAACTCGTCATCCAAGGTATTCAAACCCGGATGCCCTGATACCACCTGTGACGACCCTGGTTTTTAGGCTAGCGTGTCCTCTGATGAATCGAAGGTTGACCCGATAACGGATCCAATAAGCGAAAGCGAACATAGAAAACAAGACTCTAAGAAGTCAAAGTGATCTTTCATGAGGTCATGGAACTCAATGAGAACTGATGCGGAAGCAAAAGGTCAGAAATATGACAAATAAGCCCCCAGGGGCAAAATAGTCATTTTTGAAAAATATATATTCGAGTACCACAGAGCACACCGCTGGAAAGACAGCAAAAAATTAACAAATCTAGATTCAAGAATCACAAGATTCAGAGTCCGGATGAAGAAGATATGAAACTCCAAAGTTTCATAAAAATCAACTTTCGGGTTTCAAAACAGTGCGGCAAAGGTAATTGACAAGGGGTAAAATGGTCTTTTTAGACAAAATTGGATACAACTGAGCATACCAATAGATAGACTAGGAAAAATTAATGAATCTAGACTCAAGAATCACTTGATTCGGATTACGGATGAAGAAGATATGAAACGTCAAAGTTTCAAAAAAACCAACCTTTGAGTTTAAAGTCAGTACGGCAAGGGTACTTTAGAAAGGGTAAAATAGTCTTTCTAGATAGAATTAGATGCAACCGTAAATGCCGTTGGATAGACAAGTAAAAATTAATAAACTTAGACTCAAAAATCACTTGATTTGGAGTCGGGACGAAGAAGATATGAAGCCTAAAAGTTTCAAAAAATTAGACTTATTTTCCGGGTAGAAATCTGGGCAAGAATAGTGTTTTAATAGCAAGCACCAATTAATTTTTTTTTCCAGAACCGAGGCTGAAAACGGACCCTTAAAAGAGTTTTTTTGGAAAAACACGAAGAAGACACCCCCCTTAAAATCACGTTTGCTATCCGACTATGCAGAAGAAACAAAAAAAAATACGATTTAATGTCCCTAAAATGCCCCTTGAACAGCCTAGGTTAAGATGGACCCAAAAAAGCTACTACAAGCATTTTTTTTCCATAAATAGCCAGAACAGAGAGTAAAAAGGGCTAGTAGATGAATTTTTCTGGAAAAACACAAAGAAGAAAACCCCCTCAAAATTGAATTTTCTACGTGACACTTGGAGATTTAAAAAAAAAAACGCAATGTAGAAAGCCCGAAATGCCCCTCCATGAAATCTGGTCATGGAGGTCCAAAAAGCTGAACTTTGCGATTGATTTCCAGTACCAAGACGACATTTTCTGGAAAAACACAAAAAAGAAAAACTCCCTAAAATCACATTTTCTATTCAACGATGTTAAAAGAAGGAAATAAAACTCAATTAAAAAGTCTAGAATGCCCCTAGATCAGAATATGCAACAAAAACACAAAATGAATTCGTAGGAGGCTCAAAACACAAACGATGAGGTTTTGCCCGAAAATGACTACGCACACAAACGTAACATACCTATTTAGACGTGCTACAATGGTCCACGGCTTAAAAATATAACTGATGTAAAATCCGACCCCCCAATGGGCAAAAAGGCAAAAATGGACTTGGAAAGGAAAACATGGAATCCAAAAATGTAAAATGGAGTCAAATGACCATTTGGCCCTTGGCCACACTTCATACAAGATTAATAAGACCCTATAAAAGAATGAAAATGGAATTCCCACACCCAATGCAACCATGGTGAAGCAATGACTTGCGATTTTTCAAGGCTTTTATAATATTTCATGAAGTTAAAAAGTTGTATAGAATACAATACACATGTCATTGGCCTCCAGCCTCATCTCATACATGTCAAATACATTGAAAGGAGTGCACTTATGTACATATTACATATATGGAATCAAATATACATATTTTGACATATAAGTCTACAAAATGACATTTCATGCTAACATTTGCATGAAATGGAAACTTGAAAGCTACACGACATCTAAGGAATGCTAGGCTTCACGAACCAAGTCTTCGTACCTGAAATATACCCCAGTATCATAGGGGTGAGTAACATAAAGCTACTTCTAGGAGATGAGCATGCATCGACCTAGCATTTTACAACTTTATCACCTTAAGGTGAAGCATGTTAAAGGGGTTCATGCCACCTAACGTCTATGTCCAAGTGAGACTCGAGGAGCATCCTAAGCTACCTTAAAGTCTAAGCAACAAGAATCATGATATACATACGTGTATGAAACGAATCATGGTTGGGATAATCTAAAGAACATGACAAGAAGAATGCTTGAGCATAGATTAACATGAATTGCATTTTCAATAGAATTGAACTAGGTCTAGAGTAATTCATATAATATGACAAAAGCATATTTGAATACAAGTTAACAAGAATCACATTATCCATGCAATTCAACAACAAAAGAGCATGTTATACAATGCAACAAGGTATAAGTTCTCAAAGCCATCAACTTAGAATCTAAAGCACAAAATAACAATGGTGGTTCATGCCACCTAACGTCTAAGTTCTAAATGAATCAATAGGATCAATCCTAAGCTTTGTTGGAACGTCAAAACACAATTTTCAATATCGATGCAATTTAACAAACATTGGAACTTCCAATACAACGCATAAAGAACAATTTCACAAAGTTAACATCATGTAACTTAAAAATGGAACGAAAAATAAGGAACAACAAGTTACAACATCATCTAGTTATCAACTTCAAAATGAAATGCGAAGTCAAACAAAGTGGATACTCGGAAGTCACATCGGATCAGACTGACAACATAGTTACTTTAGGGTTACTAGCCCATGGGTAACCTCCTTATGTGAACACTAGACTATATAGAGGGACTATCCCCCGTACTAGAACCACGTCCTAGCCATTGCCAAACAACGACATCCCCAAGTTTCCAAAATCAACAAGTTATGCAACAACGCATATATCAACAGGAATATGCAAGATAATCAACTATCTACCAAGCACAACCAAATTTGGAAACCTATACAATACATGCTCTAAGTCCACAACTAATATAATGTGATGAATGTCAAATCTTCAGTGTGCGATTCGTTACACGCTATGCATGAATGATGTTAAATACAAAATGTGCAAATCATTACACAAGGTAACAATATATTCAATAAGGAAAACATATTCTCATGAGTATAAATATAGCAACTATGTTATATAATGCTCAAAACATAACCAAATGAATATAGAACAAGTCAATGTCCAGGATTTTGATATAGAAACGACTTTCAAACACAATTAAATCCATTGCTCAATTCGATAGAATTTAATTAATAAAAATAATTAATTTTCCTAGATTCTAATTCAATTCCAAATAACCTTAAATTAATACATATTAAAGAACATGGCATGGTCATCACCTATATCCAACGAAACTCCTAAGTTTTGTCGGGGACAACACGATCTATATGAATCTCCAAGAAGCCCCATGAAATTCCAAACTTGACTCTTAACCCAAACTCAAGAAATGGTAGGAAATGAATTCTAATAAGGGAGAATGGTAGAGCACGTCGAGGGGAGCGATAAACGTAAAGGCCGAAGAGATTTCACTTAGGAAATCAAGTGGAGGAGAAGGTCAAAGGGTGGCAGCCAAGGAGCTTCCATGGTTGCCGGCCAAGAGGTGGAGAATAAGAGTGAAAATCTGATTTTTCACTTTAGGGCATCCTATTTATAGTAAGTCTCAAAAACTGCCCTGAAAGGGCCCCACCGGGTCTAGAAAAGTGGATTTTGAGCAAACGCGCTCAAACGGTAAAACTCCATGAATGAAAAAGATGGAAAATGAGAAAATATGAATAACGAAAGAAACAATGTCAAAAACTGAGTCCCGAGCAAAAAGTTATACCCCGAGCAAGTTCGGCGGCAAACGAGTCCAAAAACTCTGAAACTGGAGAAAACGACCAGAACAGAATTCTAAGAGTCCACGGCTCAACGAAATGTGAAAACAAATCCCATACGAGGATCCAGGCTCCAGATGAGAAATTTTGCAATAACTTTCGTTAATTGCACAATGACCCCTACAAAAAGGGTTAACTGCGAAACTGCCCCAGAATGAAAATATCTTCCAAACGATATTTTCTTAGATAACCCTGAAATAAAATATCTTCAAAAGATATTTATGAAAAATACCCAAAGAAATGAAAAAGATTCTAAAGAATTGTGCATCCATGCCCCTGTGGGCACCGGGAGCAACTAGAATACTTTCTTGCAAAAGTAAAGATACGTATTTCGAGGAAACCACTCAAGATGAAGGCACGTGAAGTCAAAAACCAACTCCGAGCATGAGAAGTGAGGTTGTGCTAAAAACTAACAAACGGAGATAAGACAGAATAAGGAAAAGGACGAAATAGCGCATAGTGTCGAAAAATGAAAAATGTGAAAATGACTCGGTCCTCAAAGGAAGTTGTCAATCCACGGAAAAGAGTCTCGGGAACCAATTCTGAGTACTCGAGATGACACTAAGCGACACGAAATAGAGCTCAGAAAAGAAAATTAAACGAAAAAAATTTATTCGTAAAATTTCAAGAAAAAGGAAAGGAAGGCACTCTTCGCGACATCAAAGGTAACTCGAATAAGTTAAATTCAAAACACTCTTCGCGACATCATAGGTAACTCGAATAAGTTAAACTCAAAACTCTCATTTTCTTTCACACACTCAACCTTTATACATTAAAAAAGGTCTAGTGACATAATAGGTGCATTTATTGAGATATTTTCATTCAAAGATTCAATCTTTATTCATTAAAACACTTTTCATGATTTCATAGGTAACCCGAATAGGTTAAACTCAAAACTCTCATTTTTTTATCAAATATTCAATCTTTTTACATTAAAATGCTCTAGTGACATAAGAGGTACCTTTATTAGGATAGTTTCATTCTAACATTCCATCTTTAGTCATTAAAACACTGTTCATGACTTCATAGGTAACTCGAATAAGTTAAACTCAAGACTCTTATTTTCTTTCAAAGATTCAATCTTTACAGATTAAAAAAGTCTAGTGTCTTAATAGGTACCTTTATTGGGGTATTTTCTATCAAAGATTCAATCTTTAATAAAAAAAACACTCTTCACGACTTCATAGTTAACTCGAATAAGTTAAACTCAAACATTAAATAGGTTTAGTGTCATAATTGGTATCTTTATTGAGGTATTTTTATTCAAAGATTCACTCTTTATTCATTAAAACACTCTTCGTGACTCATAGGTAACTCGAATAAATTTAACTAAAAACTCTAAATTTGTTTCAAACATGCAACCATTATACATTAAAAAGGTCTAGCGACAAAATAGGTACATTTATTGTGATATTTTCATTAAAAGATTCTATCTTTAGTCATAAAAACACTTTTCGTGACTTCATAGGTAACTCGGATAAGTTAAACTCAAAATTCCCATTTTCTTTCAAAGATTCAATAATTATACTTTAAAAAGGTCTAGTGACAAAATAGGTATCTTTATTGAGGTATTTTCATTCAAAGATTCAATCTTTAGTCATTGAAACACTCTTCGCGACTTCATAGGTAACTCGAATAAGTTAAAATCAAAATTATCATTTTCTTTTAAAGATTCAGCCATTATACTTTAAAAAGGTCTAGTGACAAATTTGGTCCCTTTATTGTGGTATTTTTATTTAAAGATTCAATCGTTAGTTATTAAAACACTCTTTGTGACTTTATATGTAACTCGAATAAGTTAAACTCAAAACTCTCATTTTCTTTCAAATATTCAATCTTTTTGCATTTAAAAAGTCTAGTGATATAATAGGTACCTTGATTGAAGAATTTTTATTCAAAGATTCAGTCTTTACTCAATAAAACACTCTTCAGGACTTCAAAGGGAAGTCGAATATATTTAACTCAGACTCTGATTTTCTTTCAAAGATTCAATCTTTATACATTAAAAAGGTCTACTGACATAATAGGTACCTTTATAGAGTAATTTTTATTCAAAGATTCAATCTTTAGTCATTAAAACACTATCGCGATTTCATAGGTACCTCGAATAAGTTAAACTCAAAACTCTCATTTTCTTTCAATTATTCAACCTTTATACATTAAAAAGGTCCAGAGACACAATAAGTACCTTGATTGAGGTACTTTCAGTGAAGGATTCAATCTTTACTCACTAAAACACTCTTTATGACGGCAAAGGGAACTCAAATAAGTTTAACTCAAAACTCTCATTTTCTTTCAACGATTCAATCTTTATACATTAAAAAGGTATAGTCACATAATAGGTACCCATATTGAGGTATTTTCATTCAATGATTCAATCTTTACACAATAAAACACTCTTCGCGACTTCATAGGTAACACAAAAGTCTCATTTTCTTTCAAAGATTCAATCTTTATATATTAAAAAGGTCTAGTGACATAATAGGTACATTTATTGAGCTATTTTTATTCAAAGATTTAATCTTTATTCATTAAAACACTCTTCGTGACGTCATAGTTAACTCGAATAAGTTAAACTCAAAACTCTCATTTTCTGTCAAAGACTCAATCTTTTTAAATTAAAAAAGTCTACTGACAAAATAGATACATTGATTGAGATAATTTCATACAAATATTAAATATTTATTCATTAAAACATTATTTAGGACGTCAAAGGGAACTCGAATAAGTTTAACTGAAAACTCTCAATTTCTTTCAAAGATTCAATCTTTATACAATAAAAAGGTCTCGTGACATTATAGGTTCCTTTACTGAGGTATTTTCATTCAAAAATTCAATCTTTAGTCATTAAAATACTCTTCGCGACTATTTTGATAACTCGAATAAGTTTAACTGAAGACTCACAATTTCTTTCAAAGTTACAATCTTTATACATTAAAAGGGTCTAGTAACATAATAGGTACCTTTATTGAGGTATTTTCATTCAAAGATTCTATCTTTACTCATTAAAACACTCTTTCCGACTTCATTGATAAATCGAATAAGTTTAACTCAAAACTCACAATTTCTTTCAAAGTTTCAATCTTTACACATTAAAAAGGTCTAGTGACATAACAGGTACCTTTATTGAGCTATTTTCATTCAAAGATTCTATCTTTAGTCATTAAAACACTCTTCGTGACTTCATCGGTAACTCGAATAAGTTAAACTCAAAACTCTCATTTTCTTTCAAAGATTCAATCTTTTTATATTTAAAAAGTCTAGCGACATAATAGGTACCTTGATTCAGGAATTTTCATTCAAAGATTCAGTCTATACTCATTAAAACACACTTCGCGACTTCATAGGTAACTCGAATAAGATTTACTCAAAACTCTCAATTTGTTTCAAAGATTCAATATTTATACATTAAAAAGGTCTAGTGACATAATAGGTACCTTTATTGAGGTATTTTGAATCAAAGATTCAATCTTTAGTCATTAAAACACTCTTCACGACTTCATAGGTAACTCGGATAAGTTAAACTCAAAATTCTCATTTTCTTTCAATTATTCAACCTTTATACATTAAAAAGGTCCAGAGACATAATAGGTACCCTGATTGAGGTATTTTCAGCCAAAGATTCAGTCTTTACTCATTAAAATACTCTTTGTGACGTCAAAGGTAATTCGAATAAGTTTAACTCAAAACTCCCATTTTCTTTCAACGATTCAATCTTTATACATTAAAAAGGTCTAGTCACATAACATGTACCCTTATTAAGGTATTTTCATTCAATGATTCAACCGTTACACAATAAAACACGCTACGCAACTTCATGGTAACAGAAAAGTCTCATTTTCTTTCAAAGATTCAATCTTTATATATGAAAAAGGTCTAGTGACATAATAGGTACATTTATTGAGGTATTTTTCTTCAAAGATTTAATCTTTATTCATTAAAACATTCTTCGCGACTTCATAGTAAACTCGAATAAGTTAAACTCAAAACTCTTATTTTCTGTCAAAGATTCAATCTTTTTAAATTAAAGAGGTCTACTGACATAATAGAAACCTTGATTGAGGTAATTTCATTCAAAGATTGAATCTTTACACAATAAAACGTTTCTTAGGGACGTCAAATGGAACTCGAATAAGTTTAACTGAAAACTCTCAATGTCTTTCAAAGATTCAATCTTTATACATTAAAAAGGTCCTGTGACATTATAGGTACCTTTATTGAGGTATTTTCATTCAAAGATTCAATCTTACTCATTAGAACACTCTTCGCGATTTCATTGATAACTCGAATAAGTTTAACTCAAAACTCATAATTTCTTTCAAAGTTGCAATCTTTACACATTAAAAAGGTTTAGTGACATAACAGGTACCTTTATTGAGATATTTTCATTCGAATATTCTATCTTTAGTCATTAAAACACTCTTCGCGACTTCATTGATAACTCGTATAAGTTGAACTCAAAACTCATAATTTCTTTTAAAGTTTCAATCTGTACACACTAAAAAGGTCTAGTGACATAATAGGTACCTCTATTGTGGTATTTTCATTCAAAGATTCTATCTTTAGTCATTAAAACATTTTTCATGACTTCATAGGTAATTCGAATAAGTTAAACTCAAAACTCTCATTTTCTTTCAAAAATTCAATCTTTATATATTAATAAGGCCTAGAGACATAATTGGTACCTTTACTGAGGTATTTCCATTCAAAGATTCAATCTTTACTCACTAAAACACTCTTCGCGACTTCTTTGATAACCAGAATAAGTTTAACTCAAAACTCACAATTCCTTTCAAAGTTTCAATCTTTACACATTAAAAAGGTCTAGTGACATAATAGATATCTCTATTGAGGTATTTTCATTCAAAGATTCTATCTTTAGTCATTAAAACATTATTCGCGACTTCATAGGTAACTCGAACAAGTTAAACTCAAAATTCTCATTTTCTTTAAAAGATTCAATCTTTATATATTAAAAAGGTCTAGTGACATAATTGGTACCTTTATTGACGTATTTTCATTCAAAGATTCAATCTTTAATCATTAAAACACTCTTCGCGATTTCATTGATAACTCGAATAAGTTTAACTCAAAACTCATAATTTCTTTCAAAGTTGCAATCTTTACACATTAAAAAGGTTTAGTGACATAACAGGTACCTTTATTGAGATATTTTCATTCGAAGATTCTATCTTTAGTCATTAAAACACTTTTCGCGACTTCATTGATAACTCGAATAAGTTGAACTCAAAACTCACAATTTCTTTCAAAGTTTCAATCTGTACACACTAAAAAGGTCTAGAGACATAATAGGTACCTCTATTGTGGTATTTTCATTCAAAGATTCTATCTTTAGTCATTAAAACACTTTTCACGACTTCATAGGTAATTCGAATAAGTTAAACTCAAAACTCTCATTTTCTTTCAAAGATTCAATCTTTATATATTAATAAGGTCTAGAGACATAATTGGTACCTTTACTGAGGTATTTTCATTCAAAGATTCAATCTTTACTCACTAAAACACTCTTCGCGACTTCATTGATAACTGGAATAAGTTTAACTCAAAACTCACAATTCCTTTCAAAGTTTCAATCTTTACACATTAAAAAGGTCTAGTGACATAATAGATATCTCTATTAAGGTATTTTCATTCAAAGATTCTATCTTTAGTCATTAAAACATTATTCGCGACTTCATAGGTAACTCGAACAAGTTAAACTCAAAATTCTCATTTTCTTTAAAAGATTCAATCTTTATATATTAAAAAGGTCTAGTGACATAATTGGTACCTTTATTGAGGTATTTTCATTCAAAGATTCAATCTTTAACCATTAAAACACTCTTCGCAACTTCATTCATAACTCGAATAAGTTTAACTCAAAACTCATAATTTCTTTCAAAGTTGCAATCTTTACACATTAAAAAGGTTTAGTGACATAACAGGTACCTTTATTGAGATATTTTCATTTGAAGATTCTATCTTTAGTCATTAAAACACTCTTCGCGACTTCATTGATAACTCGAATAAGTTGAACTCAAAACTCACAATTTCTTTTAAAGTTTCAATCTGTACACACTAAAAAGGTCTAGTGACATAATAGGTACCTCTACTGTGGTATTTTCATTCAAAGATTCTATCTTTAGTCATTAAAACACTCATCACGACTTCATAGGTAATTCGAATAAGTTAAACTCAAAACTCTCATTTTCTTTCAAAGATTCAATCTTTATATATTAATAAGGTCTAGAGACATAATTGGTACCTTTACTGAGGTATTTTCATTCAAAAATTCAATCTTTACTCACTAAAACACTCTTCGCGACTTCGTTGATAACTAGAATAAGTTTAACTCAAAACTCACAATTTCTTTCAAAGTTTCAATCTTTACACATTCAAAAGGTTTAGTGACATAGTAGGTATCTCTATTGAGGTATTTTCATTCAAAGATTCTATCTTTAGTCATTAAAACACTATTCGCGACTTCATAGGTAACTCGAACAAGTTAAACTCAAAATTCTCATTTTCTTTAAAAGATTCAATCTTTATATATTAAAAAGGTCTAGTGACAAAATTGGTACCTTTATTGAGGTATTTTCATTCAAAGATTCAATCTTTAATCATTAAAACACTCTTCGCAATTTCATTGATAACTCGAAAAAGTTTAACTCAAAACTCACAATTTTTTTTTGAAAGTTTCAATCTTTTCACATTAAAAAGATTTCGTAACATAATAGGTACCTTTATTGAGGTATTTTCATTCAAGGATTCTATCTTTACTCATTAAAACACTCTCCGCAACTTCATTGATAACTCGAATAAGTTTAACTCAAAACTCACAATTTCTTTCAAAGTTTCAATCGTTACACATTAAAAAGGTCTAGCGACATAATCGATACCTTTATTGAAATATTTTCATTCAGTGATTCTATCTTTAGTCTTTGGAACACTTTTCTCGACTTCATAGGTAACTCGAACAAGTTAAACTCAAAACTCTCATTTTCTTTCAAAGATTCAATCTTTATACATTAAAAAGGTCTACTAACATAATAGGTATCTTTATTGAGGTATTTTTATTCAAAAATTCAATCTTTACTCATTAAAACACTCTTCGCGACTTCATTGATAACTCGAATATGTTAAACTCAAAACTCACAATTTCTTTCAATGTTTCAATCTCTACACATTAAAAAGGTCTGGTGATATATTATGTACCCTTATTGAGGTATTTTAATTCAAAGATTCTATCCTTAGTCATTAAAACACTCTTCGTGACTCTTCATCGGTTACTCGAATAAGTTAAACTCAAAACTCTCATTTTCTTTCACAGATTCATTCTTTTTACAATAAAATGGCCTTGTGACATAATAGGTACCATGAATGAGGTATTTTCATTCAAAGATTCTATCTTTACTCATTAAAACACTCTTCGCAACTTCATAGGTAACTCGAATAAGTGAAACTCAAAACTCTCATTTTCTATCAAGGATTCAATCTTTTTACATTAAAAAGGTCTAGTGACATAACAGGTACCTTGATTGAGGTAATTTCATTCAAAGATTCAGTTTTTACTCATTAAAACACTCTTTGGGATGTAAATGGAAATTAAAATAACTTTAACGCAAAACTCTCAATTTCTTTCAAAGATTCAATCATTATCTATTTACATGGTCTAGTGACATAATAGGTACCTTTGTTGAGGTATTTTCATTCAAAAATTCAATCTTTACGCATTAAAACACTTTTTGCGACTTCATAGGTAACTCAAATAAGTTAAACTCAAAACTCTCATTTTCTATCCAGGATTCAATCTTTTTACATTAAAAAGGTCTAGTGACATAATTGGTACCTTGATGGAGGTAATTTCATTCAAAGATTCTATCTTTAATCATTAAAACACTCTTCGAGACATTAAAGGGAACTCGAATAAGTTTAAGTCAAAACTCTCAATTTCTTTAAAAAATTCAATCGTTATACACTAAAAAGATCTAATGACATAATAGGTACCTTTATTGTGATATTTTAATTCAAATATTCAATCTTTAGTCATTAACACACTCTTCGCAACATCATAAGTAACTCGAATAATTTAAACTCAAAACTCTCATTTTCTTTCAAATATTCAATCTTTATACACTAAAAAAGTCTAGTGACATAACGGGTACTCTTCGTGACTTCATAGGTAACTCGAATAAATTTAACTTTAAACTCTCACTTTGTTTCGAAGATTCAAAATTTATACATTAAAAAGATCTAGTGACATAATCGTTACCTTTATTGAGTTAATTTCATTCAAAGATTCAATCTTTAGTCATTAAAACATGCTTCGTGACTGTAATGACCCGGTCATTTTTCTTCCTTTTCTTTTTCTCAGATTTTAATGAATATTTTTTTTCCATTGTCTTTTCCTTTTTGGGTTCGGTTTTTCATCACTTGATATCGTCTCGAGTGCTCTGGAATGATTTTCGAGACTCTTTTCCTTGGATTGACAACTTCTTTTGGGGATTGTGTCATTTCCATATTTTATTTTTCCAAACACTATTCAGATTTTGTCTTTTTCTTGTTTATCCTTTTTCCTTGCACAACCTCACTTTTTGTGCTCGAATTTGATTCTGGTTTTGCATGCATTCATGATATTTGATTTTCATGATAGCGGTATTTTTACTTTTCTAGAAAAGCATGTTGATTGCTTACTTCTTTCAGAAAGGGGCAATAATGCATACTTTAGTGTAATTATTCTTAACTTGTGGGGTTTTAGTGTAATTAAATAAAGTAATTAATTTTCATCTTGGGGACCATTTTGCAATTAAATTTGGAAGATATTTTCAAAAAGGACCTTTTTGCAATTTTTGAAAAGTGTGACAAGTGTCCCACTCTCATTGGTCTACTTGTTGATATTTGTGTGAAAACACTTTAGTGCATTAGATGATGACATTTGGAGGGTGAGGATTCATTTGATTTCCTAGTATGTTACAATTCAAAGAGATAAAGAAAGGGCAAAATGGTATTTCTGCCTGGACTCAGAATCAGACGATTCTTGAGTCTAATTTTGTTCATTTTTCGTTGTCCTTCCAATGGTGTGCACGGTGGCACCCTTTTTAGTGAGAAATGCCATTTTGCCCTTAGTTCATCTCTTTTCGGGTTAGGCATTCTTGCTTCATTTGCTTGGCTCATTTGAGTTCCGTTGCTTCATGGAGAGTCATTTTGGGACCTTAGGGATGATATACACCTTCTGAGGTCATTTGGCTTCTTTCGCTTCCGCATTTCGGGTCCATTATCGGGTCAACTTCCGGTTCATCACTAATGCACCGGGTTGAGAAATCCGGGTTGTTACAGCGACTTCATAGGGAACTCGAATTAGTTAAACTAAAAAGTCACATTTTCTATCAAGGATTCAATCTTTTTAAATCAAAAAGGTCTAGTGACATAATAGGTACCTTGATTGAGGTAATTTCATTCAAATCTTCAATCTTTACTCATTAAAACACTTTTCGGTACGTCAAAGGGAATTCGAATAAGTTTAACTCAAAACTCTCAATTTCTTTTAAAAATTCAATCATTTTACATTAAAAAGGTCTAGAGACATAATAAATACCTTTATTGAGTTATTTTTATTCAAAGATTCAATCTTTACTCATTAAAACACTCTTTCCGACTTCATAGGCAACTCGAATAAGTTTAACTAAAAACTCACAATTTATTTCAAAGATTCAATTTTTATACATTAAAAAGATGTGGTGACAAAATAGGTACCTTTATTAAGGTATTTTCATTCGAAGATTAAATTTTTACTCATTAAGACACTTTTCGCGACTAAACAGGTAACTCGAATAAGATTAACTCAAAACTCTCAATTTGTTTCAAAGATTCTACATTTATACATTAAGAAGGTCTAGTGACATAATATGTACCTTTATTGAGGTATTTTTATTCAAAGATTCTATCTTTAGTCATTAAAACACTCTTCGCGACTTCATTGATAACTCGAATAAGTAAAACTCAAAACTCTGATTTTCTTTCAAAGATTCAATCTTTATAGATTAAAAAGGTACCTTTATTGGTGTATTTTCTATCAAAGATTCAATCTTTAGTTATTAAAACACTCTTCACAACTTCGTAGTTAACTCGAATAAGTTAAACTCAAAAATCTCACTTTTTTTCAAAGATTCAATCTTTATACGTTAAACAGGTCTAGTGTCATAATAGGTACCTTTATTGAGGTATTTTTATTCAAAGATTCACTCTTAACTCATTAAAACACTCTTCGCGACTACATAGGAAACTCAAATAAGCTTAACTCAAAACGCTAAATTTTTTTCAAATATTCAATCATTATACATTAAAAAGGTCTAGTGACATAATAAGTACCTCTATTATGGTATTTTCATACAAAGATTCTATCTTTAGTCATTAAAACACTCTTCGCGACTTCATAGGCAATTTGAACAAGTTAAACTCAAAACTCTCATTTTCATTCAAAGATTAAATCTTCATATATTAAAAAGGTCTAGTGACATTATTGGTACCTTAATTGTGGTATTTTCATTCAAATATTCAATCTTTACTCACTAAACCACTCTTCGCGATTTCATTGATAACTCGAATAAGTTTAACTCAAAACTCACAATTTCTTTCAAAGTTTCAATCTTTACACATTAAAAAGGTCTAGTGACATAAAATGTATCTCTATTGAGGTATTTTCATTCAAAGATTCATCTTTAGTCATTAAAACACTATTCGCAACTTCATAGGTAACTCGAACAAGTTAGACTCAAAACTCTAATTTTCTTTTAAAGATTCAATTTTTATATATTAAAAAGGTCTAGTGACATAATTGGAACATTTAATGAGGTATTTTCATTCAAAAATTCAATCTTTTCTCATTAAAACACTCTTCGCGACTTCATTGAAAACTCTAATAATTTTAACTCAAAACTCACAATTGTTTTTGAATGTTTCAATCTTTTCACATTAAAAAGGTTTAGTGACATAATAGGTACCTTTATTGAGGTATCTTCATTCAAAGATTCAATCTTTACTCATTAAAACACTATTCGCGACTTTATAGGTAACTTGAACAGGTTAGACTCAAAACTCTCATTTTCTTTCAAACATTCAATCTTTATATATTAAAACAGTCTAGTGACATAATTGGTACCTTTATTGAGGTATTTTCATTCAAAGATTCAATATTTACTCATTAAAACACTCTTCGTGACTTCATTGATAACTCGAATAAGTTTAACTCAAAACTCACAATTTTTTTGGAAAGTTTCAATCTTTTCACATTAAAAAGGTTTAGTGACATAATAGGTAACTTTATTGAGGTATTTTCATTCAAAGATTCTATCTTTACTTTTTAAAACACTTTCCGTGACTTCATTGATAACTCGAATAAGTTTAACTCAAAACTCACAATTTCTTTCAAAGTTTCAATCTTTACACATTAAAAAGTTCTAGTGACATAATAGATACCTTTATTGAGGTATTTTGATTCAATGATTCTATCTTTAGTCATTGAAACACTCTTCGCGACTTCATAGGTATCTCGAACAAGTTAAATTCAAAACTCTCATTTTTTTTTAAAGATTCAATCTTTATACATTAAAAAGGTCTAGTGACATAATAGGTATCTTTATTAAGGTATTTTCATTCAAAGATTCAATTTTTACTCATTAAAACACTCTTCGCGACTTCATTGATAACTCGAATATATGAAACTCAAAACTCACAATTTCTTTCAATGTTTCAATTTTTACACATTAAAAAGGTCTAGTGACATAATAGGTACCCTTATTGAGGTATTTTAATTCAAAGATTTACTCTTAACTCATTTAAACACTCTTCGCGACTTCATAGGTGCCTCGAATAAGTTAAACTCAAAACTTTCATTTTCTTTAAATTATTCGACCTTTATACATTAAAGAGGTTCAGAGACATAATTTGTACCTTGATTGAAGTATTTTCAGTCAAAGATTCAATCTTTACTCATTAAAACACTCTTTGTGACGTCAAAGGTAACTCGAATAAGTTTAACTCAAAACTCTCATTTTCTTTCAACGATTCAATCTTTATAGATTAAAAAGGTCAAGTCACATAATATGTACCCTTATTGAGGTATTTTCATTCAATGATTCAACCGTTACACAATAAAATACTCACGCGACTTCATGGGTAAAACAAAAGTCTCATTTTGATTCAAAGATTCAATCTTTATATATGAAAAAGGTCTAGTGACATAATAGATACATTTATTGAGGTATTTTTATTCAAAGATTTAATCGTTATTCATTTAAACACTCTTCGGGACTTCATAGTTAACTTGAATCAGTTAAACTCAAAACTCTCATTTTCCGTCAAAGATTCAATCTTTTTAAACTAAAAAGGTCTGCTGACATAATAGGTACCTTGATTGAGGCAATTTCATTCAAAGATTGAATCTTTACACATTAAAACATTTTTCGGGACGTCAAAGGGAACTCTCAACTTCTTTCAAAGATTCAACTTCTTTCAAAGATTCAATCTTTATACATTAAAAAGGTTTCGTGACATTATAGGTACCTTTATTGAGGTATTTTCATTCAAAGATTCAATCTTACTCGTTAAAACACTCTTCGCGACTTCATTGATAACTCGAATAAGTTTAACTCAAAACTCGTAATTTCTTTCAAAGTTTCAATCTTAATACATTAAAAAGGTCTAGTGACATAACAAGTACCTTTATTGGGATATTTTCATTCGAAGATTCAATCTTTAGTCGTTAAAACACTCTTTGCGACTTCATTGATAACTCGAATAAGTTTAACTCAAAACTCACAATTTCTTTCAAAGTTTCAATCTTTACACATTAAAAAGGCTAGTGGCATAATAGGTACCTCTATTGGTATTTTCATTCAAAGATTCTATCTTTAGTCATTAAAACACTCTTCGCGACTTCATAGGTAATTCGAACAAGTTAAACTCAAAACTCTCATTTTCTTTCAAAGATTCAATTTTATATATTAAAAAGGTCTAGTGACATAATTGGTACCTTTATTGAGGTACTTTCATTCAAAGATTCAATCTTTACTCATTAAAACACTCTTCGCGACTTCATTGATAACTGGAATAAGTTTAACTCAAAACTCACAATTTCTTTCAAAGTTTCAATCTTTACACATTAAAAAGGTCTAGTGACATAATAGGTATCTCTATTGAGGTATTTTCATTCAAAGATTCGATCTTTATATATTAAAAAGGTCCAGTGACGTAATTGGTACCTTTATTGAAGTATTTTCATTCAAAGATTCAATCTTTACTCATTAAAACATTCTTCGCGACTTCATTGATAACTCGAATAAAGTTAACTCGAAACTCACAATTTTTTTGAAAGTTTCATCTTTTCACATTAAAAAGGTTTAGTGACATAATAGGTACCTTTATTGAGGTATTTTCATTCAAAGATTCTATCTTTACTCATTAAAACACTCTCCGCGACTTCATTGACAACTCGAATAGGTTGAACTCAAAACTCACAATTTCTTTCAAAGTTTCAATCTTCACACATTAAAAAGGTCCAGTGACAGAATAAATACCTTTATTGAGGTATTTTCATTCAATGATTCTATCTTTAGTCTTTAAAACACTCTTCACAACTTCATAGGTAACTCGAACAAATTAAACTCAAAACTCTCATTTTCTTTCAAAGATTCAATCTGTATACATTAAAACGATCCAGTGACATAATAGGTATCTTTATTGAGGTATTTTCATTCAGAGATTCAATCTTTACTCATTAAAAGACTCTTCGCGACTTCGTTGATAACTCGAATATGTTAAACTCAAAAGTCACATTTTCTATGAATTTTTCAATCTTTGCACGGTAAAAAGGTCTGGTGACATAATATGTACCTTTATTGAGGTATTTTAATTCTAATATTCTATCTTTAGTCATTAAAACACTCTTCATGACTTTATCGGTTACTCGAATAAGTTAAACTCAAAACTCTCATTTTCTTTCAAAGATTAAATCTTTTTACACTAAAATGGTCTTATGACATAATAGGTACCTTGAATGAAGTACTTTCATTCGAATATTCAACCTTTACTCACATTAAAACACTCTTTGCGACTTCATAGGTAACTCGAATAAGTGAAACTCAAAACTCTCATTTTCTATCAAGGATTCAATCTTTTTATATTAAAAAGGTCTAATGACATAACAGGTACCTTGATTGAGGTAATTTCATTCAAAGATTCAATCTTACTCATTAAAACATTCTTCGGGATGTAAACGGAAATTAAAATAAGTTTAACATCAAAACTCTCAATTTCTTTCAAAGATTCAATCATTATCTATTTAAAAGGTCTAACGACATAATAGGTACCTTTGTTGAGGTATTTTCATTCAAAGATTCAATCTTTACGCATTAAAACACTCTTTGCGACTTCATAGGTAACTCAAATATGTTAAACTCAAAACCCTCATTTTTTATCTAGGATTTAATCTTTTTACATTAAAAAGGTCTAGTGACAAAATTGGTACCTTGATTGAGGTAATTTCATTCAAAGATTCAATCTTTAATTATTAAAACACTCTTTGGGCATTAAAGGGAACTCGAATAAGTTTAAGTCAAAACTCTCAATTTCTTTCAAAAATTCAATCTTTATACACTAAAAAGATCTAATGACATAATAGGTACCTTTATTGAGATATTTTAATTCAAATATTCAATCTATAGTTATTAGCACACTCTTCGCAACATCATAAGTAACTCGAATAATTTAAACTCAAAACTCTTATTTTCTATCAAATATTCAATCTTTATATACTAAAAAGGTCTAGTGAGATTACGGGTACTCTTCGTGACTTCATAGGTAACTCGAATAAGTTTAATTCCAAACTCTCACTTTCTTTCAAAGATTCAATCTTTATACATTAAAAAGGTCGAGGGACATAATCGTTACCTTTATTGAGTTAATTTCATTCAAAGATTCAATCTTTAGTCATTAAAACACCTTTCGCGACTTCATAGGTAACTCGAATAAGTTAAACTCAAAAGTCACATTTTCTACGAACAATTCAATTTTTTAAATTAAAAAGGTCTAGTGACATAATAAGTTGAACTCAAAACTCTCATTTTCTTTCAATGATTCAATCTTTTAACATTAAAAAAGTCTAGTAACATAATAGGTACCTTGATTGAAGTAATTTCATTCAAAGATTCAATCTTTACTCATTAAAACACTCTTCGGGCCGTCAAAGGGAATTCGAATAAGTTTAACTCAAAATTCTCAATTTCTTTCAAAGATTCAATCATTACACATTAAAAAGGTCTAGTGACATAATAAGTACCTTTACTGAGGTATTTTTATTCAAAGATTCAATCTTTACTCATTAAAACACTCTTCCCGACTTCATAGATAACTCGAATAAGTTTAACTCAAAACTCACAATTTGTTTCAAAGATTCAATTTTAATACATTAAAAATATCTAGTGACAAAAATGGGTACATTTATTAAGGTATTTTCAT
The DNA here is from genome assembly GCF_030987335.1 of Cornus florida. Classification (NCBI taxonomy): domain Eukaryota; kingdom Viridiplantae; phylum Streptophyta; class Magnoliopsida; order Cornales; family Cornaceae; genus Cornus; species Cornus florida. Next base: position 95,730,716 of record NW_026775573.1, on the reverse strand, counting down.
TCGAAGATTCAATCTTTACTCATTAAAACACTCTTCGCGACGTCATAGGTCACTCGAATAAGATTAACTCAAAACTTTCAATTTGTTTCAAAGATTCTACATTTATATATTAAAAAGGTCTTGTAACATAATAGGTACCTTTATTGAGGTATTTTCATTCAAAGATTCTATCTTTAGTCATTAAAACACTCTTCGCGACTTCATTGATAACTCGAATAAGTTAAATTTAAAACTCTCATTTTCTTTCAAAGATTCAATCTTTATAGATTAAAAAGGTCTAGTGTCTAAATAGGTTCCTATATTGGTGTATTTTCTATCAAAGATTCAATCTTTAGTTATTAAAATACTCTTCACGACTTCGTAGTTAACTCGAATAAGTTAAACTCAAAATTCTCATTTCCTTTCAAAGATTCAATCTTTATACATTAAACAGGTCTAATGTCATAATAGGTACCTTTGTTGAGATATTTTTAATCAAAGATTTACTCTTAACTCATTAAAACACTCTTCGCGACTTCAAAGGACACTCGGATAAGTTTAACTCAAAACTCTAAATTTCTTTCAAATATTCAATCCTTATACATTAAATGGTCTAGTGACATAATAGGTACCTCTACTGTGGTATTTTCATTCAAAGATTCTTTCTTTAGTCATTAAAACACTCTTCGCGACTTCATTGGTAACTCGAACATGTTAAACTCAAAACTCTCATTTTCTTTCAATGATTCAATTTTTATATATTAAAAAGGTCTAGTGACATAATTGGCACTTTTATTGAGGTATTTTCGATCAAAGATTCAATCTTTACTCACTAAAACACTCATCGCGACTTCATTGATAACTCGAAGAAGTTTAACTCAAAACTCAGAATTTTTTTTAAAGTTTCAATCTTTACACATTAAAATGGTCTAGTGACATAATAGGTATCTCTATTAAGGTATTTTCATTCAAAGATTATATCTTTAGTCATTAAAACACTATTCGCGACTTCATAGGTAACTCGAACAAATAAGACTCAAAACTCTCATTTTTTTCAAAGATTCAATCTTTATATATTAAAAAGGTTTAGTGACATAATTGGTACCTTTATAGAGGTACTTTCATTCAAAGATTCAATCTTTACTCATTAAAACACTCTTTGCGACTTCATTGATAACTCGATTAAGTTTAAATCAAAATTCACAATTTCTTTGAAAGTTTCAATCTTTTCACATTAAAAAGTTTTACTGACATAATAGGTACCTTTATTGAGGTATTTTCATCAAAGATTCTATCCTTACTCGTTAAAACATTCTCCGCGACTTCATTCATAACTCGAATAAGTTTAACTCAAAACTCACAATTTCATTCAAAGTTTCAATCTTTATACACTATTCGCGACTTCATAGGTAACTCAAAGAGTCTATCTTTAGTCGTTAAAACACTATTCGCGACTTCATAGGTAACTCAAACAAGTTAAACTCAAAACTCTCATTTTCTTTCAAAGATTCAATCTTTATACATTAAAATTGTCCTGTGACATAATAGGTATCTTTATTGAGGTATTTTCATTCAAATATTCAGTTTTTACTCATTAAAACACTCTTCGCGACTTCATTGATAACTCGAATATGTTAAACTCAAAACTCACAATTTCTTTAAATGCTTCAATCTTTATATATTAAAAAGGTCTGGTGACATAATAGGTACCCTTATTGAGGTATTTTAATTCAAAGATTTATTCTTAACTCATTAAAACACTCTTCGCGACTTCGTAGGAAACTCGAATAAGTTTAACTCAAAACTCTAAATATTTTTGAAATATTCAATTGTTATACATTAATAAGGTCTGGTGACATAATAGGTACCTCTATTGTGCTATTTTCATTCAAAGATTCTATCTTTTGTTATTAAAACACTCTTCGCGACTTCATAGGTAACTCGAACAAGTTAAACACAAAACTCTCATTTTCTATCAAAGATTCAATCTTTATATATTAAAAAGGTCTAGTGACATAATTGGTACCTTTATTAACGTATTTTCAATCAAAGATTCAATCTTTACTCACTAAAATACTTTTCGCGACATCATTGATAAGTTGAAGAAGTTTAACTCAAAACTCATAATTTCTTTCAAAGTTTCAATCTTTACACATTAAAAAGTTCTAGTGACATAATAGGTATCTCTATTGAGGTATTTTTATTCAAAGATTCTATCTTTAGTCATTAAAACACTATTCGCGACTTCATAGGTAACTCGAATATGTTAAAATCAAAACTCTCATTTTCTTTCAACGATTCAATCTTTATATATTAAGAAAGTCCGGAGACATAATTGGTACCTTTATTAAGGTTTTTTCATTCAAAGATTCAATCTTTACTCATTAAAACACTGTTCGCGACTTCATAGGTAACTCGAATAAGTTTAACTCAAAACTCCCAATTTGTTTCGAAGATTCAATCTTTATACGTTAAAAAGGTCTAGTGACAAAATAGGTGCCTTTATTGAGGTATTTTCATTCAAAGATTAAATTTTTACTCTTTAAAACACTCTTCGGGACTTCAAAGGTAACTCGAATAAGTTTAACTCACAACTCTCAATTTGTTTCAAAGATTCAATATTTATACATTAAAAAAGTCTAGTGACATAATAGGTACCTTTATTGAGTTATTTACATTCAAAGATTCTATCTTAAGTCATTAAAACACTCATTGTGACTTCTTTGGTAACTCGAATAAGTTACATAAAAAACTCTCATTTTCTTTTAAAGATTCAATCTTTTCACCTTAAAATGGTTTTGTGATATAGTAGGTACTTTGATTAAGGTATTTTCATTCAAAGATTTAATCTTTAGTCATTAAAACACTCTTCGCGACTTCATAGGTAACTCGAACAAGTTAAACTCAAAACTCTAATTTTCGATCAAGGATTCAAACTTTTTATATTAAAAAGGTCTAGTGACATAATAGGTACCTTGATTGAGGTAATTTTATTCGAAGATTCAATCTTTACTCATTTAAACACTCTTCGGGACGTTAAAGGGAATTCAAATAAGTTTAACTCAAAACTCTCAATTTCTTTCAAAGATTCAATCATTATACATTAAAAATGTCTAATGACATAATAGGTACCTTTATTGAGGTATTTTCATTCAAAGATTCAATCTTTACTCATTAAAACACCCTTCCCGACTTCATAGGTAACTCGAAAAAGTTGAACCCAAAACTTTAAATTTGTTTCAAAGATTCAATCTTTATACATTAAAGAGTTCTAGTGAAAAAATACGTACCTTTATTGTGTTATTTTCATTCAAAGATTCTATCTTTAGTCATTAAAACCGTCTTCGCAACTTCATAGGTAACTCGAATAAGTTAAACTCAAAACTCTCATTTTCTTTCAAAGATTCAATCTTTTTACATTAAAAAGGTATTGTGACATAATAGGTACCTTAATTCAGGTATTTTCATTCACAGATTCAATCTTTAGTCATTAAAACACTCTTCGCGACTTCATAGGTAACTCGAATAAGTTAAACTCAAAACTATCATTTTCTATCAAGGATTCAATCGTTTTACATTAAAAAGGTCTAATGACACAATAGTAACCTTGATTAAGATAATTTCATTGAAAGATTCAATCTATACCCATTGAAAGACTATTTAGGACGTCATAGGGAATTCGAATAAGTTTAAGTCAAAACTCTCAATTTCTTTCAAAGATTCAATCATTATACATTAAAAATGTCTAGTGACATAATAGGTACCTTTATTGAGGTATTTTCATTCTACGATTCAATCTTTACTCATTAAAACACTCTTCGTGACTTCATTGGTCACTCGAATAAGTTAAATTCAAAACTCCCATTTTCTTTCAAAGATTCAATCTTTATACATTAAAAGGACTAGTGACATAATATGTACCTTTATGGATGAATTTTCATTGAATGATTCATTCTTTACTCATTAAAACATTGTTCGCGACTTCATAGGTAACTCTAATAAGTTTAACTCAAAACTCTCAATTTCTTTCAAAGATTCAATCTTTATACATTAAAAAGGTCTAGTGAAATAATAAGTATCTTTATTCTTTAATCAGTAAAACACTTTTCGTGACATCATAGGTAACTCGGATAAGTTAAGCTCAAAACTCTTATTTTCTTTCAAACATAGAACCTTTAAACATTGAAAATGGTCTAGTGACATCATTGGTGCATTTATTGATATATTTTCCCTTAAAGATTCAATCTTTATTTATTAAAACACTTTTTGTCACTTCATCGGTAACTCGAATAAGTTAAACTCAAAACTCTCATTTTCTTTCAAAGATTCAATATTTTTACATTAAAAAGGTCTTGTGATATGAAAGGTACCTTGATTCAGGTATTTTCATTCAAAGATTCAATCTTTAGTCATTCAAATACTCTTCGCGACTTCGTAGGTAACTCGAATATGTTAAACTCAAAACTCTCATTTTCTTTCAAAGATTGAATCTTTTTACCTTAAAAAGGTCTTGTGACATAATAGGTACCTTGATTCGGGTATTTTCATTCAAAGATTCAATCTTTAGTTATTAAAACACTCTTCGCGGCTTTATAGGTAACTTGAATAAGTTGAACTCAAAACTCTCATTTTCTATCAAGGATTCAATCTTTTAACATTAAAAAGGTCTAGTAACATAATAGGTACCTTGATTGAAGTAATTTTATTAAAAGATTCAATCTTTACTCATTAAAACACTCCTTGGGACGTCAAAGGGAATTCAAATTATTTTAACTCAAAACTCTCAATTTCTTTCAAAGATTCAATCATTATACATTAAAAAGGTCTAGTGACATAATAGGTTTCTTTATTGAGATATTTTCATTCAATGATTAAATCTTTACTCATTAAAAACTCTTCACGACTTCATAGGTAACATGAATAAGTTTAACTTAAGACTCTCAATTTGTTTCAAAGATTCAATCTTTATACATTAAAAAGGTCGAGTAACTTAATAGGTACCTTTATTGAGGTATTTTCATTCAAAGATTCTATCTTTAGTCAGTAAAACACTCTCGCGACTTTATAGGTAACTCGAATAAGTTAAACTCAAAACTCTTATTTTCTTTCAAAGATTCAATCTTTTTAAATTAAAAAGGTCTTATGACATAATAGGTACCTTTATTGAGGTATTTTCATTCAAAGATTTAATCTTTACTCATTAAAATACTCTTCGCGACATCATAAGTAAGTCGAATAAGTTAAACTCAAAACTCTCATTTTTTATGAAGGATTCAATCTTTTTACATTAAAAAGGTCCAGTGACAAAATACGTACCTTGATTGAGGTAATTTCATTCAAAGATTCAATCTTTACACAATAAAACACTATTCGGGACGTCAAAGGGAATTCGAATAAGTTTAACTCAAAACTCAAAATTTCTTTCAAAGATTCAATCATTATACATTAAAAAAGTCTTGTGACATACTAGGTTTTTTTATTGAGGTATTTTCATTCAAAGAATCAATCTTTACTCATTAAAACACCCTTTGCGATTTCATAGGTAACTCGAATAAATTAAACTCAAAACTCTAAATTTCTTTCAAAGATTGAATTTTTATACATTAAAAAGGTCTAGTGACATAAAAAGTACCTTTATGGAGGTATTTTCATTCTATGATTCAATCTTTACTCTTTGAAACACTCTTCGCGACTTCATAGGTAACTTGAATAAGTTTAACTCAAAACTCTCAATTTCTTTCAAAGATTCAATCTTTAAACATTAAAAAGGTCTAGTGATATAATAAGTACCTTTATTCGGTTATTTTCATTCAAAGATTCAATCTTTAGTCATTAAAACGCTCTTCGCGACATCATAGGTAACTCGAATAAGTTAAACTAAAAACTCTCATTTTCTTTCAAACATTTAATATTTATACATTAAAAAGGTCTAGTGACATAATAGGTACCTTGATTGACATAATTTCATTCTAAAATTCAATTTTTACTCATTAAAACCTCTTTAGGACGTCAATGGGAACTCGAATAAATTTAACTCCAAACACTCAATTTCTTTCAAAGATTTAATCTTTATACATTAAAAATGTCTAATGACATAATAAGCACCTTTATTAAGGTATTTTCATTCAAAGATTCAATCTTTAGTCCTTAAATCACTCTTCGTGACTTCACAGGTAACTCAAATAAGTTAAATTCAAAACTCTCATTTTCTTTCAAAGATTCAATCTTGATACATAAAAAAGGTCTAGTGAAATAATAGGTACCTTTATTGAGGTATTTTCATTCAAAGATTTAATCTGTAGTCATTAAAGCACACTTCGCGACTTCGTCAGTAACTCGAATAAGTTTAACTCAAAACTCTCAATTTCTTTTGAAGATTCAATCATTATACATTGAAAAGGCCAAGTGACATAATAGATAACTTTATTGAGGTATTTTTAATAAATAAAATTCTATCTTTAATCATTAAAATACTCTTCGCGACTTCATAGGTAATATGAATAAGTTAAGGTCCGAACTCTCATTTTCTTTCAAAGATTCAATTTTTTTTACATTACAAAGGTCTTGTGACATAATGGGTACCTGGATTAAGGTATTTTCATTCAAAAATTCAGTCTTTACACATTAAAACACACTACGTGATTTCATAAATATCTCGATTAAGTTTAACTCAAAACTCTCATTTTTTTTTTTTAAAATATTCAATCTTTATATATTAAAAAGGCCTAGTGACATAATAGGTGCGTTTATTGAGGTATTTTCATTCAAAGATTCAATCTTTATTCGCCAAAACACTCTTCGTGACTTTATAGGTAACTCGAATAAGTTAAACTCGAAACTCTCATTTTTTTATCAAAGATTCAATCTTTGTACATTAAGGTCTAGTGACATAATAGGTACCTTGATTGAGAAAATATCATTCAAAGATTCAATCTTTACTCATTAAAACACTCTTTGAGACGTCAAAGGGAACTCGAATAAGTTTAACTCAAAACTCTCAATTTCTTACACGCATTCAATCTTTATGCATTAAAAAGGACAAATGACATAATAGGTTCGTTTACTGGGGTATTTTCATTCAAATATTCAATCTTTTGTCATTTAAACACTCTTCGCGACTTTATAGGTAACTCGAATAAGTTAAATTCAAAATTCTCATTTTCTTTCAGAGATTCAATCTTTTTACATTAAAAAGGTCAAGTGACATAATAGGTACCTTTATTGAGGTATTTTTATTCAAAAAGGGGGAAATTGTTAACCAAGCCTTTTTAGCCTAGGGTAAATGAGATATTTTGATGACAACAAATCGTTGAAGGTGTTGAATTTAATGTCAATTCAAGTGTGTCTGGAGATGATATATTTGCTTTGTATTTTTGATACATTTAATTTGGCATAATGTTATTCAATCATATATAGCAGGTTTACACTAATAGTCCTATCAAGGACGTGCTGGTCATTTCTCGTGCAAGTTACAGGTTGAGAAGTCTTGGAGAGAAATTTAAATTAAAGAGGAAATAGTTCAAACGGCTCAATTGGTTGTGGATGTAAAAGAGATTATAAAATATACTGTTGAATAGTGCTTTGCTATCGAAGTTTTCATTAGCAGCTGCTAAGGAAACAAATCGTCTGTACAATGATCCAAGGGATTTAATTTGGTGGTAATACCAAGCTTCATATCAAACGGCTTCAAATAGAAGTTGAAAATAAAAAGCAATAGTTGGCGGAATAGGGGCTATTTGGTATTTTAAGAGCAGCAATGGACAGATTAGAAAAGTGCATCAACTTAGTTTTGATCCTAGGGCCTTGAATGAGTGGCCAACCTGTTACCTAATCTAATAGCCCGAAAATAAGTGCTTAACATTTCTTTCTAAATGGCTGAAAATTTAGTCAGAGAAAATATGGTGGGCAAAGTAAGCAAGGATTACAGCTTAATACATATAAAGGGTTAGGTGGCAACGGACAGATGATCTAAGCCATCAAATTTGATTTGCTTCATCCAACGGCTAAAGAAAAGTTGATTTCTTTCTATCCTATATATAATATATGAGATTAGGGTAAACAGATGTTGGTGAGCGGTGAAGGAAAGAAAATATACAATGTTTTAAGCCATCACAAAGAGCTCCACTGAGCTTGATAGAAAAATATACTTGCAGAGCTTAAACAGAGAGAGAAGAGCATCAATTTAAAACCAGTGAGCTCCATTGATACATGACTGTAGATTTAAAAAAAAAAAGAGCTTGAGCTTTTAGGTCTTGGGTGTGCTTCGAGTGTCTATTGACTCTGGTGACCCCCGAGCTACCTCTGAGTTCCATATCAGTCCAGCGAAACTCCGACCAAGTAAGCTTCAGTCTATCAAACCAGTTCAGACTAAGCTGTAGCTCCACCAATGTGAATAGTGTCAAAAAAAATAAAAACGTGGAATTGACGCGGTCCTCAAATAAAGTTGTCCATCCAAGGAAAAGAGTCTCGGAAATCATTCCAGAGCACTCAAGATGACACTAAGTGACAAGAAACCGAACTCAGAAAGGAAAAGATCAATGGAAAAAAAATATCCGTGAAAATTTAACAAAAAGAAATGGAAGAAAAATGACTGGGTCATTACAGATTCATTCTTTACTCATTAAAACACTCTTCGCGACTTCATAGGTAACTCTAATAAGTTTAACTCAAAACTCTCAATTTCTTTCAAAGATTCAATCTTTATACATTAAAAAGGTCTAATGAAATAATAAGTACCTTTATTCTGGTATTTTCATTCAAAAATTCAATCTTTAGTCACAAAAACACTCTACGCGACATCATAGGTAACTCGAATAAGTTAAACTCAAAACTCTTATTTTCTTTCAAACAATCAACCTTTAAACATTAAAAAAGGTTTAGTGACATCATGGTGCATTTATTGAGATATCTTCACTCAAAGATTCAATCTTTATTCATTAAAACACTCTCGTGACTTCATAGGTAACTCGAATAAGTTAAACTCAAAACTCTCATTTTCTTTCAAAGATTCAATCTTTTTACACTAAAAAGGTCTTGTGACATAATAGGTACCTTGATTTAGGTATTTTCATTCAAAGATTCAATCTTTAGTCATTCAAACACTCTTCACGACTTCATAGGTAACACGAATAAGTTAAACTCAAAATTCTCATTTTCTTTCACAGATTCAATCTTTTAAAATTAAAAAGGTCTTCTGACATAATAGGTACATTGATTGTGGTATTTTCATTCAAAGATTCAATCTTTAGTCATTAAAACACTCTTCGCGACTTCGTAGGTAACTCGAATAAGTTAAACTCAAAATTCTCATTTTCTATCAAGGATTCAATCTTTTTACATTAAAAAGGTCTAGTGACAAAATAGGTACCTCGATTGAGGTAATTTCACTCAAAGATTCTATCTGTACTCAATAAAACACTCTTCGGGACGTCAAAGGGAATTCGAATAAATTTAACTCAAAACTCTAAATTTCTTTCAAAGATTCAATCATTATACATTAAAAAGGTCTAGTGACATAACAGGTAATTTTATTGAGGTATTTTCTTTCAAAGATTCAATCTTTACTCAATAAAACACCCTTTGCGACTTCATAGGTAACTCAAATAAGTTAAACTCAAAACTCTAATTTTCTTTCAAAGATTGAATCTTTATATATTAAAAAGGTCTAGTGACATAAAAGGTACCTTTATGTAGGTATTTTCATTCAATGATTCAATCATTACTCATTGAAACACTTTTCAAACTTCAAAAGTAACTCGAATAAGTTTAACTCAAAACTCTCAATTTCTTTCGAAGATTCAATCTTTATACGTTAAAAAGGTCTAGTGACATAATAAGTACCTTTATTCGGGTATTTTCATTCAAAGATTCAATCTTTAGTCATTAAAACGCTCCTCGCGACATCATAGGTAACTTAAATAAGTTAAACTCAAAACTCTCACTTTCTTTCAAATATTTAATCTTTATACATTAAAAAGGTCTAGTGACATAATAGGTACCTTGATTGACATAATTTCATTCAAAAATTTCATTTTTACTCATTAAAACACTCTTTGAGACGTCAAAGGGAACTGGAATAAATTTAACTCCAAACGCTCAATTTCTTTCAAAGATTCAATCTTTATACATTCAAAAGATCTACTAACATAATAGACACCTTTATTGAGGTATTTTCATTCAATGATTCAATCTTTAGTCATTAAATCACTCTTCGCGACTTCACAGGTAACTCGAATATGTTAAACTCAAAACTTTCATTTTATTTCAAAGATTCAATCTCTATACATAAAAAAGGTATAGTGACATAATAGGTACCTTTATTGAGTTATTTTCATTTAAAAATTCAATCTTTACTCATTAAAACACACTTCGCGACTTCGTAGGTAACTCGAATAAGTTTTACTGAAAACTCTTAATTTCTTTTAAAGATTCAAACTTTATTCCTTAAAAAGGTCTAGTGACATAATAGGTAACTTTATTGAGGTATTTTAATTAAAAAATTTTATCTTTAGTCGCGACTTGATAGGTAACATGAATAAGTTAAACTCCAAACTCTCATTTTCTTTCAAAGATTCAATCATTTTACATTACAAAGGTCTTGTGACATAATAGGTACCTTGATTGAGGTATTTTTATTCAGAAATTCAATTTTACACATTAAAACACACTACGTGACTCCATAGGTATCTCGAATAAGTTTAACTCAAAACTCTCATTTTTTTCAAATATTCAATCTTTATACATTAAAAAGGTCTAGTGACATAATAGGTGTGTTTATTGAGGTATTTTCATTCAAAGATTCAATCTTTATTCATTAAAACACTCTTCGTGACTTTATTGGTAATTCATATAAGTTAAACTCGAAACTCTCATTTTTTATCAAAGATTCAATCTTTTTACATTAAAAAGGTCTAGTGACATAATAGGTACCTTGATTGAGAAAATATCATTCAAAGATTCAATCTTTACTTATTAAAACTTTCTTTGGGATGTCAAAGGGAACTCACATAAGTTTAACTCAATTCTCTCAATTTCTTTCAAAGAATTAAACTTTATACATTAAAAAGGACAAATGACGTAGTAGGTACCTTTACTGGGTATTCTCATTCAAATATTCAATCTTTAGTCATTTAAACACTCTTCGTGACTTTATAGGTAACTTGAATATGTTAAACTCAAAACTTTTATTTTCTTTCAAAGATACAATCTTTATACATTAAAAAGGTCAAGTAACATAATAGGAACCTTTATTGAGGTATTTTTATTCAAAAAGGGGGAGATTGTTGACCTAAGGCTTTTTAGCCCAGGATGAATGAGATATTTTGATGACAATAAATCGTTGAAGGTGTTGAATTTAATGTCAATTCAAGTGTGTATGGAGATGATATATTTGCTTTGTATTTTTGATACATTTAATTCTGCATAATGTTATTCAATCATATATAGCAGGTTTACACTAATAGTCCTATCAAGGACGTGCTGGTCATTTCTCGTGCAAGTTACACGTTAAGAAGTCTTGGAGAGAAATTTAAATTAAAGAGCAAATAGTTCAAACGGCTCTATTGGTTGTGGATGTAAAATAGATTGTAAAATATACTGTTGAATAGTGCTTTGCTATCGAAGTTTTCATTGGCAGCTGCTAAGGAAACAAATCCTCCGTACAATGATCCAAGGGATTTAATTTGGTGGCAATACCAAGCTTCAGATCAAACGGCTTCAAATAGAAGTTGAAAATAAAAAGCAATAGTTGGCGAAATAGGGGCTATTTGGTATTTTAAGAGTAGCAATGGATAGATTATAAAAGTGAATCTACTTGGTTTTGATCCTAGGGCCTTGAATGAGTGGCCAACCTGTTGCCTAATTTAATAGCCCGAAAATGAGTGCTTAACATTTCTTTTTAAATTCTTGAAAATTTAGTTAAAGAAAATATGGTGGGCAAAGCAAGCAAGGATTACAACTCAATACAAATAAAGGGTTAGGTGGCAACGGACAGATGATCTAAGCCATCAAATTTGATTTGCTTCATCCAACGGCTAAAGAAAAGTTGTTTTCTATCTATCCTATACATAATATACGAGATTAGGGTAAACAGATGTTGGTGAGCGGTGAAGCAAAGAAAATATGCAATGTCTTAAGCCATCACAATGAGTTCCACTGAGCTTCAAAGAAAAATATACTTGGAGAGCTTAAACAGAGAGACAGGAGCATCAATTTAAAATTAGTGAGCTCCATTGATACATAACTGTAGATTTGAAAAAAAAAAGAGCTTGAGCTTCTAGGTCTTGGGTGTGCTTCGAGTGTCTATTGACTCTAGTGACCCCCAAGCTACCTTTGAGTTCCATATCTGTCCGGTGAAACTCTGACCAAGTAAGCTTCAGTCTATCAAACTAGTTCAAACTCAGCTGTAGCTCCACCAATGTGAATAGTGTCAAAAAAAATAAAAAAGTGGAATTGACGCGGTGCTCAAATAAAGTTGTCAATCCAAGGAAAAGAGTCTCGGAAACCATTCCAGAGCACTCAAGATGACACTAAGTGACGAGAAATCGAACTCAGAAAGGAAAAGATCAATGGAAAAAAATTATCCGTGAAAATTTGACAAAACGAAAAGGACGAAAAATGACTGGCTCATTACAGATTCATTCTTTACTCATTAAAACACTCTTCGAGACCTCATAGGTAACTCGAATAAGTTAAATTCAAAACTCTTATTTTCTTTCAAACATTCAACCTTTAAACATTAAAAAAGGTTTAGTGATACCATGGTGCATTTATTGAGATATCTTCACTTATAGATTCAATCTTTATTCATTAAAACACTCTCGTGACTACATAGGTAACTCGAATAAGTTAAACTCAAAACTCTCATTTTCTTTCAAAGATTCAATCTTTTTACGCTAAAAAGGTCTTGTGACATAATAGGTACCTTGATTTAGGCATTTTCATTCAAAGATTCAATCTTTAGTCATTCAAACACTCTTTATGACTTCATAGGTAACACGAATAAGTTAAACTCAAAACTCTCATTTTCTTTCAAAGATTCAATCTTTTTAAATAAAAAAAGGTCTTCTGACATAGTAGGTACCTTGATTGTGGTATTTTCATTAAAAGATTCAATCTTTAGTCTTTAAAACACTCTTCGCGACTTCGTAGGTAACTCAAATAAGTTAAACTCAAAACTCTCATTTTCTATCAAGGATTCAATTTTTTTACATTAAAAAGGTCTAGTGACAAAATAGGTACCTTCATTGAGGTAATTTCACTCAAAGATTCAATCTTTACTCAATAAAACACTCTTCGGGACGTCAAAGGAAATTCGAATAAGTTTAACTCAAAACTCTAAATTTCTTTCAAAGATTCAATCATTATACATTAAAAAGGTCTAGTGACAGAACAGGTAATTTTATTGAGGTATTTTCTTTCAAAGATTCAATCTGTACTCAATAAAACACCCTTTGCGACTTCATAGGTAACTCAAATAAGTTAAACTCAAAACTCTAATTTTCTTTCAAAGACTGAATCTTTATACATTAAAAAGGTCTAGTGACAAAAAAGGTACCTTTATGGAGGTATTTTGATTCAATGATTCAATCATTACTCATTGCAACACTTTTCGTGACTGCAAAAGTAACTCGAATAAGTTTAACTCAAAACTCTCAATTTCTCTCAAAGATTCAATCTTTATACATTAAAAAGGTCTAGTGACATAATAAGTACCTTTATTCGGGTATTTTCATTCAAAGATTCAATCTTTAGTCATTAAAACGCTCTTCGCGACATCATAGGTAACTCAAATAAGTTAAACTCAAAACTCTCACTTTCTTTCAAATATTTAATCTTTATACATTAAAAAGGTCTAGTGACATAATAGGTACCTTGATTGACATAATTTCATTCAAAAATTCAATTTTTACTCATTAAAATACTCTTTGGGACGTCAAAGGGAACGGGAATAAATTTAACTCCAAACGCTCAATTTCTTTCAAAGATTCAATCTTTATACATTAAAAAGATCTACTAACATAATAGACACCTTTATTGAGGTATTTTCATTCAAAGATTCAATCGTTAGTCATTAAATCACTCTTCGCGACTTCACAGGTAACTCGAATATATTAAACTCAAAACTTTCATTATATTTCAAAGATTCAATCTTTATACATAAAAAAGGTCTAGTGACATAATAGGTACCTTTATTGAGTTATTTTCATTTAAAGATTCAATCTTTACTCATTAAAACACACTTCGCGACTTCGTAGGTAACTTGAATAAGTTTTACTCAAAACTCTTCATTTCTTTTAAAGATTCAAACTTTATACCTTAAAAAGGTCTAGTGACATAATAGGTAACTTTATTGAGGTATTTTAATTAAAAAATTCTATCTTTAGTCACGACTTCATAGGTAACATGAATAAGTTAAACTCCAAACTCTCATTTTCTTTCAAAGATTTAATCTTTTTACATTACAAAGGTCATGTGACATAATAGGTACCTTGATTGAGGTATTTTTATTCAGAAATTCAATCTTTACACATTAAAACACACTACGTGACTTCATATGTATCTCGAATAAATTTAACTCAAAACTCTCATTTTTTTCAAATATTCAATCTTTATACATTAAAAAGGCCTAGTGACATAATAGGTGTGTTTATTGAGGTATTTTCAATCAAAGATTCAATCTTTATTCATTAAAACACTCTTCATGACTTCATAGGTAACTCATATAAGTTAAACTCGAAACTCTCATTTTTTATCAAAGAATCAATCTTTTTACATTAAAAAGGTCTAATGACATAATAGGTACCTTGATTGAGAAAATATCATTCAAAAATTCAATCTTTACTTATTAAAATATTCTTTGGGATGTCAAATGGAACTCACATAAGTTTAACTTAGTTCTCTCAATTTCTTTCAAAGAATTAAACTTTATACATTAAAAAGGATAAATGACGTAATAGGTACCTTTACTGGGGTATTTTCATTCAAATATTCAATCTTTAGTCATTTAAACACTCTTCGCAACTTTATGGGTAACTTGAATAAGTTAAACTCAAAACTTTCATTTTCTTTCAAAGATTCAAACTTTATACATTAAAAAGGTCAAGTAACATAATAGGTACATTTATTGAGGTATTTTTATTCAGAAAAGGGGTGATTGTTGACCCAAGGCTTTTTAGCCTAGGATGAATGAGATATTTTGATGACAACAAATCGGTGAAGGTGTTGAATTTAATGTCAATTCAAGTGTGTATGGAGATGATATATTTGCTTTGTATTTTTGATACATTTAATTCTGCATAATGTTATTCAATCATATATAGCAGGTTTACACTAATAGTCCTATCAAGGACGTGCTGGTCATTTCTCGTGCAAGTTACAAGTTGAGAAGTCTTGGAGAGAAATTTAAATTAAAGAGGAAATAGTTCAAACAGCTCAATTGGTTGTGGATGTAAAAAAGATTATAAAATATACAGTTGAATAGTGTTTTGCTACCGAAGTTTTCATTGGCAGCTGCTAAGGAAACAAATCCTCCGTACAATGATCCAAGGGATTTAATTTGGTGGTAATGCCAAGCTTCAGATCAAACAGCTTCAAATAGAAGTTGAAAATAAAAAGCAATAGCTGGCGAAATAGGGGCTATTTGGTATTTTAAGGGCAGCAATGGACAGATTAGAAAAGTGCATCAACTTGGTTTTGATCCTAGGGCCTTGAATGAGTGGCCAACCTGTTGCCTAATTTAATTGCCCGAAAATGAGTGCTTAACAGTTCTTTTTAAATGGCTGTAAATTTAGTCAGAGAAAATATGGTGGGCAAAGCAAGCAAGGATTACAGCTCAATACATATAAAGGGTTAGGTGGCAACGGACAGATGATCTAAGCCATCAAATTTGGTTTGCTTCATCCAACGGCTAAAGAAAAGTTGTTTTCTTTCTATCCTATATATAATATATGAGATTAGGGTAAACGGATGTTGGTGGGCGGTGAAGCAAAGAAAATATACAATATTTTAAGCCATCACAATGAGCTCCACTGAGCTTCATAGAAAAATATACTTGGAAAGCTTAAACAGAGAGAGAAGAGCATCAATTTAAAACCAGTGAGCTGCATTGATACATGATTGTAGATTTGAAAAAAAAAGAGCTTGAGCTTCTGGGTCTTGGGTGTGCTTCGAGTGTCTATTGACTCTGGTGACCCACGAGCGACCTTTGAGTTCAATATCAGTCCGGCGAAACTCCGACCAAGTAAGCTTCAGTCTATCAAACTAGTTCAGACTCAGCTGTAGCTCCACCAATGTGAATAGTGTCAAAAAAAATAAAAAAGTGGAATTGACACGGTCCACAAATAAAGCTGTCAATCCAAGGAAAAGAGTCTCGGAAACCCTTCCAGAGCACTCAAGATGACACTAAGTGACGAGAAATCGAACTCAGAAAGGAAAAGATCAATGGAAAAAAAATATCCGTGAAAATTTGACAAAAAGAAAAGGACGAAAAATGACTGGCTCATTACAGATTCATTCTTTACTCATTAAAACACTCTTCGCGACTTCATAGGTAACTCGAATAAGTTTAACTCAAAACTCTCAATTTTTTTCAAAGATTCAATCTTTATACATTAAAATGTTCTAGTGAAATAATAAGTACCTTTATTCGGGTATTTTCATTAAAAGATTCAATCTTTAGTCATTAAAACACTCTTCGTGACATCATAGGTAACTCAAAGAAGTTAAACTCAAAACTCTTATTTTCTTTCAAGCATTGAACATTTAAACATTAAAAAAGGTTTAGTGACATCATGGTGCATTTATTGAGATATCTTCACTCAAAGATTCAATCTTTATTCATTAAAACACTCTCGTGACTTCATAGGTAACTCGAATATGTTAAACTCAAAACTCTCATTTTCTTTCAAAGATTCAATCTTTTTACACTAAAAAGGTCTTGTGACATAATAGGTACCTTGATTTAGGTATTTTCATTCAAAGATTCAATCTTTAGTCATTCAAACACTCTTCACGACTTCATAGGTAACACGAATAAGTTAAATTCAAAACTCTCATTTTCTCACAAAGATTCAATCTTTTTAAATTAAAAAGGTTTTCTGACATAATAGGTACCTTGATTATGGTATTTTAATTCAAAGATTCAATCTTTAGTCATTAAAATACTCTTCGTGACTTCGTAGGTAACTCGAATAAGTTAAACTCAAAACTCTTATTTTCTATCAAGGATTCAATCTTTTTCCATTAAAAAGGTCTAGTGACAAAATAGGTACCTTGATTAAGGTAATTTCACTCAAAGATTCAATCTTTACTCAATAAAACACACTTCGGGACGTCAAAGGGAATTCGAATAATTTTAACTCAAAACTATAAATTTCTTTCAAAAATTCAATCATTATACATTAAAAAGGTCTAGTGACATAACAGGTAATTTTATTGAGATATTTTCTTTCAAAGATTCAATCTTTACTCAATAAAACACTCTTTGCGACTTCATAGGTAACTCGAATAAGTTAAACTTAAGACTCTAATTTTCTTTCGAAGATTGAATCTCTATACATTAAAAAGGTCTAGTGACATAAAAGGTACCTTTATGGAGGTATTTTCATTCAAAGATTCAATCATTACTCATTGAAACACTTTTCGCGACTTTAAAAGTAACTCGAATAAGTTACTCAAAACTCTCAATTTCTTTCAAAGATTCAATCTTTATACATTAAAAAGGTCTAGTGACATAATAAGTACCTTTATTCGGGTATTTTTATTCAAAGATTCAATCTTTAGTCATTAAAACGCTCTTCGCGACATCATGG